>NC_045737.1:1872992-2475080 GCF_008692095.1 Etheostoma spectabile | reverse complement strand
TGACGAAAAAGAATCCTCCCTAATCCAAGGAAATCAGTCAAAATACAATTTTAACCAGACACGAAATGAGTGGAGGACGCAAGCAGAGAAGTATAAGGAAGAAAATGGCAGAAGTATACAACCCCGACGCTGAGGAAATGGAAGAAGAAAGTGGCGACTCGAGCCAGCTACAGGCCGTGTTGGAGGAGCTACATAACATCTGGCGGAAATCCGAGACTTTAAAAAGGAGGTGAAGGAGAACCTCACACAATTCAAAGACGAATTCAAAGAGGAGGTGAAGAGAGAATTTATGGGCTTTAAAGAAGAAATTAAGAAAAAAGTGGCACAGAATGATGCAGAAATACAGAAACAACAAGAGGACATGACCGAGGCGCAGGGCCGCATAGCAGAGCTGGAAGAGAGCAACAAGGAAGCGGAGGCCGCCATTCTGAACCTCTTAAAACAGCAGAGAAAACTACAGGAGAAGCTAACGGAATTGGAAGGACACGGCAGACGCTGCAACATGAGAATTTATAACGTGGCTGACACAGAAGGTGAATTGTCCAAGAAAGGGTGAGAAGCTGCTACACCGTGAGCTAGCCCTACCGGCCGGAACCGAGCTACAGATCCAGCGGGCTCATAGAAGCTCGGAAAGAGACCTCCACCGAAGCTAACCCCAGGTCCATAGTGGTTAATTCTTAAATACAAAACCAAAGAAGAAATCCTGACAAAAGCATGGAAAAGAAAATCCAAGTCGAGGGGAAGCGGATATTTTCGACCATGATTACCCCACTGAGGTAATAGAAAAACGCAAATCCTACTCCGTGATTAAAAAGGTTCTGAAAGACCGAAAGATCCGCTTCCAGACGCCAATGACTAAAATACGAGTCAGTGGTCAGCGGGAAAGATTTACAAACACGCGGAGGAAGCTGCATTAGACATGAGGAGACGAGGGCTGGAGATGGAGAACCAGAATGACACCGGACCTTCGCCCGAGGAGAGGAGCCAGACGGCGGCATCCTGGCAGCGCTTCGGGAAGAAGCATGGGACGGACGACGGGACCTCCGCTACGGGCTCTGGCCAGAACGCGAGTAGCCGAGCGAGGGAACGGCTGCAGGAATTTCAAAGAGAAGGACACTGAAGACGCGGAGGTAAAGGGGGCATAAACTGCTCATTAAAGAAGGGGGATGGAAGAGACTATAGTCTTCTCTGAAGTTTGAATAAATAACGACAGGGAGATCCACCAAACAAGGGACTGTTGGACTCGCCTAGCAGGTCGGGGGAACCCAACACAGGTTTGCCCAAAACCACTAGGGGGGGGGCCCTCTTCATAAAAGGATACCCCCCTCCCTTTCCAGCAGGGGGACAGGGCCTCTTGGGAATATGGCCCATATTTAGCCGGGAGTTCAGATTTGTTGTTAGTTTAGTTTGTGTTCATAGTTCAAGTGGAGAGGCTGAGATTCAAACCAAGATATACAAACAATGTCTAAGGTTATAACTGTGGTATCACTGAATGTCAATGGTTTAAATAATATCAAAAAGAGAGACAAGGTCCTAAATAAATTTAGAAAAGAAAAAGTACAAGTTATTCTCTTACAGGAGACACACCTAACAAAAAAATGGCATGAAAAGTACAAAAAATTAGGGTATAGAAACTAATTTTCCTCCTCATTTGGAGAAAGGCATAAGCGAGGAGTTATGACACTGATTTCAAATAGTGTAAAGTTTGAATTGTTGGAGGAGATTGGGGATAAAGAAGGAAGATACTTAATGATAAAGGGCAAACTGGAAAATCAGTTAACCACACTACTCAATGTATATGCCCCCCCAGAAAGTGACAAAGTACTTTTCAAGAAAATATTTGATCTCATTAACTTGGAAGCTGAGGGAATATTGATATGTAGCGGGGACTTTAATGTGGTGTTAAATTATAGATTGGATACTACAAGCAAGAAAAATAGTAAAAAACAAATTAGTAGGTACATGAACACCATGATGTCAGAAATGGCAATTGTAGATGTGTGGAGAGAATTTCACCCCTTAGATCAAGATTATACTCATTACTCAATACCACATGGTATTTATTCCAGAATTGACTATATACTAATGAACGAGAGAGAACTACACAGAGTGAAAGAGTGTAGGATTGGAGTTTCAGACGTTTCCGATCATAACGCAATCTATCTTAAGATCCATTTGGACAGCAAAAAGAACAATACTCTGTGGAGACTAAATGAAGGCATATTAAATAACAAGGCACTAGTTGATGAAGTAAGAGAGGAGATAATCCGTTATAAAGAGGAAAATGATAATGGTGAAGTAGACCCAGTAATTCTTTGGGATGCTCTGAAGGCAGTAATACGGGGGAAAATGATTTCTTACACAGCATTTATGAAAAAAGCGAGATTAGAAACATACAATAAACAAATAAGAAAGCTCAGAGGTTTAGAACAACAACATAATCAAACAAATGACCCAGACGTATTTAATCTGATTAAAGAAACCAGGAAAGAAATGGATGAGAGTTTATGGGAGGAGGTAGAAAAGAAGGCTAGATTTACTAAACAAATGTACTATGAGGGGGGACCGAAAGCTACAAAAAATTTGGCTAGGCGCGTTAAGAAACAACAAACATTAAGTAGCATACATAAAATAAGAGATCCACTATCCAATACAATCTTATATGAACAAGAAGAAATACAAAGAACATTTGAGCAATATTACAAAACTTTATATGCACAGCCACCATCGGCAGGGGAAGAGGAGGTGAGTAATTTTCTGGATAAATTGGATCTACCAGCAATAGGCACAAAACAAAATGAGACATTGACTTCTCAAATTACAGAGGAAGAGATTACAAAGGCTATTGGCAGGACCAAAACAGGAAAGTCACCAGGGTCAGATGGTTTAGGGGCTACTTTTTATAAAACCTTCAAAGAACAATTAACACCACTGTTATATGACTCGTTTAATTATAGTCTCAGGACTGGCAAGATGCCTCCTTCTTGGAAAGAAGCCATTATTTCCGTAATCCCAAAGGAAGGTAGAGATCAAGAATACTGCCACAACTACAGACCGATATCGGTACTAAATGTAGACCATAAACTGTTTTCCTCTATCATAGCTAAAAGAATGGAAAATTTAATGCAGGATTTAATTGATGAGGATCAAACTGGTTTTATAAAGGAAAGACAAACACAAGACAATATAAGGAGAACTCTTCATATCATAGACCATCTGCAAAGAAGAGGGGAACGGGCAGTTCTGTTAAGTATAGATGCGGAAAAAGCCTTCGACAGTGTTAATTGGAACTTTTTGTATAAGGTTTTAGAAAAATTTGGATTTAATGAAACATTTGTAAATTGTATTAAATCAATTTATCAAGACCCAACTGCAAGGATTAAAATAAATGGCAGCCTGTCGGGAAGTTTTACTCTGGAGAGAGGAACAAGGCAGGGATGCTGCCTCTCACCGAGTCTTTTTGCACTGTTTATAGAGCCACTAGCTCAGATGATTAGGCAGGAAGAGGAAATGAAAGGAGTGGAAATAGGAGGGGATTAACATAAAATTGGACTGTTTGCAGATGACATTTTGATTTATCTAAAAAACCCAAATGAAATGTTTTTAAAAACAGTAAGTTTGCTTGAGGAGTATGGGAAATTCTTTGGATACAAAATTAACGTGGAAAAATCACAGGTCCTAACAATAAATTACTCTCCGCAACAGAAAATAAGGGATATTTATAAACTTAAGTGGAATGAAAAATCTATAAAATATTTGGGGGTGAACATAACCAAAACAATTGACAAACTCCATGATGCAAATTATTTAGAAATAAACCACAATATTAAGAAAGACCTGGGGCGATGGATGGACATTGGCTTGGATCTTAGCTCTAGAGTGGAGATAATTAAAATAAATATTTTACCACGACTGTTATACCTGTTTCAGTCCCTGCCACTGATTATCCCGCAAAAACAATTTGTAGAATGGGACAGATGGATTTCAAGGTTTATATGGAACGGGAAGAAACCTAGGGTTAGATATAAAACACTTCAGCTCCCAAAAGATAAAGGAGGCCTGGGTTTACCAGCCCTGAAAGAATATTTCTGGGCCGCACAAATTCAACCCCTGGTATGTTGGTGCAATGATGACTATGTTTCAAAATGGAAAAATATGGAAATAAGTAGAAAAGACATAGAAGTTAAAAATTTAAGAGCACATAAAACACTCTTAGGCAAACTAAGAAATAAGCTAGATTCAATAACTAAAACTACGATTGAAATATGGAACACAGTGATTGATAATTACAATCTAGAGAAAGAAACAAAGAGTTTGAGCTGGTTTGCTTGGGACCCGAGGTTTATACCAGGTATTCATGATACAGGTTTCAAACAATGGGCAGATAAAGGTGCCACAGCAATGTGTAAATTGACTGAAAAGGGCAATCTGTTGAGCTTTAATAGCTTGAAGGGAAGATATGGACTGGAGGTTCAAGACCAGTATAGATACCTGCAAATAAAAGATTATTATGAGAAAGAGATAAAAACCAATGTAAGTGGAATAATAGAGATATTTCATAAGGCCTATGAGGGGAATAAATTGCGGGTTATTTCAGCACTATACCAGGGACTGATGGCAGGCAGGAAGACATCTACTATGTACATCAAAGAAAAATGGGAGGACGAATTGAAGGAGCACATAAGTGAGGAGGAATGGTTTAAAATTTGTAAAATGCAGTGCACGGCCACCTGCTCCCGTGTGTGGAGGGAATTTAATTGGAAAAACATGATTAGATTCTTTATAACACCAGAGATCAAGTCCGGGATGGTATCCAGTTCACAGCCGTTCTGGGCTTGTCAAAAGCTAACCACATACTGGCATAATGTTAGCCTTATCTTGAAAAACATACTGGGATACGGAATACCCAGATCGTGCAAAATACTCTACCTGGGATGCCTCACGCACGATGTAATAAATGTAATAAAATAAAGCACTTTTGCCGAGTACAAGTATACTAGTAATACGAGTCAATATCTGTACTCGGATTGAATACAACTCCTCAGCGCTCCCCCGCCCTACATACGCGCGCTCTGCTCACTTTCAGATCACTGAAAACAGCGCTCCCTCTCTCTCCCTCTCTCTCTCTCTTCCTCTCTCTCTCTCTCTCTCTCTCTCTCAGTCAATCGGGTCAGCGGGTCTGTTACCTACATAGTAACCAGTAGGTTTCTGGTAAACGTGGGGTTTCAGACATGCTGCTTGGTTTGAATGCAACTAGCGTTGCGTCTCTGAGATATTTTTTTTTGAACTGAGCTGGCTTCATTAAAGTCAATGCAGATTGAGAAACAGCATCTGCCCCCACCCCTGCCCCCCCTCTCTCTTCTCTCTCTCTCTCTCTCTCTCTGTGTCTCTCTCTTACTCCAACACACTCACCTGGTGTGGAAATAAAAAATAGATAAAAAGAACCAAAACCAAAAAAAATCACAGTGATCATAAAAAAATTGAAAGTTAAAAAAAGAAAGTTATATTGAGTATGAAAACTCTTGTTCATTACATTTACTTCTAATTGCAACCGCATGTGTTGGATTTATGTTGCAAAACTTTTCTGTATAGTTTGTTTGTACCATGACAACACATTGATCTGAAGCTTGATGCTGTCATGTAAATAGTTTTCTAATCAGCAATAATATAACAATTTCTGATCAACCCATATCAATTGCATGCTTAAAATAACATACAGGTTAAACCCCACCATTTCAAGACAACCCGACCCACTTCCGGGTTAAATTCTGTCCACTTCCGGGTTAGGCCCCGCCCAGTCCGAGTACAGATACGCATAGACATAATAAAGAGTAGACGCTGCATCGACCGCTACTGCCTATTGGCGCTGACGAGACGTGGGGCCGCCATCTTGGACCGGTCACCCGCTCCACTCAGTGTAATGTGTTTGGCAGGTGCAATGAGCTGGGTAGGACGTGCTACCTTGCCAAATTCAAAATAAAAATGTTTATTAAATAAATGATTATAAACTTGTATTTGTTTCTACTGTTTATTCTTGTGATTTATATGTGTGTTGTTCCAATTATTTAGACGGTACGATGACATAGTAGCAGTTACGCATAATAAATGGCGAATAAGCAGTGCCTTTACTGCATTCAAGCGATTAGCCAATGTTGCGCCATGCGCACTTCGATCCTGTATTCTTAACATGTACGTCAAAGGCACAACTCTCCGTGCCTTTGTACGTAAATGTGTATGCCAGTAATCGTCTCCGTTAGATCAAACATGAACCAATTAAAATCGAGATATTCCGGCCCTTTGCGTAGCTGACGTCATTACACCAGCTACATTGTAAACGCAATCCCCGCGAAATTCAAAGTCAAAATGACAGCAGCGGTGTCCGCCGATATCACAGCGGTGAGGAATTTCTCTAAACTCGATTTTAATTCAAAAAAAGAACTAATAGCAAGATGTAGGTCTACACCAGCCTTAGATGGACTACTGCAGCAAAAGAGACAAATACTCGTCGCATCGTTTCAAACTGACTTCTTTTAAATCAAGGCTGAAGACCTTTCTTTTTGATGCTGCCTTTCTTTAAATGAATGCTCATTTCTTTAAATTTCTTATGCTGCACTGTAACTTTTATTTTTGTGTTTTATGTGTCCTAATGTTTCTATTTTGTTTTTAACTGTCTATTCATGTGTTTTATTAATTTTTAATGTTTATGATTTTTAACTGTTTGTACTTGTGTTTTATCTGTTTAACTGATTTCGTGTAAAGCACTTTGAATTGCCCTGTTGCTGAAATGTGCTATACAAATAAAGCTGCCTGCCTGCCTGCCTGCCTGCCTGACTGGTTTGGAAGAAAAGCTGTGGCTATGTGGCCGTGCTAACAGTGAGCGGCGGGACCTCTACGGGGTCCTGGATCTGAACAACCTGCCCGCAGCTTTAACCAAGCAGGAAAAACCGTCAGCTCATTTAATACTGGCAACCACAGCTTCGCACATTTTTCACCCTGAAACGGATCAAAACATCCTGTCGGAACCGGACCGGGCCAGCACGTCTTTCAGCCCTCGCCGAGTCAGAGACTATGCAAACTAAAGCGCCGTAAAGATGAGTTTTACAACGCTGTGATCGAAGTCTTCACGAGAAAGCGTCGGATGGATTTTATGTACAAATCTACCGATTGGTGAGTCAGAAACTATTTTGGGTTTAGTGTGATTGAACTAATGCTGCTAGCCATCTGCCTTCATATTCAGTTGAGCAGTGTGTGTTTTCAATGTTTCTGACTGGGACTGACAAACATAATTGGCCGCTCTGCAATAATTAGAACAAAGATGGTTTCATAACTTGCATTCTGATGCTGGACATTAACGTGTGTGTGTGTGTGTGTGTGTGTGTGTGTGTGTGTGTGTGTGAGAGAGAGAGAGAGAGAAAATATGTCACCCAGAGTATTTGTCTGAAATCTTAACTTTGCGGGAACACACTGTCATTGCGGTCTTCAAATCAGCTGGTTTTAGAAGTCCTAAGGTCCAGTTATAAACGGTGGGGGGTCAGGCTTTTGCGGTTGGTCCCCCGAGACTCTGGAACAAGTTACCCCCCCGATATTCGCACTGTTACAGATGTCTCTCTTTTTAGGTCCAAACTCAAGACATATCTGTTGAATCAGGCTTTTAATACGTAGCTGTGGTGGGACAGTTTCATTCTTTTGTTTCTTTGAGACTTTTTCTGATTTTACTGTTTGCTATGTTCACTCTTTCTATTGGATGATGTCATTATACTCATTCTGTTAAGCACCGTAGCCTGCTGGTTGCTGTAAAGTGTTATATAATTACATTAGATTGATTTTGATTGATAGTTTAATTGGAAATGTCTTGCTATCGACCGCGCGTGGGTGCTGCGCTTGTGCGTAACGTTTTGATTATTAGCTTAAACAATAAATTAGGTAATCTGCATTTCATAACTCTGTGCCTACCCTCTTACTGACATCACCGCACGTCACTGCCCTAGACCATAGACCAGACATCCTCGGGGTGTATCTATCATTTGTAAATAATAGGTATTTGCAAAATAACTTTACATCACATATGTGATGTAGGCTATAATAGGTATTTTGCAAATCACACATTATAAATATGATAGGGAAGAAGAAACAGATAGTAACCGTAAAGTTAGATATTTAAGTACAAGAAACAATATGATTTTATTATTAGAGTCTACTTGAAGCTTTTTATATTTGTCTCTCTCTCTGTCACACACACACACACACACACACACACACATTGTTCTGCATCAATCGCCTCCCGGACCTTGACATTTAGCAGCCGCAGTCCCAACACACACAGACACACACACTAGGGTTGCACGACATTGACAGAATGTGATATTACAACATGATGTGAATTCTGATATTTTTAAACATATGTAAAATGACAAAATAGATTCATGACAAATTAAACAAGTTTTCTTACAACAAAAGGTTTATTTCAACTGACAGTCATATTGAACTGGTCCAACATAAATAAATAACTAAGGACCATGTCTACAGAACAGGACGTGTTCTACTGGTTGGACAGTATAAAATCAGGGCTGCCAACTTTTCCCCAAACCTTGGAGTGAGATTTGGGGGGGGAACCCATATTTTGCCACGTACAAAGCAATTTTTTGGGGTCTTTATCCTTCAGGGTTTAAATTGTGATTTGTGATATGTGGGGGGTGGGGTTCTCCCTAGGGGGGTCTGGGGTATGCCCCCCCAGGAAAAAAAATTGAAAAATAAACCATTAAAGGGCACTTTCTAGAGAGTTTTTTTGCAAAAAAATGGAGAAATCAAGTCTTACATGATATGTGCAAAACTGTAGGGTTAAGAACCTTTGCATTGTTGTAGTATCAACAGGTTTTACGGCATTCAGCATTTACATTATATACATTATTAACTTCTTATGATATAAGAACTGACCCAGACAACGTGCCAAACATGATGAACCACATGAAGAGACAGTAGCAAATCTCATCAACAGCTGAGAAGATTTGGGTCTGTGGGGAACAGGTCCAGGGGTCCCTGGTGTTGGGACAAGGGACCCAAAGTTAAATTAATGTTGAGGGATCAACTAAGACCACTGAAATTCTAAAGAATAAGAACCACTGATCTACATAAATTCTTATCCTTTAACCTTTGTGCCAAGGTTCAGTAATGTTTGGCCCTCATCCTCTGGGCCCCACTTACTGGATTTACTTTTTGGGGAAAAAAAGACTATTTGTTCATTTCATAAAACATCAAATTAATTATTTACAGTTACATTTAGAGATGCACCGAGGTTAGAGAAGCACAATAGTGGCCCAATGTTGCAGTATAGTATATATAGTATAGTGTATATATGTAGTATATATAGTATAGTATATTTAGTATAGTATATATAGTATAGCTCAGATGTGTTTGACCAGATTTCTGCCCATGTTTACAACTTTGTGCACATTCAAAATATAACTCCTCCCATCTCTGTTGGCCGAGATTTGGAGAGTTGTAATATAGTCTGCTGTGCATGTCATTGCTCCGCTGATGGTGGATCTCATTCAGACCGTCTGACAGACACAGACGCCCATTCGGGTCTCTGGTCTCTGACAAAGTTTAGAGGAGGCTGTACGCTGCGCATTATCGGAGGACTACACGGATGCAACGCGTCACTGTCCACAGCAGAGCAGGTCCACTAACATGAACTGAAGTTGCTACGCTACCAGCCGCGCTGCTCACCTCTATTGTTACAGAGAGAGTGGACACGAAGCGACGGACGGGTCTGTGATACTCAGAGCTCATACCTAAAGCCGGGGAAATGGGATGGATCGTAAAAAAATGTTCTCAGTTTGCGACAATTCGAAACTTTCACAGACAGGGAGCGCTCTTGAACCCCCTCACAGTCTCTGAAAGCACAACTAGTGGCTAAACAGATAAATCTATAGATAAACTCATCTATCAGAAATTTGACCGACCGGGTTGACACTTCAGCGTGAGAAATCGGGGGTGTGGCGTGTGAGCGTGTGAAACCCGTCAAATGCGTGTGTCTCACGGCCAATGCGTGAGAGTTGGCAGCCCTGATAAAATGCATAAATAAAGTTAACTGGACAGCTCCACAAAATAACAGCATGATAAGGTATATTGTTAACATTTTTGTTTTTCATTATGGCAAGGGAGTATTGAAGTGAAGGAGTTTAAGTACCTTGGGGTCTTGTTCGCGAGTGAGGTGACCATGGAGCGTGAGATTGGTCGGAGAATCGGAGCAGCTGGTGCGGTATTACATTCTGTTTATTGCACCGTTGTGACGAAAATAGAGCTGAGCCAGAAAGCAAAGCTCTCGATCTACCGGGCAATTTTCGTTCCTACCCTCACCTATGGTCATGAAGGCTGGGTCATGACTTAAAGAACGAGATCCAGGGTCCAAGTGGCCGAAATGGGTTTCCTCAGGAGGGGGGCTGGCGTCTCCCTTAGAGATAGGGTGAGAAGCTCAGTCATCCGAGAGGAGCTCGGAGTAGAGCCGCTGCTCCTTCGCGTTGAAAGGAGCCAGTTAAGGTGGTTCGGGCATCTGGTAAGAATGCCTCCTGGGCGCCTCCCTAGGGAGGTGTTCCAGGCATGTTCAGCTGAGAGGAGGCCTCGGGGAAGACCCAGGACTAGTTGGAGAGATTATATCTCCAACCTGGCCTGGGAACGCCTCGGGATCCCCCAGTCGGAGCTGGTTGATGTGGCTCGGGAAAGGGAAGTTTGGGGTCCCCTACTGGAGCTGTTGCCACCGCAACCCGATACCGGATAAGCGGATGAAGATGGATGGATGGATGGATGGAGTATTGTACAACAATTTGACTTGATTTAGAATATTTTCTTGCAAAGCTATGTTGTGAAACAACTTTTAAATCTCACCCAATTATAATTTCACACAGTGCTGATATCCAATTTTCTCTACAGTAAACAGTTTTCCCACAAAAGTAAATTCTCCTCATGAAACACTTTTATTTCAGAGCTGTTCTACTGCACTCCACCATGAGATTCATTCTGATGCTCAACCAGCTCAGAAAATATGGAGCTGGAACAGTGACAGTAACCTGTGGTATTGCAAATAAAATTTGCCATTGAAACAACAAATATTGGCACTGAAAACTGTTGAACTGATAAATAAAATACAAACCTCAAAAAGTAATAATCTCGCAATCCTATGATATTATTTCACTTTGACATTTGTTTGCATCATGATGGTTTTTCAATGTTAATCTACATTTTTTTCTTGATGTCTGTGTCTTTTCAGTGACAGTTTCTTTTTTTTTTTTATACGCTGTCAAGATTTTTACAATGTTCCTGGTTTTCAGTTTCAACTTTCTGTCACTGTTTTGGCGTAGGGAGGAGGTGCCTGAGGGGAGGGATTCACCATGCCTAGAGATAGGCATGGGATACTCTTTATAAAATCATCTGTCAATGCAAATCAAACCAGCTATTAGTCTAACTGAAATAAAACCATGCCAATCTTTAGGTATGGTAAAGGGTATGTGATGATGGGGGGGGCTATTTTAATTCCAAAGGCCAAGGGCACTTTATCAGGATGCATAGTATCCTGATCCATGTAATAACTGGCCTTTTAATAATAATAAAAAAAAACTGCCTCTATGGGAATTTAACATAGGGGTATTTATACTTATGAAGCATTAAGGAAGAAAATGTATTTATTTTATTTATTTACCATACATTAGTCATTCACAAAGAAAATTGGTGTCCTTAAAGGTTGGATTTTACCTCATTTTATTAAGGCATTAAGATAAATTTCCGAAACATGATTTTTTTTATTCCTCTTTAGTCAACTTCAGGTGGGCATGTAAATTTATGAGCACCACTGTACCTCACTTTTACTCCCATGTTAAAATTAACAAGACTTTGTGAGAGTACGTCTTTGTCGGCAATTGTCAACTTCACGCCATTAAATCTTTTGCAACGACTGATTATATCTTAGACATTTCTTTTTTTCAGACTTTCAATGCACTGAACCATTGCTATGTAAATGTCTCTGCCAAATGATTCTGACGATGCTGAAGGATTGATCATGGACTGTACAGTTTCCATAATAGCTGGAGTCATTGGACACTCAATTTGTGGGACTTCAACTCCATAAGGTTCTTCAGGCACACCATCAAACATCTCCCAGTCAGTTCCAAACAGCTCCATGTTCTGAAAATAGTGTTACCGTATTTTGTATGAAACAACATTTAGAAATATTTGAAAACACTGCCAAGCACACACTGACCTACAAAGGCCTAGTGCAGAAAATAAAGCTCAACACCCTATTCTCTCACATTCTTATATCATTCAATAACTTTCTTCTAGAGTTATTGACACCATTCAATTTTTTTTTAAATTTCAGCTTGTTTTATATAAATCTAAATTCACACCTTCAGGTTGAAAATTTGTAACTCCACTTTGCCTTTCGAGACCACCTTGAGAGAGAGCTTCAACAAACCTGCAAATCTTCATCTGGGTCACAAGGGTTCAGCATGTGACCCATAACCCAGAGTTGGTTAGGGGAGAGTCCACCTTCAGATCGTATGGGATGGTTGTCCCCGCCCACTGTGAAGATGTGAAGGGCCTCTGCCAGACGCGGGAGGAATGCATAGTGGGCACAAAACAGATACAGCCTCTGACAAATCCAACAGGCCATCTTCTTCTAGATTGTGAAGAACTTCATAGTACAGATGAGTGACACTGGTCCAGACATCTCGCCATAGCCGCTCAATCCTAGATAAGAAATAACAGGACTTACTCAACTAAGAAGTAATCATTCATATAATCCTACTTAAAATACTTTCCAAAAAAATTATTTAACATCACTATGAATATACTGTAGACTGTAATTATTTTAACCTTTGGTTGTGTACACCTCGGCCAGCGATGAAGCTTCCTCTTCCAGTGCCTTTAACACTGAACATGGTTTCAGCAATTGCGACATTTTCAGCACCTTCATCTCCCCAGACCCTTAAATGAAAGAGAAATTTGTAATTCTCATAAGCTCATTTATAATTCTCAACAAAATAAACCACTGAACATAACTGAAATGATCAAAAATATCATAGAAACAGTAGCACAAGATATCACTATTTACCTTGAAGGCCAGCCATAGTTTTCCACTGCCTTCAGGAAAAATGAAAGAGCAGTGTTTGAGCAGTTGTTTGTCGCTGGTTCCAGATATTGTATCTATACAGACAAACAAAGTTTCATATAATGAATCTGTAAAGGGGAAATACTTGGCCTACAGATTGCTAAAGGAAAAAAAACGGACTAGATTAGTCAAGAGAATAAAAAAATAAGCATAAAATACATTTAAATATACTTTCTGACACATGACATAAGGCACTAAGTCCCTGAGTTTGTGGGTTAGCCTGGGTACAGGGTTTCTACAGTCATAACATTCCTGGATGTTGATGAAATTAGAAAAATGTTTTCCAGGCATGGGAAGGGTTTAGAATTAACAGAAGGTTCTGTTGAATAAAATAAAGTTTAAATGTTTCAATACTATGTAATTATACATGTTCTCATGTTTTAAGATGTATGCTGCAGTAGGGTTTGAAAATATGATTTTAATCAGTGGTGTGGGGTCCATATCATGCTGTGTAAAATACCATTGTCTGTCTCAAGAAAGGTAGATCAAACAAGCCTTTCTGTTCTCTCACCTACCCCCCTCTCTCCCACGGTCTCTGCCATATGGTTTAGAACAAAAGACAATTAACATTTAGAAGGACACCGTTTGCTCCACAAAAAGGAAGAAACCTCCTGTCTTCCACCACCTGGTGTCCTAGACTGAGATAAGACACTGGAATGCTGATTCACTGTATTATGTTAGACTTTCTTACTAACATGATAATTCACGGTTGATCTATGTGTGTGAAAACTACCCCAAAGGAGGGGGTTAGAGCATGTCCTTCCCGATTGGACAGCAAAGATGCACTAGATCTGCTGTCATGACAACAACGGACCAATGAGAATGGATTTGAAAGCACCAGGTGAAAAGGAACCGCCCCCCGGTGCAGCATAAAAAGTGTGAACTAAGAAGTTTCTAGACTGCTTTTTTTACGTGACTCCGTCAGGAGGAGCGTGGATCAGTCCGCTGTCAGCTGCAGTGTTACTTTGTTTTGTCTGATTGTCTTTGTCTTATCATCTTCATCACTGCTGTTGCATTAAACCTTCACCAATTCTCAATTTGACCCCCAGCCTCCTTTTCCTCAGAAATCCGAACGAATGCGATGTAAGTTATGAATTTCATAACAATTGGTGACTCCCGACGTGGATTTTCTGTGGGAAAAGGACGGACAAATTCAAAAACTGGATCAGACTGGATCATGGTGAGTTGCTGAATTTTCACGTGGGCCCAAAAAACTGAGATGAGCAGAAACCCTGTTTTATCAAAAGACTGCATAGGCTATAGGAAATGTGCAAAACATGTAGACGTGAAGACTCAGCAATCATCAAGTCGTAAGTCTGTTAAAATTGGAAAAGCAATTTAAAAGTAAATACTCAATTGAAAGTATTGAAAGTGATAAGTCAAAGCGATTGTGTGTGATTGTTTGTTTGTGTTGATGTTTGTAAGCTTAAAAACCTAAAAGTGGGTCCTAGGCCGACCGGGACGAGAGACCCGAGGATCTAAGCGTTTGAGTCGTGTGCACAGATTTAGAAGTCCGTTTGAGTCGGCCGGTGAAGCCTGTTTAAATTTTAAATTTAAAGTGATCATGAAATAGTAGACCAGGTGAACTTGTATAAGTGTTTGACTTATGTGATCGTATAAAGCCGACCTAGTTTAACCTGTTAAATTTAAGATGTTAAGTGATCGTTGAAAAAGACGACCGATTCACAAGAAAAATTAGTAAAATATTCATGAAAAAGTTGAGCAGGTTAGAACCGAGATAAATTTTAAATAAAAAGACCGAAGAGACGGCGACAGAGTTTTAGTTTCTGTGGGGCACGGAGGAAAAACAAAGTCTTAAGCCAGTCGAATGATTGTGGGGGGTCAGGCCTGGAGCGCTTATCCTGCGGCGACGGCGGGGGTGAGAACCAGTGAAGGGCCCCTCAGTTTGTTCCTCGTGACCATAGTCTAGAAGAATAGGAAATAATTTGATAAATATAGTCGAATTGTGTAAAAGATACACTTAGGAATTGTCCAGAGGCGCCTAATGTAAATACATTTATGTGGTGGTGGAATGTGTGTTCTATGATAAACCTTAGCCTGGTGCAGGGTTGATTGTGTTACTCGGAGCTGGAAGAAGGCGGCTCCCAGCTGTGCTGATATTGACTGTACATAATTTATTGTAAATGTTTGTTGAATTGGGAGCGTGAATGTTCTAAGCAGTGTGGTTTTAAACAGGAAAAAGCGTTCATTGACGCCTATCCTGTAAGTGACTGGCGAATGTGGGGAGGATATTTATTTTTTAACTGAAAAAACTTAACAGAAAGTTCTGGTTGAAAGAAAACATTCACCATTTATGAGTGTCCGCCGGAAACGGTAGAAGCTTGGCTCCTTCAGAGGTGAATTAAGTTGGAAACAAACAGAACTTTGAGTTTTACTCTGCGGCAAAGGGGAGGGGAAAATATTTTGTATCAGTTACATTTTGATATTGTGTAGCAGAGAAGGAAAGTGAATCACCTTGATTGAATTCCTACATTTAATCTTTGTCCTTGTAAGCATTAACCAATCAAATTGGATAAAAATTACAGAGGCAAGTGTCATCAAGAACAAACTTACTTACATAAATTAGTGTCTTTATTTCCTTTCCACCTCTTAACCTAGACAGCTTTTTATTAAATTCCTGGGTTTTCATTTATTTCATTTTTTCATTTAGTACTATTGTATTTCTTTTTAAATAAATACCCACACATAGGTTTGATTTTCTTTTCTTTTAGCAAGTATTATTTTTAAACACCCCAATAGATTTACTTTACAATTTTGTTTAATTCTGTTTTTCATTCATTTTTACCTCATTATTAGATTTGTAATTTTTTATTTTAAAAATAAAATCGGGGACAGACTATGAGCAAAATGATAGACAGACAGCCACTACAGCCATCCCCATACAAAAATACAGAGTACTGGAAGAATAAGATCCTTGCAGTTGCAGGAGACATACAAGATGCAGTTGCAAAGGTTGTAGCTGCAGCCATAAAGACACCCCCAGTAGAAGCTGTACCACAACAATACCCCATACAATACCAGGGACCACCCCTAAGAGGACGATGTAGAAACAGACCACGATTCAATGGATGCTACAGGTGTGGAGAGCTAACACACAGGGTCAAAGACTGCCCTTCTGTGGGTCCACCAGGACCCATGCCTTATGGCTCACAGAGAGGAAGAGGGAGAAGCGTGATGACAAATCAACCTAGCTACCACTACTGAAAACGTTCCCGTCACAGATCACTATATCGCTTTACAGAATCTGAATCCCTCCTCAGGAGGGACTAAGGGGTTTTTACACCTTAATGCAGACAGATTAAATCAATGCAGATCTACTCAGTCTTAAGAGTGAATGTTCAGGCGGTCATCAAAGAATCATGACTTACCATTGTGTGATGTTCTCAAATGTTTTTAATTGATAAGTGCATTTTTTATTAGGATTCATCTGTTTCTTTATTCTTTTGGTTTGGTGTTTTGAGTAATGTGTGTCTGAATGAATTGATAAAGCTCATTACAAGTCAAATTAAGCCTTCAAATAAAGTCAACTGAAAAGTGGTGGGAAAGTTAATTTGAGCTGCCTTAAGCAATTTGACATTACAAGATAATGTACCAGAGGTACCAGAGTAAAGCTAATTGGGGTTTTAAATGGATACATTAGTAGATGCATATTGGGAATTTTGACTCAATTGGATTGTTTTTGACTTGAAATGATAAATAAGAGGGTTTCATTGCATTTATATTCATTCTGAACTTTTTGTTTTCCATGATTTTGTTAAGGTTTATTTTATTTCTTTTCTTTCAGTCAAACTTTTGATTTTCTGCATGGGTGGGAACGTACGGTTTTAGTCAAGACAGTAGCTTTTCTGTTGTTGTTGTTTCTTTGTTTTGATTTTATTTTTTCTCCCTAGTTTGTAAAATAGTTTAAAAAAGAAAAAAAGAAATTGAAGATTTGCTTAACGTTCTGTGCTGGCCACACAGAACGTTAAAACAATCTTCTTCTCAGAGTGTTGTGGCACCAAACGTGATACAAGACTAATGTTGACATAAATTTGCTCCAAAAATAGCAATTTGTTGAAAACTTTGTCAAAATTTTGAAATTTCAATTGAAAGAATCATTAGCAGCCCAACCAACTTGAGAGATTTTGGGAATTTTAAAGTGGAAAATTACAGTGTTTTTTATTCTTTGAATATATGTATTTGTGATTGGTGATTATATATGTATATTTTCAATGGACTGATGATTTTTGGATGGGTAATTTCATATTTTTTTAGTGTTTTGGACTGAATTTTTTTTGCCCATTGTCTTAAGGACTTTGGAAAACACAGAGACAAAGGAAAACATTTCTCCCTCCGTGAGAAATGAATGGACAGATCAAAGACAAACTCATTTCACAGTTTTTTCCTCCCAGAATGAAACACTAATATGACTTTTGAAAAGCAAAAAGTCTGTCAAAACCATTTATTCACAGGTTAAAGCAGAGACTGGTCCGTCCTGATGGCTTCAGCTGTTCAAGAAAATCCAGATCCAGGTGGAACAAGCTCATTCTGTCAACTACCAGCGCTGCAGTGAAGGCCACCAGCCCAGCAGGGGACCACCAGCCCTGCATAGGATCAACAGCCCAGCATGGGACCACCAGCCCTGCATAGGATCAACAGCCCAGCAGGGGACCACCAGCCCTGCATAGGATCAACAGCCCAGCAGGGGGCCAACAAACATCTGGAGAGCATGGAGCGTCGCTGTTGCAGATTTCCTGTGGTGGCTCCTGACACTGCCAGCATAGAGGAGGGAGACTGGAGTCCCTGTCCCTGATGCTGACTTCTGCTAACCAAACCATCCCCAGGTGCTGGAGTAGAGGCACACCGAGCTGTTCATCCCCATGTTTCCTCAGTTAGACCTACGATGACATCCACACCAGGTGTCAGAAAAGGAGGGTCCTGATTCCATGATGAGTTCCACTCAGGCACGCTAAGCATAGCGCCATCATCTTTCCGTCTGAATGTTTCTGAAACAGATGATGTTTCAGAAAAGGAGGGAAAAGGAGGGTGTTGATATAAGGAGGGTGCAATCAGTCACCTTCATTCCAACCGGTAAAGAATCCGAATATGAGGGTAAGGACTTTTTACAGAAGCGCAGCTGAGCGGGCGCACAAATGTGACATAATGAAAGCACCGTGGCCTGCTGCAGTGACAAACTGCAGCCTAACAATGAACCAGCAACCATGTGAGATTTTGTCCCCAGAGACTTTCCTTCCAGATTAGAAAAATATTTGGACTTCAGAATAATTTCCATTAGACACATTTGCCATTAAGAGAGATTTTAAACCAGCTGATTACTCTACAAAATTGAGATTAGGTGTAAGGTTACTTGTGCAGATTTGAATTGGAGAGTTGGATTTAGTTAGGAGTTGATCTGTTTTCTTCCAATTATACATGTTTGTGTTGAAATGCTACTTTTTGATTTAGAGATTTTAAGAATTTTTGTTTTCCTTCCTAGATTTTTGTTCTCCTTCCTGTTAAATGATTTAAGTTTCCATTGTTTTTTTCACCTGGTCAAAGACTTTTAATATCTTCTGATTTGTTTGTTTTTGTTTCAAAAGTTAGTCACTAATCAGTGAGTAATATCAGCCATAGGAGCAACAGTTGTATTAAAGAGCATAACATTTTTTACAAGAAAAGGAGTCAGATGAGGTCAAAGGAAATGAATTGTTTGAAAAATCATGTTTTGTTTCTTACAACTTTTGCAGCTGATGTTTACATTTTTGGTTGAATCTTTTGTTCATATAATTCAAGACAAGACATTGTTTTCAACAATATACATTGACAGTTTAGGAGTACCTCAAGGGGTTGCTGATGAATTCAAAGCAAGAAATCAAATTTTGGCAGGTATAGAATCTATTTTCCTCTGGCCTACAATTAACAAGAATGTGGACTGGATTAATTACATTTATTACAATCAACAACGCTTTGTCAATTACTCCAGAGATGCTGTGAGAGGCCTACATGAACAGCTAGGCAAAACCACCCTAATGACATATCAAAATAGAATTGCTCTTGACATGAGATTGGCAGAAAAGGGAGGAGTCTGCAAAAATGTTCAAAACTACATGCTGCACATACATCCCCAATAACAGCACCAGATGGCTCAGTCACACGGGCATTACAAGGACTTACCACCTTAAGTGAAGAGTTTGCTGAAAACAGTGGTGTAGAGACACCATTTGAAATCTTCAACTCAATGTTTGGCAGTACAAAGCTTTCTTCCACAGCATCATCATGTCAATAACAATAATGTGTGCATTACTTGTGCTATGTGGATGTTGTTGCATTCCCTGCATTAGAACTTTAGCAAATCGGCTTATAACCACAGCTTTAACTAAGGAAAAGGAGGGACAGTTTCTGCTAAGAAAAGCACCTGTAGCACCTTGGATAGAAGTTGAGGAGTCAGATAGTGAGGTCGAGGAAGAAGATGAATCTTTTGTATAATTGTTTACATCCTGAGTTAGCCATCTACCATGAAGTATTCTCTACATTTGTCATTAATGTTTACATTTTTGGATTATAATTTTTATGTTATGTACAAACTTTATTTTGTCTATAGTAGGTTTCACACCAAGTAAGGTGTGAAAAAGGAGGGACTGTTGAATAAAATAAAGTTTAAATGTTTCAATACTATGTAATTATACATGTTCTCATGTTTTAAGATGTATGCTGCAGTAGGGTTTGAAAATATGATTTTAATCAGTGGTGTGGGGTCCATATCATGCTGTGTAAAATACCATTGTCTGTCTCAAGAAAGGTAGATCAAACAAGCCTTTCTGTTCTCTCACCTACCCCCCTCTCTCCCACGGTCTCTGCCATATGGTTTAGAACAAAAGACAATTAACATTTAGAAGGACACCGTTTGCTCCACAAGAAGGAAGAAACCTCCTGTCTTCCACCACCTGGTGTCCTAGACTGAGATAAGACACTGGAATGCTGATTCACTGTATTATGTTAGACTTTCTTACTAACATGATAATTCACGGTTGATCTATGTGTGTGAAAACTACCCCAAAGGAGGGGGTTAGAGCATGTCCTTCCCGATTGGACAGCAAAGATGCACTAGATCTGCTGTCATGACAACAACGGACCAATGAGAATGGATTTGAAAGCACCAGGTGAAAAGGAACCGCCCCCCGGTGCAGCGCATAAAAAGTGTGAACTAAGAAGTTTCTAGACTGCTTTTTTACGTGACTCCGTCAGGAGGAGCGTGGATCAGTCCGCTGTCAGCTGCAGTGTTACTTTGTTTTGTCTGATTGTCTTTGTCTTATCATCTTCATCACTGCTGTTGCATTAAACCTTCACCAATTCTCAATTTGACCCCCAGCCTCCTTTTCCTCAGAAATCCGAACGAATGCGATGTAAGTTATGAATTTCATAACAGTTCCCCTTCGAGGGGAACTAAAACTGCGTCGGTTACGACACTATGGGAATGCCTTTAGGCATGACAGGGCTGAATGCAAATGAAAACTACTCCAATCCTATTGGTCCTAGTGAGAACGGTAGCATGTGACGGCATAACCGTAGGGGCATATAAGCACGCCAGCACATAGCTCATTAGCTTTTTTCTATTCAGCCGGCACGTTGGTTGATGTTGGTTTTGAAAAGCTCCTGTATCTTACTCACCTGGAATAATGTCCGAGCGCTTGTACCGGTTCCGGAGATGTGTGTCTCCCTGCCCGCGTTTCATCACGGTAGGTGATTCTCACGAACTGTGTGTTGCTTGTTTGGGCCTGTCGCACGCCATGGCAGCTCTCAAGGGGGCTGTTTTTTGACCATTGCGAGGCACTGCCCATGCGGGTACTGAGGTCCCGCATGGCCCTCTTTTCCAGTGACGGCCAGATACGCTCTCCCCGTGGCTCGGGCTGAGGCGGCTCATTGGGTCCGGTCATGGGGTTCGCAGAAAGATCTGCTGGAGGGTTCCGAGACGGCTGAGGCCTTTTCTCGTCCTTCAACTGCCGATTCCGACTCCCCTTGTCCTCGTTACTCGGCTTCTTCTGTTTGGGGACGCAGGCTGGAGAGGCGGCCGCGCTCTGGCTCTTGGCCACAGGCCACAGGCTGTCAGGGAGCTTAACACTGGTGGCAGGCTGGATGATTGCTTCCTGCGGAGCCACTCCGTGCCCCCGCGCTGGTCTTTGCCGTTTTTCCCGGATTTGCACAGTGAGTTGTGTAAATCATGGGATAAACCTTACTCTGCCTGGCTTTCTACTCCCCAGTTGCTGGAGTTTGGCAATGTGGCGGGGATTAAGGCCTGCGGCTACGGGACGATGCCGCGGGTTGAAGACGCTCTGGCGAGTTACCTCTCTCCCCAGCTGACGTCATCTTTCAGCAAGCCGGTGCTGCCAACGGGCCCGTGTCGGGTAACTTCCTCGCTGGTGGGGAAGGCGTATATGGCGGCAGGCCAGGCTGGTGCTAGCCTGCACACCATGGCGGTTTTGCAGGCCTACCAGGCGGACCTGCTGCTGGAGATGGACGAGAGAGGGAGCCCCTATGAGGAGGAGTTGGCGGAGCTACGCCGGGCCACGGATCTTTCGCTTCGTGCCACCAAGGCGACGGCCCGAGCTGTGGGTCGCTCCATGTCTGCGTTGGTGGCCACGGAGAAACACCTTTGGCTGAACCTGCTGGACATCCGGAAGAAGGACAGAGAATTCCTTCTGGATGCGCCGGTTTCCACTACTGGCCTGTCCGGGGATGCGGTGAACTCTGTCGTCGACAGGTTTCTTCATGTGAGGTCCCAGGATGAGGCATTCCAGCAGTTTCTCCCTCGCCGGACTGGGTCCCGCTCTGCGGGGACGGCTGGCCCTTCTCAGCCCTCTACCAGCTCACACCGACAGCGCCAGAGACGGAGTGTGGCTTCTCGCGGTCTCCCTCGAGCAGCTCGGGACGCTGGGCAACGCTCCCGCGCACCCCCCCCTCCCGGCAGGTCGGACCTGAGGGCTGTCATCCAGTTGCGAGGGGCACGGCAAAGAGGTTCTTACTGTGTGTTTAGCCCCCGGAGGCCAACTGAGGTTCCCTCCAGGGCGGCCGCTTGCGTTGTTGTCCCGCCGCCGAGGCGCTCGGGACGCGCTAGCCGGCGCCAAGCCTCCTCCGCTCTGCCTGCCCCGAGGGGTGGCAGTGGGCCGGGGGTTCGGCTCCTGGACTACGGATTGTCGGCGGGTTCTTCCTGGCGGCCCGCTTCAGGGGCTCTTCTGCGATCGGCACGTCGCACCGGCCACCAGCCCCGAGGGGTTGGTTCCGCTGGCAGATTTCGCAGAAGCTTGGCGGGGTTTGGAGAACATATACCCATGGGTTTTGCACACCGTCACTGACGGGTACAGGCTGCAGTTCCGGGTCCGCCCTTCCGGCTTCACTGGAGTGGTCCGGACTGTGGTGCGCTCGGACAAGGGCCTGGTGCTGGGACAGGAAGTGCGCTTGCTGCTGGAAAAGGGGGCCGTGGAGCTCGTTCCCCCGCCGGCCAGCGGGTCCGGTTTCTACAGCCGGTACTTCCTGGTTCCCAAGAAGAACGGAGGCCTGCGCCCTATTCTGGATCTGCGGGTTCTGAAACGGTCTCTGAGGAGATACAGGTTCAAAATGCTCACCATCCCCGCCATCGTGTGTCACGTCCTGGTTTGTCACCGTGGATCTGAGGGACGCTTACTTCCACATCTCCATTCGTCCTTCCCACAGTAACTTCCTGAGGTTCGCCTTTGGGGGCGTGGCGTACCGATATCGGGTTCTTCCCTTCAGCCTGGCACTCTCCCCTCGCACTTTCACCAAGTGTATGGATGCGGCGCTGGCCCCTCTGAGGCTCAAAGGCATCCGGGTCCTGAATTACATCAACGACTGGCTCATCCTGGCTCAGTCTCGGGAGTTGGCGGTTCGGCATCGAGATGTCGTCCTCGTTCATCTTCTTCGTTTGGGGCTGAGGCTCAACGAGGGAGAGAGTGCGCTGGCACCCGCCCAGAGACTGTGTTCTTAGGGGTGGTGTGGGACTCGTTGACGATGCTGGCACATCTGTCTCCGGCACGTGTCAAGTCCGTTCTGGCCCTGGTGAAGAGTGTGAGGCTGGGCCGCGCCATCACTGTGAAACACTCCCAGAGGGTGTTGGTCATCATGGCGGCTGCTTCCAGCGTGATACCTTCTGGTCTTCTGCACATGAGAGCCTTGCAGTGGTGGCTAAAAATCAAGGGGTTCTCCCCGAGAGGGAACCCGTTCCGCCTGATACGGGTTACGCACAAATGTCTTCGTGCCCTATTGGTGTGGAAGAAGCCTTGGTTCCTGTCCCAGGGTCCTGCGCTGGGGGCGCCCTGTCAGGGATTCTCTTGGGAAAGAGCTGCGTGGATCAGTCTTTGGAGGGATATAAGACACTCCACAATTTCAGAAAATAAAGAAAAACTCAAACTAACTCCCTATTCATGGCAAATGTCCACTCTCGGGACAATAAACTGGACTACATTTTACACTTTTGTTCGTATATGCACTATTATCTACCAACCCTTATAGAGCTGGCTCAGGTTTGCCTTGGGCCAGCTCTTAGTTATGCTGTTATAGGTTTGGACTGCCAGGTTTTAGACTAACTTCCTATGACACATTGCGCTCCACTCTCAGGGAACTAGTTTAACAATCTAAGCACACCGCATGGAGCGCATGACGCAGGTGCATTTAGGGCATGTCCAAATCCACTTTTGCTAGTTTGATGGCGAGAAAAAGGGTCCGTGCGCCAGGCGCATGGTTCAATAGGGTTGTACTTAGTGTCTTTATTAATTCATAGGTGTGTTTTGGGCATATATATGGACAGCATATCGAGGCGTAGTCGGGGCGGGGAGGGGTTGCAGTTCGGTGGGCTCGGGATCTCATTGCTGCTTTTTGCAGATGATGTGGTCCTGATGGCATCATTGGTCTGTGACCTTCAGCACTGACTGGATCGGTTCGCAGCCGAGTCTGAAGCGGCTGAGATGAGGATCAGCACCTCTAAATCTGAGGCCATGGTTCTCAGCAGGAAACCGATGGAGAGCTTTCTCCGGGTAGGGATTGAGTCCTTACCTCAAGTGAAGGAGTTTAAGTACCTTGGGGTCATGTTCGCGAGTGAGGGGACCATGGAGCGTGAGATTGGTCGGAGAATTGGAGCAGCCGGTGCGGTATTACATTCTATTTATCGCACCGTTGTGACGAAAAGAGAGCTGAGCCAGAAGGCAAACCTCTCGATCTACCGGGCAATTTTCGTTCCTACCCTCACCTATGGTCATGAAGGCTGGGTCATGACCGAAAGAACGAGATCAAGGGTACAAGCGGCCAAAATGGGTTTCCTCAGGAGGGTGGCTGGCGTCTCCCTTAGAGATAGGGTGAGAAGCTCAGTCATCCGAGAGGAGCTCGGAGTAGAGCCGCTGCTCCTTCGCGTTGAAAGGAGCCAGTTGAGGTGGTTTGGGCATCTGGTAAGGATGCCTCCTGGGCGCCTCCCTAGGGAGGTGTTCCAGGCACGTCCAACTGGGAGGAGACCTCGGGGAAGACCCAGGACTAGGTGGAGAGATTATATCTCCAACCTGGCCTGGGAACGCCTCGGGATCCCCCAGTCGGAGCTGGTTGATGTGGCTCGGGAAAGGAAAGTTTGGGGTCCCCTACTGGAGCTGCTGCCCCCGCGACCCGATAGCGGATAAGCGGATGAGGATGGATGGATGGATGTTTTGGGCGTAACATGCAATAAACCAATCAGAGTTTCATCTCCCATTCCCTTTAAAAGCCAGACGTGTTTGTACCTTGGCAAATTGCTATTAGGATGGCGGATTTGCACCGTGATATTTTTATTTTAACTCTGCATGTGTGTTCTGCTGCGCTTCCCTGTGTGTGTGTGTGTGTGTGTGTGTGTGTGTGTGTGTGTGTGTGTGTGTGTGTATGTTAACCAATTATCCTGGTTTCTTGCAACAGGCCCCAGGGCTGAGATAGCTAGTGTTGAGTTATAAAAAGTTATAAACTGTGTGATGCAGTCAGGATGGGATTAATATGCATATGTCTGTGAAGAAGGCAGGATGGCCATTTGTTCCTCACCCCCCCCACCCCCCGTTTCTCTGACTGTAAAGTATTGATCTGGTCAAGTCTAGCAATTAACATATGGAAAGGGGCTTCCTGCTCAACAAAAGGTAGTCCTCTGTCTCCTGTCCCCTGGGGTTTTAGTCTAGGCTGAGAAAATACAATGTTGATTGGACTGTGTTGATGGCAGTTTCACATTTGCACGACAGAAGCAGTTGCTCTGCTACCAAGGGGTGACCCCCGGAGATGCAGAGGCAGGTCAGTTCTCATTGCACAGGAAAGATGTACGGCATGTTGTCATGACAACAGCGGACCAATGAGAATGGAATTGAAAGCACCAGGTGAAAAGGAACCGCCCCCAGGTACACGGCATAAATGAGAGTGATTTACAGATATTGAGGACTGTTTTCATGTGACTCCGTCAGGAGGAGCGTGGATCAGTCCGCTGTCAGCTGCAGTGTTATTGTGTTTGTTTTGTCTGATTGTCTTTGTCTTATCATCTTCATCACTGCTGTTGCATTAAACCTTGACCAATTCTCAATTTGACCCCCAGCCTCCTTTTCCTCAGAAATCCGAACGAACGCGATTTAAGTTATGAATTTCTTACACTAGCTAACTGGACAGCTGTAACACAGAGGTGGAAAGAACAAAATAAATTATTTTAATGTATTTATAGTATTTTAACATGTGCTTGGTTATGTTCCGAATGGCGTTTTGTATTTCACGACATTACAAATCCTATCTGTTACTGAGTTAAAAAAAACAAAAAAAACGTAGACTAACAAAAGCAGAAAGGAAGAAAAAAACAATGCGCCCGGAACAACTACACCAGACCTGGGCATTCTTTTTTTGACCTAATGTCTGTCTCTTTCACTCCTTGCCTGTGTTCTTCTCCACTAAGACATATTGTCAAACATGTAATATATTGACCATTTTAGTTTTTCCATATTAATAATATTAAGAAATTAATCTGTATCATGTGGCTCCCCCTACACTTTCACCTGATGTTGGACCTACCTGCCTTCCCTTGTCTTTCCTGATCCACCATCCTCACACCTAAATGAGCACCAGATAAGACCAGCATTATACAGTAACAAGCATAGTGTGGGCGCGCTGTGCATAAGCCTAGGCACGTTTTACAAAAATGTTAATGATAAAATAACAATGAAATGCTACGCTATTGACTTTACAGTAGGTTTTTGTTGTTGGTCAATGGCGCGATCACTTCCCGCTGCCTTAAGATAGCAATACGCCAAGAATTCACCTGAACTCACGTCCCTGTAAGACCAGCACGTCCATGGGCGCAAAGATGGGTGCAGGTGCACTTGTTATTCAAACTTTGTGGGCACCGGACAGGACATTAACAATGTTCTGGGTACAAGATAGGGCCCTCAATGTGCATTCATGTTGCAGAAATGCTTGTTACTAAATTAGCTCTGAGGAGCTTATTCCCCAGAGCCGTTATTTTTCTCACCCCTCAGTTTTCCACCTAAATCATGGTTGCAGCTGTAGCCGTGGTCCTGCTCAGAGCTGAATGCTTGCTCTTCGGGGAGTTACTGGAATTAGGTGACACCTTTTTTGAAGGGGTGTGTGTAAGACTGACATGACATTATTATGACATGACACCTGTCATAAACATGAAGGAGTCATTTTGAGTGTTCATGACTGAAAGTGACAAAGTAAATTATGACACTTTTAATGTAAAGTTAGCATTGTTCGAGACTTGACTTTAACAAAGACAACGATCTCTGTGTTATGACAACTTGACTATTAACCTAGTCACATAACTTGTTGTAAATTTGTCTTGACAAGCCCAATTATCATACTTAAGCTTTATGTGTTAACATTACATTAAACTGTAATTAAGCTGTTGGTTTTTAAGGTGAAGAAATGTACCGCCCTACTCTGCCTCTAATTTGCTAACCCTGGTTTTCTTACCCTAACCAATCTCACTCCTGATGCCTAAACCTAACCAATCAAACCAACGAAGGCAACGAGTAGGGATGGACTTGTTGCAGACATTGGTAAGTGTTTACTGCGTTCAGTTGGGTTTCCACCAGGCAGCTTCAGAGCGATGGATTGAATTCAAATTCATTCACTCACTGCTGTTTTGGTGTCGCCAGGCAGGGAATAATAATAATAATAAAAACGGCCTCCAAGACTTACGGAGGAGGCCAGTTTACAATGGGAATGCACTAACATTACCAAGATGATTTTCTTTCTTGATATAAACAGCTCTTTGCAGCCCAGAGTTGCACGAAAGTAGAATGAAGATATCCAGGATAAGTGAAAAAACTTGACTTAGTTTGATCCGCTCATTGCGGCTTAATCGGTTGCACGTTCCCCGAGCAAGGATAAGAAGGTGAAGCTATGTCAAGCCAGGGGTAGATAGCTGGGATAAGTGCATGTTCACGGCTTTCTTAAATAGACCACGTATTGATCCCAGATTTGTTGATGCAGAAATGGAGAAGACGCATGCGGCATAGGTTTCACCCAATGAGCAGCAGCTTCTAATGGAAATTAACGAGGAGGTTGAACACATGCTATGCAAAAACGGAACTACGGCTGTTATCAAACAAAGAGAAAACAGCCTAACAGACTATAGTGGACCAACTGAATGTTTAAGGATTTAAAAATATCTACTTAGCCTACTAGTCACTCCACATTTTTACAAATTTGTAGGCTACACTGTTTTATTGGTTTTTAATATGCTTGTTTTATGTGTTGGTTTTTATTGCTGTATCTGTTTTTATGTGCTAAATGTGCTGGTTTTACTGTAAAGTGGAAGAAAGTGGATTTTTCAGATGAATCTTCTGTTGAATTACACCACAGTTGCCGCAAATATTGCAGGAGACCTACTGGAGCCCGCATGAATCCAAGAAAACAGTGAAGTTTGGTGGCAGAAAAATCATGGTCTGGGGTTACATCCACTATGGGGGTGTGCGAGAGATCTGCAGGGTGAAAGGCAACTTAAATCGTCTCAAATACCAAGAAATCTTAGCTACCTCTTATATTCCCAACCATAAAAGAGGCCAAATTCTCCAGCAGGATGGTGCTCCATCGCATACTTCCATCTCCACTTCAAAGTTCCTCAAGACGAAGAAGATCAAGATGCTCCAGGATTGGCCGGCCCAGTCACCAGACATGAACATCATGGAGCATATGTGGGGTAGGATGAAAGAGGAAGCATGGAAGACGAAACCAAAGAATATTGATGAAGAGGCATGCAAGACTTCTTCCTGATGACTTCATCAATACATTGTATGAATCCTTGCCAAACCGCATGGATGCAGTTCTTCAAGCTCATGGAAGTCATAAAAGATATTAAATTTGGATCTCACAGCACCACTATTTAATTTGCTGACATATTTTAGTATTTGCAGTAAATTTGTTCAATTTCTGTATAGGCGACACAACTTTTCTCTTGCCAAAATTTGACCTTTCTGTCTTGTTTAAATAATAAATCTTTTTTTAGTGAAACTAATTTATTTTAGTGCATTGAACATCATTTGGGAGGGTTTTAGCTTTTCATATGAGCTATTTCTTACACCAATTGATTAATTAAAAGTCAGGTTAATAGCAGGTGTTTCTACAAAATAGATAAGCAACAAGACTTTTTTATCAGGGGCTGTACATGCTTGATAACAATAGTGACAAGTAATGCATGTTAATGCTACCTTATATTTACCAGTTGTTATTTTACCTTAATAAAATTGAGATCTGTTGTTGATACCAATAGGGTTTAACCTAAGGTGACCTGATTTCTCAGACAAAATCCGGGGACATTTTCAGCTCAGAAGCGTAAATACCTCGAAACACGTCATGTTTTTATTTTTGTAAAACTTAAAATGGGGACACTAGACCTAGAGCTGTTCTTATTAGGGGGCTGAGCCCCCCCCCCCCAAAGGTCTGATCCCCTGCAGCTACTTTATGCTTGTACTCCATACACCTCAGAGGGTTAATGTTGTAATGTTTACTGAACTACATTTATCAGATTTATCTGACAGCTTTTGCTTTATTGGTTCAGGCTTGTTTTTCCAACAGCTTATTGAGTATCGGATACAATAAAAACTATTGAGGAAATATTTTCCTTTGACATTGACCCAGTATTAAACGAGATCGCTGCAGTCAGCAGCTGGAGAACCAGCTACAATGTAAATTAATAGGATAATTGTCCAGCTTTTATTACGTTAATAAAAGTGCTCGTTTTGCTACTGACAGACTCTGACTAATATTCTAAGTGTCTGACAACATTAACCTTTCTGTTAAAGAGTAAAATCCTTTTTTAAAACGTAAAAGTCCGCAAAATTGCATTCGCTACACCCATCAGACTCCATGTAAATAATCAGTAATTTTAGCATCACAAAATACGGCTTTCTATAACCCCCCTGAGCTCTGAGCAGCGCTGCTCGATCGGCTCCGTTTGGTCAAGGTTTTCTTTCTTTCATTCCAATTTCGGGTTTGTCAGTCACACTGAAAACCGGGGACATTTCCGGGGACAGGTCTCCAAAACCGGAACCGGGGATGTCTGGTCACCCTAGTTTAACCAAAATCTTCTATCTAATAGCTATCAGCAACATTGATTTGCATTTAGCTAGCAGTAAACCCCACTTTAGCTACAAGTGTTCGCAAACACTACCTAGTCTGAGAAAAGTCTGTTAACATGAATATTTACAAGCCTCCAAGTTTGTTAGTAAATATATACACGATTCCATGGTAAACCAGAGTTATTGCATTGGTTATGTTTACCAGATTCTTGTCATTTATTGTACATGCTACCTTATATTTTCAAGTTTTTAGTTCAGCAACCTCAGTTTTGCATATTCTAAGCTAGCCGTAAACCCCCATTTGGCTGCTACATTCCCAGTGTTAGCAAACGCTAGCTAGCACACTTTAAATCCTACCTGTTGCCTTTCACCATCCACTTATTCAACTGCGGTCGCATCCCTTGCCATCTCCTTTTTCATCTTTTTTCTATTTTTAGCCCCGACAGCTTTTTTGCTGTAGGCCTATCCATCTTTTTCCATAGACGACAACTCACTACTCGGGAGGGTGACCATATTTTGATTTCCAAAAAAGAAGACACCCGAGCCGTCCTCGAGACACAAATTCAGACAGGCAGGTTAATGAACATGCTTTATTATGCCTCACTGGTACAAAAATAATAAATAAATAATAAATAAATAATGTAATAAAATATGTAACAACCTGGAACAAAATAGCTCTTTTCAAATAAATAAATAAATATGAAATAATGTTCTTAATATGACCTATTCTGTTGTGGTTTGGGGTTCTTGTTTAGGTTCATTTTCCCTTTTTCTTTGGCCTCCTTGCGTTTTTGTCTTTGTTTTCTCTTTGGTCTTATGTTGCCGGTCCTGTCTTGTGTTTCTCTGTACCTGTTTGTTCTGCTTCCTGTTTTTGATAGTCAGCTTCCTGTCTTGTCTTGTCTTGTCTAGCTTCACCTTGTTTGTCTGATTGTCCTGCCCAGCCCTAATATGATTCACCTGATGTGTCACCTGTTCCCCATTACCTCGTTACCTCGTGTATTTAACTCCAGTGTTTCGTTTGTTTCGTGCCAGATTCTTATGTCTCGTCCACGTGGTAGAGTCTTCGTTCCTGCCTCCTTCCCGACGTTCCCTGTGAGTTTTCCCTGGTTAGCCCTTTTGAGTTTTCCCTTTTACAGTCCACCCTGTTATTGTCTCCTTGCCCTGTGCCTGTTTTTGGGTTGTGGACTTTTTTTGGATTTTTGCCTTTTGCTCCCTGTTTCTGTTGAACTGTGTCAATAAAGCTGTTTGTGAAGCTCCCTCCTGCCTGCTCTCCTCTGCTTTTGGGTCCTCCTTCCCCCCACTCACCACAACACTATTCTGTGTCCGCTACAAAATCCAGCTTCAACCAAATATCTCTCAATGTAATAAGATCAAGTTTTTCAGTGTCCATGTGAGCTTTGAGCTCTTCAGCACCTTTTATTAGACACTGAAGCAAATGTGCTAGCTTTACACATGGTGCACTCTACCTCCCACTTATCCCGACCGGGACGATATGTGGAAAGGTTTTTTTTTTTTTTGCAAAGCTACTTATTTGTTTTTACTGTGAAGCTGCATTTATGCTTTGGCATTTTCCACTGTCTGAGCTGCTCCCTGTATATGCGCGTTGCAAAGCTGCCCACAAGGTAGCCTCTTGGGAGTTACGTCACGTAAAGTACCGTAGTAGGAAATGCAGGAATGATTTAGAAATGCACAACACCAGCTACATAATTGAAAATAATGTAGCTAGCTAGCTGTTAATGGTACTCAATGTAGTTCATTTTTTTAAATTTTGCCATCGCTTTGGCGCCCCTGGCCCCATGGTGCTGCGCCGCATATGGCGCATACCCACGATTTGCACCACTGGGTAAAGTGGTGTGCTTAGTTTGCGGAGAACAGATTGCTGTGTTAAAGGATTATAATTTGAATCGCCGTGCTACAATACTAAACATGCAGAGAAATACAACTTGACTGATGCAGAGCGGGTACGGACATCTGAAGCTTTGGTATTTAAGCTGCAAACGCAACAAGGCTTTTTTAACAAGCGTCAAGACCAGCTTTGTGAAATCCCACAAAATCTCCATAAATAGTAAGCCATTTCCTGAAGGGGAGTTTATTTTAGTGTTTGGTGGACTTGCTGCAAATATGCCCAGAGAAAAAAAGATACGTTTGAGAACGTGCTTCCTGACTTAAAATTAATATTGAGCAGAACTGGGTTTAGCCCTCCACGACAGTACCTGTTTTTTATGTGACCCCTTGGAGAAAATTAATTGCCCACACCTGTTGTAAGCAGGCTGTATGTAGGAGACTGGGTCACTTCATTTGTAAACATCTATTTAGCTCATACGGGCTACTTAGGTGTACAGAAGCTAGTTGCTATTCTGGGCTGTGAACATTAGAGCCTAACGCATTTATTCAATTCAATTCAATTCAATTTTATTTATAGTATCAATTCATAACAAGAGTTATCTCAAGACACTTTACAGATAGACCACACTCCAGAATTTACAAGGACCCAACAGTTCTAGTAGTTTCCTCCAGAGCAAGCAACAGTGCGACAGTGGCGAGGAAAAACTTCCTTTTAGGCAGAAACCTCGGTCAGACCCAGGCTCTTGGTAGGCGGTGTCTGACGGGCCGGTTGGGGTTAGAATGAAGAGTGGCAATAACAAAAATAGAAAAAAATTGTAGTTTGTAGCAGTTCTTTGTAGTAGTTCATGGCATAGCAGGACGCTGTGCGGCATTACAAGGCACAGCAGGACGTAGCAGGACGTAATTTATAGAGTCAAAACACGTCGTTTGGCCTTGAGAACGCTGCACGGCCAGTTGAGTTTTATTCAATCCGAGCACGGATATTGACTCGTATTATTCGTATAATACTTGTACTCGGCAAAAGTGCTTCATCCGTAATGGATACTCGTTTCAGCCGTATACTCGGATCACCCCTAGTACTTTCACTTTCAATTGATTGTTTGGAAACGTTTTATGGGATGGTCTGAACTAAAATTGCACATAACTTTTTAAGGGTCTTAAATGTCATGTGTGACGTGTTATCCCAGGAAGCACAGATACATCAGCACGACGTATGCAAAAGATTGCTTAATCTGCAATTGATTGTGGGTCTTTCTGAAGCGTATTTTATTGAGCGTCTGGGCGTCTTATTATTATTGTTTTATTATTGTCCCGTCTCATGCCCAGATGTGTCCAACGGTAAGTACAGAGGGTCTGGATGTTATTGTTGTGTCCCTGATGTTAACAAATGTTATATTTGATGAAACCTGTATCAGTGTTGCTTGACATTTATTAGCATATATTAGCTAACGTTACCCAGACCAATTTATAGCTGCAGACTTTAATGGTTTCTTTCTGTAATTTTTCCTTCAGGTACATATCAGTGTATTTAAGCAAAAAATACACTGCAGGTGACACGATGCACGGTGTGCTGCACTGACCATCACTGTCCCCTTTGCCCCACTTCAGTATACATGCCCCTGAGCAGGGCAAAGGTTTTGCAGCACATGGAGATGAATCCTCTGTGCACGCCAAGGTTAGTCATGGAGTCCCACAAGGATCTGTGCTCGGTCCAATCCTGTTCACTTTATATATGCTTCCTTTAGGCAGTATTATTAGGAAACACTCCATAAACTTTCATTGTTATGCAGATGATACTCAATTATAGCTATCAATCAAGCCGGATGAAACTAATCAGTTAGCTAAACTTCAAACGTGCCTTCAGGATATTAAAACCTGGATGACCTGTAATTTTCTAATGTTAAACTCAGATAAAACTGAAGTTATTGCTCTCGGACCCAAGCATCTCCGTGACGCACTATCCAAAGATATAGTTACTCTGGATGGCATCACCCTGGCCTCCAGCACCACAGTGAAGAATCTTGGAGTCATCTTTGATCAGGACATGTCCTTTAATTCCCACTTAAAGCAAATTTCAAGGATCGCCTTTTTTCACCTACGTAATATTGCAAAAATCAGGAATATCCTGTCTAAAAATGATGCAGAAAAACTAGTCCATGCATTTGTTACTTCTAGGTTGGATTACTGCAATTCTTTACTATCAGGCTGCTCGAAAAAATCCATAAAGACTCTACAGCTGATCCAGAATGCTGCGGCACGTGTTCTGACGGGAACCAGGAAAAGAGATCACGTTTCTCCTGTTTTAGCTTCTCTGCATTGGCTTCCTGTAAAATTTAGAATAGAATTTAAAATCCTTCTTCTCACCTACAAAGCTCTTCATGGTCAGGCTCCATCTTATCTTAAAGAGCTCATAGTACCTTACAACCCTAGGAGAGCACTACGCTCCCAGAATGCAAAGTTACTGGTGGTTCCTAGAGTCTCTAAAAGTAGAACGGGAGCCAGAGCGTTCAGCTATCAGGCTCCTCTCCTGTGGAACCAGGTTCCAGTTTGGGTCCGGGAGGCAGACACCGTCTCCACATTTAAGAGTAGGCTTAAGACTTTCCTTTTTGATAAAGCTTATAGTTAGGGCATAGAATCGAATATTGTTAGGGAGTAGTAGTTAGTCACATAGTTTTCAGATTTATCTATCATATAATATAACTAAAGGGAGACTTGGCATACAGCCCGATCCGGTTGGGGGGAGTTCTGGCCCGGCCGGGCTGGAGCTCTCTTTACCTTGTCTCTCTTGGTTTTGTTGTAATAATAGTTTTAGGCAGCTTGGGACTTATTTTGATACACTAGTTAGGGCATAGAATCGAATATTGTTAGGGAGTAGTAGTTAGTCACATAGTTTTCAGATTTATCTATCATATAATCAAGAATATAATAGAACTAAAGGGAGACTTGGCATACAGCCCGATCCGGTTGGGGAGAGTTCTAGCCCGGCCGGGCTGGAGCTCTCTTTAACTCGTCTCTTTTGGTTTTGTTGTAATAGTTTTAGACAGCTGGGGACTTATTTTGATACACTGAGCTCCTCTCTCCTCTATCTTTCCATCTTTTCATTTATGTGCATCCATGTCCCAGAAATGCTTGTTACTAACCTAGCTCTGGAGAGTCATTCCCCGGAGTCCTTATGTTCTTTTTTCCCCAGCATGTTCCCTTGGATCAGAGAGGCTCCGAAATCAGGGTAGCAGCTGTCGCCATGGTCCCGCTACACGTTCTGTGATGCCATGTTCAACTGCTACACTGCGGTGCCCTGCTACGTCCTGCTACGTCCTGCTGTGCCTTGTAATGCCGCACAGCGTCCTGCTATGCCATGAACTACTACAAAGAACTGCTACAAACTACTAATTTTTTCTATTTTTGTTATTGCCACTCTTCATTCTAACCCCAACCGGCCCGTCAGACACCGCCTACCAAGAACCTGGGTCTGACCGAGGTTTCTGCCTAAAAGGAAGTTTTTCCTCGCCACTGTCGCACTGTTGCTTGCTCTGGAGGAAACTACTAGAACTGTTGGGTCCTTGTAAATTCTGGAGTGTGGTCTATCTGTAAAGTGTCTTGAGATAACTCTTGTTATGAATTGATACTATAAATAAAATTGAATTGAATTGGAGGTGCATGTAAAGAATGCCATAAAACATAGTTAGTTCCCTCCTTCAGCTTTGCGCTATGCCATTATCATTTGTTTGTTTGTAACTACTGCTACTTAGTAGGCTTTCTAATAGTAACTTTACATAGTTGCTTTATTTTATATAAGCACATAATGCTTTTGTCCCTTCATAGATTTTTTCGTGACAATATGCCACCTGACCTGCAGGAGTAGAAGCAGTGGTCCCTTCCACAGCCCTTTCTGCCTCATACCATAATAAAAAGGCAGGCTATACTGCCTGTACCAGTAAGTATATGTGTGTCTGTTTATTAAGAAGACTATCTGTGTAGGAATGTTTTGTGTGTTTTTCACACATGCATATTAAATAAGCATGTGTGTTTGTGTTTCAGTTACATGACAATAAAATACAAGGACAAAGAGACCCAGCAGAGAGACACGAAGACCCACCGCCAAAAACCTTCTTACCAGTCAGTCCTTACCTGGACAACTGTGATGTAATTAGGAAGTTACAAGACTGTTTAATGTTGTATGCTTTTATTTTGAAGGTGGGTGTTTTATTTTGTAATTCGTTTTTTTTCTGTGGGCCTTTCCTGTTGTGCTGCAATTGCTGTCATTCTGGTAGAAGCACATGTAGTTGATTCAATCTTTACCCATCCATCTTGTGTTTGTTCATGGGGCATCGCCAGTGAGTATATCTAATTTTTAAGAACAAAGAACAAATTGAGGGATGCATTATTTGTTTTGTGCTGAATTTAGTTTTGTTTATTTGCCTGTATGTTAATTAGGAAATTTTGAAGATGCAACCTGTAAGACTTTATTTGATAATTAATGGTAATGCAGAAAATACTTACTTGTATTTGTTATATTTTGTCATTTCAGTTTACCTTTTCTTCGTTAAAATGACCTGCCAAGTACAACACACCGTCTGTTCATTGGAGGAATACTTTTTGAAGGAACAAGTTTAGCTTGCTGTTTCATGTCAGATGAGAACAGTATAACAACCCTCCTTGCAGAGTGAGCCTTGCAAAGTTGCCAAATGTACATTGTCCTCACTGTAATGTGCGGTTCCAAAGAATAAAATATCGAGAAGCGCACTTACAGACAACACACAGATAAAGCTGTCAGAGATGTAATGATTTGTAACTTTAATCAGGTTCTGTTCAAATTAAATATTGTTGATGCAAGCAGGTTTACATTGTATTTTGGACACCACAGATGTCACTGCAAGTTCCCATCCAGATGCTATATGCATTGATGAGAAGAATGGTCTATATGCTGTGAAAAAGTCGTTTCTTGGACCTTTTGTGACTCTTCATTTCCAAAAGAAAACCTGGGGGAAAGAGCACCAAATCAAGTGTGAGTCTAGTGAGTGGCAACAGTAAATTGACTTTCCTGTCAGAAGAGGCTTGCAAATATCCGAATGCCATCATGTCCGCTCAATGACTACTGTTCAGCTAATGCCACCAATAGTGTACTGAGTGAAGAAACTGACGGGAATGGTGAAAATCAAGTGGTTTGGAAAAAAACGGGAAACAGCAGTGTCTCCAACTCCAGTCACAGGCAGCTGCTGCCAGTGTGCCAGTCTCTGTTAATGTCACCTTTGAAATCAGAACTGAAATGGTACATATCAGTCTTATGAACCGAATGTAAGCTATTACAGCCGACTGGGACGAGTTGTGGTGACATTTGATAAAAGAATGAATACCTGACATTGCCCATGTTCAAAAACAAGAATGTCATGCATTCATAAATATGCAGCCAAATGGCATTTATTTGATACACAGAGGCACCGCTTCAGGAAGGTATGGAGCAAAGAGAGGGCATCAGAGACAACTGAACAAGAACCATTACCTGAATACGGGCAGCACATATCCTCCTGAAGGAAAAAGAATGGTGTCATATATACATCTTCGAAAAAATACCCATCTGTTTTACCTAATGATGTGCTATCTGTCTGAAATGACAGCTTATTCCTCTGGTAACTGTGCTCTGAATGTCCAGGAAACCTAGTTCTTAGCCCACCACGTCACCACATAGGGCGGCTGTGGCTCAGTGGTCGAGCGGTTGCCTGCCAATCGGAAGGTTGGTGGTTCAATCCCCGCCGCTGCAGTCATTGTCGAAGTGTCCTTGGGCAAGACACTGAACCCCGAGTTGCCCCCGGTGCTGCGCATCGGAGTGTGAATGTGTGTGAATGTTTATCTGATGAGCAGGTGGCACCTTGTGCGGCAGCCCCGGCCACAGTGTATGAATGTGTGTGAATGGTGAATGTTTCCTGTAGATGTAAAAGCGCTTTGAGCAGTTGTTAAGACTGGAAAAGCGCTATATAAATTCAGCACATTTACATTTACACATCACAAGTCAAGCGCAGATTGTGTCTTTGACTGGTGTTCTGAGAGGTAAGCTAAAATCTTTTGACTTGTTTTTCAGCATCACTTATTCCCCCACAGTAAATAGACTCTCACCCCACTCGTCTCCTTTTAGGTCTCAGCACTTATTGCAAAGAGCGTGGCCAATGTGGGATGTTTTACAGATACTAGGAGTATAAGGATGGTTTGCATAACTTTGATGATGGTGTCATTTTGACCGTCAATCTGTGCATGTTCCTATGGAACTCACTCCATATACACTACCGTTCAAAAGTTTGGGGTCACCCAAACAAATGTTTTCCTGAAAAGTCACACTTATTCACCACCATACGTTGTGAAATTAATAGAAAATAGAGTCAAGACATTGACAAGGTTAGAAATAATGATTCTAGCTGTTAATTTCATGACCATGGGTCATGACCGAAAGAACGAGATCCAGGGTACAAGCGGCCGAAATGGGTTTCCTCAGGAGGGTGGCTGGCGTCTCCCTTAGAGATAGGGTGAGAAGCTCAGTCATCCGAGAGGAGCTCGGAGTAGAGCCACTGCTCCTTCGCGTCGAAAGGAGCCAGTTGAGGTGGTTCGGGCATCTGGTAAGGATGCCTCCTGGGCGCCTCCCTAGGGAGGTGTTCCAGGCACGTCCAGCTGGGAGGAGGCCTCGGGGAAGACCCAGGACTAGGTGGAGAGATTATATCTCCAACCTGGCCTGGGAACGCCTCGGGATCCCCCAGTCGGAGCTGGTTGATGTGGCTCGGGAAAGGGAAGTTTGGGGTCCCCTACTGGAGCTGCTGCCCCCGCGACCCGATACCGGATAAGCGGATGAAGATGGATGGATGGATGGATGGATAGCTGTTAATTTGTTGAGGTAATCTGGAGAAATTGCACCCCACGCTTCCAAAAGCAGCTCCCACAAGTTGGATTGGTTGGATGGGCACTTCTTGCGTACCATACAGTCAAGCTGCTCCCACAACAGCTCAATGGGGTTCAGATCTGGTGACTGCGCTGGCCACTCCATTACCGATAGAATACCAGCTGCCTGCTTCTGCTCTAAATAGTTCTTGCACAATTTGGAGGTGTGTTTAGGGTCATTGTCCTGTTGTAGGATGAAATTGGCTCCAATCAAGCGCTGTCCACTGGGTATGGCATGGCGTTGCAAAATGGAGTGATAGCCTTCCTTATTCAGAATCCCTTTTACCCTCTACAAATCTCCCACCTTACCAGCACCAAAGCAACCCCAGACCATCATATTACCTCCACCATGCTTAACAGATGGCGTCAGGCATTCTTCCAGCCCATCTTAATCTTTTTCTTTTATTGGCCAGTCTCAGATATGGCTTTTTCTTTGCCACTCTGCCCTGAAGCCCAGAATCCCGCAGCCGCCTCTTCACTGTAGATGTTGTACTGGTGTTTTGCGGGTACTATTTAATGAAGATGCCAGTTGGGGACCTGTGAGGCGTCTGTTTCTCAAACTAGAGACTCTAATGTACTTATCTTCTTGCTCAGTTGTGTAACGCGGCCTCCCACTTCTTTTTCTACTCTGGTTAGGGCCTGTTTGTGCTGTCCTCTGAAGGGAGTAGTACACACCGTTGTAGGAAATCTTCAATTTCTTAACAATGTCTCGCATGGAATAGCCTTCATTTCTAAGGACAAGAATAGAATGTCGAGTTTCAGATGATAGTTCTCTTTTTCTGGCCATTTTGAGCGTTTAATTGACCCCACAAATGTGATGCTCCAGAAACTCAATCTGCTCAAAGGAAGGTCAGTTTTGAAGCTTCTGTAACGACCTAAACTGTTTTCAGATGTGTGAACATGATTGCACAAGGGTTTTCTAATCATCAGTTAGCCTTCTGAGCCAATGAGCAAACACATTGTACCATTAGAACACTGGAGTGATAGTTGCTGGAAATGGGCCTCTATACACCTATGTAGATATTGCACCAAAAACCAGACATTTGCAGCTATAATAGTCATTTACCACATTAGCAATGTATAGAGTGTATTTCTTCAAAATTAAGACTAGTTTAAAGTTATCTTCATTGAAAAGTACAGTGCTTTTCCTTCAAAAATAAGGACATTTCAAAGTGACCCCAAACTTTTGAACGGTAGTGTATACATGTGTGTATGTATGTATATATGTATGTGTATATTTTTTAACTTTACTTTTGTCCTATACACAGATCACGATTGCACTGAATATTGTTGTTTTTGAAAAAATGCTAATAAAAAGAGTTTTGAGAAAGAAAAAAAAACTGAGGCCCTTAAAAAGCAATATGAACATACTGACTATTGAAAATATCCAAAATGAAACCACATAATGTGAACACACATTGCTGGGCGTCACACAAGCAGTACGTTTGAGTCTTGTGAATGACCCGGTCCAACACCTGCTTCAGCCTGGAGGCCAGGACATTGGACAACAGCTTGTAGTCCGAGCACAGAAGAGAGACAGGCCTCCAGTTTCTAATGTCCATCAAGTCACCTTTCTTAGGGAGGAGAGTCAACACAGCCCTCCAGCAACTCTGAGAAAGCAAACAGTTGTCAACACTTTCCTTAAAAACATCAAGAATGTCTGTTTTTATTCCAACAGCTGTTTTTTGTGTGCATGTATTTTTATATCAAAGGGAACTGTCCTCTGGGCCAATAATCGTGCTCGGATTGAATAAGTCTCCACTGACTGTGTCTCCATTCTGTGATAGGCTAGTCAAAGTGCTTGTCACAGCGCCTCTCCCCTACACTATTCTGTGATAGGCTAGTCCCAGCGCCCCTCCCTACACACAAAGATTCCTCCTGTTGTTGTGTCCCACCAGCCCAGGGGCCTGTTGCACGAAACTAGGATAAGGGATTAAGCCGGGATATTCAAGTTATCCTGGATGAATTTAGCTTGGACTCGGTTGCACGAAACCAGATTGAATTAAGCCCAGCCAAGTAACCATGGAGATTTATTCTTTGCGGCTAGCCTGGTCCAGAGCAGGCTAACAGCCAGGCTAAGATTAATCCTGGAGTCTCATGAGTCAAATCAGCTGCGGCTCTGATCCGAAATAAACGTGTTTAACAGTTATTCCGTTGTCTTCTGCATGTGTTCTGCTTTATTTTTATTAACATGCATTAGCTACTTGTCTCTATTGTTGTCGCGAGTTTGATTTAAACCCTACTACAGTTGTTTAGATGTTAGAAATGGTTGCACTGGCACTGGCTTCAGATGCGGAGTGGGACTTTTCCCGGTGGGACGGTACTATGTCGAGGCTGCCTGGCGTGCGGCCGGTGCCCGGTGGCCGGTGGCCGCCGCGTCCCGGTGGCTGCTGCCCGGTGGCCGGTGGCCGCCGCTACCCGGTGGCCGCTGCCCGGTGGCCGGTGGCTGCTGCCCGGTGGCTGCTGCCCGGTGCCTGGTGCCCGGTGCCCGGTGGCCGGTGGCCAGTGGCTATTGCCTACCAGCAGACTTGCGAGTTGTGTCAGTGTCCACTCTCTCTGTGAAAGTAGAGATGAGCAGCGCAGCGTCCGTGGTCTCAGCTTCAGGTTTATACAGGACGCGCTCCGGAGATTGACGATATTAATGTAGCGATATTCCAGATGATATTAATGTAGCGATGTTCCAGATGATATTAATGTAGCGATGTTCCCAGATGATAATAATGGCGGTCAGAGACCAATACATTCATGATTTCATTTTCTTGTTGCTTGTCCTTCTCTAATAAAGGGTAGTTTGTGTTACTCCTTAATAAGTGGGCCTAATGTTTTTTGATATACCTTATGTTGGAGAAATCCTTCTATAAACTGACAACTGACTCCATGATGAATTAACACAGCGTTTATTCTTGTGGTCAACAGATGAAATGCGTTTCCGGGCAGTTAAACGTGCACGGACCAGATGGAAACTTGTCTAGTACAGAGGTTCCCAAAAAGGCACTTAAACAATAGCGTGCTCAGGGTTATATTGGTTCCCCTTGTGGGGCCTGATTGGTCAGCTATACTGTTGCTGGGGTACAATCCCTGCTCTGCCTCTTCCTTCTTGCCTGTCTATTATTTTCAGTTATCATTTACTTCACAAGACAGCTATGTTCACTCCCTTCTAAGTTTGTACGTCCTGTTCTCTGAGTTATCAGACCGTCCTCGAACTTCAGTGTCCTTGGCCTCACCATCTCCTCTTCTGTGCTCACTGTAGCTTATCTGACTAAGATAGCCCTTCCTGTTCTCTCCCTCCTAACCGTACCCCAGCTGCAAAGCATAATGTATAATATGTCACACATACACACACTCTTATTTAGTCTTTGGTTAATTCAGCATATACTTTAAGCCAGCTTTTACGTGGCCGTTCCTGAGTGCCCTGTTCATCACCACCTCAGTCATTGTATTATTTTCCCACACTTACATTGGTTTCATAACCTTCCTAATAAGTCTCACATCACCGATATAATAACGTGGTCTATATACAGCACGTATGTAGTGGAGTTATCATTCATCACACTGGGAACACCACAATGCTTCTTCATCTTTTTATTTTGGTGCGGTCACTTGTCAGAAGAATAAAAAAACATGAATATTGTTTTACATATGCTCACAGCGTGTATTGAAGTCATTTACTTTTTTTTTCTAGTTGTTGTCCCTTTCTGATTGTTCTATATGAACATTAATTGTATAAATAATTAGATATAGCTTATAGAGATTTGTGCATGGTTGTAAAACATGTTCTCACGTTGTGACTAAGGGTTTGAAATTAAGCCTAAAGTCCGTAGGGTCCATTTCCCGAGGAACATTAGTTCCCTCTGCTCACTTTTGAGGCAAAGTAGATATTTTTACACCCCCACATATTCAGTCGGGTCCGCTATGTCGGGCTTTTTTTCTCCGTTTGATAAGAGCCGTATTTCCCTTTTTCCATATTCTTCCCCTCCTCGTTACTTTCCATTAGAAGCTGCTGCTCATTGGGTGAAACATATGGCGCATGCGTCTTCTCATCTCTGTATCAGTAAATCTGTGATCGATAACGTGGTCTATTTGAGAAAGCCGTGAACGTGCACTTATCCTGGCTATCTACACCTGGCTTGACATAGCTCCACCTGTTCATCCTGGCTCGGCAAACGTGCAACCGATTAAGCCGCGATGAGCAGGTCACACTAAGTCAAGCTGCGCTTTTTCACTTATCCTGGATATATTTATTCTACTTTCGTGCAACAGGCCCCCGCTCACACACGCTCAGGAAACGGAGAAGTGAACGTCTCTCTTCTCAGGTCTGCGGGCTTTTCTGTTAACATTTAGGGTTTCTTCAGCTTCAGGTTTGTTTTGTACTTCGGTTCAAACTAGTACTTAGTACGATGGCCCTGAGGTGCAAAACACAACGGCAAATCAGAAAACAACGGCAAATCAAAAAACACAACCGCAAAAGAGAAAACAACACAAACTACTAATTTTTTCTATTTTTGTTATTGTCACTCTTCATTCTAACCCCAACCGGCCCGTCAGACACCGCCTACCAAGAGCCTGGGTCTGACCGAGGTTTCTGCCTAAAAGGAAGTTTTTCCTCGCCACTGTCGCACTGTTGCTTGCTCTGGAGGAAACTACTAGAACTGTTGGGTCCTTGTAAATTCTGGAGTGTGGTCTATCTGTAAAGTGTCTTGAGATAACTCTTGTTATGAATTGATACTATAAATAAAATTGAATTGAATTGAAAAAGAGAAAACACAACGGCAAATCAGAAAACACAACACAAAAAGAGAAAACACAACACAAAAAGAGAAAACACAACGACAAAAGAGAAAACACAACGGCAAATCAGAAAACACAACACAAAAAGAGAAAACACAACACAAAAAGAGAAAACACTACACAAAAAGAGAAAACACAACGACATTAACCAAAACGGAAAGGGTAGGTGCCCTCGGCGACAGGAATCGTCGCTGATTGGACAAAAGAACTGGGGCCTGTTGCACGAAACTAGGATAAGGGATTAAGCCGGGATATTCAAGTTATCCTGGATGAATTTAGCTTTGACTCGGTTGCACAAAACCAGGTTGAATTAAACCCAGCCAAGTAACCATGGAGATTTATTCTTTGCGGCTAGCCTGGTCCAGAGCAGGCTAACAGCCGGGCTAAGATTAATCCTGGGGTCAAATCGGCTGCTGCTCTGATCCGAAATAAACGTGTTTAACAGTTATTCCGTTGTCTTCTTCATGTGTTCCGCTTTAATTTTATTAACATCCATTAGCCTAGTCACTATTGTCATGAGTTTGATTTAAACCCTACTACAGCTGTTTAGATGGTTAGAAATAGTTGCACTGGCACCCTGATGCGGAGTGGGACTTTTCCCGGTGGGACGGTACTGTGTCGAGGCCACGTGGCCGCTGCCTGCCGGCAGACCTGTGCGTCACGTCAGTGTCCACTCTCTCTGTAAAAGTAAAGATGAGCAGCGCAGCGTCCGTGGTCTAAGCTTCAGGTTACAGGACATGCTCCGGAGATTAAGTGTGATGATATTGATGTAGCAATGTTCCCAGATGATAATAATGGCAGACTGGTCAGAGACCAATACAGTCATGATTCATTTTCTTGTTGCTTGTCCTTCACTAGTAAAGGGTAGTTTGTGTTACTCCTTAAAAGTAAGTGGGCCTAATGTTTTTTTATTATAGCTTATATTGGTTCCATAATCTTCTCAATAAGTCTCCCATCACCGGACTAATAACATGGCCTTTGTACGTATAAAGTGTAGTTTACATTCATCACACCGGGAACACAACGATGCTTCTTAATCGTTTTATTTTGGTGCGGTCACTTGTCAGAAGAATAAAAAACATGAATATTGTTTTACATATGCTCAAAGCGTGTATTGAAGTCACTTTCTTTTTTTTCTAGTTGTTGTCCCTATCTGATTGTTCTGTATGAACATTAATGTACAAAGAATTAGGAATATCTTATAAAGATTTATGCATGGTTGTAAAACCTGTTCTCACGTTGTGAATAAGGGTTTGAAATTGAGCCTAAAGTCCTTAGGGTCCATTTCCAGAGGAACATTAGTTCCCTCTGCTCTCTTTTGAGGCAAAGGCTATATTTTTACACCCCCACACATTCAGTCGGGTCCACTCTGTCGGGCTTTTTCTCTCCGTTTGATAAGAGCCGTATTTCCCTTTTTACATATTCTTCCCCTCCTCGTTACTGTCCATTAGAAGCTGCTGCTCATTGGGTGAAACATATGGCGCATGCGTCTTCTCACTTCTGCATCAGTAAATCTGTGATCGATAACGTGGTCTATTTGAGGAAGCCATGAACGTGCACTTATCCCAGCTATCTACACCTGGCTTGACATAGCTTCCCCTTTTAATCCTGGCTCGGCAAACGTGCAACCGATTAATCCGCGATGAGGAGATCACACTAAGTCAAGCTGCGCTTTTTCACTTATCCTGGATATCTTTATTCTACTTTCGTGCAACAGGCCCCTGGTCCGTCCTTTGAACCGGAAAGACGGGGTTTGTTTCCATTTTTCCAAATCATGAGCGCCACAAATGACGAGGTACACGTTGCTATTAAGCAATACTTTGATGCCGGACATGAATATGACGTGATACTGGATATGCTGTCGACATTTCACAACGTAAACATGAGTCTGCGTACACTGAATACGCGTTTAAAAGAAGCAGGGCTGTACAGAAGACACAACTATTCCCCACTCCCTGAGGTGAGGCGTGCCATTCTGACAGAGCTGGAAGGACCAGGGAAACTCTTCGGTTATCGGACTATGTGTCAAGTTCTCCAACAAAAGCACAGGCTTCGCGTTAAACGTGATGAGGCTACTGAAACAGCTGAATCCACGAGGGACGGCTTTGAGAACACGCAGGAGGTTTACAAGACGCACGTATCACTCCATGGGTCCAAACTACATATGGCATGTAGATGGATATGATAAACTAAAACCATTTGGCCTGGCACTTTCAGGATGTATCGATGGCTTTTCGAGAAAAATAATGTGGCTTGTTTGTGGACCAACGAACAATAATCCATCTGTCATTGCTCACAATTATATTAATTGTGGCAAGAGTATTGGTGGGGTTCCAATGAGATTGAGAACTGACCTCGGAACAGAAAATGGGACCATGGCAGCAATACAATGTACCCTCTGTCACGCGCATATGGACCACTATGCAGGCTCATCTAGCCACAGTTACGGCTCATCAACATCGAATCAGCGCATCGAGTCATGGTGGTCTTTTTTCAGAAGAAGGAGGTTGGTACATCTGTGTTGTTTTATGGATGAAAAGTACAGTGGAAGCTGTATAGTGATCACCTTTGTCTCTATTACACTGATCAGTGTTATAGTGTTATTAAAATCTCCGTATTTGTCATTGTGATTATTATTACAGGGTGTCCGCGGGGTTTTAAAAAGTATTAAAAAGTGATAAATCAAAATTGTCAAATTTAAGGCCATTAAAAGTGTTAAATGTAGTTTCAGAGGTATTATTTTTTTTTTATTAGGTATTATTTTTTTCAGACTATCAGGTCTCCTATTCTGATTAAAATTCTATCCTGCGTTCGCGTTAGTCCGTTTAAATATGGGCTTTGGCGTGTCTGGGACATAATCAAAGATCTTTTGTCTCCGTCTATGTTTGATGCTGACGCCATATTCAGTGGTCATTCGACGTCGTCTCAGAACATGTGCGCGCTCAATAGAAGTGGCTGGCTTACGTTTTATTTTAAACTTACTTCGAGCCATATCTTCAACGACTGGACAACCATCGTCGTCTTTTAATGGGCAAATGCAAGTTTTCTGATAGCTGGGTGAACAACCCAGAGTTTAAGGACTGGCTCAGGCCTGTAGTAGGGAATAACAGGCAGGCTTATTGTTCGGTGTGTAAAAAAAACATCAATGTCAACTGGATGGGAGCTAACGCACTTCGGTCGCATATGCAATCCACTAAACATAAAAATGGAATGCGTGCTCGGAGAGAGCAGTTAATTATTCGACCAATCTCAGCTGTCTGTGCGGCTGCACCTCCACCACCACCGCCGCAAATTAGTGCCACTGTAGGCCTACTGGCAACGCTACGGCTCCAGCAACGCCTGACCTCCGGACGGCCATGGGCGCCACACCAACACTGCGCGCGGAGGCTCTGTGGTGTCTGAACACTGCAGTTAAAAACCACTCATTTAACTCAAATGAAGGAATTTCAGAGCTGTTTAAAGAAATGTTTCCCGACTCTGACATCGCGAAGTCATTCACTTGTGGTAAAAACAAAACCGGGTACATCATCAGATTTGGATTAGCATCGTTCTTCAAAAAACGGCTTGTTGATGGCATCAACAAGGCTGGCCCATTAGTTTTAATGTTTGATGAGAGCCTCAATCAGGCGTCAAAGAAAAAACAGCTTGACATCCATGTTCGATACTGGGAGGATGACCGTGTCCAATCCAGATACTTTGGATCTGAGTTTTTTGGACATGGAAGGGCCGAAGATTTGTTGCATCACATAAAGGTAAGTTCTTTTTTATATAGCCCTACTTACGCTGTATCCTGTGATCACAAGAATTGGTTATAACGCGTTAAAAAGTAATATTCTAATTACTTTTCGTGATAACGCTGTAATGTAACTCATTTCATTTAAAATGTATGTAATTTGATTAGTCACTGATGTCAGTAAAATTAAGTCACTTGCGTTACAAATGTATTGTTAAGACATTTTTTTTAGTAAAATGCATTTCTAATAACGTTTGGCCGGCTGCGTCAGTTAATTAGCATGCACTTTTAATGAATAACCGGAGAACACTCTTCATGAGGCACACACACGCATGGTCTCTCGCTCTCTCCCTCTCCGCCGTGCGCGCACTACACGGTTTGGAGTGCAGTCTCTTCTGTCTCGCATGCGCGCTCTTGCTCGCTCATTCTAGATTCCGGGAGATTTTAACTAATTTGCGGGCATAAGGGAGCCGCTGTAATATGCGGGAGATTCCCGGAACTTCCGGGAGACTTGGGATGTCTGCAATATTAAATTACGGAAAAAACTGAGTTTCACTTTGTAGCGTATTCTTGTGGTTTTAATAGGTTTTCAAAGTAACTTGAAAGTAAAGTAATTAGTAATCTGATTACTTTTTACATGCAGTAATCAGTAATGTAATCAAATTACAAATTTAAATTAGTAATTTGTAGTGGATTACTTTTTTTAGTAACTTACCCAATACTGGTGATCACTCATTTGAAGAGTTATTTATTCGCAAATATTTTCCTATATTATAGGATGATGTTGGCTAATTTACTGTTGGTTACACAAAATACTAAAATTTGCAGAAAAATACTTAATAAAAATACTAAAGTCCTGTAGTTACTTGAATGAAACATGTAGCCCCACCTGCATTTATTGACCTGTGGGGTATGACTCCAAGGTACAAGAAAATTATGTTTTTAGTATTTTGTTAAATTCAACAAATTATCACAGTTATAAAAATGTAATATTTGCCTCAGGTTTTGTTGTTGGAAAAAACACTAAATTTAATTGGTGAATTACCAATTATTAATTGAAATCAAATGTGTATGCAGTAATGCTTCTCCTTAACCAACCTTTGTGAATATTGAGATCTATTTTACTGTGTCTGAATGATAACTTACAACAGATTTTCTCCTGGTGTCGATTGACAGGAATGTGTCACACAATTGAACATGAGGCAACTGCTATCAATTGGAATGGATGGCCCCAATGTAAATTTCAAGTTTGTGGATCTACTCCAGAAAGAACATGCAGAGCTCTATGGAGGTGCCCAGGTCGTTACTGTTGGAAGCTGTGGACTTCACACCGTCCACAATGCTTTAAAGGCAGGCTTTACTATGTGGCAGTTGGAAAAACTTCTGCGAGCCATGCACTTCCTCTTTCATAATGTTCCTGCCAGGAGAGAAGATTTCACTAGCCTGACGGGGTCCTCTTGCTTTCCCATACCATTTTGTGGCCATAGATGGGTGGAAAACGTTCCTGTGGCAGAAAGGGCAGTTGAAGTTTGGCCAGTGCTGAAGACGTATGTGGATGCTGCAGAGAAAAAGAAGGTTCCAGTCCCCTGCACAGCTTCATATGACACCATAGTAGCTGCACAAAAGGATCCTTTCATTATTGCAAAACTCCAGTTTTTTCTGGCAATTGCAAGAACTTTCAACCCCTTCTTGACAAAGTTCCAAACTGATGAGCCAGTGTTGCCCTTCTTGGCCAAAGATTTGACTGAGCTGCTGATGGTAATGATCATTAAATATTTTATATAATTGATTGCATTTGGTGAATCTGTGTAAATGGTTTAATTACTAACTGCTTGTTATGTCATTTTAAGAGTTTACTGAGGCGGTTCGTTCAACGAGAGCTCACCCAGGAACTCACACCCCTGCAGCTGATCAAAATAGATCTAACAGATGAAAAGAACTTGGTCTCCCCAAGGAGTGTAGACATAGGCCTGGGAGCAGAATCTGCTATCAAGGTAATTTTCTTTATTTTTTTCCCCCCTAGAGATGCACATGTGTTTTGGGTTGCCTGCACAAAGAACCAGGATGTATGTTGTAAAATTAACTTCTGTCATTTAGTAGTACTACTACTGCTACTACTATGTTTAGGCTGCTACTACAACTACTACTACTCAAATTAATAGTAATAATAAGATGATGAAAATGTAATAGGGATAAAGAAGTAAAACAAATTATTTTCCAAAGCATTTGCAGTGAACATTCACAAATGTTCCTTATTTGTTAGGATCTTCAGAGAAATCCTGGATTCAAGGTTGGTGAGCTTTCTGTGCTCACCTTCAGGCGAGAATGTTTGCAGGGCCTGGTTAAGGTTGTTGTGAAGTTACAGGAGAAAAGCCCGCTGAAATTCCAAGTGGTCAGGCAGATTGCATGCTTGGACCCTTCAAGAATGCATAGAGATCCCTATTGGTGCATCAGACAGATGAAGGGAATAGTGCAAACATTCCTCCAGGGCAAACATTTGGCAGGTGGCATCCCAGCTGGTAAGAAGATAATATAGGGACAGTCAAAGTGCATAGGTTATTCAGATTGATTAAAGCCTTGTGTGAGAAGTGTGTTAGCAAGATGTTGTGTTCTGCATTCTTCTCTCAACAGTCAGGAAGTGTCAATGCTTTATCAAATTATTAAGTTCAGAAGAAGCCTTTCGCATTCCTAGCTTGACTTAGATGTTATAACATGATGTTGTGATGTATGTATTGCCAAATGGTCTGATAGGCCAACTGGGACTACTAAATATAAATGACCTATTTATTAACTTAATTTATTTGTCTATGTTGTAGGTGATGTAATTATTCAGCAGTTTACATCATTGCTGTCTCTTGAGGGCAGAGGTGAACAATTCCGCTCTTTCCAGCCTTTCAAGCAACGTGTGGATGTGTTTCTACACTTGACCCTCAGCCCATCCTACATGGACCTGTTGAGATTCTGCCAGAGTGTTTTACTTCTTTCACATGGACAAGCCACTGTGGAGAGGGGCTTCTCCATTAACAAGGAGGTGGAAACCTGTAACCTTCTAGGTGAATCCTTGGAGGCACTGAGGTTAATCTGTGACAATGTCAGTAGCTGTGGTGGTGTCCTCAAGGTGCCTTTAACCAAGGACCTGCTGGCTTCTGTGGCCTCGGCTAGGTCCCAGTACAGGCTCTACCTGGAGCAAGAGCGGAGAAAGAGGGAGAGTGATGCTCAAACACAGAAAAGGAAGGCCGCAGAGGATGAACTACAGGAGCTCAAGCAGCAACGCAGAGTCCTGGACGAAGTCTGTGCCATCCTTGAAAATGATGCCAACAAATTGGCCGAGGAGGCAGAGGGGAAAGCTGGGTCAAAAATGGCCCAGCTAATCACCAAATCAAACACACTTGGAAGGAGACACAAGGAGAAAAAAGAGGAACTGGTCAAAATGGACAAAACTATTGAAGAAAAGGCGATGGAATTAAGGCACTTGCCATAGGACTTTATGCCCACAAGTTCATATTAGGCCTATAGCACAAGTGGAAACAATAGTTCACCAGTTCATGTAGTGGATGCCAAGTTTGTGAATCAGCAACAGTTTGGAAGTGGAATAAATATGTGCAATATGTTAATGATATGTTGTCTCTAAATCTATTCATTTATGTATGTTGTAAATGTCAAAATCTGTGTAAATAATAGAAAGGTCGCTGATTAACACTTGCAATTCAGTGTCGTGATGGTTGTAAAAAAAATTCTGAAGGTAGTAAAAAAAGGTATTAAAAAGTAGTAAATTTAACTAAAGGATTGCTGTACATACCCTGTATTAGTGTTCTTGTTTAACTCAGGCCACTTAAACACTAAGTGATAGCCTAATACTGAACATAGGAAGCCATATTTTTCCCAGTTATTGAATCACTACTGTTGTAATAATCATATGATATACATTATGATTTCTCTGTGATGCTTTTGTTAAGATGTATCCACATTTAAACGGTGTTATTTGTATGTAAGCCTCTTTGAGCACTTGAAAAAGCGCATTATAAATAACAATGTATTATTATCTATTATAATGCATCCCCAGGTCTCAGTTTAGGATGGACTTGTTTGGAGACCTAAGAGACTCTGGAATCTTCAATGGCAGCCACGAACACCAGTGCTTACTGAGATTTTGCTTCAGTAATGTTCTGCAGCAAGACCTGGATGAATGTATGGACCTATGGAACAAGCACCGGATTCGACCAAGCAGACATGCATCATGTCCAGGAGGGATTCCGAATGAACTGTATCTCTTGCCTTACAGGTAGTAATGATCATGTACATTACAAAAAATGCAAGGTGTTGTGGTATAGCCTAAACTGGGATATATTTGGACAATTGTACATGTTGGTATAATCCATTGTTGAATTTAGAAGCTATCTGTCTCAACATTGTTTAGAAATATCTGTATATCAACAAGCAAACAAATCTAACAATGACCATTTCAAACCTTCTCCTTTATATCATTGTATCATCTAATTTTGCAGATTTGGTTCAAGGGACTGTGGATTTGCTGTTGAAGACAGATGTGTTTCCTGAGGCAAGGCAAGTGATTGATTTAAGCGGTGATCAAGACATAGAGGAATACCTACAACAGGCAGTGGAACAACACGGACTACAACGAACACAAGACTGGAAGACAGCCTCAGAACTGTACATCACTCTGAAGGAAATAGCTGGGCTATAGATATGGACTATTGGAACCCGTTTCTACCTTTCTTAGGTATCCCACATTAACATGGACGTATTAAGACAATATTTTCCTTATTTAGTATTTTGCTTTAATGCATCTTAATGCTTATCAGTAAATGACTGGTGGACTATACATGCCTAAGTTTTGAAAAACACTTCCCATTCATAAATGTGATTTGGTATATTATGTGAGGATAATATACCAAAAGTGTTTCTTTTGAATTTTCAGATTTGGCAACTTGAACTGTGGGACTGAAATGGAGACATTTTACACTTAAAGTTGTATTTATTTTCTGATTCAATGTTCATGTAAACAACAATTACTTACAAAAAGCATTTGTTCTGATTTTTTATTTTATTTTTTTTAAATATATGTAGAGCTGTAAAAAACAGGAAACAGCAATAACAAACAAAAATCAGGACACCACTCTGAGATTTTAATGCTATGCAAGTAGCTAACTGCACAGATTTGAACAATGTAAGAAGCACTCACACTGGTTTTACTTTACCTTACTTTAACTTTACTTTAATACATGACACGTCCCAAATGGCCTTTTAACAAGAGAGGCAGTACAGTAACTGATGCAAACAAGCAGACATGACCTTGTAAGGCATTATTCTGACCAGAGAGTTGATAAAAATATAAGACAAAAAATAAATAAAATAGCCTAAATCAAGCCACAACTCAAGCCACAGCTCAAACCACTTTTAATAAAAGTGATTATGCATTAAAAGTCCCTTTGGCAACTAAAAACACCCAAAGCCTGGCGCATTTTGGATGCCAAACTCCATATTCTTCCTAAAGACACTGTAGGAGTCGAGTAGTGGGAGCTTGAGTGTGTTCGAACATGTGGTTGCCATTGGAAACGGCGAGTCATTTAAAAACCCTATACTTGGACGGGGTGTTATTCCTGCTGGTGGCAGTGCTGACAAGGCAGTGGCAAACATCAGCACATCTGGGAGGGACACAGCTATCACTTCATCTAAAAAGAGAAAGTCAACATTGTAGTAGTGCATTGCTTGACACGGCATTATCTAAAAACATAGAGTTACTCATTAGCTTTATATTTCATTGAAGAAACTAAAACTTACAAATATGACTGCACTATACAATTCATATACTGTACAGTCGTGGAAAAAAATAAGAGACCACTTGAAAACAATAAGTTTCTCTGATTTTACTATTTAAGGTAGGTGTTTGAGTGAAATGAACATTTCTGTTTTATTCTATTAACTACTGTTGGGATTAAATATATTCATATCATGTGTGCTCATGAACATCATTATATTCACGTAGTGCATTATATTAATCATGTGTGTTAAATTCATTATATTTTGAGCTAAAGAGCAAAAGCATTAGGCCTACCCATAGTCTGCTAGGTTTCAGTGTGATAGTTCATAAAGTTTACTGTGACCTTTTAATAAGTTGTTTTGGTACAATGTGTCCAACCATAGCTCTGCCAAAGTGAGTTTAATTCTGAAAAGCAGGGCCAAGGGTGGTTAGGGACACGTCCTGTGTTTGGGTGAAGGCCCTCTCCAGTAGAAGTCTGAGACCTGTTATCTATTTTGCAGGCCAAGCTCTGCTAGGCACTAACCTTCTGGAGACAAAACACAGCGCACAAACATGTCACGTGGTAGCAAATGAACTGCCCCTGTGCACATAAGATCATGCAGAAAGGGAAAAGAGTGAGACAAATTTAGGGAGAGCTATGGATGCATAATTCTCTTTAACCTTGTCTCTGGAATATTCCATGGTAATAAACGTTCTTTCATCCAACCTACGGACTTGAACCCTTCTTCCTGAAAGAATCTAGAAGGGCAGGATGTCACCCAACATTTTGGCGAGCCAGCCAGGAGGAAGAAGTTCTATTGGACAAACAACCAGAACCGGACACTCTAATCATTCACCAAGGGTGGCCACCTAAAAGGTAAGCAGAACCTGTTTATATCAAATCTGCTATATTGGAGAAAACTAAATTGAATGGGTGAGGTCCTTGGTTCTGGTTGACAATTTAGAAAAGGTATTTTGATTAATCTTGACATCAAGACATAGAGGTTGGATTCTAGGAACGTACCATATTGTGACTAATTTTGTTGTGATAATATAAAGAAAGTCAGACTCAAGGGGTAGCACTTTAAAGAAAAAGTGTGAAGGTGTAATGTTGAAGTAGACATGAAAAGCAGCACTATATTGGCTTAGTTAGTGTGAAGAAGAGTCAGAGACGAAAAGTAGCGTCTCTAAAAATAGAGTCGTGAAAGGTAGTGACACTGAGGTGATCATGAAGGATAGCACTAACATTGACTATTTAGTGTGAAAGGTAGTCTCAAGTTTAAAAATAAATTAAGGAAAGTCAGGCTCAAGGGGTAGCACTTTAAAGAAAAAGTGTGAAGGTGTAGTGTCGAAGTAAACATGAAAGGCAGCACTATATTGGCTAAATTAGTGTGAAGAAGAGTCAGAGGCGAAAAGTAACATCTCTAAAAATAGAGTCGTGAAAGGTAGTGACACTAAGGTGATCATGAAGGATAGCACTAACGTTGACTATTTAGTGTGAAAGGTAGTCTCAAGTTTAAAATAATTCTCTGTAAAAACTAAATAAATAAATAATAATAATAATAATCATAATCATAATCATAAATTTGGAGTAATGGAAGCCCAAAGGGATCATATAATTACCGGTGTAGGCTGCGGGCCCTATAAACCGTGGAAAAAACAAATTGAATTAATAATGCGCGGAATGGTAGATAAGACAGCTGAAAAAAGACCAGGAAAAGGTTAAAAAAGAAACAAAGACAGTGTTGTGGCCTCTCGTTCAGGATAACGCGGAGGACACCACAACTACATTATTGGCACATTTGTGGAAAGTCAGAAATAGATATAGACAGGAGTTAGAAGAGTATAAGAAACAATTTGACTCAAAGGCTTTGATACCGCGATCAAAACTCAAGAAAAGGGTAAAAGAATTAGAGGCCCAGGGTCTGAAAATTCATGAATTAGCATTAATGGGGAAAAGCGTGAGTCATCTCATGCCAGATAAAACTGAAAAAAAAAACAAAAACAAAAAAAAAACGAAGGAGTCCAGGGAGCCAAAGATCCTACGTTTCAGAACAAGACAGAATCAGAACCCAAACAGGACAATCATATGTTGCTACATCCGACACTCAGACTGACGAACTAAAGGCCCCCAGACCCCCGGACTATAGCCAATAATAGATGTGACAAGCGGCACAGTTACTTTCTTCCTTGACTCAGGACACCAGACCAGACAGACAGAGCCAAGCGCGCCCCCGAGCCCCTCCCCTCTCTGCTCCTCTCCTTCTGTAGAACAGGATCGCGCACTCTCAGAGCAGCAAATGGAAAGTTATGAGAATGCTCCATTCAGTCAGAGAATGAGGCTTGAACAGCTGGAGGAATACAAGAAACAGAGTAGTTCAGGCCACAAGCAGAGAGCAGATCACTCTGGAGGAAAGGTACGAGAAAGATTTAAGGGACAGGAAAAGGAGAGAAAGGGAAAGAGATCAAAGAGACAGGAGAAGCAAAAGGTAAGACAGGTATGGGTCGCTGCAGAGATTAAGGAAAATTGGAGAGATAGCTGTGAATCAGAGGGAGAAACTGATATCAATAGAAAAGGAAGTAGAGATGTGTGAGACTCAGGATGTGGAGATTACAAAGAAAAAGGAGGAGAATTGGATGGCAAGGAAGATGATATCAAGTACAAAGAGGTACTGCCCCCTGTAGATGCAGCTACTAAGGCTGGCTTAAACACACCACATTACTACACCTGCTCACACATACGTTGAAACTCTGAACATTATCAACATGAGGTCTGCACAATAGAAAAAGAAGCTATAATCGAACTTTAAGACGATGAGTCACTTTTCATGCCCCATTTATATCGAATAGCAGAGGTCATGAGGAGAATTTATCCTCTGCCCCAGTCCGCAGGAATACCTAGCTTCCCGTGGGACCCCAAAGTTGAATCTATGAAGTATTTAGCTGATTGTTATGACACATGGCTGCGTCAGACAGGAAAAAAAATCCAGCGCAAAAGGGCAATACATCCGTGTGGTTCAGGAAGGCGGTGTTTGCAGGGCTGCCATCAGAGGTGTGTGTAAAATTGGAAGAAAATCCAGATTTAGATGATGATTGTGAAGATGCGGTGTGGCGGAAACATGTTAAACATCATTTAGATATTGCTAAACGTAAAGCTGACAAAAAGGGGAGTTAAAACACAGAGCTGCAGACACAGCTTTTGAAACTACAGTTAGCAGAAGCAAAAGCTAAACTTAACAAAAAGATGCTCAGTAACAAATGTCTGTCACAATGCCTGCTGATTCTAACCCATACCCTCCACCCCCTCCAGTCAACCCCTCCCCTTTCCCTTGTGATCCTATCCCCCAGATCCCTCCTCCCTTTCCTGCTCCTCAGCAAGCCTATCCTCCTGCTTTCCTATCTCCCCAGGGATATTTTTCCCATCCAGAGGTCAGTTCAGGGGTACATACAGGGGGGGCTGCAACTTGTTTCAACAGACCCCAACCACTTCGACAGAGTGGATGCTTCTTGTGCGGTGCCATGGACCACTGGAAAGTTGCCTGCCCACATGCTCAACCAAGGCAGAGAGGGCAAGGCAGAGGACAACTAGGGGGACACCAGGCCCAAATCCCACCATTGCTCCCAGCTACGGACACCAGGCCAGTATCCCCTGACACAGGAAGGTGACCAGGCTCCAGGATGGTATGAGGGTATGTACTGAGGGGGCCCAGGGGAAGCTACGGAGAGGGCTTTGGCAGAGCCTCTCCTTGCAGTGGAAGTAGGTGGGAAAGACTATCCATTTTTAGTGGATTCAGATGCTACCTACTCCACTTTGAATGACACAAATAATGCACCTCTATCAGAACGATTTGTGACTGTTGTAGGCTTCGCTGGGAAAAGACAAAAACTGCCTTTTTCACTTCCTCTTCTGTTCCCTGAGACACCCACTCACACTGGCATCCTGTCCGCCTACCTACAATGGAAACCCTGGATTTGCAACCTCCGTCCGTATGTACCACCTGCTGACCCTCCACACCTCACCCTCCATTATGACAGAGAAAATGACCTTCTCTATTATAATGAGTTTTCCGATAACCTATTTGGTAAACAGTGGGATTTAAAATCCACTAGCATCTATGCAGGTCCCCAAGGTGTTGCTGCTGAGGTAGAACTCACCCCTGAAAAAATGTCCTGGTACAAAATGTCAGGTGAATCTGTTCCCCACATTACTCTGGCAATAAACCCCAAACATCAAGCTAAGGAATTAGGCCCAATGGTTAAATCTGCAGTAGCTGCTAAAGATTTTAGACGCACTCAAACTGACTTTGTTTTCTACTCACCCAGCACTGACACATACTCCATCCACATGTTCCCGCCATATGTGCATGATACTGCTTTTTTGGAGAACTGTCTCATTTCCAGGTCACATGGTAGAGAAATGACTGATCACCCTGACGCGGCTGCCCCGGTGACCTCACTTCCTAAATCCATGGAGTACTGGCTCCACAGATGTAGGGTTGGTGCATTGTAAACCTGTCACATTTGAAATGAAAACTTTGCTACCGATCAGACAGCCTCAGTACCCCATTAAACCAGTGGCTATTGAAGGTATTTCTCACACAATACAAGGCCTATGGTGCACGACTTGAGAAAAGTAAATGCTAATCTGGGAACACCTACGTGCCCCGTTCCAAATCCCTATGTGGCCTTTACAAATTTGTTGCCTACACAAAAATGGTTCACATGCATTGATCTGGCTAATGCTTTTTCTGTCTCCCGTTAGACCTAGAGCGTCGCGAACGGTAAACATCTACACTGACTCAGCATATGTGGTAGGGGCTTGTCACTTAAACCTCCAGCAATGGGTAAGAACAGGGTTTGTAACTGCATCAGGAGAGCCAATTAGACATGAACAGGAAATTAAACTGTTAGTGCATCGCTTACAGGAACCTGCAGGAGTGGCAGTGATTGAATGTAGGGGGCATGACAGTGGGAAGTCAGAAAAGGCAGAAGGAAATAGAATGGCAGATGAAGCAGCTAAAAGGAGTGCAGGATATGATAACCGTTTATGCAGACAACTAGTGTGCAGACCAGAGAATGAAACACAACACACACCCTAAAAGAACTACATTTGAAAGCTATCCCAGAACAGAAAACATATTGTAAAAACAGAGGAGCTAGAGAGGTGGACGGAATCTGGCACGGACCTGACGGGAGAGTACTGTTACCTCTTAGCATTACCAGACAGACTTTGACTGAAACACATAGATTAGGACATGTGGGATCAAACCAGCTGGACAGAGCGCTATGTCACTGATGGCATCCACACATGAAAGACATGACAAAAACTAGGTAGGAGAATGCCAGACATGCTTGCAATACAACCCAAAACCAACAGTGAAACCAGAAATGGGAGCATTCCCACTGAGGTGCGACACAATGAGGGAGGTAATCATTGACTTTACTGATATGGGGACAGTTAGCAGAGGGGGCCAATACCGATTGACAGTCAATTTTTTTAGGATGGCCTGAAGCCTGGCCAGCAAAAAGGGAAGACAGCAAAACAGTGGTAAAAATGTCTAATCAACCATTACATCCCCACTCATGGTTTTCCTTCTAGGATAAGGTCTGACAACGGCTCCCACTTCAAGGATTCAGACCTACAAACTGTAGAACAAATGCTGGGGCTCCAGCATAAGTTTGGTACAGTGTACCATCCACAATCACAGGGAAAAGTGGAGAGAATGAACCTAAACATAAAGCAGAAACTGAGCAAAATCTGCAGTGTGACTGGGATGCATTGGGTTGATGCTTTGCCTATTGCTCTAATGACAATTTGTTTTTCTGTGAACAGGTCCACTTGATTCACCCCATTTGAGCTGGAAAAAGGCAGAAAATTTCCTGGTCTGGCGGCTACTGGGCCAGCAGAAAGTAAAGTAAAAAGATTGCCCAAAGCCTATTTTTATGATTTACAAGTATTTGTGTCCAGGTTCTCCAAACAGAAAGGTGAGAGATCCACAGCCCACACGGTCCCACAGGCTGCCTGGGTCAGCCTCAGAGAGATAAAAAGGAAGTGGAACCAACCCAGGTGGACCGGTCCATTCGAGGTGACTGAACGCACCAGCCATGCAGTGAAACTACGCAGAAAGGGGGAAACATGGAATCATTGGAGTCAGTGCACGCCAGCGGAGGAGCCAGGACGGACACTGAGGGAAGTGCAAGCCGCACTGGAAGGAGGCGCACGCATCCCTTCGGACGAAGAGAAGAGCGGAAAAGAGCAAAGGGACCAGCAAAGGGGCAGAATAATCCCCTCCCAAGCTCCAACTCCAGGTGATTAGTCCAATCCCTGGTTGAAGAAAGAAGTGGACACAAGGTTGACGAAGAGTGAAGGTTGAAAACGCCCAGGTTAGAGGTTCTGAATCTGGTATAAAGGTATCCCAGTCAACAGTCAAGATGAAATTCCATTCCCAAATGAAGCGTTTTGCATTGTTATTTGTAATATCTGTTGTAATTGTGACTGTGATTCTGATTTTGTGTAGAGAATTTCCGGGATCTGTTTAGTAGGTGGTTAGCTAATGATGATCTTTTAAAAAAGATCAAAAGGGGGAGTGGAAACCTTCTTAATGTATCCTGGGATGCTCTATGATTGAATTCCGGGACGCTTGTCATTTTGTTTTGATCACTGAATAGGTATCCAATGAAGGTGGTCCCGGTGGGACCAAAAGGGGGATTGTTGGGATTAAATATATTCATATCATGTGTGCTCATGAACATCATTATATTCACGTAGTGCATTATATTAATCATGTGTGTTAAATTCATTATATTTTGAGCTAAAGAGCAAAAGCATTAGGCCTACCCATAGTCTGCTAGGTTTTAGTGTGATAGTTCATAAAGTTTACTGTGACCTTTTAATAAGTTGTTTTGGTACAATGTGTCCAACCATAGCTCTGCCAAAGTGAGTTTAATTCTGAAAAGCAGGGCCAAGGGTGGTTAGGGACACGTCCTGTGTTTGGGTGAAGGCCCTCTCCAGTAGAAGTCTGAGACCTGTTATCTATTTTGCAGGCCAAGCTCTGCTAGACACTAACCTTCTGGAGACAAAACACAGCGCACGAACATGTCACGTGGTAGCAAATGAACTGCCCCTGTGCACATAAGATCATGCAGAAAGGGAAAAGAGTGAGACAAACTTAGGGAGCTCTATGGATGCATAATTCTCTTTAACCTTGTCTCTGGAATATTCCATGGTAATAAACGTTCTTTCATCCAACCTACGGACTTGAACCCTTCTTCCTGAAAGAATCTAGAAGGGCAGGATGTCAACCCAACACTACTGACAACATTTCTCCCAAAATTTTAATGAAAATACTGTAATTTAGGGCATTTATTGGCAGAAAATGACAACTAGTGTAATGGTAAATTTGAATCTGTCTCAATCACTTGAGATGTCCCTACACCATGCCAAAGGTATCAGATCTCCTTTTGTTTGTTGACCATTTGTGTATTTTCATGTCTAGACCTCTTAACTTCCCACCTAGACACAAAACCCTGCAGGATGCCCCAGGTGTGAAACACACCCTCGGGGGTCGGTGCCAATACAGTCAACAGACAAAAGGGTGTAAAAAACACTCTCTGGGGAAGGGGCCGGCCCCTGCAGCAGACAAAGGGATGTGAAACATATTTTATTTATTTTTCCTCTCCTCAGGTATAAATGTTTAGGTCTCCGCATTCTCAGAGTCTTTCCTTTACCATCACCGCTCAGGTGAGGACTGACCTTTCCTTGCAAGGAAATAAAAACTTGTCGGCCGGCAGAATTATTATTATTATTATTATTATTATTATTATTATTATTATTATTATTATTCAGCAACACAACACAATATGAGTATTTTAATTTATGCGTTTATACATCAGTTTTAGTGGGATGATGTCAATGTTTAATCCCAGCAGTGGTTTTTCTAATCTTCCTATAAAACCAGATGTGTTTCAGGCGAACACTTAATCAGTGTCTCATTAATGACTTGTTTGTGTTGGTATTTAAAAAAAATAAATAAACTCGAATGAAATGAGTACCATACATGTAGAGATGCTTTTAAAGAAACATTTGTAAAAGTGGTCTCTTAATGTTTTCCGCAACTGTATATCTAACAAAATAGCCATGACAAACCTTCACATTCCAGTAGAAAATCAGCCCAAAATCCGATAACTTTGGTCTCTCTCTGCCACCTGTTGCTTCCCTTTGTGCTGAAGTCTGGGATGAACAGACGTTCTATTTCTGCAGCAGTCAGGGCCTTGGCAGAATAGCACAGGAGAGGAGCCAGCACACCAGGATGCTTCTGGACTGAAGCCAAAAACTCCAGACTGGTCAGTCCGTCTTTGAATCTATTAAGGACAATTATTTTGTAAGACAGAGGTGTGATTTATCAGGTCTGACAGAAAACAATACGACCAAACATATAACAGCAATGTGTGCAAAATACGTGGAGATAAAACAAAAACAGCAACCGCATACTCACAACGCTGTGCAATAATCAATTTATTTCTTGAAGCTTTCACTTGTTGTGTATGCCTGAAGGAGGTCATGGACTGAAAGCTTGCAGAAATAAATTAATGATTGCACAGCATTATGAGTGTGCGGTTGCTGTTTTTGTATTTTTTGTGTCAAAAAATGTTCAGCTCAAGCACCTCTCAGAAGAATCTTGCCCACAGATGAGCGGTGGCTTTTTTTCACAATTTAATATATTTTGACATAAATTCTGATTGTATAATCTCATGCGTATAGGTAAAGTAGATTGTTTATATGGGATCATACAGACAACATTTCATAGTGTACAGAAATTAGTTGTGATGTCAAAAAAGGAGAGATCATCATGATTTGTACTTATCTCCTAAAAATCTTGCTTTCACATTGTAAGAAACAGAAGTGTGGTAAACAAAGCACAAACATTTATTTGAGCACTAAGCACACAAAGGAAAAATAGACAGATAAGCCGGATTGTATTTGAGGGTCAAATGGAGCATAACCTGAGCTGCTAATTACTGAACCTTTATGGTTTCAAACAGCTGATTTGTTTCATTAGTACTAGCTAGAAATAAACCAAGGGAACTGCAATATGTTTCGCCATGTCAAAAGGTACATAAGACAGAACTTTCAATTGAATCTAGTGGACATGCTCATGTAAAAGTTAAATATTTGTCTTTAACAAAGTTTACTCAGTGTCAGACTGTATTTCATGATCCTATTTGTGGATCATAAAAGTGATGGAAACTAATATTAGCTAGTATAGTTCAATACATTAAAATGTTTTGTTCAGCATTTCCCTGAATAGGACAATAAGAGGACATAGCAACTGAAGTTAGAACAATCTAACCCAGTAAGAATGCTCCTCAATCCTGCTATTTCAGAAATACAGTGGTGTGAAAAAGTGTTTGCCCCCTTCCTCATTTCCTGTTCTTTTGCATGTTTGTCACACTTAAGTGTTTCAGAACATCAAACCAATTTAAACAATAGTCAAGGACAACACAAGTAAACACAAAATGCAATTTGTAAATGAAGGTGTTTATTATTAAAGGTGAAAAAAAATCCAAACCATCATGGCCCTGTGTGAAAAAGTGATTGCCCCCCTTGTTAAAACATACTATAACTGTGGTTGTCCACACCTGAGTTCAATTTCTCTAGCCACACCCAGGCCTGATTATTGCCACACCTGTTCACAATCAAGGCATCACTTAAATAGGAGCTGCTTGACACAGTAAGGTCCACCAGAAGATCCTTAAAAGCTACACATCATGCCGAGACCCAAAGAAATTCAGGAACAATTGAGAAAGAAAGTAATTGAGATCTATCAGTCTGGAAAGGGTTATAAAGCCATTTCCAAAGCTTTGGGAATCCAGCGAACCACAGTGAGAGCCATTATCCACAAATGGCGAAGACATGGAACAGTGGTGAACCTTCCCAGGAGTGGCCGGCCGCTCAAAATTACCCCAAGAGCGCAGCGACGACTCATCCAAGAGGTCACAAAAGACCCCACAACAACGTCCAAAGAACTGCAGGCCTCACTTGCCTCAGTTAAGGTCAGCGTTCATGCCTCCACCATCAGGAAAAGACTGGGCAAAAATGGCCTGCATGGCAGAGTTCCAAGGAGAAAACCACTGCTGAGCAAAAAGAACATCAAAGCTCGTCTCAATTTCTCCATAACACATCTTGATGATCCCCAAGACTTTTGGGACAACATTCTGTGGACCGATGAGACAAAAGTGGAACTCTTTGGAAGGTGTGTGTCCAAGTATATCTGGCATAGAAGGAACACTGCATTTCATAAAAAGAACATTATACCAACAGTAAAATATGGTGGTGGTAGTGTGATGGTCTGGGGCTGTTTTGCTGCTTCAGGACCTGGAAGACTTGCTGTGATAAAAGGAACTATGAATTCTGCTGTCTACCAAGAGATCCTGAAGGAGAATGTCCGACCATCTGTTCGTGTACTCAAGCTGAAACAAACTTGGATTCTGCAGCAGGACAACGATCCTAAACACACCAGCAAGTCCACCACCGAATGGCTGAAGAAAAACAAAATGAAGACTTTGGAGTGGCCTAGCCAAAGTCCTGACCTGAATCCTATTGAGATGTTGTGGTATGACCTTAAAAAGGCCGTTCATGCTCAAAAACCCTCTAATGTAACTGAATTAGGACAATTCTGCAAAGATGAGGGGGCCAAAATTCCTCCAGGACGCTGTAAAAGCCTCATTGCACGTTATCGCAAACGCTTGGTTGCAGTTGTTGCTGCTAAGGGTGGCCCAACCAGTTATTAGGTTTAGGGGGCAATCACTTTTTCACACAGGGCCATGATGGTTTGGATTTTTTTCACCTTTTAATAATAAACTGTTGTGGTTTGGGGTTTTTGGTTGGGTTCGTTTTCCCTTTTTCATCGGCCTCCTTGTGTTTTTGTCTGTTTTCTCTCTGGTCTTATGTTGCTGGTCCTGTCTTGTGTTTCTCTGTACCTGTTTGTTCTACTTCCTGTTTTATTTTTTGTCAGTCAGCTTCCTGTCTTGTCTTTTCTAGTCCAGCTTTACTTTGTTTGTCTGATTGTCCTGCCCCGCCCTAATGTGATTCACCTGACGTCTCACCTGTTCCTCATGACCTCGTTACCTTTTGTATTTAACCCCAGTGTTTCCTTTGTCTCTTGTCAGATCATTCTGGTTCGTTCGCCTGTCTGCACGTCAAGTTGTCGCAGTATTCCTGTTATTGTTCCCGTTTCCCTGCTTGTGGTGATTATATGTTTTTTGTCCTTTTTTGGATGCTTGCCTTTTAGCCTTGTTTTCTGGACATTTTAGTTCCTTTGAGGCTTTTCTTGTGTTTTGGACATTAAACTCCTGTTTGCCCCCATCTGCCTGTCTGCCGTCCTCCTTTCTGCTTTTGGGTCCAATCCTCACTACCCCCTAACAATAAACACCTTCATTTACAAATTGCATTTTGTGTTTACTTGTGTTGTCCTTGACTATTGTTTAAATTGGTTTGATGTTCCGAAACACTTAAGTGTGACAAACATGCAAAGGAACAGGAAATGAGGAAGGGGGCAAACACTTTTTCACACCACTGTAACTTATTGTTATTATATTAGACCATATAATAGTTACATTGATGGTGTCTATGTAAACATTTAGCTATTGTTTTGTTTCATACCTAAAGTCATGGACCAGTGAGGAAGATAGAGACTCTATGTAAATAATACTCCATTACCTGATGTACTTCATAGAGAGTGACAACCCCCCATCACCATTCCTGAGGGCAAAAAACATAGTATACTCCAAAATATATTGGTGACATTGCAAAACCAAACAGTAAGTAACAATGCATTTGCGTATAGTACACGTAACAAGAACAACAAATTACAAAGCTATGTCAATAGCGAATAAATATGTATGCAAATGCAGTAAAATCTAAATTTCTATGGTACACACACACACACCAACTACTTACACCTTGTCAGACTCTTTGTGTACAGGACTGCTTTTGTGGTGAGGTTCAAATGGCTGTAGTAAAGACATAATTTAATTCAAATACAAGTATTTGTTTAGTACTGGTAGGCCAATGTCAAAAACCTACACAGGTTGAAGGCAGGTTAATCACAAAAATCACTCAAATATGTTTTAAATTACACTCACCAGTGTATCAGCTAGATCAAATTCTCTTGATGTTGTTTTTATCACAATCTCAGGGTCGGAGTCAGATGTGTCTGGCAATTCTCCAACTGAAAAACATTAAAATAAGCTCACCTCAATGAAGCTTTCCCAACGTTCTCAAAAGAGACACATTACTGATACATACTTCAGACATTTTTCATTTATGAATTCAGTGGCATTTCAGTGTCCTTGCGAAGCAAGTCAAACGACACAGGCTTTGCGTCTAATCTAGAGGATTGTTTGGCATTTTACGTAACACTAGGTGTAGTGTTTTGTTAAAACTGTGAAGCACAAAATGTGTAGTATAATTCTTTAAGTGATGAATGACCAACATATAGCATTATAGCAAGTCCAGCCATCTCTGCACTGGACACAACTAGGTCATAACAACACAGTTTACCTTTCTCAAAGTCTTTTTTCTGGCAGATAAAAATGATGACCCGCTGATATGACTTGCCAATTTCTTCCTTGTATGCTTTTAGAGTAAATGGTCTTTGTGTCCCAGGGATATTAATAACTTCAGAGCCATCTGGATAAAGAAGGAGGAAAGGTTCTTCATCCAGGTCTTTGTTGAAGTCCCTCATTTTCTTACTGCCTCATTAAGCAGATCTAGGGCAGTGATGTCAGGATGTGTAGAAAGGGAAATAGTTTTCCCACGCTTTGGCTTGAGGACACCACCCTTCCCAATGGTCATCAAACCAATATTTATCTGCAAAATAAATAAATAAAATTGTAAGTGGGTAATGTTTAAAGATCAATGTTTACTTAAAATGATCAATAACGCAATGTTACATGTCACACTTGGATACAAAATGGGCAATTATTAACTCAAAATGTCACTGAAAACAGAGTAACCCACTGTTTATGTTGAAGTGGCCTTTATTGTCATTATACAATGAACTGTACAACTGAATTATGAGGTTAGAAGGGAGGGTTAGTCCTGAGCCGCTGCGGGCAAACACAATTTTACGTGCCCATCAAAAACCCAGTAAACAGCAGATTACTTTTCTAAACAGGTAATTGGTAATACAATGATTTGCATGTCACGGTTACATATTCATCATAATAAGAAACTAGCAAATATGTACAAAAGTGAAAACAGGACAGTGTCATTGTCTGAGTAATATGGTCGTGGCACAGAAGCACATTAGTATTATGCAAAAATATACTGGTCACCATAAAGATGACCCTATCATCAGGCTTACTTTTAGAGGACTGAGATGATGGAAGAATGTCAACAGCTAGTTAACAGTTGTTCATTCTCACTCTGTAACCAACTTACCTGGACTTTACATATTTTCTTTGATTTCATTTTCCCACATGAAAAGTTTTGCCTCTCTTCCGCTTTTCTCTTTCGGTACTCTAGAAAGGTCCCTCGAGTAGGGGTTTGAATAGTCTGTGATTCTACATGGTAGCAAAGGAAAAATATGTTACATTATACATACACATACATACAGCAGTAGTCTAATGTTTTACAGCATACAAGAAACACATTTTGACAACGCATCTTTTGTAAAATAGGGGTGCAGTTTTGGTGACACAAAAAATGAAGCAAGAAAGTGAACAAATCTAAAAACACACACAATCTTTTCTTTCTGGCCTGCAAATAAACTAAACCCTGAAGATGCTTCATCTGTCTTCAGTTTCACTGCCTACTGTAAGTTATAACCTGCATCAATACATCTTTCACTCCAAACGGCAAGATTCATGAAACACCTGCAAAGGAATTGTCGAGTAAGGTCTGGAAACTGACAGTTGGCCAACTTGCTCTGGTAGGCTAACGGTACACCATCCAAAATTAGCCTAACGTTACATCCGTTTATTTACTTGAAGGTCGCGCGTGAGCGTCGCCACCGTCTTCCTGCAGCCTTTTCCCACATTCACTGCATAAGTTAGGCTTCTCTTTGAACTCTTTGCCACAATGTTTGCAATACATGATAGCGGCCTCTGTGCTCCCGCTTGTCTGAAGCACAACAGAATTCTCCGCACGTAAGTCTGGCGGTGATGTCTTTCCGGTTCAAAGGACGGACAAGTTCTTCTGTCCAATCAGCGACGATTCCTGTCGCCCGAGGGTACCTACCTTTTCCGTTTTGGTTAATGACGTTGTGTTTTCTCTTTTTGTGTTGTGTTTTCTCTTTTTGTGTTGTGTTTTCTGATTTGCCGTTGTGTTTTGCACCTCAGGGCCACCGTAACTTAGCAACCAGGAGACTTCTGGTAAGCGTGGGGTTTGTTCAGACATAGTGCTTGGTAGAATGCGACTCAGGTTGCATCTCTGCCGTCGGAGTTTTTTTTTTAATTTTTTCTTTTTTTAAACTGCAACTGAAACTTTCTTGATGTGTTTTATAAAAAAAATAAAAAGCAGTTGGAAGCAATAAATATAACAATTTCTGATCAACCCATATTAATTGCAGGCTTAAAATACATCTGTCTGTCTCTCTCTCTCTCTCTCTCTCTGAGTGGAAGCATGGAGTGAGTGGTGTGTTGAGAGTGAATGGAGACGTGTTTTTTTTGTGAGTATTTACTAACATTTTTCTACCTTTTACTAAAGTATATGGTGTAGATAGTGTGTTTGCTCGTGGTTTTGTCGCTGTTTTGATTGTTGGTGCGTCTTTTCGGGAGTTTTTGGGGAGTTTGTGTGTGTGTGTGTGTGTGTGCGTACGTGGCTCCGCTACCGGCATGGCGTTCACCACGCTGAGCCGTAAGCACGGGTTCAAAGTGTCTCCGGGGTTCCCATGCTCTGTGGAGGAGTGCAGCCTGGCCGTGGGGGAGGTAGTCGGCCACGGCAGCATCAGGTCGGCCGCCCGGATGAACGGAGCGGTCGTAGTGTTTGTGGATAGCGTTGACAAAGCTAACGCTGTGGTGGAGTCGGGGCTCGTTATTAATGACGCGCTGGTCTCGGTGACTCCGTTAACTACACCGGCTACTAGAGTCACCGACTCCAACATCCCGCCGTTCATCCGGGACGACGTCCTGCAGAGGGAACTGGGCCGGTACGGCAAGATAGTGTCCCCGTTCAGGATGCTGCCGTCAGGCTGCAGGTCTCCTCTGCTGAGACATGTCGTGTCTCACAGGAGACAGGTGCTGATGATCCTGACTAACAAAGATGAGGAGCTAAATCTGGTATTCAGGCTCAAAGTTGATGGTTTTGATTATGTTGTGTTTGTAAATTCGGGGACAGTCAAATGCTTTGGCTGTGGAGGGGAGGGGCATTTAGTCAGAGCCTGCCCGGAAAAAACTGAACATTAAGAGCTGAACATGACAGGGGTGCTGATGAACCAGGTCAGGGTGGTGACCAGCCTGTGGTTCTGCCTGAGGTTGACGAGGTTCGGCCTCAGATGGGACAGGAGGCTAGGGGTCAGTCTCTACTCGGGTCTGGGGCTGGGCTGCCTGTGGTCCCTGATGGGGCCGGGCTGCCTGTGGTCCCTGATGGGGCTGGACTGCCTGTGGTCCCTGATGGGGCTGAGCTGTCCCCCTGCTGTCTCAGCGGGGGACACAGTGGCAAATACTGAGGTTGTTATGGGTGAGACTGACACTGTGCTTAGTTTGTCTGCAAGGAAACGTAAACAAAGGGACAAGAAAACGGTCTCTCAGGCCAAAAAGGTGTCAGTGAGGGAGGAGGAAGAGGAGGTGATGGAGGAGGAGGTGGTGGAGGAGGAGGAAGAGGTCTGTCCTGGTGTCGTTCAGCCTCTTATTGACTCGCAGGTCTCTGTGGGCTCGGTGCAGGATGAGCTGTACCCAGTCCTACACATTAGAAAGTTCCTTCAAAAAACTAAAAACAATAAAAAAGTGACACTCGAAGACCATTTTGAAAAAAAAGCCGTGTTGTTGTCCTCAATCAGAGCTCAGATGAATCTGAGGGGGGACGGGGGCTTCACAGAACCTGAGTACTATAGGTTAAAGAAACTGGTCCTGAGGATCAAACTTGAGCTTTTGAATGATGAAGACGATGATGACATGTAGGACAGTCTGTCTGTTGTCCCTCTTAACTTTGTTTTATCTGATCTGTGTCTGTCTCATCACCTCTGACACTATGAGTAACTTTAAAATCTCTACTCTCAACATAAATGGAGGCCGAGATGTGAGGAAGAGGGCTCGCCTCTTTGAGTTTTTAAAGCTTAAACGTATAAATATAGCCATGTTGCAGGAGACGCACAGCGACACTGCTAATGAGACGGACTGGGGGAGGGAATGGGACGGGGGGGTAGTTTTAAGTCATTTTAGCGACACCAGTGGGGGTGTAGCACTCCTTTTTGCTAGAAGCTTTGTGCCTGTGTCCCACACTGTGGAGGAAAGGGTGAAGGGCCGACTGTTAGTGGTCTAAGCAGGTATGAGCTTTTTAATCTGTTTTTTATTAACGTGTACACTCCTAACTTGGGACAGGACAGAGTTCTTTTTTTAAAGGAGCTCGGTAAGGTTTTACGTGAGTGTGAACCAGAGCACTATTTATTTGTGGGGGGTGATTTTAACTGTACGCAAAATGATGGTCTGGACAGGAACCACGGAGAGCCTCATGCTGCCTCTAAGAGAGCCATGCAGCAGCTGGTGGTCACCCACAGCTTAGCTGACGTCTGGAGGGGGGCCATGCCCGGCAGAAACAACACACCTGGGTCCACAGTAGGGACAACCGGTTGACCATGGCCAGGTTGGACAAGTTTTATTGTTTTCAGCACCATTCTAATGTTTTTAAAGGGTGCTATATATGGCCTGTTGGGTTTTCTGACCATTCCTGTGATGTTTTTATTGCTAATATAAAACCTGGGTCTGCATATTGGCATTTTAACACTGCTTTGCTTTTGGATGCACATTTTAGAGATGTTTTTTGTTTATTCTGGAAGGGTTTTAGGGAGACGAAGGGTGATATTAGTTCACTGAGGCAGTGGTGGGATGTTGGCAAGGCTGACATCAGGCAGCTCTGTCAGCAGTACACTCTCAACGTTTCTCGAGGCATTACTGAGTCTATGAAGGATGTGGAGATTTCCATCGTGGACCTGCAGAGTTCTGCAGGGTTCACAGGAAATCGAGGCTGCATTGAAGACCTCAAGTCCAAAAAAGCCGCTTTGGCGGACCTGCTGGGCTTGAAGGCACAAGGGGCACTGATCCGGTCCCGGTTCCAGAGCGCCGCCCTGATGGACTCACTGACCAGTTTCTTCTTCAGCCTGGAGAAGAAGAACGGTCAGAGCAGGATGATACACGCTCTGCGGTCGGCCGGTGGACAGGAACTGTCCGCAGCATCGCAGATACGGGAGAGAGCCGTGGAGTTCTACTCTGACCTCTACAGGACGGAGTATGAGGATGACGACAAGGCCTTCGAAGGCTTCTGCAGAGGACTGCCCACGGTTTCTGTGGTTGATAACCGGGAGCTTTAGGGGACCCTGACTGAGGAGGAGGTGTTCAGGGCTTTGACTAGCATGCAGGGGGGAAAGGCCCCGGGCATCGATGGTCTCCCCCCAGAGTTCTACAGGGCTTTCTGGGAGGACATGAAGACGGATGTTCTCGATGTTTTTGAAGACAGTTTTGTCACCGGTCTCCTTCCTCAGAGTTCCCGGCGGGCTGTTTTGACTCTTCTCCCAAAGAAAGGGGACTTGACAGACATTCGGAACTGGAGGCCTCTCTCGCTGTTATGCTCGGACTACAAATTGCTGTCCAGGGTCCTGGCCACCAGGCTGAAGCGGGTGCTGGACCGGGTCATCCATAAGGACCAAACCTACTGCGTGCCCGGCAGGTCCATTGTTGACAATGTGTCATTGATTCGTGATATTTTGACCGTCTCTGGTTCGTTGGGTCTGGAAACTGGTCTGGTTTCATTGGACCAGGAAAAGGCGTTTGACCGGGTTGAGCACCGTTACCTGTGGAAAGTGTTGGCCCGGTTCGGCCTCAACCCTGGTTTCATCGCCAGGATGAAGGTCATGTATGAGAACGTTGAGAGTGTGCTGAAGATTAATGGGGGCATGGTGTAAGCCTTTCCCGGTGACCCGGGGGATCAGACAGGGCTGCTCCATGTTAGGGATGCTGTATGCTCTGTCCATTGAGCCAATGCTGCACAATGTCCGCTCTTTTATCACTGGCCTCATTTTACCTGGTTTTAATTCTCGTTTTATTGTTTCGGCCTATGCAGACGACATTGTCATCTTCACCCGGCCCCAGCAGGATGTGGACGTTTTGGGACACATTGTCTCAGTTTTTCAGAGACTCTCGGCTGCCAAAGTGAACTGGGCCAAAAGTGAGGCCCTGGCAGTGGGGAGGTGGGCTAGAGGTCTCCCTCAGCTCCCAGGTGGGTTGTCCTGGAAGAGGGGGGGTTTCAAGTACCTGGGGGTTTACCTGGGTAATCAAACCACCATGGCCTTGAATTGGGATGGGGTGGTTGATAAAGTGGAGGGGAGGTTGGGTAGATGGAGGTGGCTGCTTCCCCACCTCTCCTACAGGGGCAGGGTGCTGGTCGCTAATAATCTGGTCGCATTCTGCCTCTGGCATAGGCTCAAATTTATGGAGCCCCCTGCTGGTCTGCTGAAGAAGTTACAGTCCATTATTCTGGACTTTATATGGGACGGTTTGCACTGGGTTCCTCAGTGTATTTTATTTTTGCCAAAGGAGGAGGGGGGGCAAGGTTTAGTTGATTTATCATGCCGGGCCGCTGTTTTTAGATTACAGTTTGTGCAGAGGTTTTTATTTGGTGATGATGATGTTGTCTTGAGGCCCGTAGCCAGCACCATTTTAAGGGGGGTAGCGGGTCTGGGACTTGATGCGTCTTTGTTTCTAGTGGACAGTGGTTTTATCCCTTTGTGTGGCTTGCCTCCTTTTTATCAAGGACTTTTTAAAGTATGGAGACTTTTTAAATGGACCAGACTGGAGCCTGCAGCATCTCTGTTCTGGCTCCTGGAGGAGCCTCTGGTTTGGGGGGCCCGGCTTGACCTCCAAGATGGCAGCAGACCAGGTCTTACTGAGAGGCTGACGAGGGCTGGAGTGACGAAGCTGAGGGGGATCGTGGAAGCTGCTGGTCCCGGGTTACTGAACACGGGGGCAGTGGCCTCTCTGCTGGGCCTGAGGTCGGCCCGCCAAACCAGAACTTTACTGACTTAATGGACTAAGCGATTGGAAGCAGTGGAATTTGAGATGCTGCGGGACTATTTTAATGGGACTGACACCCCCAATTCCACTGACCCTTTTCCTGACATTGGATTTTTAACTGAGCCCACTGGCCCATCAGCGCGGCGTGTGTTGCCCTCTGTTGTGGACCTGCACATGCAAACTGGAAAGGGATTTTATAAGTACTGTGTTCTGGCCGTCCACAGGAAGACTCTGAGTGAGAGGAAGGACCTGGTGTGGACGGACAGACTGCACCCAGATGGTAAGCCAGTATGGAGACTCTTTTATAAACCTCCGCTGAGCAAGAGGTCTGGAGACCTGCAGTGGCGGCTCCTCCACCGGGCTCTGGCGGTTAATGTCTTTCTGGCCAGGATTAATGACACTGTGTCCTCCTCGTGTCCCTTCTGTCCCCTCAACGAGACCATCATACACTGCTACCTGGACTGTCCCAGGCTTAGGCCTCTTTTTACTGTGTTGAGGACTGTGTTTCTGGACTGTGGGGAGGTTTTTACTGAGTCTGCTTTTAGTTTTGGTGCTGGCTACAACAAACACAATGCCAGGAAGTGGCGGCTGTTGAATTTTATTGTGGGTCGATATATAAAAGCAGAAAGAACCAGGTGGACAAAGTGTCCGGCCGAGGGCTGACGGACATGTTTGTCTGTCTGGTGAAGGCCAGGGTGTGGGTGGACTTCCGCTTCATGTCTCTGATGGCGGACATTCAGGGTTTTGTGGACCAGTGGTGTTTCACCACGGCGGTGTGTTTGGTGCAGGGGGGGAGCTCGTCTTCCACTCTGTGTTTCTGTGTTAGTGTCTGATAATAATATTTATTTTGTGCATTTGTGAAGCGATGACATGTTGGTGAAGATTTGGACAACGTCTTATTTATTTGGTAAATAAATGTTTCTTTAAAATAAAAAATAAAAATCTCTGTATCTCTTACTCACTCATAGACACACACACTCACACAAACCTGTGAAAATAAAAAAGAACCCCCCCCCAAAAAATGATTAAGAGTTAAAAAAAGAAAGTTATATTATTGAGTATGAAAACTCTTGTTCATTACAATTTACTTAATAATTGCAACCACATTGTTGTATTTATTGTTGCAAAACTTGTTATATACTGTAGGCCTATATAGTTCGTTTGTTACCATGACAACACCATTGATCTGAAGCTCAATGCTGTCACGGAAATAGTTTTCTAATCAGCAATAAATATAACAATTTCTGATCAACCCATATCAATTGCATGCTTCAAATACCATACCAGTTAAAGCCCCGCCCATTTCAAGACAACCCAACCCACTTCCGGGTTGAATCTGACCACTTCCGGGTTAGGCCCCGCCCAGTCCGAGTACGGATACGGATACAGATACAGATATTGCTGTACTCGCTCATCCCTAGTATGTATGGACTTATCGAACTCTGGGGTTAATGGTGAATAAGCTAAAGTCCCAATAAGTCGGCGTGTTCCTTTAAAACAAAGTGTAGCCTACAACTTTTTTTAAATGTGGAGTGACTAGTAGGCTAAGTAGAAATTTGGAATCCTTATGCATTCAGTCGATTCGCTATAGTCTGTTTGATAACAGCTAAATTTCCCTTTCTACATATTAAATGCTTCACCTCCTCGTTACTTTCCATTAGAAGCTGCTGCTCAGCGGGTGAAATCATGCTGATGCGTATTCTGCATCAGTAAATCTGTGATTGATACCGTGGTTTAAGAAAGCCGTGAATGTGCACTTATCCCAGCTATCTACACCTGGCTTGACATAGCATCACCTTCTCTTCCTTACTCGGCAAACGTGCAGTTGATTAAGCCGGGATCACACTAAGTCAAACTGTGCTTTTTCACTTATCCTGGACATGTTCATGCTACTTTTGTGCAACAGGCCCCAGAATTGTGCGATTTCCTTGTCATGAATATAAGCTATACCATAAATTGGTGCCTAAAAATCAGATTGTAGTCAATTGTAGTCTTTTATCAAAATTTAATGACAACGGAAATATAGTCATTTATTTTAGAGACAAATACCAAAATGAAGACCAATCCAACTAAACCAAAGTCCCAAAAAGTTTGTTTTGGTCTCTGTGCTGGTGGTGACATCATGGCACCTTCTGGTGGACATCAGTAGGAACTACAAGTAGAAGCCCATGTTGTGGAAGTTTTTTGCAGAAGTGTTTGAGAGTGAAACAAAAAGAGTTGAGAACCTAAACAAAGTTTGGTCTTTGTATTTTATTTATACCTGTAGGAATAACTGTTTCACACAATGTGGAAAAGTCATTGAGGTAGAAGAAAAAAACAACAACTGTCTTTTATACACCGGCCACTTTATTAGGTACACCTGTCCAACTGCTCGTTAACACTTAATTTCTAAGCAGCCAATCACATGGCGGCAACTCAGTGCATTTAGGCATGTAGACATGGTCAAGAGAATCTCCTGCAGTTCAAACCGAGCATCAGTATGGGGAAGAAAGGTGATTTGAGTGACTTTGAACGTGGCATGATTGTTGGTGCCAGAAGGGCTGGTCTGAGTATTTCAGAAACTGCTAATCTACTGGGATTTTCACGCACAACCATCTCTAGGGTTTACAGAGAATGGTCCGAAAAAGAAAAAACATCCAGTGAGCGGCAGTTCTGTGGGCGGAAATGCCTTGTTGATGCCAGAGGTCAGAGGAGAATGGCCAGACTGGTTCGAGCTGATAGAAGGGCAACAGTGACTCAAATAACCACCGTTACAACCAAGGTGGGCAGAAGAGCATCTCTGAACGCACAGTACGTCGAACTTTGAGGCAGATGGGCTACAGCAGCAGAAGACCACATCGGGTGCCACTCCTTTCAGCTAAGAACAGGAAACTGAGACTACAATTTGCACAAGCTCATCGAAATTGGACAATAGAAGATTGGAAAAACGTTGCCTGGTCTGATGAGTCTCGATTTCTGCTGCGACAGTCGGATGGTAGGGTCAGAATTTGGCGTCTACAACATGAAAGCATGGATCCATACTGCCTTGTATCAACGGTTCAGGCTGGTGGTGGTGGTGTCATGGTGTGGGGAATATTTTCTTGGCACTCTTTGGGCCCCTTGGTACCAATTGAGCATCGTTGCAACGCCACAGCCTACCTGAGTATTGTTGCTGACCATGTCCATCCCTTTATGACCATAATGTACCCAACTTCTGATGGCTACTTTCAGCAGGATAATGCGCCATGTCATAAAGCTGGAATCATCACAGACTGGTTTCTTGAACATGACAATGAGTTTGCTGTACTCAAATGGCCTCCACAGTCACCAGATCTCAATCCAATAGAGCATCTTTGGGATGTGGTGGAACGGGAGATTCGCATCATGGATGTGCAGCCGACAAATCTGCGGCAACTGTGTGATGCCATCATGTCAATATGGACCAAACTCCCTGAGGAATGCTTCCAGCACCTTGTTGAATCTATGCCACGAAGAATTGAGGCAGTTCTGAAGGCAAAAGGGGGTCCAACCCGTTACTAGCATGGGGTACCTAATAAAGTGGCCGGTGAGTGTACATCCCAGAGTCAGCACCCCTTTATTAACCTGAAGGCTCTGTTTCTAGTTAGTTTGCCTGTTGGAGGGTATAGAAATACAGTCAGAAAATTCTCTGTTGTGGCATAAACCATTCTCTTATTATCCTGTAGTAATGGCTTCTTCTACTGGACTCTGCTGCTGTTAGTTACTGATGCTGTAGATATGATGCTAGTATAGATATTATGGTATAGTATAGATATGATGTTATAGTATAGACGTGATGCTATAGTATAAATTTACTTTTTAACTCTACTACTTACTAAAACTACTTTAAACTAAACTGAGTACTTAATGATTCCCCCCCCACCCCCACCCTGGTGTTCATTGACTTTAAAAGCTAAGAAAGACCACAAACGCATCACAGTCACTTTATGCTTTTATTGTAAAAAGAGACAGAACTCAAGACAAAACATAACACAAGTCAACGGCATTTCTACAATTTCATGATCACAGCTTCCGTCTTTAAAGGACTGGAAGTGGAAGAAGTTTACAATGTTCACGAGGAATCTGTTCAATCGTCCTGAATATTTTCTGACATAACCTGACATATTTCTGTAAGTGTGACTCTGTACTCAGCTGATCAGCAGTGAGAAATGGGAGGAGAATCTCCGTGCTACACAGGAGCTGGTTCAGAGTCAGTACAAGATATCAAACCGGTTCTTTGCTTTTCCACACAAATAAACCTGGCTCTGGGCCAAGAAAACAGGGGCCTGTTGCACAAAAGTAGAATAAAGATATCCAGGCTAAGTGAAAAAGCCCAGCTTGACTTAGTGTGATCTCCTCATCGCGGCTTAATCGGTTGCACGTTTGCAGAGCCAGGATTAACAGGTGAAGCTATGTCGAGCCAGGTGTAGATAGCTGGGATAAGTGCACATTCATGGCTTTCTCAAATAGACCACGGTATTGATCACAGATTTACTGACGCAGCATTGAGAAGACGCATGCGCCATATGTAACCTAGCAACGGGAACGCTGGCGAGATTGACGCCGCTCCGTCTGGCTTGTTTGTTTTCAGTAATTTTGCTTTTTTTTTGCTTTTTCTTCACAAAAACGTTGATGGTTTTGGTTGATGTTCATTCTTAGTTGAAGTTACATGTGGCAACGCATTTTTGTCTTCTCTCGTTTGAACCGATAAGAAACGGTTATCAAAACCGTATTTTGTTCTCATATGGGGCTGGAGTCTGACATGACAAGGACCGTTGAGTGAACGCTGGCACAACTTGCTGCCGCTGCTCACCGGTAACTTCTTATTCTCTTAAACTTACCAGACTCTTTATGAGAGCTTTATGACCAGTGTTGCCAGATCTTGCGAGACAAATACGCAACCAGGCCTGTGAAAACAAGCCCAAAATAAGCGACTTTTTCTACGTAGCCCCCCTAAGATCCTGGAAGAGAAAAATAAATAAAACTGTGTTACAATCCATGTAGACAGATTGGTGAACTGTACACACGGTAGGCTAGAGTTTATTTATTTTCTTCCCCTGAGCTTCAGGACAATGACCACAGGAGTAACTTAAACCACCTTTTAACATTAGTTAACATTAGAAAACTGATGGGATTTGAAATCACTTTTTTTCACAGTGATTTTGAGTTGTTCCCCACGACGGGTTGAATCCATTCTTTTCCTCCTTTCTCTTTCTCCCAGTCTTTGTTATATTTCTTCCCGTATTTCACCCACTTTATCCCGGGCATTTATTCCTCCAAAAACTCTCCTACAGTCTACTCACCATTAGTCGCTACTCGCGCATTTTCCTAACCAGAAAACAACAGACTGCCCTGCTCTGCCTCTGATTGGTTGGTACTCGTTTCCATCTGGGTCAGAGCCAATTAGAAGCAGGAAGTGGGTGGGAAATAACGCTGCTGTATATAGTGTTTATGGGGAAAGGGGCGGGATTGAGCGAGCCGGCAAGGACAAGCTGTGTACAAGCCCAAATAAGCAACTACACTTTAGTGACAAGCCCAAAAAAACCGCAACCCGCGACTACCAATATTTGTAAGCGACTTTACAAAAAAACAAGCCCAAAGTCGCTTAGAATAAGCGGACTTGGCAACACTGTTTATGACCTTATCGGACAGTGTTACTGCCTTCTTTGGAATACTACATTGAGCAGTAATCAATTAGGATCTATCACGTTGGGAGAGGACGCTGGCGCTGTCTGTTTGCCGCTTCTTCAGTTGCGTTAAAATAACGCCAAGCCTTTAAGTAAACTTTTACTCATTCTTTTTAACCTTTTTACTACTCGGGCCACTGACCAGTGGACCTTTTTAAGCAACTATTTATTTTCCGCACCACTGAACTGTGGGCCTTTCTGGATTAGGTGTTTTTTTGAGTCTAGCGGTGGCCTACCTGTTGCCCCTGGCAGAAGCTCCTGCTCGGAGACTCCCTGGAGTTGGTCATTGCCGCTGAAACCGCAGTCGGAAAGGTCTCCTCCTGGACAGCCTGGACTCAGTTTGTCCTGAAAACCACCCATTGCCGCTGCCGCAGAGTTGGAAGTCTTGTAGCTAGCTTTCTGGCTATGTGGCTAAAAAACAACCTGCACCTTCTCCACCGCCAACGGTACCATCACCATGTTGAGTTACTCTGTCAACCGGTGAATCTCAACAGTTTCCTCACACCAGCGTGCATTGCAGTGATTAAACAACTAGGACTTCTTCGCCGTCCGCTATATCCATATACGTTCCAGCAGAAGGTTTTTCTGCTCACAGACAAGTCACACCATCCCTGTTCTTTAGTCAGAAATGCGAACTGTCGCTCCACACATACGTCATCAGAGTGCCGTCTCCTACCGGAGAAGTAGTTTGGACGTCTCCATGATAAAACCTCTCAGTGTGCTGAAAGGGAAACGTGGAGCGGACTTCAGTCTACTACGGCCAGTGCAAAGATTTGTTGCATCATCAAGTAGTAAAATCGCACTCTTAAATGCACAGTCTATTACAAATAAATCCTGCCGCATTCATGACTACATCCTGGATAAATGTCTGGATTATATGTGCATCACAAAGACCTGGCACCAACCAAATACCTTCTTTTCTTTAAATGAGAGCTGTCCCCAAGGATATAGCTACTAGGGATGAGCGAGTACAGCATTATCTGTATCTGTATCTGTATCTGTTTACCACATGAATTATCTGTACCGTATCCGTACTTGGACTGGGCGGGGCCTAACCCGGAAGTGGTCAGATTTAACCCGAAAGTGGGTCGGTTGTCTTGAAATGGGCGGGGCTTTAACCAGTATGTTATTTTAAGCATGCAATTGATATGGGTTGATCAGAAATTGTTATATTTATTGCTGATTAGAAAACTATTTACATGACAGCATCGAGCTTCAGATCAATGGTGTTGTCATGGTAACAAACAAACTATATACAGAACGTTTTGCAACAATGAATACAACACATGCAGTTGCAATTATGAAGTAAAATGTAATGACTATCACAGAACAAATCGCGGCCAGTTGAGGAGTTGTATTCAATCCGAGCACGGATATTGACTCGTATTACTCGTATAATATTTGTACTCGGCAAAAGTGCTTTATCCGTACCGGATACTCGTTTTAGCCGAGTACTCGGATCATCCCTAATAGCTACCTCCAGAAAGCTTGCAGTACAGGGTGTGGAGGCGGCCTGTCAGTCATCCATTGCAACGATCTGGAGTTATCTCTGCAACCTTTACCTGAACTGTCTTCGTTTGAATGCCTTGCATTTAAACGGAAGTCCCCTTCCCCTGTGGTGTTCCACCTCATCTACCGACCACCAAAGCCAAACCCATCATTTATCACTGAGATGTCAAATCTCCTCACAACTTTTTGCACATCCTCTACCAATGTTATAATTTTAGGTGATATGAACATCCACATTGACACCCCTCTCCTGCCGTTTTGCAGCTGAATTTCGCCAACTACTGGACTGCTTTAACTTAAAACAACTTGGTGATGTCCCCACACACACTAGGGGGCATACCTTGGACCTGGTCATTACAAACTCTGCCCCTCTCACCAACCTGCAGGTGTATGACCTAGGTGTGTCTGATCACAAAGCCATTTCTATGGATCTGGCATCCCCATCCAGCTTTTCCAAGCAAAAGCGGAATATCGGTTTCAGAAATCTTAAAAACTTAAACCAAGAACTTTTGGCAGCAGACTTTCAACATCTTTCCACAGATTTTTCATCAGCCGACAAAGCAGTGGACTACTACAACAGCCATCTGAGCAGCCTCCTGGACCTTCATGCCCCGGTTAAAACAAGAACTGTCACTTTCACCCGCTTAGCACCCTTGTTCACAGATGGGCTTCGTAAGATGAAGGCAGCAGGGCGGGTCCTTGAGCGCCGTTTCAGGACATTTCAGGCATTTGATACTGTTGACCATGGCATTCTTTTAAACCGGCTCCACCTCACTACTGGACTAAATGACAATGCCCTCAGTTGGTTCAGATCTTATCTCACAAACCGGACAGAATACATCTCCCTAGGCCACTCCAAATCAAATCCACACACAGTTACTTGTGGTGTCCCCCAGGGGTCAGTCTTTGGCCCCATCCTCTTCATCCTCTACCTTATCCCCCTTGGCCAAATCATCAGCTGCCACAATATTTCTTTCCACTGCTATGCTGATGACATACAGCTCTATTTAAATGTCACAGCTGACACCCCACCCTCACAACCATCCTTATCAAAACTCCCCACCTGTCTGGAGGAGATAAAGGTATGGATGGAGCAAAACTTTCTTCAACTCAATAGCTCCAAAACCGAAGCCATCCTGGTTGGAACTCCTCATCAGACCAAATCATCATCCATAACCAGCATCACCAATTCCAGTACTAACATCCTGCTCTCATCAACACTTAGTAATCTTGGTGTAAAAATGGACTCCCAACTCACTTTTGAAGCCCATATAATGCAAGACCTCTTTCTACCACCTCTGTAACATCTCCAAACTCCGACCCATTCTCTCCCTCCCAGACGCCAAAAAGCTGGTTCATGCCTTTGTCTCCTCCAGACTGGACTATTGCAACGCACTTCTCATTGGGATCCCTAGAAAGAGTCTGCAGAGGCTTCAGTACATTCAAAACTCTGCAGCTAGGATCCTGATGAGAGTGCGGAAACATGAGCATATTACCCCCATTCTCCACTCACTACACTGGCTTCCCATCTCCACCAGGATTGAGTTCAAGGTTTCCCTCCTCACACATCAATGCATCCATGGACATACCCCCCCTTACCTCAAAGAACTTATCAAACCACAGAACACAACTTGCTCCTTTCGCTCCACTCACTCAAACCTCCTCCACATTCCCAGAACCAGACTCAGAATAATGGGAGAAAGGGCATTTTGTGCTGTTGCCCCACGTCTGTGGAATGCCCTCCCTGACACCTTGAGGGCACCTCAATCCACTGAGTGTTTTAAAAAAGGCCTTAAAACATTTCTTTTTAGCAAAGCTTCTGGTCCCCTTTAGATTTTTTTTATCCTCTCTTCTAAGAATAGCTTTATTTTCTTTTTTATTCTTTCTTTTTTTGTTTTATTTTTCTCTTTTTTTACCTGTAGCACTTTGAGATTTATTGATGAAAAGTGCATTATAAATAAAATGTATTATTATTATTATATGTTTCACCCAATGAACAGCAGCTTCTAATGGAAAGTAACGAGGAGGGGAAGAATATGCAAAAAGGGAAATACGGCCCTTATTAAACGGAGAGAAAAAGCCCAACATAGCGGACCCGACTGAATGTGTGAGGGTGTAAAAATAACCCTATAGTCACTCCACATTTTTACAAAGTTGTAGGCTGGCAGCGGCCACTGGACAGCGGCGGCATGCCAGGCAGCCTTGACACACTACCGTCCCACCGGGAAAAGTCCCACTCCGCATCTGGGTGCCAGTGCAACCTTTTCTAAAAATCTAAACAACTGTAGTAGGGTTTAAATCAAACTCGCAACAACAATAGCAAGTAGGCTAATGCATGTTAATAAAATAAAGCAGAACACATGCAGAAGACAACGGAATAACTATTAAACACGTTTATTTCGGATCAGACGGCAGCTGATTTGACACATGAGACTCCAGGATTAATCTTAGCCTGGCTGTTAGCCTGCTCTGGACCAGGCTTGCCGCAAAGAATAAATCTCCATGGTTACTTGGCTGGGTTTAATTCAACCTGGTTTTGTGCAACCGAGTCAAAGCTAAATTAATTCAGGATAACTTGAATATCCCGGCTTAATCACTTATCTTAGTTTTGTGCAACAGGCCCCAAGTTCCAACTCAGCACCAACTTAGCGCTGGTTTAGAGATAAGAACCGGTTACGTCAGGTGCTGGGGGCGGGGTTATCATGACATTCGAAAACAAAAACTTCTGGCTGCCAATTTTAAAACACTGGTCAGCTGTTATCTCTAGACATGGATGGGAAACAAAAACAACCTTGGTCTGTGGAGGAAACCAACTGTCTGCTGGCTCTGTGGTCCTCCACAGGAATTCAGAATAAACTGGATGGAGCTGTGCGGACAAAACCCATCGTTGAAAGGCTTCAACATGAGCGTCTCCCCAGGCCAAATGTCTGTAGCGGGTTATCAGAAGAGTGTGGATCAACTCATAAACAAAATTAAAAAAAATTAAAAAAAGATTATTGGGACTAAAAAAAGGAGCTTGGACAAAGTGGTAGCAGCGGTCAGCTAAGAAGGTCCCCATATTTTAACGTCCTGGACTCCATACTGGGTGACCAACCGGCTAAACGTTATTAACGTTAGGCTTTGAAGACCGTTTAACGGTTGGTAGCTAGTTAACGTTAGCAGGTAAGCCCGTTGACAGCGACGTTATTGTTCATGTTCTGGCACAATATTTCTGACCGTAGTAGTAGTAGTAGCAGCTAGTAGTAGTAGTGGTCTTAAGGTGACTGAAAGTGTGATAGGAGATACTAAACAGAAACAACACGCTGTTTCCAGATAACAATAATTTTCACTTTTGTACTCAACTATTTAGTCCATGCACCAGATTTTGATTTGATCGTTATTTACCAACTAAATGTCCCGTTTGTACAACACTTTTAATCAGCAGGGAGGTTTGCTATATACAAACTATATACAGAACGTTTTGCAACAAGGAATACAACACATGCGGTTGCAATTATGAAGTAAAATGTAATGAGCTTCATAAACTAAACCTGCTCCCGGAGTTGGTTGTTTATATAGTTGTCTGTTACTGGTGAGGACGAGGCTGTTGATGACACGGAGCTACCACAACCACCATCACCACCACAGGACTGCAGCTCGCTGGTACCATCTGCCTCCGTGTCATCACGCCAAGCCAGATGAGGTAAGCTATTTTGTGCTATGTATTAAGCGTTTCCTTTTCATACTCAATATAACTTTATTTTTTTAACTTTTTATTTTTTTTATGATCAGTGATTTTATTTTTTTTGGGGTTCTGTTGGAGAAATCCTTCTATAAACTGACAACTGACTCCATGATGAATTAACACAGCGTTTATTCTTGTGGTCAACAGATGAAATGCGTTTCCGGGCAGTTTTACGTGCACGGACCAGATGGAAACTTGTCTAGTACAGAGGTTCCCAAAAAGGCACTTAAACAATAGCGTGCTCAGGGTTATATTGGTTCCCCTTGTGGGGCCTGATTGGTCAGCTATACTGTTGCTGGGGTACAATCCCTGCTCTGCCTCTTCCTTCTTGCCTGTCTATTATTTTCAGTTATCATTTACTTCACAAGACAGCTATGTTCACTCCCTTCTTAGTTTGTACGTCCTGTTCTCTGAGTTATCAGACCGTCCTCGAACTTCAGTGTCCTTGGCCTCACCATCTCCTCTTCTCGTGCTCACTGTAGCTTATCTGACTAAGATAGCCCTTCCTGTTCTCTCCCTCCTAGCCGTACCCCAGCTGCAAAGCATAATGTATAATATGTCACACATACACACACTCTTATTTAGTCTTGGTTAATTCAGCATATACTTTAAGCCAGCTTTTACGTGGCCGTTCCTGAGTGCCCTGTTCATCACCACCTCAGTCATTGTATTATTTTCCCACAAATTCCCCCTTTTCGCACCTACTAGGTGCGAACACTTTTACACTAACTGCAGTGCCTCAACATCCTACCCGTCCTCAGGCATGGTGAGTAATGGCAGCATCCCAGCGGAATAGGGAGGCGGTGCTTTTTCTTTGGACAAGGCAGTGGTGATGAGCCGGGATATCATGGTCCGCAGGCAGGGCACACAGCAACACCCACAGGTAACTAGAATAGCGAGAAAAACAGCAATAGATGTCAAACAAGCAGTGATAAGATTCTTCCATTTGCCAAAAAAGGTTGTCATCCACCCCTCCAATGGATTTGATACACCTGAGGCGTCATGCATCTCCTGGGAAAGGGCTCGAAGTTGGTTCAAAGCCCTGGTGACCTTCCCATCCGGGGCAGTGTTGTTAGGGATGACCGTACAGCACATCTCTCCGAACATGGAACAGACTCCTCCTTTTTCAGCCAACAGCATGTCCAGCGCCATCCTATTCTGGAGCGCCATGAGGGACGTTGGGGCCATCTGCTCGGCCAGGCCTTCGATGGCATCCCTAGTTGCATTGCTCAAGCGTAAAACATTATAATGCACAAAATTTATCCTATCTACATTTTTGCTGGGAGTGACGGGGAAGATGGCTGAAAGCAGTGGTATATTCTCAAATCCTGCGGCTATTTGATCTGCCAATTTGTATTCATTCGGGACACCCCTAGGAACTCCTATGCTGTCTATATAGGTTGGGGTTCCCGCCCATGGATCAAAAGCCGGGCCTTGCATACTACGGGCCCTGCGCCTTCTCTTTACGGTCAGTTGCACAGCCTTATGGTGGGTATAGTGGACTCTACTCCCCACCAAAGATATGGGCATAGCTAATCTAACCATAGCACAAACTCCTGACGTTTGATTTGGGAACTTTATCTGGGAGTACAACCTAAGACCACCACAATAGTAGAATAGTCCTATTCTAGCCACTGGGCCTAGGGCTGTTTTGTTTTGTACAGTTGTATTACACCAGTCTGGGGGTATATCACCTAGTTTGATTGTGGGCTTGCTTGATCCGGTGAGATTGAAACAGTGATATCTTGCACCCTCCCCCTTTATGGCGGTAAAATACCCTGGTTTTTCAAAGCCTGGGGGAAAGAGGGATGCTAGGGTAGTACAATTGCGGGAAGCTGTCTTAGAGTGTGTGAAGTTCAACATGCATGCATATCCTGCTGGGTCCTCATTAGGAAACAACGGGGCCGGGTTAGTGAACATGACTGGTCTAGCTGTGGCACAGGCCACGCACCCTTCCATGTGTTGTTCTTTGGCATTCTGTATTAGCCACCTGATCCATAAATTGTCCTGGCCTGCACCTGCTGATAACTCTAACACATCTTCCACCCTCATTTTAGAGAAGTCCTGCACTATTACGTCTTCCTCCTTCAGGGGGGGTTTTACTGTAGTCTCTGCCATGTCAGTGTCATTCTGTGTGTGCGTGAGGGGATCCAAAATATTTATCTGCAGGGGGGTTATCTGGTCACTTCCTGCTATCCATACACCTATGGCTAACATCCACACATCCTGACCGTTCCTGCTCCCAATTGCTCTATTTACTGACAGGGTTATGGGATTTTTCGTGGGGTCTGAACTATAGTCCCGCTGTATAGATAATATCTCCCATTCATCTTGTTGTACCCACCAATCTCTTTTGTCTGTCAACCTCGCCCATGGTTTCCACCCTCCTGTTGTCCAACCCGCGTCATACCAGCTGTTACAGAGACTACCTTTCACCTGTCCGGAAGCGCTCCTTTCACAGTCCTCTACCTTTTGATAGTCGTCACAGATGTACACATCTGTGTTTTTGTAGAAACTATTATACCCCCCGCAGTCTATAGCCTGACACAAATCAAAGGTAAATGACGTGGTTGAGTCTCTCACATAGGGGAGAGTCAATCTGGCACCGCACCTTGGGGATGGGCCCTTAGTGTGTTGCTTCACTACTGCCCAAACTGCTCTTCTTTTCTCTCGTCTAGTTTCATTTCCTTTGTTACTGAGAGGTGGTTGGACACTACCGGGTGATTGTTCTTTGTGGTCTCGGTCCCCATACGCATGTTCCAACCCCAGAATTAATGCTGCAACTCCCACTACTACTACTACTGCTAGGACAACTGTTGTCTTTTTCCCAAACCCCATTGCCTTCCAAGTTATGGGTGTACTACGCGGGGGCTGTTCCCCGCCAAAACATCTCTTCCATCTATACATTTTGGATTGCTTTTCTAATTTCTGCCAATGGGCGGCTAGGAGGTGCGACTGGGGCACAATGTGTCAGGTGGTGCCAAGGTGCTCCTTTTTTACCTTTAACCTGGACCGAGTGTGAAGTAACCTCCCTTACTTCGTAAGGCCCGGACCACCTGGGGTCAGTCCACTTCCTCTTGTGAACTTTGACCCTGACCCAGTCGCCTACCTTGACAGGTAGTGTTGCTTCCTCCTGCGGTTTCCTGTTCGCCAACTGGACCTGCGTAGAAAGGGCTGAAACCAGAGATGTTAGCTTTTCATATAGTCTGTCATTTCTATTTGCTGAACATCTAACATTGGCATGTGGCCTCCATCTAGTGGAGGTCCTGGCATTTTTCTCCCTGTCATTATTTCATGTGGGGTCAAATGTGTTTCTCGTCCTTCTGAGGACCTCATAGCCATGAGGGCCAATGGGACCGCTTCTACCCATGTTAACTTGCTTCCTGCACATGCCTTGGCTATCTTAGCCTTCAATGTCTGGTTTGCTCTTTCCACCATTCCCTGTGACTGTGGATGATAAACTGATCCGAAGGCATGAGTGATTCCCAGGGCCTGTTCTACTTCTCTTAGTAGTTTGTTGTTAAAATGTGTGCCATTATCTGACCTTATTTGCCTGGGGACCCCATACCTCGGGATGAGTTCAGTTTTGAGCCATTTCACCACTGTTTTTGCGTCCTCTTTTCTGGTGGGAATGGCTTCTACCCACCTAGAGAACCTGTCTACCATCACCAGAAGATACCTTTTTCCCCTTACCACATTTTCTGCGCCCATATCAGTATAATCTATACTGATATCTTGAAAACAAGCTGTGGGGACTGGGTACGCTCCTTTTAGTGTGGTGTATGGTTTCTGAACATTATGCTCTCCACACACCCTGCATTCCTGACAAAAATGTGTCACCATGTCCCTCAAATTGGGGTGCCACCACAGCTCAGACAGATTCAGGAGAGTCTGTTTTCTTCCTTCATGTGTTGGTCTGTGTGCCTCAGGTAGCAACATTCTGCACATCTCGGCTGATGCTGCTATCTTTCCTTGATGAGACCTCCATATCCCATCTTTGTCTTTTGTGGCGCCGCTCCGCTGCCACTGATTCTATTCATAGGCTCCTGCCTTTTCTGCATTTCTAGAATGTCTTTAGGCTCCAGTGCCATTGGTTGTGATTCTATCTCTTTCGATAGTACCATCTGTTTGGGGAGTATCCTCCCGCTCTTTTGGCTGCAGAATCTGCTGCCTCGTTTCCTGCACTTACTCTTCCTTGCCCTGCGTCATGTCCTTTGCATTTCATTATGGACACCTTTAGTGGAGCGGCAATAGCCTCCACTAGCTCCATTATCTCCTTCTGATGTTTTATGGGCATTCCTGCAGAGGTGACGTATCCTCGCCTTTTCCACATGATCGCGTCCAAGTGTGCTGTTCCATGAGCATAAGCAGAGTCTGTAAAAATGTTCACTGTTCTTCCTTTGGCTAGCAGAAGGGCTGCGATCAGAGCTTTTATTTCTGCTTTCTGTGCTGACGCTGGTTGGTTTATTATTCCTGCTTCCAATGTCTGATGTGTTCCATCTGGGTGTTGTTGGACTACTGCATATGATGCTTTGTTAGTCCCATCCTTTGTTTTGTAGCAACATCCGTCTGTGTAGAGCCACATGTCAGCCGACATGTCTGGTACGTTTTCCAGATCTGACCTTATTCTGCTTTCTTGGGCTGCTTCTTCCTCGCAAACATGTGGCACTCCCTGTCTACTCATACTGTTGGCCATGTTTATTCCTTCTGATGAGTAGGTGATGTGCGGTTGGGTACAGGCAGTCTGCAGTTTTGTTCTCCTTGTGGCACTGTATGCAAATTCCTTGCTGGCCAAAAAAGCTGTGACACCATGTGTGGTGTGGATTGTTATTGGATGGCACATTACAATATGTGCTGTTTTGTCAATGGATTTTGCCAGCGCTGCTACATAGCGGGCACAGGTTGTCTGTCCTTTTTCCACTGTATCCAGCCTTGATGAGTGGTACATCAGTACATGTCTGTCTCCCCCTTTTTTCTGAAATAAAATGGCATTGAGAAAGCCATTGTTTTCAGAAACATCCATATGAAATGGGAGTGAGTAGTCTGGGGAGGTGAGTGTCTCTGCCCTTGCTAGGGCACTTTTGAGGTCAGAGAAGGCGGCCTCGGCCTCTGTTGTCCATAGGAGGGGGGCGGTGAGACAGCGATGACCAGCAGCAGCCACCAGTTCCCTGAGCGATGTAGTTCTGTTGGTATAGTCAGGGATATGTGAGCGGCTGTATCCTGTGAGGCCCAGAAAAGACAGCATGTCTGCAACTGTGAGGGGAAGCGGGTGATGCAGAATAGCCTGTCTATGGCTGGGAGACACCCCAAGGCCTGCTGATGAAATTTGTCTGCCCAGAAAGAGGACTTGTCTCCTAGCAACTTGTACTTTGTCCCTTTTGACCTTGTAGCCTTTTGAGGCTAGGAATGTCAGCAGTGCCATTGTCTGTTCCACACAGGTGAGGGGATCTGTAGCAGCCAGCAGAAGGTCGTCCACATACTGTATGAGGACCACAGTTGTGGGGAGTTGCAGCTGCAGAAGATGAGATTTGAGGATCCTGTTGAACAGTCCAGGTGAGTCTCTATATCCCTGTGGCAACCTGGAATACGTGTATTGTTGACCATTGAAAGTGAATGCAAAGTACTCCTGTGAGTCTTGGTGTAGGGGCACAGAGAAGAAAGCATTGGCCAGGTCAACCACTGTGAAGTGGGTGAAGGAGGGGTTAAGTGATGTCAAAGAGACATGTGGGTCTGGGACAGGATGCACAGCTGGGACAGTAATGTCATTAATGGGTCTGAAGTCCTGCACCATGCGCCATCCTTTTCCTCCAGCTTTGGGGACAGGTAAAATGGGAGTGTTCCAGGGAGAACGAGTGGGATATATGACACCAGCTTCTAAGAGTCCCTGAATGGTTGGAGCTATGCCTTGGACCTGGTCAGGGTGAGTCTATACTGTGGTCTGTGAATGACTGTGTGGTGCTGCGGTCTGATTGTAACAGTCACAGGATGTGTTTCTAAGAGTCCAGTGTCATATGGGCCGGTGGTGAACAGATGCTGGGGAAGAGTTAGTAGGGCGGTAGCTGCGCTGGGATGGTCAGTGCAGGGGAGTCCATGTTCTCTGGGGAGTGGGAGAACTTCAGGCAATGTTTTCTCTGTTGTGTGAGGCCCTTTAAAGCACCACATGTCTTCAGCGTCAGTGTCAGCTTTTAGAAGGCCAGGTGTGGAGGTGGGGAGCCATTTAAATGTTAGTGCACGTTTTATCATAGGGCCCAGGGATCTGGCCTGCTGGCCAAATCCTACTGCGAGTGTGACATGCGGGGAAGAAGAGTCCCAGAGTGTGTACCAGTCTTCAGAGGAGTGCGTTAAGACCACAGAAGCAGCCACCCCTTCTTTACCACAATATATGCCTCTGCATAAGAGAAGTGGGTGCTGTCCTTGCATGTTTGTCTCCCAGTCATCTTGATATGGGGTGTCCAGGTCGTCGGCTACATGTAGAGTACAGTGTACTTGTGGGAGTGGGGACATGTAGGGGTGCAGTCTGTATATGGCTGGTTTCAGGATGTTGAATGCATGTTGAATGGAGGGTGTGTCAGGGCCTGTGGGAAGCAGGCGTAACCAATATACATATTGGTGTAGTTCTGACACTGGGGTTGGTGTGAGGGAGAGAATGGTGACTGGGGAATCAGGAGTGGATACTGGAGGAACAGGAGTGACATGAATGCCATCCACATTCATCCATATGCACAGATTCATTTACACATAAGATCTCTTCCTAATAAATTTACTGGGCATGCAGGGGAAAGCAAAAAGAATGTGTGTGTGTTTGTGAGTTAAATTCGGTTAACAATGGCTGTGTGAAGTGCTGTAAGATAGGGGTCCCACTGACTCCCATAACTGACTGAGTTTGAGCTGAAGGAGGGAAGTAGGTGGAATTTAGACAGGAGAACGTTGCTCCTGTGTCTGCCAGCATTACATGTGGTTTACCTTGAATAGTGAGGGTAATGAGGGGTTCTGTGGTCAGACCAAAATGAAAATCAGTGGGAGGACACCTTCATTGTGGACCCTGTTGGTCATACCATTGCTGTTGTAGGGCCTGATTAGCGGGGGACAGTGGCCATGGCTCACCGGGGTATGGTTGGGGTGAGGGATTTCTCCCTGGCCCTCTAGGGGGCTGTGCTGGGGGCTCTTGGGCTCTCTTGCATAGTGGCCTTGCTGACCACAGTTGTAGCAAAGGAAGTAGGGCTGTGAGGTCCTTCCTCCAGGCCTGGACCTAGTCATTCCTCCTCCTCTCTGAAAACCTCGCCCTCTTCCTCTTGTGGGCCAATTTTGCTGGCTCGTGTTCGCTGGCCATGGTGGTTGTGGGGGCGGTGGCCAGGAAGCTTGTGCTCTCTGTAAGAGTTGAGTGACTGCTTCCAACACTGGGGCTTCTGACTGTTGGGGGTTCTGTGAGACTGTCATTTGTTTAGCTTTGCTGGGCTTGGGCTTGTTTAATTCTTCCAGTTGTTTCTTTAACAATTGAGTTTGTAGTCTTTTTAATTCATCTTCTTGTTGCTCTGCTCCTTTTTGGTGTTTTGACAGGAAATGACGCACATTCTCGCCCCATGTTGCATCGGTCATTGTTTGCAGGCCTACTACTCCTCCTAACTGTGTCTGAACTGCTGTGGGTAATCCCCCTAGTACCCCATGGCGGAACAGCGCCACTGTGGCGGCGGACTGGTCCCACGGTTCCCTCATAGCACGCTGCCAAATCTTTTTGCTCTATCTGCATAGGCATCAAAATTTTCATCACTTAGTCTTTTTAAATCATGCCATGCTGCATGATCCCCAACTGTGGGATACATGCGGTGCAGCTCAGCCCAAATGCCAGGGGTTACTGCTGATGCAGGCACTGATGCGGGAACAGTGGGTCCAGCTCCCCCTCTGGTGAGGGCAGCACTAGCTTCATCTGCTCCCATTACTCTACCCAATACTGCTCTGAGATCTCCCAAACACAGCTGCACTCCTGCTGTAAGACTATTGAAAGCTGTGAGGAAATGCTCAGCCCCTCCTGTCAGGGAGGGGAGTTTTGCACACAGAGCATCTAAGTCACCAAAACTGTAAGGGGTGTACATCAACAGTCCTCCTCCTCCTCCTACTGGGCGGAGTGGGCATTGTAGCCCCGCCTCTGGTGTGTGGCGCGTCTGCTCTTCCTCACTGAGCTCATTCACTGTTCGACGCAGCTGCTCTTGCTGCTCTTTTATCTCTCTGAACTCTTTGTTAAGTCTTTCCCTTATTCTAGTTGATCTTCGCAGCATAACTTCGTCAGGGTCCTCGTTGGTAAATTTACCTTTAAATGTGCCTGCTACAAAAAGTCTTGAGGACTTTGTGATCTAGATCTGGGCCTGCGTTTATGTCGTTTTTTAGTCCTTTCCCTAGAGCTAGAGCTTCTGTCTGTTTGCTCACTTTCCCTGCTGCTGTCTGACTGTTCGCTATCTTCCTTACTTCCTGAGTCTTGTGGGGTACTATGGTGAGGTGGACTGGGTCCTTTTACTGACATGTGAAAATGCTCTGGATTTTGTTGGCAAAAAGACGCTGAATATGGGGTACTAGCTTTGCTTGGGCCGGCTGGGACTGTGGCCGCTGGTTGTGGTGGAGCCGCTGCTGCTCCCCCTGGCGCTGACTGTACCATTAAATTTAGATAACATTCTAAATCCTGTACGCGGCCCTCTAATGCCGGTATCAATGGGTCCTGTGGTACGTCTATTTGTAATGCATTTGGCTGTAAATGGGCAGTTACCACTGGGGCTTGGACTGTGGGTTTTGATGCCGTTGGACCTGTATACGGCGGCGGTGGAGCGGAAATTCTTAGGTTTCTTATATCTGGATAAAAAGGGTTTGTTGGCGGGGGCGCCTCAGCGGGCAGCGGGGTTTTCTCTGCGCTAGCGGTTTTATTCTGTTCAGCTTCTGTCTCAGTTTTTGGTGAACTTTTGTCATCTTGTTTTGTCAATCCCAATTGTTTCTGTATTGCATTTGTCATTTCAACCCCACCCCATATTTCTCTTTCTGCGCTTCATACTCCTTCTGCTTTGGTTTAGTCAATTTAAACCATTTTCTTTTCTTTTCCTCCTCTGCCTGCCTTTCCGCATACTCCAACTTACTTTTTTCATACTTCACTATTTCATTCACTTTCTCCGGGGACGGCGCCCCTTCTCCCTCAATCCATCCTCCTCTCTCCCATTCTTTCACAATCTCTTTTGCTACTTTCTCCTCTCCTTTATTGCCATACTTTTTCACTGCCCCTACTAACACTTTACCATAAGGGGTCGTCATTTTACAACAAATAAGCAGTGAGAAAAAATCCAACAAGCCAAACCACAACAAAAATCACACATGCAACAACAAACAACTTTTTCATTAAGACTCCATCTAGAGCCTTTTTATGTACATCTCTATAATCTTTACAACTTAAAAAGTGACCTCTCACTCCTTTGCACAAATACACTCGCGGTGGACTCGTAATATTACAATGACAATCTGTTAACTGCAATTCTTTTTCAGGTTGTTCACACAGAACCAAGGGTGGCAATTCACAATCACTCATCTGAACTATCTGTCCTTAGCAGTCTCCTACCTCGTCAACCATCTGGACGTATTTTCCTCTGACTATTTGTCCCTTTTCTCTCCTACCGCCACCCGTATTATTCAACAATTCTCTCACAACTCTCTAGTTGTTTTTCTCTGTTTAATCACATCACATGCCCCAACATTTCATCTGTTTATATCCCTTTAATTACAGCACATTCAATCAATACTTTTCGCTTAAAACAACACTTACGACAGTTGAAATGTGATCACATCAATTTAGTTTTCAGCCAATAACAGAATTTTGATTTTAAACAGGCTTCTGCTTACCTTTTTTGTTGAGAGCTCTCAGTGATCACACCAACGAATCGCAGTATCGCCGCTCAGTCCCCTTCACGGGCTGCGGGATGTCAGTCCGGTGGCTGAGCTGAACCGGACCGTGGACACAATGCCAAGGTCCAGTTGGATTCTCCTGTCCAATTACGTTATCACGTCGGGGTCGCCAATTTGTTGGAGAAATCCTTCTATAAACTGACAACTGACTCCATGATGAATTAACACAGCGTTTATTCTTGTGGTCAACAGATGAAATGCGTTTCCGGGCAGTTAAACGTGCACGGACCAGATGGAAACTTGTCTAGTACAGAGGTTCCCAAAAAGGCACTTAAACAATAGCGTGCTCAGGGTTATATTGGTTCCCCTTGTGGGGCCTGATTGGTCAGCTATACTGTTGCTGGGGTACAATCCCTGCTCTGCCTCTTCCTTCTTGCCTGTCTATTATTTTCAGTTATCATTTACTTCACAAGACAGCTATGTTCACTCCCTTCTAAGTTTGTACGTCCTGTTCTCTGAGTTATCAGACCGTCCTCGAACTTCAGTGTCCTTGGCCTCACCATCTCCTCTTCTGTGCTCACTGTAGCTTATCTGACTAAGATAGCCCTTCCTGTTCTCTCCCTCCTAGCCGTACCCCAGCTGCAAAGCATAATGTATAATATGTCACACATACACACACTCTTATTTAGTCTTTGGTTAATTCAGCATATACTTTAAGCCAGCTTTTACGTGGCCGTTCCTGAGTGCCCTGTTCATCACCACCTCAGTCATTGTATTATTTTCCCACAATTCCAATACGCATCTTGCACACTACATTTGCACTGTTATGTGTCTATATTGCCAATAAAACTGATTGTTGTATATATATTTTTAGTAATTTTTTATTTTGTATATTAAAGTTTTGAATCCCATCAAGTTTGCCTGTTCATTAATTCCTGCTAATGCACAGACAGTTTAAATTAATAATACCATTGGTATCATGGTTGTTTAAGTTTTTTAAAGGTTAGGGGAATGTAAAAAAGAATGTTAGGGGAACGTTCTCTAAAGGTTGCAATGTTAGGATAACGATAGGGGAACGTTAGCTAAAGGTTGCAACGTTAGAGGAACGTTAAGGAAACTTTCAGGTCAAAACAAAGCATTCCCAGAACGTTCTGGGAACCAAAAATTGTTGTCTGGGTAGCAGAAGGTTATAGTGCACGATATAGTTGTTTTTAAGACTAAATCAAGGACACCTGTTGTTTTGGAGATCTTAGATAAACAGTGATTCATGGCCTACTACTGAGAGAAAAAAAGTATTGTTGTCATTATTGATACTGCAGTGGATAGTGTAGTGGACTTGTGTGTTGATATTTTTGCTGAGGAGGGTTCAAATCCAGTTAAAATCTAATTTCTTGTAAAACACTTTTTTCCCACAGTAGAATGTTGTAGTAATGTAGTGCTCAGATATTCAGTTCAGTTCAGTACAGTTTATATTGAGGTGCGACAGGGACATCACTAGTATTGAAGGACAGGGAGTGCGTTTGCAAAATCTTTGCACTCACATCTTTTGTTACTGTATTAGAGCTACACTTGTATCAACAACCAGTCAACAAACCAAGATGTTAACGAGTAAAAGGTGACAGACATATCCTCTTCTTCCATTTCTACTCTGTTCAACAAAAGTTACGGTAATGTTAGCTTTTAAACACATCAAAGCTGCATGGGGGGATTTACTTAAGCAAGACTTTGCTCCTGATGAGTTCTTCTGTAAGCAATGACTTAATAAATGCTATCTGTCTGCTCATGTCAATACATAATAAAGTAATAGCATACTATATCTAAAGAAAGAAAAAGAAAAAAAATAGAAATCACTGCATACTTTGTCATGTACGCTATTGATACGGATCCTATTTAAAGTGGCTACTGTGTAAATACAATAACCTGATGGTGGAAGGAATAAAAGATTTGGAGTAATGATTAGTGTACATGTGCTCATCTTTATCTTACATTTAGGTAACATCTACATATTTATTTAATTTATCACAGCCAGTGAATAAAGAAAGTTTAATTTGTTGGACTATAACTAGCAAATATAATAAATATAATTCAATAATTTAGTTTAGGCTATGCAAAGTGCCTAGACCTGCCAACAAATGATAATTGTTTGAAGAAAACAAAACAATCCTCAGACCTATAGACTACGACTGACCTCAATCACACCTATAGACCACTACTGACCTCAATCACACCTATAGACCACTAATGACCTTAATCAGACCTTTAGAACACTAATGACCTTAATCAGACTTATAGAACACTAGTGACCTCAATCCCACCGGCTCCCTCAGAATCAACTGACCTGCCTATCTCCTGCTTCTCTTTTTCTCTGCTGAAATATCTTCCAATATCCATCTCATCTGCTGAATTGAAGGACACAACAGTACAATAGCATTAAAAGGGACCCTATGGCATTTAGTTTTCAGTGACAACAACATTCTATGGGTATTGATAATGTTTTAGATAGGGATGAGCGAGTACAGCATTATCTGTATCTGTATCTGTTTACCACATGAATTATCTGTATCCGGATCCGTACTCGGACTGGGCGGGGCCTAAACCGGAAGTGGTCAGATTTAACCCGGAAGTGGGTCGGGTTCTCTTGAAATGTGCGGGGGTTTAACCGGTATGTTATTTAAGCATGCAATTGATATGAGTTGATCAAAAATTGTTATATTTATTGCTGATTTGAAAACTATTTACATGACAGCATCAAGCTTCAGATCAAAGGTGTTGTCATGGTAACAAACAAACTGACAGTAATAAAAAAAAAAATCTCCGATGGCAGAGACGCAACGGGAGTTGCATTTAAACCAAGCAGCATGTCTGAAACCAACGTTCACCAGAAATCTACTGGTTACTATGTAAGTACTACAAACCCCACGTTCACCAGAAATCTACTGGTTACTAAGTCTGTAAGTACTAAAAACCGAAGTTAAAAACAAACCTGAAGAAACCCTAAACGTTAACGGAACAGATCTGCAGACCCGATTGACTGACGGAGAGAGAGAGAGAGAGAGAGAGAGGAGAGAGAGAGAGAGAGAGCGCATTTCTCCATGTTCTGTGTGTGTGTGATTGATCCGAGCGGGTTTGTAGGCGGGGGGGGGGGGGACGCTGTGATTATCACAGAACGCTGCGCGGCCAGTTGAGGAGTTTTATTCAATCCGAGCACGGATATTGACTCATATTACTCGGATAATACTTGTACTCGGCAAAAGTGCTTTATCCGTACCGGATACTCGTTTCAGCCGGATACTCGGGTCACCTCTAGTTTTAGAATAGGCCTGCAAGAGATATAATATTGGCAACGAATAAAGAGTTGTGATCAGCTTGCTAAGTTAACCATCTCTTGTATTTTGCTCGTTCAATCTAGCTAATAATAGTTGTCAGCAATAGAAATCATAAATATCCCCTTTCCTTTACTTCAAGAAAACGTAGCTAAAGGTAAGCAAATGATTTAAAATAGCTTACAATTTTACTCTGTATCACTTTGTGCAATCAATCTTCCTTTCATCATTAGCTTGTGTGGGTGGGAGGATGCACAGCGATTTTAGACCAAATCAGAAACAGAAATACTTCCCCTATCCCCGAAGGATAATTCTGCGTGCAGTTGCACAAATAGTATAAATATCAAGTACAAATAAAAATAAAGAAATATGAGGAGTGTGAACATGTAAGGTATTTACAGTTGCAAGAAAAAGTATGTGAACCCCTCAGGATTACATGGAGTTTTGCATGAATTGGTCATAAAATGTGCTCTGAACTTCATCTAAGTCACAACAATAGAAAACCACAGTCTGTTGAAAATAATACTACACTAACATTAGATGTTGCCATGGTGTAATTGAACATAACGTGTAAACATTTACAGTGCAGGGAGGAAAAAGTATGTGAACCCCTAGCCTAACTCCAATCAGTGTGATGATATTGGATGTGTTGCTGACAGCCGTCCTGTCCTTTAGAAACACACACCTCTTTTGGGTTTACTGGTTTCACTGTCTGATGTGAACCATCAAGAATTGTTGGCTTGCATGAAGCTGGAAAGGGTTACAAAAGTATCTCCAAAAGCCTTGATGTTCATGTGTCCACGGTAAGACGGACGGTCTACAAATGGAGAAAGTTTAGCACTGTTGCTACTCTCCCTAGGTGTGGTTGTCCTGTACAAATGACTGCAAGAGCACAGCGCAGAATGCTTCCCGAGGTAAAGAAGAATCCCAGATTTTCAGCAAAAGACCTACAGAAATCTCTGGCACATGCTAACTACTGGCAAAGTATATTGTGGACAGATGAAACCAAAATTGAGTTGTTTGGGAAGAACACACAACACTGTTTGGAGAAAAAAGGCACAGCACACCAACATCAAAACCTCATCCCCACTGTAAAACACGGTGGAGGGAGCATCATGGTTTGGGGCTGCTTTGCTGCCTTAGGGCCTGGACAGATTGTTGTCATTGATGGAAAAATGAATTCCAGAGTTCATCAAAACATTTTACAGGAAAATGTACAACAATCTGTCTGTCAACTGAAGCTCCGCAGAGGATGGGTGATGCAACAGGACAATGACCCAAAGCATACAAGTAATTTAACAAAAATAGGCTTCAACAGCACAGAATACGCCTTCTGGAGTGGCCCAGTCAGAGTTCAGACCTCAATCCGATTGAAATGCTGTGGCATGACCTTAAGAGAGCGATTCACACTAGACATTCCAAGAAAATTGCTACACTGAAACAGTTTTGTGAAGAGGAGTGGTCCAAAATTACTCCAGATCGTTGTGCAGGTCTGATCTGCAACTACAGGAAACGTTTGGTTGAGTTTATTGCTGCCAAATGAGGGTCAACCAGTTATTAAGTCCAAAGGTTCACATACTTTTTCCTCCCTGCACTGTGAATTTTTAAATGTTATGTTCAATTAAACCATGGCAACATCTAATGTTTGTGTAGTGTCATTTTCAGCAGACTGTGGTTTTCTATTGTTGTGACTTAGATGAAGTTCAGAGCAAATTTTATGACCAATTCATGCAAAACTCCACGTAATCCCTAGTGGTTTACATACTTTTTCTTGCAACTGTATATAGTTGAAGGAATGTTATTATACGGTATTTACATAATTAATGAGCTGTAATGGCGAACAGTAATAATAATAATGGTAGCAGTAGAGTATTGCACACATGTCAAGCCAGTGTTATTGCACAAAACAGAAATTATTGACCAGTTTCAACCTGTCTAAGTGTCTGTGTGTCAGACACTTAGAGGGAAGAGTTATAAAGTTTGATGGCCACAGGCAGGAATGGCGTTGAAGACCACATTAAGACCATTTGGCGTTCTGTAGTGCATTTTGAGAGAATGAATCTTTCACTGAAAGTGATCCTGTGATTGAGCAGCAAGTCACGGAGTGGGTGCGAGACATTGTCCAAGATCGCATGTGGTTTAGACAGTATCCTCCTCTTTGACACCGACAGAGAGTCCAGCTCCACCCCCTCAACGTCACTGGCCTTGCTGATCAGTTTGTTGAGTCTGTTGAGAGTAGCAACAAGACAAGATGAATCCTCAACTTACTTGCAACACTCCCGTCTGCAATGCTCTGAAAGCTCACAGTTCACATCAAAGCACCAAGCAGGTGTGGTGCATCATCTTGATAGCACAACTACTCTTTGTACTTCTCTCTAACTTCAGACTTTTCAGCTATTTCTTTTGTAGCTGGCTATATATCATTTGTTGGGTCTATATGAATGATTATACAGTTATTGATAGATCAAATTGTTGTTCTCAGTATCATTGAGGGGTGCTTAGGAACACTTTGGGGTAGCTTCAGCCCCCCTAAAATGGGCCTAATGACGTCCTGGGCTGCACTACCTTTGAAATGTTGTAAATGTGGTGAAATCTATAATACTGCAATCTGAACAAAGAGCCATCAGAGAGCTACAGAAGAAACAGTGGCTAAAGTAGTCAGTCCAGGATTTTGGACATTGAGAGAGCTTAAAGGGCTGAGTTTTTTGCACTCCTTCAAAGATTAGAGAGACTGTGTAGTTCACAGAATTCCCAAATTGATGAGAATAGTAAGACAATGGGATTTTCAATCCAGAAGGATACCCTTCCCTCACCTCAGCCTCCAGTTTCTCCCAGGAGAAGAAGGCCTATTTTAAAGGATGACAAAAGAGTTCGGACATCCAGGACCAACCAGACGTTGGTGGAAGAGGAGCCTTGCTATGAGAAGAAGCTTTTCACCCCTCCTCCTCCTCCTTCTCCTCCCCCTCTTCCCAGAGCAACCAGGAGACCATCTCGTCTCCCAGTGATAACTATGAAATTTGGTGGCTCAGGTATGTTAATACTGTTGAGTGATGACTTTCTTTATAGAAAATTGAATGGAAATAGGTGAAGATTGTGATTACAGTAAAGTGGAAATTTGAATATTCATAACTATTTTTGTTGGTAATCTGAACAGCCTAGGAGGTGGCTGATGGATGCAAGCTCCAGTCAACACAGACTTATTTATGAAGGGATTTATGAAGACACTAGAGACATTTGAGTCTCGCCACCATCCTTCACCGGAACCAACGGCATCTAATAGGATCCTAAAGTTGGCACCCAGGTTTACAGCACATCCATCAAAAACTGTCCAACCCAACAGCAAAATACCTCACCATGGGACCCTGGCGATGGCACCCAAGGTTCCAGCACCTCCATCAGAAGCTGCCCCGCCCAACAGAAGCAGACTTCGTTGTGGGACACCGGTGGTGGCGCCCAGAATTCCAGCACCACCTTCAGAAGCTGCCCCGGCCCACAGAAAAGGACCTTGCCGTGGGTTCCTGACGGTGGCACCTAAATTTCCAGCACCTCCATCAGAAGCTGCCCTGCCTAAGAAAAAAGGACCTCGCTGTGGGACAAAATATCACCTAAAGGAAGACCTTCAACCTTAAGTCAGTCCTGCAAAGAGCCTGTCCCTCTGCTTCACGCAGCTGACCTCAGATAATTGGTAGGACATCCACAGTTCAGAAGTAAAGATAGATTTTAACAGCATGGGCCACTGCAGTCTGCTGTTGGTTCTAAAGCAATGATTATCTAAAAACACAGGGAGGAGAACATTGATGGATTGAAATCTGTTCGAGCTCTGGCACGACACCATCCAGAATACGTGCAAACCAAACTGCATGAAGTCTGCCTGGTCCTCATAGAAGCGGTACTGCAGACATTTTCCTCTTTCCTCTTTCCTCTCAGTTCTCATTTGCCTACTTATGCATGTACCTGTACTATGTACACAGGAGTATTGACTCTTTTTCACTATCTAGATGAATAACCTGTGCTCTGCTGTGGCTTGTGCTGCAATTGACACCATAGCAGAGCTTCATGCCCACCTGGGGAGGTCCATGGACACTGAGGCACAGTGGACAAGCCGCCTCCTGCTGCTGAAGTTGACACAGATGCCTTCATTCACCAGCTGACTAACCTCGCCCTGGATGCGTTGGTGGAGGGCTGCAATCCCGGTAGAATAATAAATGTTCTCCTCAACACAGGGTTGAGGTAAGAGGAGAGGATGTGATCAGAATCTAGTTGGAAATGTAGCAGCAGCATTAAAAGTAAATTCAATGAATCATAATCAACGTTCTCCGGTTTTTGTCCGTTCTTCAGCCATCGTTGTGCTGCAGTGAGGGGCAGCACAGCCAAGCACCTCCACCAGCTGGCGGACATCATTTGAGAGGAGCAGATCTTGACAGCAGGGAAGATCTTCACACAGCGTTTCCTTATTGCTGTATTGCTGTATTGCTATGTATAATTAGGGCCCGAGCGCCGACAGGCGGCGAAGGCCCTATTGGAACTGAAGGAATTATTATTCTTTCTTTATTATTAGGCCCCGAGCGCCGACAGGCGGCGAAGGCCCTATTGGAACTGAAGGAATTATTATTATTCTTATTATTTTCCGCCAAATGAATTGCCTTTTTGGAGGACTTATCATATTCAAAAACTCAACCAATTTGGCGGTCGCATCAGGTCTGGTGAAAATTTACGTATATTTTAATGGTTTCGGGAATAGGCGCACAAAATGGCTCGCTAGCGCCACCTACAATATTACGAAAATTCAGCCCTGCACTAGTTTATCGTAGACTCACGAAACTTGGTACACATATGTATCATGGCAGGGCGGACATAAAACTCCATGGTAGCCCCCCCCTAAACCAACAGGAAGTCCGCCATTTGTTTTTGAACGTGCGAAATTAGTGCGATTTTGCCCATTTCCCATGTCGTACTTTAACGAACTCCTCCTAGAGCTTCGTCCGATCATCTTCAAACTTGGTGTGTGTCATCTTAACATGTTAACGATGAAAAGTTATTAAAAGAAAAACTTTTCGTCATAGGGCGTGGCGTGGCGGGGCGGCCATTTTGTGCAATTCGCCACCGAAACAGGAAGTGGGTGTAACCGAGCGTACGTTGTCCGATTAGCCCGAAACTTTCACGACTCATCAGAGTCCGCCCCTGACGACATCTACACGCCGCTATTGGCTCAAAGTCATAGCGCCCCTAGTGGCAACAGGAAGTAGGCCTAAAAGACAAGGTGCTATACTTAACGAACTCCTCCTAGAGATTTCATCCGATCATCTTCAAACTTGGTGTGTATCATCCTAAGATGTTACCGATGAAAAGTTATTAAAAGAAAAACTTTTCGTCATACGGTGTGGGCGTGGCATGGCGGCCATTTTGGGTGTTTAGCGATGAAGATGAAATTGGCTGTAACTACAGTGTACGTTGTCCTATCTGCTTGAAATTTCCCACAAACACCAAGAGTCCAGGCCTGAGGACACCTACAGGCCAATATGGACTTTGGAGATAGCGCCACCATCTGGCAACAGGAAATATGCCGTCTGACAGGAAGTGAGTGTAACTTGAGTGTACATTGTCCAATTGGCTTGAAACTTTTCAGGATTCATCAGAGTCCGCCCCTGACGACATCTACATGCCGAACTTCGCTCAAAGTCATAGCGCCCCTAGTGGCAACAGGAAGTAGTTCTTAAAGACAAGTTGCTATACTTTAACGAACTCCTCCTAGAGATTTCATCAGATCGACTTTAAATTCAGTCTGAGTCATCTTAAGATGTTGAAGATGAAAAGTTATTAAAAGAAAAACTTTTCGTTAAACGGTGTGGGCGTGGCATGGCGGCCATTTTGAGTGTTTAGCGATCACTGTTAAAATGGCTGTAACTACAGTGTACTTTGTCAAATCTGCTTGAAACTTTCAGGATTCAATCAGAGTCCGCCCCTGACGACATCTACACGCCGAAATTCGCTCAAAGTCATAGCGCCCCCTATTGGCAACAGGAAGTAGGCCTAAAAGACAAGGTGCTATACTTTAACGAACTCCTCCTAGAGATTTTATCCGATCAACTTCAAACTTGGTGTGTGACATCTTAAGAGTTGAAGATGAAAAGTTATTAAAAGAAAAACGTTTCGTCATAGGGTGTGGGCGTGGCATGGCGGCCATTTTGAGTGATTAGCAATGAAGAATTAAGTGGCTGTAACTACAGTGTACGTTGTCGGATCTGCTGGAAATTTCCACAAACACCAGAGTCCCGGCCTGAGGACACCTACAGGCCATATGGAGTTTTGGAGATAGCGACACATCTGGCAACAAAGAAATATGCCTTATAAGACAAACATCATCCGATTTACATGAAACTTAGAATGTGGTCTACATGTGATAGTGAGGCGGCCCTATATTATGACCACGCCCAGTCACTCAGGCCACGCCCCTTTCATAACATTTGAAACGTTATAGGTACAGTTTGTGTGAGATGCCATAGAACTCAGCAGAGACTTCCTTTTTTATTGGTGATGTTTGACCGCCCCCTTATGATGCGGCCACGCCCCATTCCACAGATAGTGAGTTGTATGACGTATAGGCTCGTGTAAGGTATCAATGAACTCAGCAGGGACTTCTTTTTTTATTGGTGATGTTTGACCGCCCCACTATTATGCGGCCACGCCCCCTTTCACAGATAATGACTTGTATGACATATAGGCTTGTGTAAGGTATCAATGACTCAGCAGGGACTTCCTTTTTTATTGGTGACGTTTGACCCGCCCCAATATGATGCGGCACGCCCCCTTTCACAGATAATGACTTGTATGACGTATAGGCTTGTGTGAGGTATCAATGAACTCAGCAGGGAGTTCACTTTTCATGGGCGACGATTTTCAGCGTACGAGTGATGCTTTATTGCGCGGTCGCAAGGAGAGGCGTCCGCCAGTAACCCCGACTGGCGCGGGTTAGCGAGGGCCTCCATCGCTGCTGCAGCTTTAATTCTTTATTAGGGCCGAGCGCCGACAGGCGGCGAAGGCCTATTGGAACTGAAGGAATTATTATTATTATTATATTATTATTATTATTATTTTCCGTCAAATGAATTGCCTTTTGGAGGACTTATCATATTCAAAAACTCAAAAATTTGGCGGTCGCATCAGGTCTGGTGAAAATTTACGTATTTTAATGGTTTCGGGAATAGGCGCACAAAAATGGCTCGCTAGCGCCACCTACAATATTACGAAAATTCAGCCCCTGCACTACGTTTAACGTAGAGTCACGAAACTTGGTACACATATGTATCATGGCAGGCCGGACATAAAACTCCATGGTAGCCCCCCCCTAAACCCAACAGGAAGTCCGCCATTGTTTTGAATGTGCGAAATTAGTGCGATTTTGCCCATTTCCACATGTCGTACTTAACGAACTCCTCCTAGAGCTTTCGTCCGATCAGCTTCAAACTTGGTGTGTGTCATCTTAACATGTTAACGATGAAAAGTTATTAAAAGAAAAACTTTTCGTCATAGGGCGTGGCCGTGGCGGGGCGGCCATTTTGTGCGATTCGCCACCGAAACAGGAAGTGGGTGTAACTCGAGCGTACGTGTCCGATTACCTCGAAACTTTCCAGGACTCATCAGAGTCCGCCCCTGACTAATCCAACCGCTATTGGCTCTCAAGTCATAGCGCCCCCTAGTGGCAACAGGAAGTAGGCCTAAAAGACAAGGTGCTATACTTTAACGAACTCCTCCTAGAGATTTCATCGATCAACTTCAAACTTGGTGTGTTCATCCTAGTCTGATGAGAAGAAAAGTTATTAAAAGAAAAATTTTCGTGTCATACGGTGTGGGCGTGGCATGGCGGCCATTTGGGTGTTAGCGATGAAGATGAAATTGGCTGTAACTACAGTGTACGTTGTCGTATCTGCTTGAAATTTCCCACAAACACCAAGAGTCCAGGCCTGAGGACACCCACAGGCCAAATGGAGTTTTGGAGATAGCGCCACATCTGGCAACAGGAAATATGCCTTATAACAGGAAGTGAGTGTAACTTGAGTGGACATTGTCCGATTGCTCAAAACTTTCCAGGTTTCATCAGAGTCCGGCCCTGACGACATCTACATGCCGAACTTCGCTCAAAGTCATAGCGCCCCCTAGTGGCAACAGGAAGTAGTTCTAAAGGACAAGGTGCTATACTTTAACGAACTCCTCCTAGAGTTTCATCAGATCGACTTCAAATTCAGTCTGAGTCATCTTAAGTGTTGAAGATGAAAAGTTATTAAAAGAAAAACTTTTCGTTAAACGGTGTGGGCGTGGCATGGCGGCCATCTTGAGTGTTAGCAATGAAGAATTAAGTGGCGTACTACAGTGTACGTTGTCGTATCTGCTTGAAATTTCCACAACACACAAGAGTCCGGCCTGAGGACACCTAGAGGCAATAGGGACTTTTGGAGATAGCGCCACCACTGGCAACAGGAAATAAGCCTTATATGACAAACATCATCCGATTTACATGAAACTTAAAATGTGGTGTCTACATGTGATAGGGAGGAGGCCCCTATATTATGACCACGCCAGTCACTCCGGCCACGCCCCTTTCATAACATTTGGAACCGTTTAACGTAGATACTTATGTGAGGTGTCAATGAAATCAGCAGAGACTTTCCTTTTTATTGGTGATGTTTGACCCGCCCCCTATGATGCGGCACGGCCCCTTTCCCAGAAGGAGCTGTATGACGTATAGGCTTATGTGATGTATCAATGAACTCAGCAGAGACTTCCTTTTTTATTGGTGATGTTTGACACGCCCCCTTATGATGCGGCCACGCCCCCTTTCACAGATAGTGACCTGTATGACTTATAGGCTTGTGTGAGGTATCAATGAACTCAGCAGGGACTTCCCTTTTCACTGGTGATGTTTGATCCGCCCCTTTATGATGCGGCCACGCCCCCTTTCACAGATAGTGACCTGTATGACTTATAGGCTTGTGTGAGGTATCAATGAAGTCAGCAGGGACTTCCTTTTTTATTGGTGATGTTTGACCCGCCCCACTATTATGCGGCCACGCCCCCTTTCACACATAATGACTTGTATGACGTATAGGCTTGTGTAAGGTATCAATGAACTCAGCAGAGACTTCCTTTTTTATTGGTGATGTTTGACACGCCCCCTTATGATGCGGCCACGCCCCCTTTCACGGATAATGACCTGTATGACGTATAGTCTTGTGTGAGGTATCAGTGAACTCAGCAGGGAGTTCACTTTTCATTGGCGACGATTTTAGGGTACGAGTGACGCGCAAATGCGCGGTTGCAAGGAGAGGCGTCCGCAGTAACCCCGACTGGCGCGGGTTAGCGAGGGCCCTCCATCGCTGCTTGCAGCTTAATTATTATTATTCTTATTCTTTTTCCGCCAAATGAATTGCCTTTTTGGAGGACTTATCTATTCAAAAACTCACCAAATTGGCGGTCGCATCAGGTCTGGTGAAAATTTACGTATTTTAATGGTTTCGGGAATAGGCGCACAAAATGGCTCGCTAGCGCCACCTACAATATTATGACAATTCAGCCCCTGCACTACGTTTATCGTAGACTCACAAAACTTGGTACACATATGTATCATGGCAGGGCGGACATAAAACTCCATGGTCGCCCCCCCCTAAAACCAACAGGAAGTCCGCAATTTGTTTTGAACGTGCGAAATTAGTGCGATTTTGCCCATTTCCACATGTCGTACTTTGACGAACTCCTCCTAGAGCTTCGTCCGATCATCTTCAAACTTGGGGTGTGTCATCTTAACATGTTAACGATGAAAAGTTATTAAAAGAAAACTTTTCGTCATAGGGCGTGGCCGTGGCGGGGCAGCCATTTTGTGCGATTCGCCACCGAAACAGGAAGTGGGTGTAACTTGAGCGTACTGTCCGATTGGTTTGAAACTTTCCACGATTCATCAGAGTCCGCCCCTGACGACAACTACACGCCGCTATTGGCTCAAAGTCATAGCGCCCCTAGTGGCAACAGGATGTAGGGCTAAAAGACAAGGTGCTATACTTTAACGAACTCCCCTAGAGATTTCATCCGATCAGCTTCAAACTTGGTGTGTATCATCCTAAGATGTTGACGATGAAAAGTTATTAAAAGAAAAAACTTTCGTCATACGGTGTGGGCGTGGCATGGCGGCCATTTTGGGTGTTTAGCGATGAAGATGAAATGGCTGTAACTACAGTGTACGTTGTCGTATCTGCTTGAAATTTCCCCAATCACCAAGAGTCCCGGCCTTAGGACACCTACAGGCCAAAATTTACTTTTGGAGATAGCCGCCACATCTGGCAACAGGAAATAGCTGCTGACAGGAAGTGAGTGTAACTTGAGTGTACAGTGTCCAATTGCCTCGAAACTTTCAAGGATTCATCAGTGTCCGCCCCTGAATATATCTACATGCCGAAATTCGCTCAAAGTCATAGCGCCCCCTAGTGGCAACAGGAAGTAATTCTAAAAGACAAGGTGCTATACTTTAACGAACTCCTCCTAGAGATTTCATCAGATCGACTTCAAATTCAGTCTGAGTCATTTAAGATGTGGAAGATGAAAAGTTATTAAAAGAAAAACCTTTCGTTAAACGGTGTGGGCGTGGGCATGGCGGCCATTTTGAGCGTTAGCGATCACTGTTTAAATGGCTGTAACTACAGTGTACTTTGTCAAATCTGCTTGAAACTTTCAGGATTCATTCAGAGTCCGCCCTGACGACATCTACACTCCGAAATCGCCTCAAAGTCATAGCGCCCCCTATTGGCAACAGGAGGAAGTAGGCCTAAAAGACAAGGTGCTATACTTTACGAATCCTCCTAGAGATTTTATCGATCAACTTCAAACTTGGTCTGTGTCATCATAAGATGTTAAAGATGAAAAGTTATATAAAAGAAAAACGTTTCGTCATACGGTGTCGGGCGTGGCATGGCGGCCATCTTGAGTGTTTAGCAATGAAGAATTAAGTGGCTGTTAACTACAGTGGTACGTTGTCGTATCTGCTTTAAATTTCCCACAACACCAAGAGTCCAGGCTGAGGACACTACAGGCCAATATGGACTTTTGGAGATAGCGCCACCACCTGGCAACAGGAAATAAGCTTAAATGACAAACATCATCCGATTACATGAAAACTTAAAACGTGTGGTACATGTGATACTGAGGCGGCCCCTATATTATGACACGCCCAGTCACTCAGGCCACGCCCCCTTTCAAACATTTGAACCGTTTAACGTAGACACTTTGTGAGGTGTCATTGAACTCAGCAGAGACTTCCTTTTTTATTGGTGATGTTTGACCCGCCCCTTTATGATGCGGCCACGCCCTTTCACAGATAATGACCTGTTATGACGTATAGGCTTGTGTGAGGTATCAATGAAATCAGAAGAGACTTCTTTTTCATGGTGATGTTTGACCAGCCCCTTATGATGCGGCCACGCCCCCTTTCACAGATAGTGACCTCTATGACGTATAGTCTTGTGTGAGGTGTCATTGAACTCAGCAGAGACTTCCTTTTTATTGGTGATGTTTGACCCGCCCCTTTATGATGCGGCCACGCCCCCTTTCACAGATAATGACTGATGACGTATAGGCTTGTGAGGTATAATTGAACCTCAGCGAGACTTCCTGTTTATTGGGTGAGTTGACCCGCCCCCCCTATGATGCGGCCACGCCCCCTTTCGCAGATAAGGAGCTGTCTGAAGTTAGGCTTGGGGAGGTATCAAATGAACTCAGCAGAGACTTACTTTTTATTGGTGATGTTTGAAACGCCCCAATATGATGCGGCCAAGCCCCCTTTAACAGATCGTGAGTTGTAGATGTTCAGCTCGTGTAAGGTATCAATGAACTCAGCAGAGACTTTCTTTTTATTAGTGATTTGACCCGCCCCCTTGATGCGGCCACGCCCCCTTTCCCAGATAATACCTGTATGACGAGTAACGGCGTGTATGAGGTATCAAGGAATCAGCAGAGAGGTACTTTTTAATTGGTGACGTTTGACACGCCCTCTGATGATGCGGCCCGCCCCACATTCTCGACCGGATAAGACGTGTACTGATGTATAGGCTTGTGTGAGGTATCAGTGAAACTCCGCAGGGGAGTTCACTTTGTCATTGGCGACAATGTTCAGGGGGCACGAGTGGACGTGCAAATGAGCGGTCGCAAGGGGAGGCGTCAGCCCGTAACCACGACTGGCCGGGGTAGCGAGGGCCCTCATCGCATGATTGATAGCTTTAATTATTATTATTATTCTTTTCCGTCAAAGAATTGCCCTTTTTGGCGCGGAATCATATTCAAAAAATCACCAAATTTGGCGGTCGCATCAGTCTGGTGAAAAATTTAGTATTTTCATGGTTGGGCAATAGGGCACAAAATGGATCGCTAGCGCCACCTACAATATTACGAAAATTCAGCCCCGCACTACGTTTATCGTAGACCTCACGCAAACTGGTAAACATAGGTATCTGGCAGGGCGGACAAACAAACTCCAGGGTAGCCCCCCCTAAACCCCCAGGAAGTCCGCCCATTTTGTTTTGAATGTGCGAAATTAGTGCGGATTTTCTGACCATTCCACATGTTAGTTACTTTGAAGAAAACCTCCTAGAGGCTTTCGTCCGATCAGCTTCAAACTTGGTGGGTGAGTCATTTAACAGTTAACCGAATGAAAGTTTTAAAAAGAAAACACTTTTCGTCATAGGGCGTGGCCGTGCGGGGCGGCATTTGTGCGATTCGCCACCAAAAACAGGAAGGGGTGTAACCCAGCGTACGTTGTCCGATTAGCTCGAAACTTTTACCACGACGCATCAGAGTCGCCTGACGAAATCTAGACACGCGCTATTGGCTTCAAGAATTAGCGCACCCCAGTGGCAACAGGAAGTAGGCTAAAAGACAAGGTGCTATACTTTAACGATCCCTCTAGAGATGTCAGTCCGATCATCTTCCAATTGGTGGTAGATCCTAAGATGTTACGCTGAAAAGTTATTAAAAGAAAAACTGTTCGTCCTACGGTGTGGGCGGTGGCCCGGCGGCCATTTTTTAAAGGGGTGTTAGCGACTGAAGATGAAATTGGCTGAAACTAAAAGTGTACGTGTTCCGATCTGCTTGAAATTTCCCACAAACACCCAAGAGTCAAGGCCGGCCCCCCTTAAGACACCTACAGGCCAATATGGAGTTTTGGAGATAGCGCCACCACTGGAAAAAGGAATATTGACCTCTATGACACACATCATCCGATTTACATGAAACTTAGACACGTGTGGTCTACATGTGATAGTGATGCGGACCCATTAGTCGGACCACACCAGTCACTCGGCCACGCCCCCTTTCATAGCATTTGAACCGTTTAACGTAGATACTTATGTGAGGTGTCATGAACTCAGCAGAGATTCCCGTTTTATTGGTGAGGTTGACCCGCCCCCTATGATGCGGCCACGCCCCCTTACTAGATACGGAGCTGTATGGGTATAGGTTGGTGAGGTTATCAATGAACTCAGCAGGGCGTTCCCTTTTCATGGTGATGGTTGACCCGTCACCATATGATGCGGCCACGCACCTTTCACAGATAGTGACATCTAGGACGTATAGGTATGGTGGACGGTGTAATTGAAGCAGCAGAGGACTTCAGTTTTTATGGGTGATGTTTGACCGACCCCTTTTATGATGCGGCCACCGGCCCCCCGTTAACAGATAATGACCTGTATGACGTATAGGCTTGGTGAGGTATCAAGGAACTCAGGCGAGACCTTCTTTTCAATGGTGTGTTTGACCCGCCCCTTTGTGCGGCACGCCCCCTTCACGATAGTTCGTCTCATTTATAATGACCTCTATGAGTTAGTCTTGTGTGAGGTGTCATTGAACTCAGCAAGACTGCCTTGTTTATGGTGATGTTTGGACCCGCCCCTATGATGCGGCACGCCCCTTTCACAGATACTGACCTGTATGAAGTTGGCTTGTGTGAGGTATCATGGGAACTCAGAAGAGACTTCCTTTGCATTGGTGATGTTGACCCGCCCCCTATGAATGCGGCAGCCCCCTTTCACAGATAGTGACATGTATGACGTATAGGCTGGGAGGTATCAATGAACTCAGCGGGAACGTTCCTTTTCATTGGCGACGATTTTCAGCGTGAAGTGACGCGCAAAGGCGCGGTCGCAAGGGGAGGAGTCCGCCGGAACCCCGACTGGCGCTGGGGTGAGCGAGGGCTCCTCCAGCTGCTTGCGCTTAATATTATAGTATTATTATTCTTCTATTATTTTCCGGCCAAATGAATGGCCTTTTTTGAGGACTTATCATATTCAAAAACTCACCAAATTGGCGGTGCATCATTGGTCTGGTAAAATTTACGTATTTAATGGTTTTCGGGAATAGGCGCACAGACATGTCTCGTAGCGCCAAACAATATTACGGAAAATTAGGGCCCCTGCACTGCTTATACGTAGAATCACGACACTTGGAAACATATGTACATGGCAGGGCGGATAAAACTCGATGGTAGCCCACCCTAAACCCAACAGGAAGTTCCGCATTTTTGTTGTGGAACGTTGCGAATTAGTGCGATTTCATTTCACAGTTCGTACTTTCTAACGAACTATCATAGCGCTTTAGTCCGACGGCTCAAACTTGGGTGTGTCCTGTAACATGTACGATGATAAGTTATAAAAGAAAAAACTTTTCGTCATTCGGGTAGTGGCCGTGGGCAGGGCAGGGCATTTTGGTGCGATTCGCCACCACGAAACAGGAAGGTGGTGTAATCGAGCGTACGTTGTACGATTAGCTCGAAAATTTTCACAATTATACAGAGTCCCCTGACGAATGTACACGGCCATTGGTAAAAGTCATAGCGCCCCTAGGGCAACAGGAAGTAGGCCTAAAAGAAAGGTTGCTATACTGTAACGAAACTCCTCCTAGAGATTCATCGATCATTCTTCAAGTGGGTGTATCATACTAAGATGTTACCGATGAAAAGTTATGAAAAGAAAAACTTTTCGTCAAAACGGTGTGGAGTGGCATGGCGGCCATTTGAGGTTTAGTACACGTTCAACAGGCATGTACTACTAGTGTACTTTGTCAAATCTGGGTGAAACCTTTCACGATTCATCAGATTCCGCCCCTGACCGACATCTACACTGCGAAATTCGCTCAAAGCATAGCGCCCCATAGTGCAACAGGCAGTAGGCCTACAAAGACAGGTGCTATACTTTAACGAATCATCTAGAGATTTTATCCGATGCAACTCAAACTTGGTCTGTGTCATCATAAGATGTTGAAGATGAAAAGTTTTAAAAGAAAAACGTTCGTCATACGGTGTGGGCGTGGGCATGGGGCCATCTTGGAGTGTTTAGCAAGGGAGAATAAGTGGCTGTAACTACAGTTGACGTTGTCGCTCTCTCGCTTGAAATTTCCCACAAACACCAAGAGTCCAAGTCCTGAGGACACCTACAGGCCAATTGGCCTTTGGAGATAGCGCCCCCTTGGCAACAGAAATAAGCCTTATATGACCAACATCATCGATTTACATGAAACTGAGAACTGTGTGGTTACTGTGATCGTGAGTAGGCCCCTGACTCCATCATGACCCGCAGTCACTCAGGCCACGACCCCTTATAACATTGAACGTGTAAACGTAGATACTTATGTGAGGTGTCATGAACTCAGCAGAGACTTCATTTTATGTGATGTTTGACCCGCCCCTAGATGCGGGCCACGCCCCCTTCCCAGATAATGACTTGTCTGACGTATAGGCTGGTGTGAGGTATCAATGAACTCAGCAGAGACTTCCATTTTTATTGGGGAGGTTTGACCCGCCCCCTTATGATGCGGCCACGCCCCCTTTCCCAGATAATGACCTGTATGACGTATAGGCTTGTATGAGGTATCAATGAACTCAGCAGGGAGTTCACTTTTCATGGCAACGATTTCAGCGTCGAGTGACGCGAAAATGCGCGGTCGCAAGGAGAGGGTCCGCCAGTAACCCCGACTGGCGCGGGTTAGCGAGGGCCCTCCATCGCTGCTTGCAGCTTTAATTTACAAATTGCATTTTGTGTTTAGTTGTGTTGTCCTTGACTATTGTTTAAATTGGTTTGATGTTCCGAAACACTTAAGTGTGACAAACATGCAAAGGAACAGGAAATGAGGAAGGGGGCAAACACTTTTTCACACCACTGTAACTCCAGTCCCAATCTGTTAAGTCCCCCCAAAACTGCTCTGCATCAAACGTTCTAAGGTTCCTCTTGCAGACCACCTGAGACGCTGTCTTTTTTACCCGCACATCCCTTACACAGACAATGGGGCAGTGATCGCTGACTCCTAGCTCAAAGACACCACTAGTGGAATATTTTCCAGCCTTGTTGGTAAAAATTAGGTCTAAGAGTGTAGATTTGGAGTAATCTTTAGAATGTGGTCTAGTTGGCTCCGTTATCAATTGTGATATGTGTAGACTGCACATGAAAATTTTTAACTGCAAATAAGCATTACTCAGCCAATTCAGATTTATGTCACTTAATATGAGTAGTTCATCAGCATTTAGAGAGCATATTCACTAAGGAGTCAATAGAATAAGCTTCAAATGAGGGAGAACCACGATGGACCTTTAGAGCTAGAAATTCAAAGCAATTAGGAAGAGAAACAGCATTTAAAATTGACTCTAGGAGACAAGATTTTACATATATTCCAACTCCACCACGACTAACTAACCAATCTATTCCATAAAAATTATAATTAAAGAGAGCCACATCTGAATTATCAATATTCTTCCCAAGCCAGCACAAGAATATCAGGAGTAGTCTGTTGGTTGATGGTCAAAGTTCTTAAGATAAAGAATAATAATAATTCCTTCAGTTTCTGTACCCTAATAATCTTTGTGAAAATAATAGGGTTCTACAGCCCTGCTGTGTTAACCAAGTAGCTTTTCTACCGCAGTTCCTACAGCCTCAGGCTTGGACCCCTAAAAATGGATGTCATCAGTGACAAACAATGAATTTGGTCTTCTTGCAGGGTTTGGTTTTGGTGAGCCAATTTATGTCTCAAATGTTGCTGTTTGCTTGTTTTCCCTCACACCTTTGTGGGCAATTTGTGAGAATCTTAAAAACATGACCGCTCACAACTGCATAATTACGCAGTGATACAGGACTTTGTAACAAAAATCCAACTAAATGCTTTGGATTTGGATTACTGTACCTATCTCATGCAAGTCTGTTTTATACTGTACTACAACAAACTGTAACAAGAAGAATCCTGCAAAATAAGAAATGTATCCTAAAATAGATGGTATGCTTTGGGAAGTGGTTGGCAGTAATTTGTATACACAGCTGAGCATTCACAACTACTGTTCCTTCGATTTGAATCAGATTTCTTTTAGAGTTCATGTTGTGGTTAGCGTGTGAGAGCATGTCAGTGAACAAATAGCACAAATGGTGTTTTTGAGTCCTGTCCTTTTATTGTCTCCAGCACCTATTCTCGAGTTCACTCCGTGGTCTCCTACTTCTGGTGCATGCATATCCTTTTTATGCATTTTAGTTTAGCCAATCTTACTGTCAAGGATTAGTCTGACACCTCCTTACTTTCTGCCTTTCAAATGAGGAGCTGCGAGGGTTCTCACCATGTAAAGCACTCCCACTGCTGACACTGCTGTGGAGCAGCTGTGTGAAATAGTAATGGCGAACTAAGTCAGGAGGACCAACAAGGAAAAGCATATAGTGCTGTAAGCTTGATCTTCCGGGAATCCTTAAAATAATGTGTCGCGCACAAACGTAGTGTTTCTACTTTACGGAGACATCCAATAAAATATTTACGTCTTTTGAAACAAGATTTCTAAGTTTTTTTATATATATATATATATATATATATATATATATAAAAGAAAAGAAATATTGAACAGGTGGTTGCCAACAGGGCCACCAGAGGCCACAAATTGTTTGCAAATTGACTGGTTGCCAAGGGGAACCATTACTATTGGGCCCTGGCTATAGGCCTATTTCTGAAACTTTTTTTTAGTCTAATTAATCCCTAAATATCCCTAAAGTTAATAAATTGGTGTTACATAGTGTTGAAAATGTCAAAAAAGTTGCAAACATTGAAAAAAAGCAACAAATGTGTTGAAAAAAGGGACAAAAACTTAAGTAAAAGTTAAAAACGTTGATTAAAAGCCTCAACAAAAGTGTTGATTTTCAATTTTGACAGGAAGACAAGGCACAAGGGTTAGAGCAGTATCCAACAACAGTGCAACAAGAAACTGGGAGTGGGGAAGGAAGGAGGTAGAGGGTACAACAAAAAAGTTTTTGCTTTATGTCGACTATTGTGTTCATTAACACCTAGGGGTGTCCCGATTCTCCAAATCCTCGATTTGATTACATTTTTAATTCTAAGGTTACGGTTTGATTAAATTCTCAATTTTTACTTTTTTTAAACCACAAGTTGCTATGTCATTTTTAAAGTAGACCTTTATGAAATATAATATCTGACCTTTTCCTGCAATGTACCACACTACATTGTCAAATTTAAAACACTTATTTATAACTTATATCTTCAGGCAAATGGAAACTTAAGCAAAATCAAGACACCCTTATTCACACCAGTAACAAGTCTCTCAAGTCTCAGACTTTGTCTGAGATCAGTTGTGTAGTTTCTCCACCCCTACACCATCAGGATTTGCAGGTTTGCATGTCTCGCATGACCTCAGATTCAACTTCACAGATGTGTCAATATGTTGTTTGTGGTCCAACACCTTTGTATTGTGGGATCTAATGAACATAGCAGCCTCAAAGGCCCACTTGAAGAGCTTGTTTCCTAAGTAATGGTATTGCAGTTAATATTTAAAAAGTCCAAAGCTGCTCTTTTGAAACTGCATGACTGTACATGCCGCCATTGAAATCTTCACTGTGTCAGTCCTTCCTTGCATATCCTAACAGGCCATGTAGTGCATATTGCCTGCCATTTCTCTTAGAGGATGTTGATTTTAATCTGTTTTTTGTTCAACATTGTCCCCTGGCTCCCAGGCATTGTCAGCCTGCCTGAGCCAACAGCACCAGCATGTAATCTTTGTCCCTGTATGCATATTGATACCCAGGGCATTCATCAGCTGCAGGTCCACTGCACTGAGCCTCATGTTAAGTCAGGTGGAAACCTGTGACTGGCAGCAGTTAGGGTGAGGGAGCATGTTACAGGTAGTGTTAAAATAAACCAGCGTAATGAGGAAATGAGTGACTTATTGGCTGCGCAGTCATTTCTTTCATTAAGGCTGATATTTATGAGCCTCCATCATGAGTGGAGCAGCCAACGCGACGGCTCCAGGTTTATGAAGCGTGGATTGTCACCTTGTTCCAATTATCCGCTACCTTTTGAATGTGCTGAATGTTTAAACATTCAGAGAAAAGGACGTGGCACATCATTAGTTGGTGTGCAATGTGATAAATAGTAAAAGGAGGCCCGTTTTGGCTCGTGGCGTTGGGTTATTTTTATTCATCATAGCAGCAATTAGCTCATGAAGTTAGATTGCTCAGTGGGGAGGTGGGTGTTGGAAGGAGGAGGATTTCATGCCCCAACCATTAAATGTGTTAGTGCTTTAAGGTATGTTGAAGCAGTGTTTCTTTCTGGTTGAACAACTTTAGTTTCATTAGCACGCTTCCATGTACATTTGTGAAAGAAAAAAAAAAAAAAAAACTCATCTTGATTGTAGTCAGCACTGGCATTTATGCTTCCGTTTCTGACATCAGTAATCAACAGGCTAAAGACGAAAAAGAGGTTTTACAAAAAAAATTATATAACTAAAGATCTGGTTACTGGTGGTGCCTGTTTTTAAAATCTACTGCACAGTAATCTTCTGATAATTAGATTAACCTTTTTTTGTGATGAACAAATGTTATTAGAAAGGATTGAAATTAATTGTCCACCACATGATTTGTAAATCCTGGTGTGTCCACACCTGGAATGACGTAATTTGGAAGGCATAGTAATAGAAATTCAGATTAGGAACCTCCAGGCTCCCTGAAAGATTACTTCTTTGTAAAGTTTAATTCTGGTGCATTTTCCACCCCAGATAAATTATGACTTGAGAGATTGCATTTCAGAAATACATTTAGGTGGAGGAGCAGCTGGAATCATAAAGAACAGAAAATATAAACAGGCAAGATATTAATTTTGATAGTTGAAATTCTGCCTTGTATTGAGACTTGAAGAGAGCCCCGTCCCAAAGTTTTCAGTATAATTTTGTGAAGATTAGGATAAATCTCTGTGCCAAGGTAGGTGAAGACATACAGATAGGGATGTTGGCTGGTAGATGCTGAATTCAAAGGGACAATGGCAGATTTAGACCAGTTTATTTTATATCCTGACATATTGTGAAAATATTTGAAAAGATTCAGCGTGGTAAGGATTCCTGTATATTAGAGAGGAAAAGAAGACAGTCATCGGCATACAGGGAAAGTTAGTGTCTAGATTGGTCAACAGTTATAGGGGATATTACATTGCTATGTCTAATGGCCTGCGCCAGAGGGTCTATAGACAAGGCAAACAATACAGGTGAGCATGTGTAAGTTAGCAGATTGAAAGGTACCATTAAGGACAGAGGCTGTGGCACCATTGTATAAAGTTTTTATCATAGAGATATACTTTGGATGGAAACCAAATCTCTCCAGGACGTTCCATAAATACTCCCATTTGAGGCAGTCGAATGCCTTTTCTGCATCAAGCAAGAAAACAGCATAGCCTTCTTCAAGAGAATCAGCAACATCAATAATATGAAAGAGCCTTCTGATGTTATTAGATGTGTCCCTCCCTTTAAGGAATGCTGTTTGATCAAAGTGCATGATTTTGCCTACTACAGTTTCCATAGTGTGAGTGGCTAGCACCTTAGAATACATTTTCATATCTCCACAAATCACTGAGAGAGGATAACTGGAACATTCCAGTGGGTCCTTTCGTTTTGTTTTTCTTTCGGAGTGTGATTAGTGCATTCCTTTGATCTCTGAAATGATCCCTGTTTAATTGCATAGTTTATAGAGTCTAATATTGATGATCCTACCTGGTCCCAGAACAGAAATTCAGGGGGTAGGGAACCTAGACCTGGTGATTTTCCTCTATTCAAGGATTTTGCTGCCTATTCAAGTTATTTTAATGAAATAGACTTTTCCAAGTCTGCCATGTCATCAGTATCTTACGCAAGTAAGGATAGACTGTAAAGAAATGTGGCACACCTCTTTGCATCCAGTTGGCCTTCAGATGAATAGACGTTAAAACACTTTAAACACGTCATTAATAGCATCGGTTGTGTTACAACTTGGCCTTCTGTTGTACAAATTGCATTGATTAGTGCTTTCGATTCACACTGTTTAAGTCTGAGGGCTAGAAGCCTGCTTGGACGGTCACCATCATAGTATCTTTGCTCATCTCGGACAAACCTTTTCACTTGTGAATCTAAGATTAGACCATGCCGAACAAGCTCACGTGTATTCCTCGATTCAATCTATACTATACTATACAATATTAATTGCTCTTTCTCTATTCGTGTAATTGGTCTTTCAATGTCATTAGTAGGGATGAGCGAGTACAGCATTATCTGTATCTGTATCTGTTTACCACATGAATTATCTGTATCCGTATCCGTACTCGGACTGGGCGGGGCCTAACCCGGAAGTGGTCAGATTTAACCCGGAAGATGGGTCGGGTGGTCTTGAAATGGGCGGGCTTTAACCAGCATGTTATTTTAAGCATGCAATTGATATGGGTTGATCAGAAATTGTTATATTTATTGCTGATTAGAAAACTATTTACATGACAGCATCGAGCTTCAGATCAATGGTGTTGTCATGGTAACAAACAAACTATATACAGAACGTTTTGCAACAATAAATACAACACATGTGGTTGCAATTATGAAGTAAAATGTAATGAACAAGAGTTTTCATACTCAGTATAACTTTCTTTTTTTAACTTTTAATTTTTTTATGATCAGTGTGATTTTTTTTGTTTTTGGTTCTTTTTTCTTTTTTTTATTTCCACACCAGGTATGAGTGTGTGTGTGTGTGTGTGTTTGTGTGAGTCAGAGAGAGAGAGAGAAAGAGAGAGAGGGGGCGGGGGGCGGGGGGGGCAACCAAGCAGCCTGTCTGAAACCCACATTCACCAGAAATCTACTGGTTACTATGTAAGTACTACAAACCGAAGTTAAAAACAAACCTGAAGATGAAGAAACCCTAAACGTTAACGGAACAGACTCGATTGACTGACGGAGCAAGAGAGAGAAAGAGAGAGAGAGAGAGAGAGAGAGAGAGAAGCCGAGGGAGCGTATTTCTCCGTGTTCTGTGTGTGTGTGACAGAGCCGACCGTGTTTGTAGGCAGGGGGGGCGCTGTGACCATCACAGAACGCTGCGCGGCCAGTTGAGGAGTTTTATTCAATCCGAGCACGGATATTGACTCGCATTACTCGTATAATACTTGTACTCGGCAAAAGTGCTTTATCCGTACCGGATACTCGTTTCAGCCGGATACTCGGATCATCCCTAGTCGTTAGGCCGTTTGCTACGTTCAGAATGCAATTTAGAAGAAAAGAAAATACATATACTCCTTATGAAACATTTAGCGGACACCCACAGTGTTTGAGCATTGGTGCAGCTTTCTTTTTTGTGATTGATACATTTGTTAAGATGTTCTGTCATGTGTGTTAAAAAGGCCTTATTACTGAGGAGAGGACTATTAAACCTCCACTTGTGCACTTTGGGATTATTAACAATTGGTGTCAGTGTAAACATAACTGGGGCAAGGTCAGAAAGTAGGATGGGCAGCATTAATAACAAATGTTATTAATGATGGAGGACTCTGGATGCACCGTGGCGGCTGGAGTAGAAGTAGTATGCCTTTGTCATGGTGGAGACACCAGGGATCCACTATGTTTAGATCTGCCAAGAATGATCTGAGAGACAGTGATGCAGGCATTGTGGTAGAGGATGTACTACTGGACTTATCCAATTTCAATTCTGGACAAACTGTTGTATTAAAATCACCTGTTAAAATACTATGGCAATCACGGCATCTCAACATAGAATCCTTGATGGAGGGTAAAAAATTACTATTGGTTAACAACAATTTGCATTATTAATAGCAAGTAGAACATAAACAAATCTAATCTTGTAATTTTCTTTCTACTAGAATTAACACACCTTTTGACTTGGAAGCGGCGCACGAGACATGCATACATTTGTAGTGTTTGTTTTGGAACCGCTATATGTTATATTCTGCAAGATGCGTTTCCTGAACCAATGCGATAGATACTTGCTTATGGCGGTGGAATTCTAGGCAGCGAGTGTGCTTAATGGCCGAGTTTAAACCGCTAACATTCCAGCTGATAATGTTCTAGTGGGCCATCTAATTAGCATAACACTTAAAATTCAGAGCAGTAGAAATAAAGACCCGCAAATAAAAAGACAAACACAAATTAAGGGAAATGCATGTGGTAAGAGCATCTTGTTGTACTGTATCAGAAACAAATCTTGAATTACAGAACACAACTACATACATGCAAAGCGCCAGACTCTGCAAAAACACACACGCCATAACCATTCTGGTTACATGTAAAGCAGCCCCCAACAACCCTTAATAACATTATTGATACTTCTTGTATAGAAATACAAATAAACGTATAACGCAGTTGCAGTTGGGGAGATCATAAGTTAACCGATCAAAGGCAACCAAAAAGTAGGCTGGTGATTCCCTCGCAGATTTTGAGCAGTCTGTAAATTACCGTTTGATAACTTAGCTGAAGAAATGTTATTTACATTTGAAGTGCTACTGATTAATAAAATGAACATACATATACCAACAAGCTTACATGACACTAGGCTAGCTTAGAAGCTAGCGTCACTGTGTCCACGTTTGGACACGTGTTGGCTAACGTTCTATCAAAATATCTGTTAAAATACGAATATAAATGATATATTGATGTTTTAAGTTAATTTAATGGTGTAAACTATTGTGTGACGTCTTACCTTTCTAACAGTATATGGTGTTAACTTGTTACTTTAGCTTTTACTTTACAAGAGCCGGCTAAAGTACGTCATCGCCGGGAAAATCAGCCGTGCGCTACCCTTGGACATAACCGGACACCGCTACGGACAGTTAGTTAAAGAAAGTCCCATCAATGCTGTCAAAAACTACCGGATCTTACTTCTGTCCTTTCCGATAAAACACCATGCTTCAACAATTCTGAAGTATGCAATAAGAGCTCCTTAATGTACAGTTCAGTAAAAATAGAGGGGGAAAATCCATTGCCCAAGCGTTCTTACGTCTTTTCCTCTTTCATATACTACTGAGACATCTAAATGTCCATGTACATATAGGACATTTCATACGTAGATTGCTAGATGGGTATACATCAATTCGGTTAACATTTTGGTGATAATCGGAAATGCAAAGTACTGCGAAAAGACCAGAAAGTCTGTCAGGCTGAAGGTTTCCGGATATGGCCAATAGCAGCGAGTGGTGTCCAAATGTGGACACAGTGACGTTACTGCAGAGAGGATGCCTCCATCTCATCTGGTTCCTGTAGCTGTGAAACTCCACAGAGTTGAAGGTTGGAGGTCCTCTGAACAGTGTTGCGAAGAAAGTTTGGTAACACTTTACTTGAAGGTATCAACATAATCACAACATTACACTGTCTGTCATGGTTTTGTCAAGTTTCTGTTGTAGTTGGTTTTCTGTTGGTGTTTCCTGTCTCTCTGTTCCCTTATGTCACATGTATCAAACTCAAGGCCCGCGGGCCACATCCGGCCCGCCATACAATTATATCCGGCCCGCGTGATCATTTTATATATCTGTTTTTAATGGCCCTGTTATATGACGCCCCAAACTACAAATCCCATGATGCAGTGCAATTGCCGCCAACGGCAAGCCGTGGTTCAAGTTCGCGGTCTACAACGCTAATATCAAATCAAAGCTAGACCACAACCATGGCCAAGAAAAAAATTTATTCTGAAAACCGAAGCTTTCAAAGCCGGTGGGAGAATGAGTATATGTTTACTGAAATTGCAGGTAAATTAGTGTGTCTCCTTTGCGGGAGTAAAGTCGCTGTAATGAAGGAGTATAACCTAAGACGGCACTACGAGACAAAACATGAGGACAAGTTCAAAAACCTGAGCGCAGGACAGAAGCTACAAAAGGTAGAGGAGTTGAAGAAGAATTGGACATCCCAGCAGACGTTTTTCACCAAAGCGAAATCACAAAGTGAAGCTGCTGTGAAAGCAAGTTTCATTGTGGCCGAAGAGATCGCCAAATCAGGACGGCCGTTTACCAAGGGGGAATTCGTGAAGAATTGTATGATGAAAGTGTGCGACGTCGTTTGTCCAGATAAAACGCGAGCATTCGCAAATGTAAGCCTCAGCAGAAACACTGTTGCTAATTGGGTTTGTGAGATGGAGACTGATTTGAAAACACAGTTGATTGAAAGAGCAAAAGATTTTGTTGCATACTCCCTTGCTGTGGATGAAACTACTGACGCGACTGACACTGCACAGCTGGCAATATTCATCCGTGGAGTGGATTCCAATTTGTGCGTAACAGAGGAAATACTTGACATTAAATCGATGCACGGGACAACGAAAGGAGAAGACATCTTTGGAAATGTATTTCAAAGTGTAACCGACATGAGACTGCCATGGGGAAAACTTGTTGGACTTACAACAGATGGCGCACCTGCGATGTGTGGTGAAAAAAATGGACTGGTGGGAAGGATGCGCTCAAAGATGCGGGAGGAGAACTCTGCCGGTGAGTTGACAGTATATCACTGCATCATACACCAGGAATCGCTGAGTGCTTAAGTCCTAAAAATGGATCATGTGATGAACACTGTAACACAAACTGTCAACTTCATCAGAGCCCACGTTTTAAATCACCGCCAATTCCAGTCATTTCTGCGGGAAATAGATTGCGAGTTTGGCAATATGCCGTATCATACGGAGGTCAAAAGACACTTTGAGCTGCGAGAGGAAATCTGCCAGTTCATGGACAGTAAGGGGAAAGACTGCCCAGTTTTGCGGGATGAAAAGTGGAAATGTGAGTTGGCGTTCCTGGCTGACATAACGTCGCATCTTAGTGCTTTAAACCTTCAACTCCAGGGACGGGAGCACATAATAACTGATATGCATGATGCAGTGAAGGCATTTCAAGTGAAGCTGCGCTCATGGGAGACACAAATGCACCAATGCAACTTGTCTCACTTTCCCTGTCACCAAGTAACACTGAACCAAGAAAGTGCCACAGTATTCCCAAATGCCACCTTTGCTGAAAAACTCGCACGGCGCTTCAATGACTTTGAGGCACAGATAAGTAATTTCGAGCTGCTTCGCAACCCATTTGCATTAAAATTGAATGTTATGTTTTGTTATGATTTGACTTTTACTTTAACTTAAATTTTTTATTTATATTTTCAGATTTGTTCTATTCCAGCATGAACAGATTTTGAATGTATTGCATTGACAGGATATTTTTTTATGAAGAGCAAAATATTTTAAGTTGAAATTTATTTATTTTGGAATGATATCCTGTATTTTGATTCATATTAATGGTTAAAAAACACCAATATTTAGTCTGTTAAATAAATGTTTATACTGTTCGGCCCTCGACATTAAGTGTGTTTTGAGTTTTGGCCCCCTGTGCAATTGAGTTTGACACCCCTGCCTTATGTGTTGTCTCCTTTTACTTCCAGTCTTTTGGTTTCCCGCCTTTGTAATTGTCTGATGTCTTTCACCTTTGTCACGGTTTTGTCAAGTTTCTTTTGTAGGTTTTCTGTTAGTGTTTCCTGTTTTATTTTGAAGTCTCTCTGTTCCCTTATGTGTTGTCTTGTTTTACTTGATCTTTTGGTTTTCCTGCCTTTGTAATTGTCTGATGTCTTTCACCTGGTCACCTGCATTGTGTCACCTGCCCCTTGTTATGCCCTCGTTTACTTAATGTATTTAGTTCCTGTGCTTTCTGTGTCTGTTGTTGGTGGATTGTCGTTTGTTGTTTTTTATTCCTCATTCCTCGTCTGTCCATTGTGAATAGTTCTGTCTTGGGTGTTTGTGTTCCTGGAGTTTTTCCACGAGTCCTTCAGTGTTCCTGTTTTCTGGATTACTTACCTTCTCTGCTTACTAGTTTGTAAGTTCTTTTGTGTTTACATTAAAATTATAGTTTATTTCACACTGTTGCACACTCCTCGCCTTCCTGCATTTGGGTCCAAGCCTCTCAATCTTGACACTGTCATAACTATGACATGACATAAACACAAAATCCACCTCTTTTTGTATTCATGCCATGTTGACAAAATGATTATTAGGACCTGAGCACAAAATGCAAAGCCCCAACAGTGCTTTGCACTGAAAGTGTGAAGGAACCTATTCCGCGACGTCACTCGCATTTTTGAGGGGCTTAGCATGCTGCAAAGCTCACAAAAGCATGCACACATGTCAGACGTGGCAAAACCTACAAAGTTCTGTAGTGATTGGCTCAAGTTTTGCCAGGGGGCTCCATTGCGCCCCCTAACGAGCTTCGGAATTCTGAAAAAATTTGAAATTAAAATACCAAATTTTGAGGGAACATACAAGGTCTCATCTTGAAATCCATGGAGATTTTTTTTTAGGTTTTTCCACCCGACAGGAAGTCGGCCATCTTGGTTTTTGTGCAAAATTCTTCATTTTACGAACAAGTGTTGGATTTTAGGATGCACGTAAACTCTCAAAGTAGTGCAGCCATGTGCATGATAGGAAATTCTTCAATCTGACGTCACATTTAGGCTTGAGAGTTGGTTGGGCATCGTTTGGATTCTGATTCCAATTCCGATTCTACCTTTTGATTCCGGTTCTTATCGATTCTTGAATCTGATTCTTTGAGCGGTGGAGTTGAAACTGGCCATAGTTTATTTTTACAAAAAGTTTATTTTCAAAAATAAAATCTGAAAATGCCCCAAAAATAATAAAATAAATAAATAAGATATAATGATGGAACTCTCCTGTGGTTTGTGTTGCTTGCCATCGCTAGATGCTCTAATTTATGAAACTCTCCTATGGTTTGCATTAGATAGGATTAAACTACTTATATCGTTGTATGGTTTGGAGGACGGGATCTCTGCACAGACGCACTCAGTGGGTCATATGTGATAACTGAGAGGAATTACTTCTGTATTAGACATTCTTTGTTTTTTAGGAAAAGCCTACACAATATACCTAACATATAATGTAGTTTATCATGCCACAAAATGGAAGATTTTATCAGATTACATCAGCAGTAGCCCTGTTGGTGCCTTGCTTTTTTTTATTATTCAGGAAGAATTGAACACAAAGGAAACATGGAATAGCTAAAGGAAGTGTGTCTAGTAGAAACATGTTAAAGCCATCTACCTGTTCTGCAGTAGGTATTGTCAGCATATTCTTTCCATTTATTCACCTTCCTGCCTGTTTGTTTTATATATCTTTACACCTGCATCCATTCATTTAGCCATTTAACAAGGACAACATTGATTGAGAGAGCTGGTGAAATGGCCGATTTCATTTCAGGGGACAGAATTGGATTTGATGGTGGGACATAATAGCTTTCATGGGCTTTCAACGCACTGAATAGCTTAGCTGCAGCTGCCTTGATGGAACTAAGGTGTAATTCTGATATGGATACTGGGCAGTGGTCTAGTCCAGTTTTTTTGTAGTGAGTATACTGTGATTTTTCCCTCCCAGCTTCATACTCGCCCATCTCAGAGGGACGCATCACAGAGCGACACCCAATGTGTATTTTGTATTGATACTGCGTATAGCATCAGTGTCACCTGCAGCGGCAGTAGCTTCATTGGCCGGCTGAAAGAGTGTAGGTTGAGTTGGCTTTTGTTTTATATCTCCCATATATCGGAAATATAGTGGTTCATGATGGATAATTTAAATTTGCACGGAAAATGACCGTCAAGCAACTGTGTTGTTGTTCCTAAATCACTGAATGAATGAAAGCGTGATAATTTGTTACCAAACAATCATTGTAATGTATCCTCAGGCTTTTTTAAGTGGGTATGTGGAAATTCTTGACCTTTCTAAATGGGTATGCAGTGTATACCTTTGTATCATGTAGACTACCCCACTGATGAAGAAAGGGGGACCAAAATCTGGTCTTTATGGCTGAGATAAGATGTATTCAGAGTCCATAGCCAGAATGTAGTTAATCAGTCGCTTCTTATTCCTTGCTACTTGATCCTCATTAATTTTATTCATCTACAAACTGCTCTGAAGAGAACAGTTTAGCTGTGTATGCTTTGCCTTTTTACAAAGTATATGTTCACTTTTTAATTCAAAATATTGTCCACTGAGCAATTATTTCCAATTTGAAAGCAGTTGCAGTTATACTCTTGATTGTGAAACAAAATGAAGTTGAAAGTGTTTTCACTGCTAAATTTTGTATCTAACTGAAAGGTATTTAGCTTGCTTTGGTTTCTGTCAGACTAGCTATTCATTTCAATGTTGTTCTTCTAAGACAAATGTGGAATGATAACCAAGGTGTTGGTTGGCAGGTTCCACCGGTGATGCTCAGCCTGATGCACTTCCCTCAATGCAGGGCACCTTGCCACACTTCATCCAGGAGCCAGAGGACGCCTACATCGTCAAAAGCAACCCCATTAAGCTGCACTGTCGAGCCACACCCGCCTTACAGATATTCTTCAAATGCAACGGGGAATGGGTGCACCAGAATGAGCACTTTTCCCAGGAGTATAAGGACCTCAAAACTGGTAAGATAAAGTGTTGTGGCTTTCTTCCAACCAATGCTAACCTGTATTTTAAGTATAAGGTTGTGCAGCCATCTGATGATTTGATATGATACATAATGTGTCACAGCTACTGTTGGAAATGGCAGTTGTTTAATCCTTGTCAGAATGTACTCAATTTTCCCAGAAAAAAAATATATGCATACATTCATAAATGATGGTAATGTAAGTGAATCAACTACTCGGCTGCAGTAGTTTCTTCCAATTACTTATTAATACTTCCAACAAAGTGCAAGATTAGATAACAAAAACGTAGGTTGGTCACCTGATTTAACAACTAAACATCCAACCACCTCAACCACAGAAACAACACACGGAAACGGATTATACATTTAATGGATTTTCCTTCGCTGCCACTAGAGGTTAGAAATATTTAGATGGTCATATGCTTCGACAGAACTACTTAGACTTTGGTAGTTAGCAGAGGATATTCTAAAATTCTGTTTGGTTTTCCTTTTTATCTTTCCACTCCAAAGATTGTAAGACTTTTAAGAAGGTTAGTGTAAGTACACAAGTAAGAAAAACATACATTTTCCAGTCACATTGTGTTATAAGTGTATCTCACTTGGTTGGGTTAACAGCTGAACTGAATAATAAAGAGGTCACAGCGTTGCACGGGTTTCACAAATAGTGAAGGACCTTTTTTTTCCGCAATGATAAATATAGTTAGTTGCAGTCCTGTCTATATCTCAGTTAAATTCCTCACTTGAATCCACAGTTTTCCTTTGTCTAGTTAAAATGAGTGCAGGCATTGTTTTCTCTGTTAACACCTACTAACAAGGTGAGAAGTGAGATTGTAATTCTTTTCTCTTTTTCTTGCATAGTATAATAATATTTAGAGTAAGCATTTGTCCTTTAGTATCCTTGGGAAGTGTATAAAGGCCACAGGCTTTTGTGCTTTATTTGATAAAAATATTTTTGGCCACTCACTGAAAACACACAAAAGATAATTTACTTTCTGCATTCATTAATGTGGCATTTCACTCTGCATGTAGATGGGTTCAGGCCCTGACCGCAGCTACTTAGACTAACCTTCAATAAGAATATCACTGTGGCTTCAGATGTTCTAGGCATAAAAGCGAACAATGGCAAAGCAGCTTCAGTAATCATCGCTGGGCCGTGCAATATGGGCTCCTTTTTAAGCCCCTAACATTGCTAGATGGAGGGGGATACTGTACCTCATCAGCACAAATTCAGCTAGTTTCACACATCACTTATAGAAATGTATAGTACTGATTTTCAAATGTGTTATGACATACACTGGTAGTTCCTCTCTGACAGCAGCAGAAAAATGTTGTAAAACTGCAAGTTTATTATATATTATATTTATATATATTATATATATTTATTGTACATTAGTACATTAATATTTTTCAGCTCCAGAATAATATTTTCTAACTCATTTTATTAAGTAAATTGATATTAAATTTAGGGCCAAATTTTTGTAGCTACCTTAGAGCATTACCAGTAAATAGGTGTTATGGGTCACCCTGAATTAAAAAGCTTACCCCTAAAGAATGTTATCAGTGTGGAGTGTAGTTTCATTTCATTAAAAGATGGACGCTGGCACATTGACTAAAAAAATGGTACTGGTTTAGCAAGTCAAAAGCCCACTTTAAACCACTGAAGAGAGCAGTCAAAACAGCACAGAGAGCAATCTGTAACGCAAAATATCCCAACACTTTTCTAACTTTGTCTTTGTGGGAGAATCTTAGGGAGAATGTTTGGCTGGATAGAGAGATGGGTCAACAAAGCTTGTGATTTAGACATGAAATGTTAGCTATTTGTTGCTGGTTTCAATGTTTGATAGAAAACAGTGACAGCTCTTGAAAAAATTGATAAGGGGCGGCCATTTTTCTGATGATGATTAAGGTCACATTAAGTTAGACAATATTAACAATATTAATTTTTTGATTAACTCATACGTTGCTACGTCTTGTGTCTACTAGATAGCAACACAGAGCAGAAAGATTTCCCCTTTAGCCACATTAGTTACAGGTGGGAAGCTATGTAAGAAATTAGCATCCAGGAGCCTTCATAGGCAAAAATTAAATGGCTCCACAATTATTATTTCACTTCTTCATTATTTACAGTACAATAATCCAATGTTGTGTTATGTAAAATAGCTCAACAGGACATTTTTAGAAAGATGTGTGCCTCAACATAAAGACGTGGGCATCTTTAGAACTACATTTTCTTTAAAGTGCTACTTAATAAAAGCAAAGTACCACTGTCCAAAATAAGTGAATGAACAAGTGAGGCTTGACCTGATTGTGGTCTGTGCATCCTGGCTTTACACATTGAAGACCAAACCAGAATGACGAGGTGCTGCTAGGTTTAACTAAAGAATTCTGATATACACATTAATTACTTACTTCAAAAAGGGCTCATGATTGAATTGGAAATATGGGCAACAGAGCATACTTCACAACAAGCAAGCAAGAGCTTTTGATAGAGGCTACTAAAAACAGTGATTTAAGTTATTGGTAATAAGCAATTTGTATGGACTTCCATATTTTGCCCTCTTGTTTAGATTTGTGAAAATAACCATGAACAGTGATAGACATTTTGCCTGAAAACAGCATTTGAAATTAATTACTAGAAAGGTTAACACAGCTATTGCTTTGTAAATATGAACAACCATATTCTGGCCATTTGCATACATTCATCAACTGTGAACTGATTTGGGGTTGTGTGTGTGTGTGTGTTGGGTGTGTGTATGTATGTGTGTGTGTGTGTGTGTTAAAAAGAGACAGGGAGAGAGGGACAGAGAGGGAGGCTACATTACTTGTACTGAAACTGTGCTTTTCTCTCTTTCAATACAACAAAGCGGTCAATGCTTTTCTCATTGAAATCAGGCATACTGAGGACTAGTTCCCTCTCCATAGAAAGCATCGCCAGTGTATTCAGACGTTCCTGGCCCATTGAATTTTGTAGGAATGTCTTAACTCGTCTTAAAGTTAAGAAACATCTCTCAGCTTCAGCTGTCATAGGACTATTTATGAGGATGTTTAACAGAGTCACAGTCTCAGAAAATGTCTCCTGGAGGTTGCAGCTCATGAGAACCTGGTACAGTGCACCATAGCAGCCCTTGAATTCAGGATTCTCATAGATCAGAGAGAGTTCTGTCTTGAGCTTTGCCTTGTTCAGCATGGGGTTTGCCTTCACAGTGGCATTCAGAGCCTCATCAGGAAATTAATGGCAGTACCTTTAAAACATATCTGCGCGGTACACAAGGTGGCCAGTGAAAGAGAATATTGCTTTGGTGTGAGCCAGAATGGTGTCGCAGACCTCTTCAGACACCCTCTGGTTCTCCTCTTCTCTCAAAGCCGTTCTGGGTCTTGTGGCTCGTTGCTGCTTGCAGCTGCTGTTTGGAAGAGTCCTTGAAGGCAAACAGACCAATTGTTTGATAGGCTATGGGCAGTTTATGTGACGCACAGGTATATGTAATTTATGTATGTATAGTAAAAAGGTTTCAGTATACCCACTTAAAATGGGCAGGGATGTATAAAGTCTTTAGTGTTTAAGTTAGCCTTTGTGTCTGGATGTGCAGCACAGTATATAAAGTAAGCTAGATTACATCACTGGCCATATATAAAGAGACTAATGTAATTTCTAACACAAATGCAGTCTCCTTTCATGCATACATTTTCAAACGACAGAGCTCTGCTTTGAGAATGATCAAATGATATTGTTTAATTTTACCTAATAGCCTGCACACTGCTTGTGAAGCTGTCAAGGGCACGTTTGATGAAGACAGCATCAATATCCTTCTTCTGGAGCTTCTGGTACAGAATATAGACGTGGGGCATGATTTTGTGAAAAAGCAACAGGAAAATAATGAAATCTTCATCATGAAGCATCCTCACATAGCCAGATGCCTCTCTCACGCTGGGCTGGTCAAATGAACTCAAGGAACCTGTCCTGATGACTTCAAAACATTCTATGAGGTCGTCTTGATTCTTGTACACACAGTACATACATACAGTGTTCACGACTCTGCTGTTGAAGTTCCACCGTGTGGGTGAAGCTCTGGGCAGTCAGTTTGGTCAAGAATGCTGGCCCGTTTGGGTGACAGGAAAAAAAAGTTGCACTCCTGCTAAGATCGGAAAAGAAAATATTCACTTTTTTGATACGAGAAGTAGCTTGCTACATGATTGAATTGATCTGATAAGCATAGAAATGCACATAATGGTCATTCTTGAAATTCTCACGCACCTTTTGCTGCACACCAGCTTTCTCTGCCCTCATCCCACTGGCTCCATCGTAAGCTTGCACAATGAGTTTAACTGCCTCATTGTCGGCAAAAAGACACTTTTTTGCTGTCTGATCCTCCTTCAGGGTGAAAGAGTAAGCAGGAGTAGCACAAGTCTGCATTGGCTACGTCATAGCCTGCTAGCAAGGAAAATCCTCAGTTGTAGGATTTCACCCCCTTTGTAGAAACCTGTTGAATGTTTAAATTTTGTCTGGGAGGTAGTACTTGTTTTGTTGCAAATTTATTGTGATTCGTTTGCAGACTAGAAAGGACTTCTTTCAAAGAGACAATTAAGTTGCTGAACGCTAGCCATCTTGACAGTAGAATGTGAATTGATTACGCATGAATTGCACGCAAGTGCAAGCCCTCCCAAAAGAGATTGTGTTGAAAGCTCTGATATTTAAAAATAAAATGGATTTTACATGAGAGTCTATGAGAGACTTCTGGGGCGATTTTCAACAGACTGACATGGCCCCAAAAGAAGCAGGACTTTTTGAAGCACAACTTTTGCCTGATTGGACATTTAGTGGGCAACTCAAATGTCTAGATCAGAACGCTGTAAACAATTGTTACCATGATAGAATTGGTTGGAAAAAATCCCTCCTTTTCCCATTTGGCAGTGCGTTGTCCAAATCGCCCTAATTAACACACCGCCCCTGCTCCGCTCCATGTCTACTTATGTAACGGAGCTAACCGCTAACAAAGGTAATCGTTGCTAACATGGCCTTCAGTTCTCCGTGCCTGTGTCCATTAACTGTATTTTGGACTCAAGCCCAAATAAAACCCTGGCTGTACACGTTTAAACTACAACTCAGAGGTGTTTGAATGACAGAAATCTGCTTAGATGAAATCTAAATGAGTGCAACATGTCATGTAACATGTAGCCATATCACTGAACAGCATGCTTAGGATCCCCAAATCACGAATTAATACACTTGAAAAAACAATGATCTAACCAACAAAATAAACTGTGATTTACTTTTGCCTTAGTCTTATATGATTTAACAGAATGGATCATATAGGTAGTATTACGGGTATTTTATCTGCTGAACCGTGAAAAAGGTGGGAGGGTTTGTGTGAAAAATCTTTTTCTTTGTGTGCCAATTGCATTGAATCAAGAAAGACAACCTCTTGCATCATTGTTAATAACAGTTAATATTTTACATTCATCATTAGGATAAGATTTTTAGGGGGTTAAACTGGCCACTTTTGATTATTGTTAAAACCACCCCATGCCCCAAATGACACATTTGCGCGTACTTGTGGACCAACCAATTTCAACAAGTTCAAGTGAATAATATAACAATTTACAAAAAATATTGTTAATTGTGTCATGTGGTGCCCCCCCACTGGCTTTGAATGGTTGGTGCCCCAGGGCACTGGTCCACTTGCCCTCATTAACTATCCGGGCATGGACGCTTCCCTACCTGTAGACAGGCACGGATTTAGAAAACAGAGGCCCCTGGGCACAAAATCTTGGAGGCCCCCTTCCCAGAACTCGTGGCACACACAGACTCTTCATTTTCAGAGACGGGAAGTAACAAAGTACAAATACCTTTTACTGTACTCAAGTAGATTTTTCTGATATTTTCTTTACTTTTTTTTGTGGCGACTTTTTCCTTTTACGCATTACATTTTAACAAAAATATCGGTACTTTCTACTCCTTGCATTACGAAATTGGCTTGTTAGTTTAGTTTTGTAAAGAAGGTCGTCATGTCGGAGAATAGCACGGACACCCGTCTCACACCGCAAGCGGGCATGAACCACACAGAGGAAAGGAGTGAGAGAAAAGAAAAAGAGACTGGAGGATAATCAGTTGAGATTGTGTGTGTGTGTCTTTGAAAACTGTAAATCGTATAACTTATGTTGTCAGTTCATTTAGGCCGGTTGTATCGGTCTTTAGTTCTTGCCCATTTAAAGTAAGTTAGGTAGTGATGTGGTTGATTGTGTTCTTCCCCTGTTAGCTAGGTTGCACGGTGCTTGATTGTAATAAAGCATCAAAAGAGAGAATTTGTCTCTGTCATGTTTTGACAGACACACCTGGGGCGAATTTAGAAACCAGAATCAACTTTAAATACAGTCTTAATCTAGTACTCACTAACACGTTTCAAATAATTTCACTGGAGTTACTGTCACCAACACAATATTCAATCTAATTGGATGGTAAAATACTGTATGTTGCACTTGACGCACCAAAATGACTTGACAGATTCGGCGGCATTCTGCATTCATTCAAGCAGCAAGACCCAAGTCCTCAGCCTTATCTGAGAGAGATGTTTGAGATAGTAGGCATCAAGAATGACTCCTGGCCAATGTGCTGTAACTCTAAAAGTATGGGAAACTTATATATTAATGTCTGCTTAGTAATTCATATTTAATCCTTTATTTTCTTTCCAAAATCCATATTTGAGCACACACACATACAGGTAGATTCCTTTAAATGGGAAGATTAAAAAAGAGAAACTGGATCTGTGAATTCATATGTTGCTGCTCAGTCAGAATCTTATTAACCTGGAGTGCCAGTCTTTAACAAATCATATATATTATGTGATGTTTTAGACCTTTTGGCCGACATCCATTTACATGTAGGCAATGGCATATAAAGAGCCTCTTTTCATGTCCACTAAAGTTTGTCAGCATACTCTCTAGTACCATGCGTGTGGTCTAGGTAGCTTTGCATAAAAAATGGTTGTCATTCACAAGGCTACTTTTACCTTTATACTTTTAGTAAATTCCCAAGCCTGTACTTTACTTAACTGTACTTAGAGTATTTTTTAGTACAAGTATCTGTACTTCTACTTAAGCACAGGAAGTGAGTACTTTCGCCATCTCTGTTCATTTTTAGAAACAGTAAAAGTAAGCTGTGGGTTTTTCTTCATTTTAAAATAGAACCACTCTCTCCAACTCCCTTTTCTAACTGTGACAGCGAAGGAGATCTGTGAATATCTATAAAACAAAAGACAAAATAGAAGCTATCAAAGAACAAAATCAACTTAATTTATTGCAATAAAGCGGATTACCCTCATAGCACAAAATCAATGCTACAGCATCTTAACAGAAAACATCCAGTCTACTCCATTCCACAGTGCTTAACCGACATAAGTAAATCAAACCAAAAACAAAGGAAAGAAAAAAAGTAGTGGTGACCACAAACTGTACTTGTCTTAACAATTTTATTATAAGTCATAATAATAATAATAATTAATTATAATAAGTAATTACATAAATGTAATGACACCTGACATTGTAACGCTGTCACCAGGGTTAGGCAAGTTACTTTTAAAAAGTAATTAGTTACAGTTACTAGTTACTTCTTCCAAAAAGTAACTAAATTATATATTCAATTACACATTATAAAAGTAACTAGTTACTTCAGAAAGTAACTAATGCGATACATCAAGTACATTTTTAAATGCTCAGATGTGACCCCACCTCCACCTCTCTTTAATGGAACTTAAAATACATGTGCATCTTCAATTATTTGTGACAAATCTGAATATTATAATGAAATGGACACTTAATACAATGGTGGATCAATACAAATAACAACATAGATGTTTTGGAACTTTTGATATTCATTGCTCCTCAACAGGACCCAACTGGGCAAAATTAAATAATGGTTGTTAAGCACTATAGCAAAAATAAATAACAAATATGTGTATACTTTTTGTAGTGCTAATAACGTAAGCGGCCTGATGTTTATACTTTTGTGCTGGTGTGTGCGCCGAGCCTGTGTGTGTGTGTGTGTGTGTGTGTGTGTGTGAGATAGAGCGAGGGAGAAGTGAGAAAGTGACAGTGATTAGCTTCGGAGCAAGTAGCCACTCTAGATTCACAGTAAGATACCACGGTGGGAAATCTTTAGCAGGAAAAATTCATATTTGACCGCAACATGTTCTTCAAAAGGCATGTCATCAAAATCATCAGTATTATCAGTATCGGTATTATCTTATGATTAAAATGTTTGTAAATTTGCACACTTTAGATTTTCGAGAAAGAAGCATAGCCTGCTTTATTTATTTATTATTTTGTATTACATTATCTTCCAAAATTATTATATATGGTGGTGACAGTTAATCAATTTTGGCAAGCCTGTCCAATTGTTTGATTTGAATGACAGCATTGCAGCGATATACGCGCTTAGTGTCCTGTCTTACAAACTAAAACTTCACTGGTAAGACCAACATAACAATATAATAAAAAACAACAACCATGATAACATCTTCATTGGCCGGCTGTGGCTTAGTGGTAGAGTGGTTGTCTACCAGTCGGAAGGTTGGTGTAATGGCATTGTACATTTTTTGTTTTTATTTGAAGGCTGAAGCTTCATTTATAAACAAAATCCCAATTATTGTCATTGGTTTTGAGATGTTACTTACTGTGAATACTTTGTCTGATAGGCTACAGCATGGTGGCATAGTATCAGGACATCGTCAGTGGTGCATGGCTAGGGGGGATGGCCAGATGATGGGCCTATTTGGGAGAAAGTCCAGGGCTGTTTTTTAGCCCCAATCCATCCTTGTCATTGGCTATCAACACGTCAGTCGTTTAATCGTAACCAATCACATTCCCTTTCCAATGGTTTATAACATGATAGTAGCATCCGATGGGAGCCAGTCCAAATAAATGTGGTAGGTATTCTCACCAGTACCTGTTTTATGACAACAAATATGTTTTGTAAGTCATTTTAACTTTATGTTGGAGAAGGAGTATGTTTTTTCTAACAGCGTAGAAGTGGCTAAAAGCATTTAGCAAAATGTGGTCACTTGGAGAGGTTTTGGAGGGGTTTGGATACACTAGTGACACCAGTTATACCTAGGGCCGGAATAGTACCCCCAGGGGCCCCTGGGCACTGAAGCTCATTGGCCCCCCTCCACCACCATAACACCCAGGAGGTGATAAAAAAAATCTATTGACAACCAGCAAACTGCAGGCGGCTGATAGAACCTTTGCCCCACCAGACAGACCCACAACTTCACAAGCTGTAAAACTCAACATGTACTGCACTTGACAACTACCTAAGTTTCACACAGGCCTATAGCAGCATCCCAAAATAATGATGCAATATATGTCTGATATGCATGGCATTTCAATAAATGAAACAAATTCATCTCCAATTAGAAAAAAGACTTTGCTTGGGCCCCAAGTGCGCATGGGTCCCTGTGCCTGTCCCCATAATGCCCATTGGGTAATCTGGGGTTGGTTATACCAAATATTAAAAACTCTCTAGCTCCCATTAGGTGATGACTAGAGTTCTGAAACTGTATAGAGGTCTTGTAGACAAGGTGTAGAAGGCATGTGTTGTGTTCTGCGTTGTATGGCATACAATATTCTTGTTTTTTAAACAGGGACCAAAATAACTATTTTGAACCATGTTTGAACTGTTGTAGTATGTTGTGTTTTAATCACATAAACATACTTTCAGAAATTAGAAGAATTTAGGTTTCAAATGAAGCCTCATGCATGCATTTTGACCTTGCGGTTCTTCTGTTATAAGGAACTACCCTTTACAAACGGGAAATTGGCAAAAATCAAGCACAAAGTGGTGGATTTGAACATGTTAAACATTGTTTTACTGTATTAATAGATCTACATCACAAGACGTGCCTTGAACATGACTTTCCCTCTCTGTCTCAGCAGAACACCTGCTTTATTGGTTTTTCCTCTTTTAAGCCATAACACAGATTATTTTTGAATAATTCTAAAATTAAATTGAGGAGGAGTTAAGTGAATTTGTTTGGATCATGACTAATCACTGAGGAGATATTATGGATAGACTAGACCATCTAGAAACCTTAAAGGTACAATATGTAATATTTATGCATTAAAATGTCTAAAATTGACTACACCTATGTTATATATTTGTGGTTGTCCATTTACACATCCCAAATGTTTCCAACAATATTCAAACCCAGAGAAATGAATTAGTTATTGTATTTTAATAACATAGGATGTTTCATTAAGTCCCCTGTTGTGGCTGTTGTTTTCTCTTTTTAGGAGTAATATTTGAGTCATGCATTATATATCTTAAAAAAAAACAACAACCAGCCAGGTCACGCCTTAACCTCGCCCTAGTTGGGATGTATACCATGCTCTAAAGGTCTTTGCAATGTACCCCCCAGCTGTGGTTCAAACCCCCATCTCCTGCATGAAGGTCAATGGTGTTACTCATTGAACTGCAGCTATTTAGTCAGAATGACATGAATAAACGTTACTAAACATTACTAAAAGTAACGTGGATGAAACTGTCATAAAACCTATCATCAGATATATTTTAATTGGCAATTGACTATTTGTTGATTTTAATCAAAACTACTTTTATTGTCACGTAGGCTATTTATAACTGCGAGAGTGAGTGTGATGGATGCTACTCACAGAGAGACGGCTAACTCATTATGAACGGGTCCAGCACGGGTCGAATGGCGGATGCACACGAGTTTATGAAACGTCTGTATCTTCACTGCGCTGCATTTTTATGAACTATGATATTCTATTATATTACCAAGTGAAGGAGTTTAAGTACCTTGGGGTCTTGTTTGCAAGTGAGGGGACCATGGAGCGTGAGATTTTTTGGAGAATTGGAGTAGCTGGTGCGGTATTACATTCCGTTTATTGCACCGTTGTGACGAAAAGGGAGCTGAGCCAGAAAAATGGGTCATGACCAAAAGAACGCCTCGGGATCCCCCAGTCGGAGCTGGTTGATGTGGCTCGGGAAAGGGAAGTTTGGGGTCCCCTACTGGAGCTGCTGCCCCTGCGACCCGATACCAGATAAGTGGATGAAGATGGATGGATGGATGGATGGATGGTATTCTTGCAATGGGTCACATCTCTGGCCCAGGTCCAGCAGCTCCGTCTCACACAAGTGAGTTACAAGCGGAAACACTGGTACAAATACAGGTTTGCCCCTCATACTTAACAATATACAGCTGTGTTAAGAAAAATTAAAACTGTGGACAAATGTCAGAAGTGTGGACCGGGCCGCTGTTTGGCCGGGTGTGGAGTAAGAGGAGAGAGAGTAGAGGAGAGATTCAACACAGGCACGGCTTTACAGACGAAATGGGTCATGTAACGCAAAATTAAACCATATCCATATAAACAGCACTGTAGCGGATGCAAGGACATTAGCACCGGTGCGTCCTAGAGGAGCTAGCAGCTAACAGAGGCTACTAGCACCGACTAGCACTGCTCACTGCTGTTGTCTGAAAAACCGACGGGACAAAATGTTGCATTTACTGGTAAACTGGTAAACCTTAAGACCAACTATCTGTTGAGTTTTCCTCCCGTTACTCTGTCCTCTGTGACTGTCTACATCTAGAAACTAAGCTGCACGGGGTGCAGGGAACTACTCTGACTGGTTCATGAGCAGACGGCTTTACGGAGCGCTAGATTGGCTTTGCAAAAAACCCGGAGCGTTCTATGAAATTACGCTTTAAAAAAAATAATCGCTCGATCACGCAAATTTGATCGTCGGAAGTCAAAATTGTGATCGTGATTAAAATTTGATTAATTGTGCAGCCCTAAATGAGACTATAACTCCCATAATACCATGCCACTTTACAACATCACCAAAACTCTGTTTACATCCATTGTTTCGATTGATAAACCCCCAACGACATAAAATTACATATTGTACGTTTAAAATAAAATAATGTTTGAATACTGTTACAAAAAGGTCTACACACCCTACAGCTAATTCTGATTTGAGTTTCAGGTCGCGGGTGTGATTTAAAGTGTGAGGGAAGCAGTAGTGGGCCATACCAATTAGTTCCCATAAGTTTTTGTCACACGGAAGTGTGTTAATTAGAAGACATGACTGAGGCCTCCTGAAGGGATTTCAGGCAAACAACAAAGCCAGTGTGACATCTCGGCTGGAATGCTCTGTGACAACGGCGTCTTTCTTGCATTCATGAAGGTCCCTCCACAGGAAAGGGGCTTTAATTGCTTCTAGAAGTTCATTATAGTGTGATTGCTATGCTGTGAAATTGTCATAAGCTTTATAATTGCAAAATGAAATTTAGAACTTTAGTTGCTGTTTTGTGTGCAGAGGAATAGTACAAGAGGAAGTAAACTTGCTGGTAATCGTTGGCTCACTTCATATGCCACATCAACACTCAGCATCCAGCAGGAGGGAAGCTAATCAGTGGATTTGACAGATAAGAATTTAAAACTCTACCAAAAGCCTGCTTTGCATCAAGGCTACAAATTGCAGCTGCTGTGTTCACAACCACAGCAACAGTAATATCTGATATTTCTGACTCAGAAATTAAAGCAAGAAGCAAAGTTTGATTCAGAAGAAGTAAAACACATGGCTGTCTGGCATGACCACTGGCTTACGGCTAAGTGATAAAAACGTTAGCAACAGGTAGGGCCGTTGTGGCTGGTGGATGCCGAATTTTACCAGCCACTTTTTCCAGAATTCAAATTTATAAAAAGTGGACTAGCACATTTTAAATTGGTTCAATACATAATTTTGTATTATTAATACATATTTTATTAATGTAAACAAATTAAAAGTGATTATTAGCCCTTATTGCCACACTCTGCTCCAGGGGCCCCATTTTTCCACCTGTATGGCAGTGCACTTGATATGAGACTTGGATGACTCGTGGTCTTTTATTGTCTCTAATTTAAGGTTAGTTGTTCCTCCCTAGACAACGAGTAATTTCTAGAGTAATTAAATTGCGAGGACCATTGCGTGGACTGTCCGTCTGTAAGGTAGGCTATAGGGTTGTGTCGATGTCCATCATTGTACATCATGACGGAGAGCCACCATCGTCAGAGCTGGGAAGTAACAAAGTACAAATACTTTGTTACTGTACTCAAGTCGATTTTTCAGATATTTTTACTTTACTTTACTATTTATTTTTGTAGCGACTTTTTACTTCTACTACTTACATTTTAACACAAATATCGGTACTTTCTACTCCTTACATTTTACAAAATTGGCTTGTTACTTTTGTTTTGTACAAGAGGTTGTTATGTCGGAAAAGCAACATAACCCACGCACCCGCGCGCGCACCGCGAGCCACACGGAGAAAAAAGTGAGAGAAAATAAAAAGAGACTAGCTGTCCGGACGATAATCAGCTGAGATTGTGTGTGTGCCTCTTTGAGAACTGTAAGTCGTATAACTCATGTTGTCATTTCACTTAAGCCTGTTATTGGTCTATAGTTCTTGCACATTTAAAGTAAGTTAGCTAGTGGTTTTGTTGTGTTCGTCACCTGTTCACCAACTTCAGATTCTGTAATTTAATTGACAAGTGGATGGAAACTTAGCTAGAGAGAATTTGTCTCCGTCTGTTTTAACAGACACTCGTGGGGCAAAATTGGAAACCAGAATCAGCTTTAATCCAGTCCTAATCTAGTTCTCAACTTTCACATAATTTCACTGGAGTTATCCTTATTATTGTTTACGTCATCAATACCATATTCAATCTAAAAATATGGGAATATATCTACTATAGGCCTACGTTGCATTTGAAGCAACTCAACAGATTCAGCATTCTGCATTAATTCACAGCAAATCATTGCGGCTTGATGGCGCTAACGTTAGCACATAGTAGTAGGAAGGGCGACATGATTGAAAATGAAGAAAACAGAGATTTGTCAGACAAGCAGCAAGACATTCCCATCATCCTCGGCCTTATCAGAGAGAGCTGTTTGAGACAGTAGGCATCAAGAAGGACTCCTGGCCAATGTGCTGGGGAACTTATTAATGTCTGTTTAGTCATTTATATTTTAATCCTTTATTTTCTTTCCAGAAGCCATATTTGAGCACACACACATACATCTAGATTCATTTAAATGTTAATGGGGAAAATTAAAAATAGAAACTGGATCTGTGAATTCTCACAGAATGACCACTGAATTCATATCTTGCTGCTCAGTCAGAATCCTATTAACCTGGAGTCCCAGTTTCTGTCATAATAACCAAATATGTGATGTTTTAGGCCTATTGGCAGACATCCATTTAAAATGTAGCCATTGCCATACAAAGACCGTGTTCTCCATGTCCACTGAAGTTCCTCAGCGTGCTCTCTTGTGTGGTCCAGGTAGCTTTGCATTAAAAATTGTTGTCATTTGCAAGGCTACTTTTACTTTTATACTTTAAGTAAATTTCCAATCCTGTACTTTGTTACTTTTACTTGAGTAAAGAAGTTTAATCAGTACTTCCACTTTTACTAGAGTATTTTTTAACACAAGAATCCGTACTTCTACTTAAGTAGAGGAAAGTGAGCACTTTTGCCATCTCTGACCATCGTGATACACACACACACACACACACACACACCCCACACCCTGTCAGACACACACTAATCCTAGTGGACGGGAAATTGACAAATGCGTTGATCTTAAACTGGCAAAGACACTTTGCGCTGTGCTGCCCCTTAAGTGGAATCAACTTTCTCCCCCCCATACATGCAACCTATTTGTAATGATCGTCTCTCTCCCTGTCAGTACAGTAGCTCGCTCTACTTGGTCTAGTAACCTATCAGCATACAGTAAGGTCATGCTCTGCACCTTGGCTCGGACACAGCGGTCTCAAGCAAGAGAGAAAAGGCATCACCGTGGAATGCTAACACACTTTCCTTTATCCCCTCATTGGACTAACGTTGTGCATCAATAAGTAAGTCTGATGGCGATATTATGTAGGATTTATGAATGTACGTTAGCAACAGTTGGCAAGATGGCGCTGTGTCGTGCGGCAGCCTGTTGCAGCAGCTCCTGATTGTATGCGTGCTTTGTGTGTTTTTAGTCACTTTATTTTTATTTATTTTTATTCTTTAAGTGTTGTTAATCTGTGTTAACGATGGGGCCTGTAAATTTTGGAACTTTTCTTTTAGTTTTATTCTTACTTTGGTCGTGTTTTGTTACTTCATGTTACGCTCACGGCAGCGGCACTATTGTTTACACACGCGATCAGCTGATTGCGCTGTGTGGACCTGTGCTGCTGCCGGGGGCCAAACATGAAATACCGACGGAGCTACGAAAGAGACGCCGGGGTTGTAGAGGAGGAATAAAACGGAAGGAAAAAAGAAGAAAACACAGGCCTGCCGTCCCAGCGATCATCATGGGGAATGTACGGTCTCTGGGGAATAAGACGGACGAACTAGCAGCGCTCATCAGAACCCAGAGGGAGTTCCGCGAGTGCAGCATACTGTGTTTTACCGAAACATGGCTGCACTCGCACATCCCGGACTATGGTGTAGCGGTACCCGGCTTTTTGACCGTTCGGGCGGACAGGAACGTTACAGAAAGCGGTAAGAAGAATGGAGGGGGGGTTGCACTGTATGTGAGTGAAAGGTGGTGCAACCCGGGACATGTGAATGTGAAGGAACGTTTCTGTAGCCCGGACATTGAACTGTTGGCTGTGGGTTTTTGTCCGTACTATTTACCGGGGAGTTACGTCCGCCATAATGATCGCGGTCTACATCCCACCGTCTGCTGATGCGGAGGCAGCTGCTGACGTCATTAACACCACGGTCTCACGACTACAGACGCAGCAGCCCAACGCCTTCATCGCTATCTCTGGGGATTTTAATCATGCTTCTCTGGATAAATCCCTCCCGGACTTTAAACAATACATTAACTGCTCCACTAGAGACAATAAAACTTTGGACCTGCTGTATGCAAATGCTAAGGATGCATACAGTGCCACTCCCCTTTCCCCCCCCTTGGCAAATCAGATCACAATCTTGTCATGTTGTCTCCTGTGTATGTTCCTTTGTGTCCTGCGGCAGCCTGTCCACAAAAGGACTGGTGAGGAGGTGGACTCAGGAGGCTGAGGAGGCACTGCAGGACTGCTTGGAGTCTACAGACTGGAGCGTGCTCTGTGAGCCACATGGGGAGGACATCAACAACATGGTTGACTGTATCACAGAATACATTAAGTTCTGTGAGAACACCACCATGCCCTCCCGGACTGTACGCTGTTTTCCCAACTACAAGCCGTGGATCACCAGTGACCTGAAAGTTCTTCTGAAGGAGAAGAAGACAGCTTTCAGGTCATGGGACAGACAGGAGCTTAGGGAAGTACAGCACCGACTGCGGATAAACTGAGGGAGTGTAAAAACACCTACAGGAGGAAGCTGGAGGCCAGTCTTCGCAGAACAACATGAGGGAGGTGTGGACAGGGATGAAGGAGATCACCGGGTGTGGGAGAAGAAGAGGACAAACACCAGGCAGCCGTGATAGAGCAAACGAGCTGAACTGTTACTTTAACAGGTTTAGCTCACAGCCATCCCCTGCCTCCTCCACCACACCACCAACCCCCCACACCCCCTCATTGTCTCCTCCCCCCCACCCTCTTTTGTTCCAACATCTCCCTCCTCACTCCCTCAGCCCTCCTGCAGTCAGCCAACTCCCCCCACTACCACTACACCACATTTCTCCTCCCCCCACTGACACTTCAAGCTCCCCCCCCTGCTTTGCATTCACACCTGGCCAGGTGAAGAGACAGCTGGAGAGGCTACACCAGCGCAAGGCTGCTGGCCCGGATGGCATCAGCCCCAGGGTCCTGAAGACCTGCGCCAGTCAGCTGTCTGGTGTTCTCCAGTACCTCTTCAACCTGAGCCTGAGCCTGCAGAGGGTGCCGCTGCTGTGGAAGACGTCCTGCCTTGTCCCGTCCCCAAGAAGTCGACTCCATCTGGCCTTAAGGACTCCGCCCAGTGGCTCTCACATCTCATGTGATGAAGGTGCTGGAGAGGCTGGTCTTGGCCTACCTGAGGCCGCAGGTGAGTTCTTCTCTGGACCCTCTACAGTTGCCTACCAGCCTTGTCTGGGAGTGGACGACGCTGTCATCTATCTTCTGCAGCGAGCTCATTTGCACCTGGATGGCGGTGGCGGCACTGTGAGAATCACATTTTTTGATTTCTCCAGTGCATTCAACACCATCCAGCCACTGCTATTAGGTGAGAAGCTGCGGGTGATGGGTGTCGGTGCGTCCATAGTCTCCTGGATCATTGACTACCTGACAGACAGACCACAGTTCGTCCGCCTTGGACCGTGTTCTGTCTGATGTGGTGTGAGTGGTACGGGGCCCCCGCAGGGGACTGTGCTGTCTCCTTTCCTGTTTACCTTATACACCTCAGACTTTTAGTACAACTCGGAGTCATGTCACCTACAGAAGTTTTCTGATGACTCTGCAGTTGTTGGGTGTATAAGGGATGGACAGGAGGGAGAGTACAGGGCACTGGTGGGTGACTTTGTGGAGTGGTCTGGTAAGAACTGCCTGCTGCTGAACGTAGATAAGACCAGAGAGATGGTGATCGACTTCAGGAGGACGGGAACGCTCCGCAGCCCCTTTGCATCCTGGGAAGTGACGTGGACATGGTGGAGGAGTACAGATACCTGGGTGTCAACATCGACAGCAGGCTGAACTGGAAGATCAACAGCACTGCTGTTTACAAGAAGGGGATGAGCAGACTATTTCCTGAGGAAGCTGAGATCCTTTAACGTGTGCAGCAGGATGTTTTGGGGATCTTCTACCAGTCTGTTGTGGCCAGCGCTCTGTTCTCCTCCGTCATCTGCTGGGGCAGCAGCATCGGAGCCAGCGATAAAAACAGACTGAACAAACTGATCAGGAAGGCTGGCTCCGTGATCGGCTGCAAACTGGACACATTTGAAGCTGTGGTGGAGAGGAGGTCGCTGAACAAACTGTTATCTATCATGGATAACCCTGACCATCCTCTCCACCCCACACTGGTCCAACAGAGGAGCAGCTTCTCTAAGAGGCTCCGACAGCTCGATGCCGCACGGACCGCTACAGGGAAAAAAATTTATTCCCCAAACAATAACCTTTTTAAAAGGGCTCCTGGGTGTAGATTTAGATTTTGGGCACCCACTACGCACTAATGCAACCTGGACATTTTGGTTTTTTTTAAAATTTTCCTTTTTTAGCAATTTTTTAAGCAGTTTTTTCCCCTTTTTTTTCCCCCCCCCTGGGACAATTAAATTTTGTTCTTTTTTTTTTTTTTTAAAAATCTGGTTTTTTTGTCTTTTTCAATCAAAAAGAAACAGAAAATAACTCAAAATTTTAAAAAAACACCTAAATAAAATTAAAAAAAAAAAAAAACCAAAAAAAAAAAACCCTTAACAATTTAAAAAAATCAAGGGGGCCACATTTTTTATTACTGTGAACAAAATATTTTTAAAATTGGAAATTTAGGGGGGTATGTTGGACTTAGTCCCAAAAGATTTAAACCATTTCCCCAGGCTAGGGGGAAGGGGGGAAGGGAAGGGCCTCCTTTATTCTATGCATCCGAAGTAAATGTGTAAGACCATACATTTTTGGCAAGCGAGTACATTTTTAATTTCAAGGAAGATAACAACTTTCAGCCATAAAATGAAAAAAAATCAAAATTTACTAGAAACATTCCTCAATCCTCATTTGATATTCAAAAATTTTCCAAAATAGCAAAAAAATTTTTTCCCTATCTCTTTTAACAATATTTTTTACCCTTTAAAACAAAAGGTGAGTTCCCAAAACAAAGAGCTTGATAATGTAGACATTTCCCGTTTTTTGCTGGGGGTTTGGGAAAAAATTTCCAGGGCCGGCTATACCAAATTTTGCCCGCCCCAAAAAATAAATTAGACTTTTGATCGATTTGCTTTTTTGAGGTTTTAGTGGGAAAATTTCCAAGCCCCACAAACCCCGGGGGCCGGTTTTAGATAAAAACCTAAAAGTAAAGTTTGTCCCAAAACCCCTTTAAAAAATTTTTGAATTTTGGACATTCCCAAAAGGAGTGAAACCAAAATGCCTTTATCTCCACACTTGGCACATGTACCGGGATGTTGGGATTAAATTTATTTAAATAATGTGGAGTAAATATGTTCTCATCAACCATTTGTATTGGATAGTTTAAAATTTGAGTATTAATAGATTGTGTCGGGTGCCTTTAGACGGGACCCTCTGCCATTCCTTACTGATATGTTCATTTAAGTCATCACACCATGCCAATCGTTTGTGCTCCGAGGATTTTGGGCACTGTCTTGATGTTGTTATAAAAGCAGATATTGGGCCCTTCTTCAAATGGTCTTTTGTTGCCAGTTCTTCTATAAAGTAAGAGAGGCAGTGTTGGAGACTTTTGAGTACCCAAGACGAAACTTTGATTTGCAGAAACTTAAAAAATGTTTAGTTAATGTCAAATTTTTGTTTCAAATCTTCAAACACTCATCATAATCCCATTCAAATAAACTGAGTTTTTACATAAACCTTTAGCAAACCATGTTTAAAGCCCATGTCATTCCTACCTGGTTCAAATGACATATTGCCCCAGATCGGGGAGAATTGGGTAGTGTTGGTATTCTTTTTGAATTTATGACATCATACCATACTCGGATAGTATTTTAACAAATGGGTGATGTATTTTTTAAAAAGTCTTTGCATTTCCTTGAGTATAGATTGAATTTAGGGGTAAAGGAGTGGCATTCATATTTTTTATTTTTACCCACGACATATCAGTTGCTGAAAACCAGCAAAAGCACTAGAGAGCTGAGAGCCAATAATACCACTTGAAATTTGGGACACCCAACCCCACCCCTGTCATATGGAAGATAAAAGTAAGGATAACCGTAATCGGGCTCGTCGGGTTGTTCCAAATGAAGTTATTTAGGAGTGTTTGAATTTTTGTAAAAAACCATCAGGAGGATTAAGGGGGGTAGCCTGGAAAAGAATAAGAGTTTAGGGAGAACGTTCATTTTGAGAATATTTATACGGCCAATCATAGATATAGGAAGGTAGACCATCTATCCAAGCGATTCCTTATTTAATTAACCACCGGCGTGTAATTTGCCCGAACCAGATCATCTATGTTAGGAGTAATCCTATACCTAAGTAAGTAAAAACTCTCTTTTGCCACCTGAAAATGTTTAGAATTGGGGGTTTTTTACTGTTTTTAAAAAAAGGGGGCGGGGGTTTTGATTTGTTAAGCTTTAAACCCGGGAAAAATTTCCCAAACTCTTTATAGTTTCAGAAGTTGGGGGGATTGAGCAATTTTGAAATTGGGCAACATTTAAAAAAATTTATCGGCAAATAGCAATTTTTGAAAAATTTTTAAACTGACGATGTATGTTTTAATTCCTTAGGCATTTGCCAAAGGCTCAATTCCCCGCACAAAGAGCAGTGGTGAGAGGGGACAACCCCGACGCGGGCCCCCCCGAGAATTTAAAAGATTTGGAAAATGTATTAGTTATAAAGAGGGAGCGGGGTTTTTTATAAAAATTTTAATCCAGTTTAGGGAAAAAAACTACCAAAACCAAATTGAGAGGGACTTTTTAGAGAAAATATTTTTCCACCTTCAAAGTTTTCTGCATTTAAGTGAAAGCAAAAGCTGTATCGGTGTTAAAATTTAGCATGAAATATATTCAGAAAACGGGCGGATGAGTGGTGCGCTTGCCGCCCCTTTTTTAAATCCGTTTTTATTCCCGGGTCAGAAAGGGGCGGTTTAAAAATTCTAAAAACCCAATTGCTGAATTTAGATTTAGTTTGGGATTGAGTTATAAAGGGGGTTTGGGCGGAAAGATTTTCTTTCCCCCGGGTTTTGGTAGAAAGGGTTTTGATTTCATTCCGGGAAGGGGGGGAAGGGGGGGGGTTCTTGATGGTATAAAAATTTCCCCCTGCATATTATAGGGGGCCGTAAATTTGTTTTTAAATATTTATATAGGGGCCAAAGGAAAACCGGGGACCAGGGGATTTTCCTGATTTAGTTTTCTAATTTGGTTTTAGGTTCAACTTAGATATTGGCGCCCTTTCCCGAATTTTGATTTTTCTATTTTACTAAGGCGGGGATGTTTACGAATTAAGAAAAGGGGTCAAGTGATGTTTGGGGAAATTCCTTTAGAGTAAAAATTTTTAGTAATAAACTTTAAAAAAGAAATTTTTTTTTTGGGAAAACAGTAGTTTTTCTTTTTAGTATTTTTTAAATTTTTTGCCCTTCCTTTGCAAAACTTAATGCGCCCCGCTAGGAGTTTTCCCGCCCTTTTCTCCCGATCGGGGTAGGATTTTTCCCTCTGAAAATCTTGATGAAGTTTGTTAGGGGATAGCTTGTCTATTTTGCCCATCAAAATTTAGCCCGTTCTTTTTTGCCGTTTTTTAGAGGGCCCTTTTGATTTTAAATCAAGCCCGTTTTTCTTTTTTTTGGGTTTTTCAAATTTTAACCCTTCCATGACAGTTTTGGGGTTTTTTTTTTTGTTTTAGTTATTCGGCCCCCTAAAAAGGCCCTTTAAAATTCCCATCCAAAAGATGCTGTAGTCTAGGGTTTATTTAAAGGGTGAAGTAATCATCAATTTTATCCAACAAAATTTAGAAATTTGGGGGATTTGCAACCAGTTTGGGTTTTTAAACGGAAATAGGATTACGATTTTAAAAGCAAAATTTTGGGGGAAAACTTAAACTGGGATAGTGAGTGGCGGGATCAATAGCTTTTGGAACAGCCCCCTTTTGTTTTTGGGAAAAAAGGAGTTTGAAACAAGAAATAATCTTTTACGGCTATAGCTAGTATGGGGGTGAGTGGGAAGAAAATTTTTTTCTTTGTTTGGGTTCTGTTTCTTCAGACTCTCTTAAATTTAATTCGACAAAAAGGGGGGGAAAAAACCCGTTTTCTTTTAGGGTGGGGGCAAATCAAAAACCGATGGGTGGTCGAGAAACCCGGGTCTTTAAAAACAATTTTAAAATTTTCCCCCAAAAATCAACCTTTAAAAACTGTAAAAGAGAGAAACAAATTATTGTGAAATCAGGGTCATCAATTGGGGCCAAACAGGTTAAAAAAAAATTAAGTTTTGGTAAAAAGTGAGGCTGGATTATATGAATCTCCCCAAATAGGGGGCAGATAGCCTTTTTTTTTACAAACAGGTAAAAAATTATGGAAAAAAATTTCCCCCGCCCCTAGGGGGTGGGGGGAATTTAGCTAGAAAAATTTGACCAGGCCATCTTTCTAAACGTGCAACTTCGTGAAGCAAATTGTTTCTTGGGGAAAAAAAAAACTTTTGGGGTGGTATTGGTTTAATTTTATTCATTACTTTTTTTTAGTTTGTTTAATTTTTTAAGGCCCACCTTCCAGGAGATCAAATCAACAACGGACCCTACTCATTTTTTAATTAAAATATCAAAATTTTTTCTGTTTTTGTCCAATGTGGAACTTGCCCATTACCACCTGAGAACATTTCACCTTTTAAAAAATTGGAAAACCCTTTTTAAAACCCAAAAAAAAATCTCCTGAGAATTTCCCCCAGTGGGAAAACTCCCTCTCCCTTTTCCCCCCATTTTTGTGGGTTTTGGGTAGTAAAAAGGGCTCCCCTTTTGGAAAAAAAAAGGAGCAGAAAAAAACGTCCGCCCAAAAAAACTGCAACCCCAACCCTTAAAATGCGAAACCCCGGGCCAAAAATTCCCCAAAAATTTTCCCACCCAGGGGGGGAGTTTTGTTGAAATGTATGTTTTCCCGGTAACCCATCAATTTAAAAATTGATCTTTCAAACCCTTTCATACGCAATCTTGCGTTTTAAGGGTGGGACCGCGTTTTAAGTTTTTGGGTTTCTGGATAAAAATTTTCCACCTCCGTTGGGGTGTGGAAGAGGAAGGATTACCGCGGGTGAAAAAAACCTCATTTTTTTTGGGGAAAATCAGCCCCAAAATTTTTTATCGATTCGGATAGTTTTTTCACTGGTCGTTTGTTTCCTTGTTTTTTCCACCTTCCCCGGATAGGTCAGGGAAAACTCACATGGGGCGTTGTACATCAAACCTTTTCCCTTTAAAAAGGGGTGCAGTCATCCCCCCTCATTTGTTTGGGAGTTTTTAAAAATTTTATGTTTATCACGGGGGGGCGGGGACCTGGAACATTCGGGCCCTTTAACCTTGGGCCCGCTCGAAATGGGGGGGAGGGCGCGTCCCGTCCCAGGACCCCCCGTCAAGCCCGGTTTGCAGAAAAAGCAGCGTGCCCCCGTTTTGTCTCTCGGGGAAAAAACCCCCGGGGCCCCCCGGGTTTGGGGCTCGGGTTCTGTTTTCAAGCCCCGTCCAATTAAAGCGAGGTCCTGGATTTTCTTTTTCAGGAAAAATTCCCTTTCTGATAAAGAGGCGGGGCCGTTTCCCGGTTTCTAATGCGGGGGTTCCCGGGGAAAAAGGTAAAACCCCTCGAGGAATACTCCCAATTGGTCTTTTTTTCTTGATTCGAAATTTTAAATTTTCCCCTAGTTGCCCGGTAAAGTGATTTTTCAAGGGTTGAACGCCCCAGGGGTTTTGCTTCCCGAAGACTTTGGGGGCTAGCGTTAGCCTCCTCCACGGCTCGGTTTCCACTTCGCGATAGCCCCCGCCTTTGGATCCCCCTTTTCCGGGGAAATTTTTGTTTTTAAATTTGGGGTTTTTCGGCATCTTGGGAGGTTTAATTGACTCCCAGAGAGGTTGGGTTTGAGCAAAAGCTTTACCTGGTTAGAAAATCCCAAATTGGAGTGTATTTGGGCGGAGCCAGGCCCGGGAGCTGCCCCCCAGACGCCCTAAAAGGAAGTCCAATATTTGTTCTTTTTCCCTTTTCGATTATTATTTAAAGTAATTGTATTAGTATATTTTTTCCAAATATTCATTTAAATTATATTTTTGCTTTGGAAAGTTTTTTTGGGTGTTAAAAAAGGAATTTCCCATTTTTTTGGGATCAATTTTAAAAATTATTAAAATTTTTCATCTATCTTATTTAAAAAGTAGGCTAAATTAGAGGGTGCTTTTATGTGGAGCTATATTTGGGGAATGTTCAGTGCGCTGAAGGTTAGGTTTTAAAGGGAAGGGGTTATTTAGTGCCCAAAAATTTAAACCCGATTTAGTTAATTCAGTAAGATTTTATATTTGGTTTGACGGGGCATTCTGTTAAAGGGGAAAATTCAAAACGTACTGTGTTTTGAAAATCCGAGATTGATTGAGTCTAGAACCCCCTTTACCCCCGGGACCTAGTTTAAATGAAAATAGGTTTAAAATGTAAAAGTACGTCTCTACCGTGGACCATGTAATACGTCATTTACAGACGGCATTTTAAAAGTATGTTTGTCAATGCCCAAATTTTGGGGATATCGCCCAACCCCAGTAGGGTTTTTTCCCCCATTTTTCCGTTTACCAATTAGTGAAAAAGTACCCTTTTCTTTTTTACTTCGCCCCAAAAAAAGTTTTACTGCGGCTCCCGGGGGGGCCTCTTTAAACGAGGAAAATGGTGCCCCCTTTTTTAAAAACCAAAAGTCAAAGACTGGTTGTAAACCAAATCCACCCCCACTGGGCTAGTATACAAGGGAAAAGTAAACCCGCCAAATTTGCAAAAATGCCGCCCCTTGGGGGTGGGGGGGGGGGGGCCCAAATTTTCCCCCCCCTGGTTGCAAACTTTAAAAAAATTGGTATTTCGTGTAAAAAACATTATTGGGGTTTTTGATTTTTTAACTCTCTACTCGGGTAAAAAGTTTTTTTCCGTTTAAAAACAAAACAATGAGCTGAAAAATGCTAAAATGTTTTGTAGACTTAGAGGAGCTGTAGAATTTGGGGATAATTTTGGGGGGGGGGGGGGGGGGGGGGGATTTTTTTTTCCCCAAAAAAACCTTTTTTCAAAATTACACAGATGGGGAAAAAAAAATTCCCCTTTTTGGCTGGGCACTCATAAAACCACCCCCATGAAGTTTTTTTGATTTTCAATTTTCATGTAAAAAATAAAGGGTTTTTTTGGCCACCAAAAACCCCAGTGGTTTGAACCCCGGGATAGAGAAAAAGAAAAATTTCATTTTTAATTTAAATTTATTATAATATAAATTTCATAAAAATTTTTTATCTCAAGCACTTTCCGATAGATATCTAGACCACACTCCGAATTTACAGGCCCACATTTTGTAGTATTTTCCTCTAAAAAGCAACAGTGCGACAGTGGGAGGAAAAATTTCCTTTTGGGCAGAAACCCCCCCCAAAGACCACCTTGGTGGGGCTTGTCTGCGGCCGGGGGTTTTAGGGGAAAACAAAATAAAAGAAATATTTTTTTACAGTTTTTTTAAAATTTTTTCATGCATCCGGCCGTGCGGCTTACGGGCAAACAGATTAGCGGGCATGCAATGTACAGATGACAGGCACCGCAAACGTTACGGGCCTGACGACGCTGCTACCTATTTTAGAGCACCCCGCCCGGGGAACGCGGGGGAAAAAAGAACATAAAAACCGGGAATACCCCCAGACTAGGTTAGTAACACCATTTCTGGCCCGGGTTTTAAACCAGGGGCTACGGTCCTCTGCACCTTTCCTCCCAGGCTGGGAATTTAAACTGGCAAAAGAAACGCATTTGGGATTTAAAATATCCAGTCTGTAAATGCTTTTGGTTTTTTTAAACGAAAAACCTTCAACAAAAAAAAAATGAACGATTTGAACGAGCCCCCTTTTTGAGATCTTAAAGTTCCCCCAAACCCTTTTTTCATGAAACTGCTCGGCTTTTTCGCTGATCTTTGTAAATTGGACGTTTTGAAAGGGCTTATTTGCGAGGGGGCAAATTTTTGAGTAAAATTTTTGCCTTCCCAAATTTCAAAACTTACAAAAGCACGGGCATGAGTGCACCCTTTGCTATTTTTAGTTTTCACTTCCCCTTTTGTTAGGCTGTGATCATTTTTTCTGTCTTACTTGGCTAAAGCCATGAAATTTATTTTGTAAATCGCTTAAAATCTTTTAATGCTTGTCATGTATTAAAGAAAAACATGTTATTAAAGGATATTTTGAGTTCTGAAAACAATTTTGTGCACAAAAACCGGGCTGTCAACTTATCACTTTAAAATAGATATCCACTCTCGGGTTCTTACGGGTTCACATAACAAGAATGCTTATTCAAAAAAATCACTTTTTTAAATTTTATTCCCAATAATAATACTCCAGTAGGGGGGGTTCTAAACCCTTTTTTTGCAGCGGGGCCCCCCCAAAAGCGGGTTCATTGTATTTTGGGGCCCTATCCCCAAACCCCCCACACCACGAAGGGAAGTGAAGATAATAAAAAGGCATTTTTTTTACCCCCTTTAAATTTTAATATTATTACATATAGCGGTAGGTTCCTATTACATACGGGGCTATTTTTATAATGGGCTATACCAGACTTCAATGTGAGCTTGCAGATATTATTATTTTAATATATTATTATTAGTATTATTATATTATTATGATATATTAGGCCATCATCATACTGGGCTTTTGCAAAATTTTTATGAGGTTACTGCTTTTTTTATTTTTTTCATCTCTCATCATCACATCATCACATCCATCATCATCGTAGCCTATTATTATACTAGGCTTTGCTAAAATTGGAAAATTGGGCACCAAACCTCTTTTAAATTTGGCTTTTTTTTATTTATCACTTCTAATAGTACCATCTGCTTTTTTAAAAGAATTGCAGGTTGTGATAAAGGAGCCCTGAGCCTCTTTGCCTTCAAGATCCCATTCGGGCTCATGTTTGAAAAACCAAGCCCAAACCCCCTCATTTGTGCACGATTCGTTTTTTTTTTTTTTTTTTTTTCCTTTTTTTTCCCCTTTTTTGATAAGTGACAGTGATTGTAAAGGGAAAGGGGGGGGAAGGGCTCCCGCAAATGGCCACAGCCGATTCAAAAAACCCCGGGCCCTGCGTCGAGGAGCAAAACTCTGTACATGGGGACCCCTCTACCCCCTGACTACTGGGTCCCGGGTTTTTTGTTTTTAGTCATCTTTTTGGACCTCCTCCCCAAATTTTTGACGCAAAAAGAAGGAATCTTCAGGCGACGTCACGGTTTGCGTCCTCATCAATGATCCCAAAGGACGAAGAGGGGAGGGCTAAAGATTCCCTTTGTCGCGCACTCTTCCCTCAAAACGTTCCTGCTTCTATTTATTTCTCTTTTCTGTGCACACAAACGATCCGAAACCCCCGCAAAAAATCGTAAACCTCTTTAAATATTGCAAAATTTTTTTAAAAAAGTTTGACCACCAAACGGTAGATTTTTTCATAAATCCATCCCGCTTTCTCGGAAGGCTCGTCACTCGTTGTAAACCCTTTCGGCGCTTTAGTTTTCATCGTCCCCGACTCGGCGAGGGGTGGGAAACCTGCTGGCCCGTCCTTTTCCCACAAAACCTTTTTCAGGGTGGACATGTCGTGCTGGGTTTGGTATATAACTGACGGGGTTTTTTCCCGCTTTGGGTTAAAGCTGCGGCGGGGTTTTTCAGTCCGGACCCCGTAAGGGCCAGCCGCGCCTGTTCAACCCAGGACCCCCCGTGAGGCCCCCCCTGATGTTCCCCCGGCCCCATAGCCACATCTTTTCTTCCAAACCAGTCAGTTTGAAAAGTGCAGATTTTATCCCTTTTGCTGCAGTTCCTTTAAGGCTGCTAACCCCTCTTCTATTAGTTCTTTTTTTGAATTAAAACAAGTTTAGAATTCCTCCCCCCGTGTGATATCGGCGGCTCCCCTGCTTATTTTACTTTTTAATTTCGGGGGATTGCGCTTTCAACGTGCTGGTGTAATGAGCAGCTACGCAAAGGGCCCGAACCGATTTTTTAATTGGGCCGTTTTTGTATCTCGAACGATTACTGGCATAACACATTTACGTACAAAGGCACGGCAAGTTTTGGCCTTTGATACATTTAAAAATCGGGTCGAAGTGCGCATGCGCGAGGGGTGGGTTTTTTTCTTCGCTCTTACCGCACTGTCCTGCTGCGCAGGCTACTGCTGACTGTGGGGCTTTTTGGGGCTGAGAGGGGGTCACGGCTCTCCCGTTTTTGAGCACAGTAGGCCAACTGCAAGTGATTCTGCTTTCGGTCTCAACACTACAAATCTCCAAAAACCCTTAAAGTCGCTAGATTTTTAGCTTTTGAAAAAAAAAAATATTTTTTTTTTCCAGATTTAAAAAAATTTTTTTTTTCAGTTTTTTTCCTCTCCCATCCTGTAGTCTACTCGCGCCCCCCGGGAAGAGTCCGCGCCCCCCCGGGGGGGCGCGCCCAAACGGGTGAGAACCACTGCAGTAAGGCATTACTCTAAAGTTTTACATGGGGATGGTTCTAATAATATTCCTGTTTCCATTCTGCAGAAGAAGTGTGATTAATGGCTGAAACATCTCCTCCATAGCATTGCAGTTTCTCTCCAGAATTCAACCTCAAATCTGATATTTCTTTTGAGATGCTAGTGTGATACCCCTGTTGCTATCTTTGTGCAAATACTGGTAAACTGTGCTTTCATGAACACATGACACAGTCATGAGACATGATCCCCTACCGTAACCCTAACCATAACCCTATGTTTATGACACGTCCATGACAGTAACACGTCACTCTTATGTAGATACTTTCAAGTATAGTGTATTGTTGGAAGAAGTAGCTTTAATGTCATTACTATTGGATTATTGGTGTGCATGTAAGTGTAGCAACACAATAAGAAAAACAATGAACCACAATCAAAGGGCAATGCTGAATGCCTTTTTTAAAGAAAGATTTAATAAATAATTGTTTTTAATGTTTAATTAAAATGTATGTTTTATGTAACCCAGATTAAAATAGCTTAAATTAATTAGAATAAATAACAGTAAAATATATGCAGAAAAATGTAATAATCCATCCATCTTTATCCGCTTATCCGGTATCGGGTCGCGGGGGCAGCAGCCCAGCAGGGGACCCCAAACTTCCCTTTCCTTGGATCCCGAGGCGTTTCCAGGTCAGGTAGGAGTTATAATCTCTCCACCTAGTCCTGGGTCTTCCCCGAAGCCTCCTCCCAGCTGGACGTACCTGGAACACCTCCCTAGGGAGGCGCCCAGGAGGCATCATTACCAGATGCCTGAACCACCTCAACTGGCTCCTTTTGATGCAAAGGAGCGGCGGCTCTACTCCGAGCTCCACTCGAATGACTGAGCTTCTCACCCTATCACTAAGGGAGACGCCAGCCACCCTACTGAGGAAAACCATTTTGGCCTTGCTGCCACCCATGTGGCAGCGCATCCGTCCCCAGCGGTTCCTCTCACAGGTGGTGGGCCCATGGAATAGAGAAAAGGTTTGCCACGTAGCCCGGCCGGGCTTCATGGCAAACCGGGCCACCAGGCGCTCACTGACTAGCCCTCCGTCTGGGCCTGGCTCCAGACGGGGTCCCCGGGTTTCCTCTGTCAGGTTCACTCCCTCTCTACCTCGTTCAATCATACTGTTTTTTTTAACCATTCTTTTTCCGGCCCCTCACCTGAGACCACGATATGGTGATGGTTCCCTGAGAGGTAACTCAAGATAATAGAAGACGCAAGATAATTATGTTCGACAGGAGAGCTTGGACAGTAAAGAAACTTAAGTTGCAAGTTATTCTTGAAACAAAATAGGTTGAGTCAAACTGAATGTAAGGAATATAGTATTTCATGCATTTTTTTTATTCCAAGAAAAGGGTAAAAACTTGAATAGATTGCATTTAAATGCAAAGGTTGTGTCTATGTTATATAAATTATGTATGTAAACTTTTTTTTGGTACCATTTGCTGTTTCTACCTGCTTCTAAATTCTTTCTTCTCTTTACACAAACAAGCCGGCATTCAAACTTCTTTTTTGGTCTATGGTATGGTATTGTTATTTAACTACAAACTGCTCCTCCAAACCTAGAGCCTGGTCCTAACTTATATACTACTTGTAGTGTGACATTTAATTTTTAAGATTATTTTTTGGATATGTTGTTTAAATACAAGTGATAGATACCCATTTAGGTTAAAATGTGTCCATGATAGCCAATACTGTCAGTTTCGGACCATGTCTCTTAAAAATAAAATTAATAAAACTACCTGCTGAGAAAGAAGCTAGCCTGAGGGTGGTACTTTTCTTTTTAAATGACCATGGCTATTGGTAAACTAAAATCTTCTAACTAAAAACCACTGCCTGTTAACCTCAGGCTGGATTTAAAAGTGGAATATGTAATGCTGACAGCTAGTGTTTTTAAATAGTTACTGCAATTAAATAAAAAATACTGGAGCCTGTCGGTACACGATCCGTCCCTCCTGCACGATCGGTTCTGCGCATGTGGGAAAATATTCGCGCATGCGCAGATATTTCATGATGAACTTGGTTTTACGACACTGGCACGATCTGTTCCCATAGACAGTAAAGAAAGTCTGTTAGCATCCACCGGAAAGCTAACGTTAGTTTAGCCAACAGTAGCTGCTTTTTCCCCTGTTTAGTTGAGTACCGATTTTGCCGGGAATAGCTGTTAGCTAACTAGCGTCCCAAATTCCGGTAGAGGCTAACCGTTCTCTTAGCTAATACCTCATGCCGATCTGTCATTGTTGTAGCCGTTAGCCGTTAGCCTCATGGATTTTAAGAGGACTGTTGCCTCCACCCCGTTAGCTTCCCGGCTAACCGCTAGCTTTGATTCAGTCTACAAAAACGTTACTCAAACTAAACAGTGGGGAAAGCAGCTACAGCTAATTAAGACTTTACAGTAATAATAAAGACAAATTTTTGAGTGATGTGTTTTAAATGAGCACAAGTAAAGTAGAACTGACGTAACCACTATTATATATTTGCTGTTATGTTATATATAGAAATATTATATTGAGGGTCTTAACATGCTGTTTCAGCTAGCCGAATTAGCCAGTTAGCCGAATTAAACGTTAGCTAAACTAACGTTAGCTTTCTGGTGGAGGCCCAACAGCAGACGGCTACTGTGGAACGGATGTGCAGTGCCGTAAATTCCTGGTAAATCCTCGTACATCATGATTATCATCTGCGCGTGCGCGAACATAATGCACATGCGCAGAACGGATCGTGAAGGCAGGACGGATCATGTACCAACAGTGCCTTCTTAGTGTTTTTCATGCTATAGAAGTGCCCCTAGCACTCCCATTCAAAAGGCCATCTGACCAAAAAACGATAATAGGTCAATATTAAGAGTGCCACTTCCGTCCTAACTATGCTTCAAATGAAAGTTTTACTCAAGTACATTCACAAAAGAACCCAGGTTGCATTTTGGCGAGAGTTACGCATTAAGATAGACAGCTGAGTAAAGGGAGGTGGGACCAACAATAATAAGTATATTGTAACTTCAAAACCATATAATGTGAAGTTAATTTCATTTAGTCAGTTAAGGTGGGTTATATAAAGATGAATGACTAATACTGAAATTCATGAGTGATTACATTACATTCTTTAGCATCTTGTGCAGCAATAAATTCAGCATTTTGCAATTGCATTATGTGATCTCACATTGTATAGGTCTTTTACACAAGCATAATAATCGTAAGGACAGCTGTAAAAATTGTCTGTGTCATATTGAACGCCTGTTCTGTTAGGAATGATCAAATATACTAGGTAATAAAGCTTGGAGAGCTTTGTATGCTATCAAATGCAAATTTGGAAAAAATAAATGGATGGTATTGCACTGTCCTCCAGCACTACTGTCATAAATCTAGGAGTTATCTTTGATCAGGATTTATCCTTTAACGTCCACTTAAAATAAACCTTACCTTACGGTCCCACTGGAGCACTGCACTCCCAGAATGGAGTTACTTGTGATTCCTGGAGTCTCTAAAAGTAGAATGGGAGCCAGAGCCTTCAGCTGTCAAGCTCCTCTACTGTGGAACCAATCAATCAATCAATCAAAATTCATTTTTATAGCACTTTACAGCAACCAGGAGTTATCCAAAGTGCTTAACATCAGAAACCAAGAGTAAAAACACATATCATACAATAGCAAGAGTGAACATAGAAAACAGTAAAATCAGAAAAGTTTACAAAGAAACAGAAGAATGAAATTGTCACACCACTGCTTAGAATTAAAAGTCAGACTAAACAAATATGTTTTTAGTTTGGACCTAAAAAGAGCTACATCTATAAATGCGAATATCAGGGGGTAACTTGTTCCAGAGTCTCGGGGCAGCAACTGCAAAAGCCGGATAACCCCACCATTTATACCTGGACCTTGGGACTTCTAAAACTCGCTGATTTGAAGACCGCAATGACCGGTTGTGCTCTTGCAAAGTTACAATTTCAGACACATACTCTGGGGCCAGACCATTTAAAGCCCTAAAAACAAACAAAATCTTAAAATGTATTCTAAAATGCACCGGGAGCCAATGCAGGGTGTGGAGAACGGGAGTGATATGCACGTCTAGATGTATTTGTTAAGAAGCGAGCAGTCACCACATTTAAGTGTAAACTTAAAACTCTCCTCTTTGATAAAGCTGATAGTTAGGGAGTGAGGAGTCAGAGTGGTTTTTAGCAAATAGACTCCATCGCTATCGCTATACAAATCTTTGATATATATATATATATATATATATATATAGGGGTAGAGAACCATCAGACCACCACGATTGAATCTAGACACTGGTGGCGGCGACAAAAGAGCCCGAAGACCAGACCGAAGGAAGCTCCGGATCGGTCACCTTGAGTAGATGACTGGAAGTTGAAGAGGAGGTGGAGGGTTGCACTCTTTCCCTTTTGTGACTCTGTGATTGGCCCTTGCCATTTATGTATGATTCGGATTGGTTTAGCAGGCAGGTGTACGCCTCCAACAGCTGATTCGAGTTAGGTAGAGCACTGATTAAGAGTGAGATCTTACTGAAAGGATTTACACTGAGATACAGTTATACACAGTATGATAAAATATACATTTATTAGGATAACAGCTGAATTGATTTAGGAGTGCATCTATTAATAGTTAAGTCTTCCTGAAAGAATTTACGCTGAGTTACATTTCTAGTCAATGTTCTATTAACTTTTATTGTGACTGTTATTGGCACAATTAATTACACCCCTAATCGGCCCCATCAGACTACCTAGAACCTGGGTCTGTCTGAGGTTTCTTCCTAAAAGGGAGTTTTTCCTCGCCACTATCCCACTAAATGCTTGCTCTTGTGGGAATTATAGAGTATGTTCTAGACCAACTCCCTCTGTAAAGTGTCTTGATACTATAAATAAAATTGAATTGAATTGAATTAGTATCCCCACAAGAATTTGGCTAAAAATCAATTTTGTTTTGATAACACCAATAAAGCTTTAGGGAAGCAAAATCTGGGGCCTGACTTCAAAACAAGAATTTAAAAAGTAGAATATAACTCCCACTGAAAAATTTCAATTGAAATTCTGTAAAATAATTTTCGACGTTTGCCCAAACACCCTGAACAATGCATGCTGATGCATGCAAGCAAATGCATATTTCATATTCATTAACGCAAATTCGGCTTTTTCATCAGCGTTGCCATGGCCACTTTTTACCAAGTAACTAACAACCCAACCTCCTCTCCTTTTCTTAAGGAACCTGTTTCATTACCTGTGTCACTCCACTATCTCCTATTCCCATTTAAGGGAGTTGAAAAATTACGAGCCATTTCACCTCAACCGAGTGTTTACATCTCACTACAATCACCGCACTTAACTGCCTGTGGCACTGCCAGGCCAGGTGAAATCTCCTTTCTATCTGCTGGCCCAGGTAGATTCACAATTGGAAGAGCTTGAGTATGTCCCTGCTATAGCCTGCCTTATAACAGTAGTAAATGCAAAACAACAGATAAGGCCGGTCTTAACAGGAAAGCATTGTCCTGGCTCAATAAAAGGCAGCAACGTTGTGTATTTGATTAGTACAGCTAATCACAAGGAGATCGGTGAAGAATTGTAATGTTATTGATTAGGACATGGGCCCTTAATGCCACCTGGAGCACCTGATAGCATCTCTTATTTACCAACTAGCCTGATGAATCACGATGCGCTGATAAAGCTGGCAATGCCCTTGAGTTCCCAGAAGCAGACACTGTGCATATCTGCAATGTGTGCTGTACAACAGCTGAGGACAGGCAATCCTGCAAAGTGTGTGCAAAGATATTGATTGTGTTGTTTTATCGATTATTCTAGTCCCATCTATAAAAACATTGTCAGCAGCATTTTGCAGATTCAATTTTAGCAAGTTTATTTGAATGACACTTTGACAAATGCATGTTATTATTATTGTAAATATGGATTGTTATTGTAAATTTTGGGTTTTAGACTGACCCACTGAGAAACCAACATTTCAATCGCTAGAGCCACACCGCTAGCACTGCTGAATTAATAATGTATATATGTACGTTTGTGTGTATTTACCTGTGATTAATTAAAAAGTAAAACCAGCCATGGGTACACCCTGGATAGCAGGTCCACAGGGCTGAGACAAAGCTCGCGCACACACTGATGGGCAATTTAGATTCAAGAATTAACCCTATCATGATAAAAAAAAACGTAGACATGTTTCAGATGCAAGTCTTAGCTTGAGCTAGATTAAAGTTACTGAATTTACTTATTCTATTATGTTTAATATGTCTATCTTAAATTAGCTGACTGGCTAACACTGGTGCACTTTACAGCAATGTTGTGTAACGTGCATTTGTTATCATACTGCATGAAATTTGCCAAAAATAACTTGTTTCTGGTGAACAATTTGTAAAAGATTTCTTAGTTGACATTTTTTCACATTTGAAAAGTTTCTGATCATTAAAATCACAGTGGCCCTCATTTATCAACCTAACGTAGAAACGAGAGCAGATATGAACGCAGAAATCCTCTTACGACAGGTAATTTAAATATCACGCCCCAATATATTCTATAGTCTCTACTATTTATGACATGGCCAGTAATCTGGCTAAGAAGTATCACTTTTTTAGAGGTGGATATTGAAACCCTGACATCTCAGTTTAATTTGCAATAACGTGTGTCCTATTTGGCAGCCTAAAAACCGGTATTAGGCTTTAGGAAGAATGCGGAATAGAAAGAGATTACTGATGCGGTCAACAGTGTTGCCGTATTAAATCAGACTCCAGTTGAAGTTTATTTAATTTGTACATCCTTGACATGTGTATACTCCTAATAGTAATATATAGACTTAAATTGCAATCTCTTAGGCCTACATGTAGGTGTACCTATATTTAAATAAACACACGGCAGCATAGTTTATGCAGTGTTTTTTTTTAATTTTACTCATAATTTTTTCGTGAGTCAGAGCCAGGCAACAGCTTTGAGGGAGAGCGCGTGTCCCCCCCCCCCCCTTGTGCTGGACCCCCACCCTGACCCTGTCTGCTGACAGCAGAGGGGCTGGAAAAACAAGCCAAAATATGTCGGTCAAAGGCAGAAAGAAATCGTTAACCTGTGGCCATTAACGACACTAGAAGACAAACAAAAACCTGAAGAATAAATTAATATGTTGTGCATCGTCATGTTTCCTGTTATGAATATCATTGCCAAACATAACACTATACCTTTTGAAAGCGAGAAGTAAACACTGTGGACACTGCTCTCTGGGCATCGGGTCGGCTGGCTCGGTCACTAGGCCTACATTTATGGCACCCTGTTTTTCTGCGCGATGTTGTGATGTTGTGTGATGTTTTTCTGGCATGTATAGTACCCCCCCCCCACTGTGGCTTATGTGTGTAGGCTATGTGTGCACTGTTGCTCGGCCTGTAGCGTTCTTCCAAAAGAGCCAGATCTGCCATTGTCAATAAATGATCAGCTGATGACTTCTTCATCTTCTGTTACATGTTGCACCGCAAATCCACACTGACTCAAAAACTTGCGTACATGAGGTCAGACCAAACGTGGGATTTTTTTGCAGCCTACGTGTTGTGAATTCCTCATGCCACAGAGACTGTTTAGTTACGTTAGTTATGTTAGTTACGGAGACATACGTTACGTTACGTTCGTTAGTTACGTTACGTAAGTTACGTCAGAAATCCCCGCGACGCTTGGGGGTATTTATTACGGCAGTGCCTGTACTGAAGTCAGAGACGATTGTAGTTGGTGTTATATCTAGCTAATGTAACAGCAGATTAAGCTATCCCTAATTTGTTTCTGTCTTAAATGTATGCAAATTGAAACGTTTTCACCTGTAATGTGAAGCAGTTAGTTTATCTGTGTTTTGCTAGCATGCTAATTCCACTGCACACCATAGATGTTGCTAGCTTGTGTGACTCGTTTGGTGCTGGGCGGATAGGATTTTCATTTTTTTTGCTATTGTGATAGTTGTACATTACTTCAGTATTTAGTTTGATTAGATTAATAATAGTTATTCACTAGATAATAATAGGCATGTTAGCTGTGACTTAATGTACCTTCTTTTGGATTTTTTTTCAGAAATTTAAACATCTTTCATTATTCCAGTTTTCATCCACCTTCAGTTGTTCTTTCAAGGCAACATTTGGCTTGTGACTCCCTTTACACTCCCCCAAATTTAAAAAAGGTTGAACCCATCTGATGCTCGGCTCTCTGATAGGAGCCTGAAGCGGCTATACTCGTCATCCCTTTTACGGGGTTAAAAACCCCCCTAGCTCTCTAAAAAAGGGGCGATTCGAGTATCTGAGTGTATGAAACATCCAAAAAGGGGTTTTTTTGGAAAATTTATTCATAAAGCCTGAAAAGCTAGGATAAGTTAGTACGTTGTCTAGTTTTACAGCTATCTCCCTTTGTTCTCCCTTTACTCCCTAATAACTCTGATATTTTTTTTGAAAGAGAGTGAGAGAAATAGAAGGATCCATAGAAAACACTTTATAAAAGGTTTAGCCCCTAGGGGATTGGGTTTGATAACAGTGTTAGGGAGGCTGCCTGTAAAGCCTGTAATTGAATCTGCCAAACCCTGCCATAAGGAGTTGCTGCCAAAGAATTTCATTAGTCGGTCATTCAGTGGGGAGCTGAGCAAAAAATCTGCAGGAGAATATACAGACTATTGTCTGGTTTAATCTACAGTTACTGCTGTGAAAAACCTGGACACACTCATTGAACATGAACAGTAATGGAGCATTCAGATTAAACGGGAGGCAAGATTAAAAAAGGGGAAAAAATGACCCTTTTTTATTGAACAGGAATCCTTGAACGTGGTATAGCGGAAAAAACAGAAAGAGTTTAAAGTGATTTTCAAAAGTGGGAAAAATTTTTTACTTATGCAAATTAAAGCAAAATTACTTGTAGAAGGTCCATGCCAAAACCCTGAAAAGAAATAGTCATGCTGTGGTGAAAAAAACATCTATGGAACCGATGCGCATTAGGCTGCTGCAGACTCTGGGTATCTCTTTGACTTTGGGCTCCAAGATTATGGTTTCAAATAAATATGTGGCATGAAGTCACAAATGGTTACTTGCTTACATGGATTGCTAAAACATAATCTACACTATGTGAGCATTTACCCTGCCTACAGCAGCAAACTAATAGATGGTTACGTTCAATTTTTTCACATGTAGCTAATATTTACTACTGTTCAAGAAAGTGTGTTTGTGCAGTCCCTGTTATCTCATCTTCAACAATGAATGTACCAACTGTACAGATTTGAGCTGTAACTAGATTGCAGTGTACGCACCAAACATATGTTGTTACACTTGAAAAAGTACCTTAAATATGCTAAAGTGCTCTATAAAACTGAGGGTGACTGGACTTTTGGATTATAATTCTCAAAAAACAGCGTAATAAAATAAAAAAGGTACAATTATTATTTACAGTTCATGCATGTAAAACAATGACAGTCTATTAAATAAAATGATACAGTTAGGACCTCCAGTTTTTGATCAACATATAGCAAGGTAATCATCAACATCCTACATCTTCAAACTTCAGTTTGATGCCACTGTAATGCTAAACAAAGATTTCACATGATTAAGATGGGGTCATCCCTATGTTCCATAAGTCCTCATTGTAAGAAAATTGGTAAGGACTACCTCCACATTTCTAATTACAAAACAATAAAGGGGGATGGACATTTTAAAAACATTGAGTCACTGTAGAAATATAAATTTCTTAGGTCAAGAAAACTGTCTGTCCACAAATTTTAGGCCGTAGGTTTACAGTTTCAGCTGTAGGTGGGTGACTTCAACAACTGACCCAGGGAAAAATACATCAAACAATTAACCTAAGGAAAGAAGTATTGCAGAGAACATTTGAGGGCTCTTGTTCGTCATACATTATAAAGAGGATATTGAGCTGGGGAACATAGGACCCTGGGAACATAGATATGCTCTCATTAACATTCATGTCAGCCTTAGCTTAGTACACTGTAGTCCCTTTCACACATGGCACTGCAATCCTAAACTTAAATATTAAGAGATGCACGTAGTGTTCGTGCAAGGTGCTTGAATTTTGAGGGAAAAAAATGTAATTAAGGAATATCTTCATAGTAGCCCTTTTTTTTAAAAGTGCTTAAAATAGCTTTGAAATAAATTAACCACATAACTCTGTCTTATATTTTGTCTAGTTTGCTTCATTAAGTCATAATTTAAATGCTTAGTATCAGAAATCATGCAGCTCTTTTTAAAATTTGGATGCATCACTGTCTTGCACTCGGCTGCACTCTCTCTTTCTTTTCTTTCTTCCTAGCCATGATGAGCCGCTTATCGAAAACTAGCTACTAGGAGCGGGATTTTGTTGTGCGGGGAAAATTCTTGTAAATGGGGTTGAACAATGCCGTGATGGATTTTTTAAAACATCTGTCTATGCACTTTGTCTTCTTTCTTTGTCTAAATGTTATTAATAGAGTTGCCTTATAGAGTTGCTAAGGATACTTGTTAGGTTAATGTATTAAAATAAAATTTCTGCAATTCTTGAAATTATTTTGTCCTAACAAAGTAAAGCGGCTTTGACAGATAACTGCCTTCAACCTGGGAGTGTAAGAGGAAATCAGCATCCGACTGACTCTATCAGGGGGAAACTCTTTATCCTTGTTTGTTCTAAAAGAGGAGAACTGTTTATGCTGTTAGGACGCACATTCTCCTTTATGTGATTTTAATTGAGGCAGTTAAGCCTCCCTTGGAAGAATCTGGCTATTATACACTTGCACGCAGTTGCACACAAAAATGTATCAGTATAAAATCACGGTGATAAACAGTTACCAATGACGGAGAAGGAAAGAGAAGGGGAGAAAACAATAGTTACCGATGATGGAAGGAAAGAGAAGGGGAGAAAAAACTGATTGACCTTTCTTTCCAGCATCTGTGGAGTGTGAATGTTATCAGCGGTTAGCAGCATATGGACAAAGCTTGCACCTTTATACACTGCAAAATCACGTGCAGGTATATATGTCATATGGGATAGGTTTTTATATAAGAGTTAATGGTCATTGTGTTTGTAGCAGCCATCTGGTTATGCAGTTAGTTCATTATTTGTAATGCCTGTTTTGGTATTGCATGTACGCATATGTACATAATGAGATTGTGTAAGGGTGTGCAATATGTGTGTGTGTGTGTGTGTGCGTGTGTGTGGTACAAGAATGTGTGTGTTAAGGTGTGTTACATATTTATGCATGTGTGTTGGTGCCAAAGTACAAATACTTCGTTACTGTACTCAAGTAGATTTTTCTGATATTTTTACTTTACTTTACTAATTTATTTTTTTGGCAACTTTTTACTTTTACTCCTTACATTTTAACACGAATTTCGGTACTTTCTACTCCTTACTTTTTACAAAATTGGCTCGTTACTTTAGTTTTGTACTAAAGGTCGTCTATCAGGTGTGATTGTGTGTATCTCGGAGAATAGCGCGGACACGTGCCTCATACCACGAGCGGGTGCTCACGGCACACAGAGAAAAAAGTGAGAGAAAAGAAAAAGAGACTAGCTGTCCGGAGGATAATCAGCTGAGATTGTGTGTGATCTATGAGAACTGTAAGTCATGTAATTTATGTTATCAGTTCATTTAAGCTTGTTGTTGTATTGGTCTGTAGTTCTTGCAAATTTTAAAAGTTAGCTTGTTTGTGTTCTTAACCTGTTAAGTAGGTTACCCCTGTTACCTAGGTTACACCTTTTACCTAGGTTACCCCTGGCTGTTGATTCAATATAAGGACGATTGTTGAACGTGCTCATTAAGATAATGCAATTAATAGTGTGTTTATTGTTATTTACTAGCGTATAATTCCTATGCGTTGTGTATGGTATCCTTTACAATGTTATTTATTTATATTACCAAACAAACACACAGCCATAGCTGAGCTACCCACGCCCATGTTTATACTGATGCTTGATTTAATAAAGCATCAACAGAGAGAAGTTGTCTCCGACTGTGTGTTAACAGACACACCTGGGTCGAAGTTGGAAACCAGAATCAGCTTTAAATACAGTCCTTATCTAGTCCTCACTAAGTTTCAAATCATTTCACTGGAGTTAGTTATTATTTTTGTGTCATCAAAACTAAATTGAATCTAATTAGATTGGAATATACACAGACTTCTCACAAAATCACAACTGAATTCATATCTTTCTACTCGGTCAGAATCTTATTAACCTGGACTCCCATAGTGTGTTCCAAATCGCGCACTTCCCTTAGTGCACTTCCAGACAGTACACTTCGTGCACTACGTACTATCTTGCATAGTGCGTAAATTTGGACAGAGGAGTGTCGTCTCTAATCGCTCACTTCCATGTGCACTTACCGGAAATGACGATCACATTTAATCTCTTCTTCTTCTGTAAAATTGTGAATTTCACCAGGGAGAGCATTCCAGTCTGCTATTGTGTTTCTTGAAGAATAATTCCTGCTTTGTTTTTGATATTTTAACAAAAATAAATGTGATATTTTTATTTGCTCCGTGTCACGCCAGGACAACGACTGCGACACCGCCGTCATGTCACGGCACACAAACAGCACACACAACTGTATCGTAATATTCGTTTTTGTTACTGCACTCTTTTCAATTCATTATCTATACCTATTCTTTGCAGTCCACTCTTATATGTATATACTTATGTTTCTGCTCTAAAAATAAGTAACGTTAATATTCATTCATTCATAACGTTACTGTTCATTTTAATGCTCAACGGTTTCATGAGGAAATCCTTGTGGCCCATAAATAATGTTGTTGTGAAGCATTAACCATACAACTTACCTTATAGACAAAACATCATTACAGTTACATTTTTGTTCTAAATAGTCTTCATACATGACGATACAACAGTGAAAGCAGAGGGAACAGACCTGACATTTAAATAGACCCATTCCTTTATATTCATTATATGCTTGCTACAGTCATGCAACGTGCAGTACAAAAGATAACAAAGTTAAATACTTTTAATATAATTCTATTTTAAAATGTGCTTGTAGTTTTGCAGCCCCCCCCCCAAGGCCGTAGTTAGTCTGATGGGTACAGGGACATAAGGGGGGACTTCAGACTCTCCAGGGGATCCTTCTACGGTCTGTTGGCCATCGTCACCCCTAATTGATGCCCCTCTATTTCTCGTTTGTCCCTGAAGAGACATCAGGTGGAGGCAGTATAAACAGTATATACACATCAGGTGATGCGGTAACCGCGGATACGTTTTAACATTATGCTACATTATGCTACCGGCAGACAATCAGCTGATCGCTATATTGCTGAGCTAACGCTCACAGCGGATTATGTACAACTTGTTAAGATCACACATTTACCACTAAAATCGTCTACAGTGCGACAATAGTTTAACACAAACAACAATATACTACAACACATGTAACGTTAGCTTAGCACTTATTTGCCGTGTATGGTTAAACTGTGCCGCTGTTAGCTAGCTAAGGTTAGCTTGCTAGCACGTCAAATTACGGTACCAAAAAACATTAAAATTCGAGATAAAAATGTATTTTAAAACTGTAAGATTAACCAAATATACAAATACAGGTACATAAAATGTTATAAGTATAGCAAAAAGACTCATGTTCAACTTACATTTGTATTGCTCTGTAATCCTGGCTATTGCGTTTTCGGCCGCCATTAATGAAAGTTTTTTGACTGTTGTTAGCCCCGCCCCTTCCGCTACGTAGCCAAGATGACGACAGTTGAGTGTGGAAAGTGTCCATCGATACGCACTCAATTTTCTGCCCGTTTTGAGTACACCATCCGGGTACTAAAGTGCACTGCATTTGACCGCACTTCGACAATGTGAACGCACTATGTACTCAAAAAGTTAGTATTTAGTACAGAAGAAGATTTGGAACACACTACCAGTCTCTGTCACAATAAATAAGCTATATGTTTTAGGCCTAATGGCAGACAGCCATTTAAAATGTAGCCAATGGAAAATAAAGAACATTTTTCCATGTCCACTGTAGTTTCTCAGCGTGATCTCTAATAACATCTGTCTGGTCCAGGTAGCTTTGTCATTCGCAAGGCTACTTTTACTTTTATACTTTAAGTACATTTTCAAGCCTCTACTTTGTTACTTTTACTTGAGTAAAGACATTATATCAGTACTTCTACTTTTACCAGAGTATTTTTTAACAGAATTATCTGTACTTCTACTTGAGTATGGGAAGTGAGTACTTTTGCCATCTGTGGTTGGTGCACATATGTACTGTATGTTTATTGTGTTTCAGTGTGTGTCTTTGCATTATTTAGAAGGTATAAATATTAAGATAGGGTATTTGTGTGTGTGTGTGTGTGTGTGTGTGTGTATGTTGAGTGCGTAGGCCTCACTAAAGTAGATAAATGGCCTCAGTCCTCCACTGACAAGTATCTTTGTGTGTGTGTGTGTGTGTGTGTGTGTGTGTGTGTGTGTGTGTGTTATGCCCCTGAAAAAGGGGAGAAATAATCACCAGAGTGATACGGTTATGTTTCCTCACTGAGAACTTTAGTGTAATGAGGAAAAGACCCTGACTTTCACGGGAACCTGGGTGGAGACCCAAGCAGTCAGTTTTAGGCACATAGATTAAGACCATTTAGTAGATCACAGATTAACCCCCAAATTTCACAGGATGCGGAACGGCTGCGGAACGGCTCCGCTGCATGTCTGCTCCATGCTCCGCCGTCCATCAACACCCACCAGGTCCGGATCTGTTACGGAATGACTGACAGCTGAAGTCATGAGGACGCACAAGATCTTGCAAATTCACGTAGAATAGAACCACAAAAATAACAACAGTTTGTTTCCATCCAGAGGAATAGAGAGGAAACAACTCTGTGCTGTGTTTTGAAAGTGTAGTGCAATGAACAATGATCCGCCGTGAGCATGGTCTGTTTTATTTTGAAAATTAACCGGATGTTTTATTTGTTTCTGTGCTCGACTTCCTGTCCCGCACTCTCATGTGCTGAATTGCTGAAGAGCTCTCTGGCATCCGACAAAAATAGCAGATCACTGGAGGCGGCACGCAGCTGGGAGACAGCCGTTCCGCAGTTTGTGGAAGTACACACATTGCCTTTAATGGAAACAAAGTTAAACCGACGTTGTTCCGCAGCCGTTGCGCATCCTGTGGAATTTTGGGGTAACACTTTTACCCTTAAATTAGGCACCACAAAGTAATCAATATAACGTTTACAAATTCCTCTTACAATTTTTACCCTGTGTAGGCTTGATGGATTTTAACTTTTTAACACAATTATATGAATTTTATCAATCTCTATGAACTAGCACTGAATGCATGATCTTTTTACCCTTAGATATTTTGAGATCCTTACATACTATAAACATACTAATGCCTTTCAGTCGATAACAGGCTATGAGTTTTTCCTTTTACCATGTCACATGTGGGTGGGTGCGTGCGTGAATGTGGTCAGGATGGTGTTTTCAGGTAGAAGGAAGGGTGGGCTTGGCAGTGAAATCTTAGCACCCTTCGAGCTGCGCCATCTTGCTTTTCCAGAACGCTGTGCATATCTCAGATTGAAACATAATGGCCACTGGAGCCGGAATTGACGTTATCTTTGTTGTTTGGGTTGTTAACCGAATGTGGCCTGGACAATACATTTCGCAAACACATATACAAAAGAAAAAGAAAAAAGAGGGGTAATAAATTTGTCCTAGATATTTTATTTAGCCTTACCGTATGTTGGCTGCCAGGGCTAAGAACTAGGCTGTAAAGGTTTTCCCTTTAATGAGAAATAAATAAACCTTTTCTAACTGCTGATTAATCAGCAAATTTGGTTTTTGTACCTGAGCCTCCACAGGAGGCTGCCAGAAAGGCCCCAAAGTTCTCAAGGGATCACTGCTTTCCATTAATTTATCTATGCATTTTTGCCTCTTATCCAGATCATACTCTCACGGGCAACATACTAAGCAAGGTAACCCATACATCCTTCTCTCTAGCTACTTCTTCCAGCTCTTCTTGTGGAACCCTGAGGCGTTCCCATGTCATCATGGGATATGTCATCCTTCTAGCATGTTCCATGTCTGTCCCCTTATGGCTTCCTCCCAGTTGGACGTAACTGTAATACCTCCAAAGGGATGCATGCTAGGAGTGCTCACAATCCAAAAGAACCAATCCACCATTTCCCCTGGAAGAGTTTATGTCCTCAGAAGTGAAGGTAAAAACCCAAATCTTGCTTTACACTTGGTTGCAAAGTACTCCTGCCTCTTTTAGCAAGCAAAACCAGGTCCTGGCAGTGCCAGGTCCTATGCAAAAAGCTGAGATGTAACCTTGAGACTCCTTACTAGACTACTCTCCACACCTATGCTGCTCCTTGAGATTCTGTCCATGAAGATTGCAAACGGAATTGGTGACAAGGCACAACCCTGGCGTAGCCAAAAGACCACTTTTAACACATTTAAATTCCTGCAGAAAATTTGGACACAGCTGTCACTCTTGGTTATACATGGATCGTATTAGATTAGATTAGATTAGATTCAACTTTATTGTCATTACACATGTACAGGTACAAGGCAACGAAATGCAGTTTCGGTCTAACCAGAAGTGCAATAGCAGTAAGTGCAGGATATATACAATGGTCCTATAAGTGCAAGACATGGATATGTAATGAAAAATATAGAAAAGAATACTATTATAAACAGAGTTTTACAGATGGGTTTGTCGTATGAATACAAATATAGTAACAAGTATTGTGAGCAAGATTTACAGCTAGGGAATTTGGTGGGTATTACTATAATTGCAAATTTTTACAGATATGTGCAAATAGCATAATATACTAATGGTTTACAGATTTTACAGGTGAGTATGTACTATGAATATATATATAAGGCGGCTATTATTATTGACAGAATTTTTACAGATAGCTATAATAAGTTAGGCTAAAATGAGCAGAATAACAATGATTTAAAGGTAGTACAAATAAAGTAAATTTGGGCAGAAACTATCCGAATTAAAGTGCAGTGGAAAGTAATTGCATATTACAGTTAAAGTACGGTAGTGCAGATGTAAATGTAACAATTGGTACTGTAAATAAACAGTCAGCAGTGCAAATTGAAATGTAAGTAGTGCAAAAAGATGCCGATGTAAACAGTCGTTACTATAGTAACAGTCAGCAGTGCAGGTGAACATTATAATATTGCAGATAACAAAATGGAGGCAGGTGTGAGGCGGGAGAGGAGAGTCTATCAGTATATGAGGGGAGTGGGATCAATGAGGAACGGAGTTCAATAAAGAGACAGCTCTGGGGAAAAAAACTGTTCTTTAGTCTGCTGGTCCTGGTTCGGAGGACCCTGAAACGCCTGCCGGAGGGCAGGAGAGAAAACAGTCTGTGGGCTGGGTGAGAGGAGTCCTTCAGGATGCTGCGAGCTCGATGCAGACAGCGTTTCTTCTGGATGTGCTCGATGGCGAGTAGTGGAGTCCCGGTGATGCGCTGGGCGGTTTTCACCACCCGCTGCAGTGCCTTGCGCTCTGCCACAGAACAGCTCCCATACCACACTGTTGCACAGTTGGTCAGGATGCTTTCTATTGCACAGCGATTGAAGTTCACCAGGATAGTTGAGGAAAGGTGATTCTTCCTCAGTGTCCTCAGGAAGAAGAGGCGCTGGTGAGCCTTCTTGACCAGGCAGGAGGTGTTGGTTGACCAGGACATGTCCGCCGAGATGTGGATCCCCAGAAACTTGAAACTGGAGACACGCTCAACAGCCATTCCATCGATGTTGATGGTGTTGTGCGTGCCTCTTGGCTCCTTTCTGAAGTCCACGATGAGCTCCTTGGTTTTGGTGGTGTTGAGGAGCTGGTTATTTTCAGTGCACCATGTGGCCAGGTGCTGGATCTCTTCCCTATAGGCAGTCTCATCGTTGTTGCTGATGAGACCAATCACCGTAGTGTCGTCCGCAAACTTGATGATGGAATTAGATTCGTACACAGGCTTGCAGTCGGAGGTGAAGAGGGAGTAGAGAAACGGGCTCAGCACACAGCCCTGTGGTACACCAGTGTTGAGTGTGATGGACGTGGAGCAGTTGGAGCCTGATCGAACATTCTGGGGTCTGTTGGTGAGAAAGTCCAAAATCCAATTGCACGTGGAGGTGTTGATACCCAGGTCTCCAAGTTTGGCTATTAACTTGGCCGGGATGACAGTGTTGAATGCTGAGCTGAAGTCAACAAACAGTATTCGTGCATAAGTGTTCTTATTGTCCAGATGTGTGAGCACAGAGTGCAGTGCCATGGAAACCGCATCCTCTGTGCTCCTATTGCTACGGTAGGCAAACTGGTGTGAGTCCAATGTTGATGGTAGCGAGTCTTTTAGGTGTGCCAGGACCAGCCGCTCAAAGCACTTCATTACAATGGGTGTGAGTGCTACAGGGCGGTAGTCGTTAAGGCACTTCGGGCTGGAGTGTTTTGGCACTGGCACAATGGAAGTGCATTTAAAGCATGTTGGTACAGCTGCTTGGGCAAGAGACAGGTTGAAGATGTCTGTAAAAACTCCAGCGAGCTACTCCGCACATACCCTGAGTACACGTCCAGGGATGTTATCCGGTCAGCAGCCTTGTGCGTGCTGATCCTGCTCAGTGCCTGCGACATCTGTGGAGGAGAGTGTGATGGGGGGTGGTCAGCTGAGGGTTTGAGCTTGGTGGCAGTTTTTCTGTTGTCTCTTTCAAAACGAGCATAAAAGTCATTTAAGCTCGTTCAGGAAGTTGACATCAGTGGCTGTGGGGGGTGGAGTGAGTGGGTTTGTAGTCACTGATGGCTGAATGCCCTGCCACATGCGTCGAGGGTCAGCGTTGGAGAAGTGTCCCTCTATCTTCAGCTTGTAGCAGTGCTTTGGGCCCCTTTAATGCCCCTTTTCAGATTTGCCCTGGATGTGCTATAGGCCTGTGCGTCTCCTGATCTGAAGGCAGTATTGCGTGTCTCAATAGGAGTCGCACTTTCCTGTTCATCCATGGCTTCTGATTTGGGTATGTGGTGATCTGCTCTGGGTTGTAACAGTGTCTATGGTGGTGTTAATATAATCCAGTACAGAGGAGGTGTAGCAGTCAATGTCCGTGTGAGAGCCACTGGTGGCTTGAGTAGCAAACATACTCCAGTCTGTGTGTAGAAACCCTTTTCCCGAAGTGATGAATCTGCTCCTGCAGGCCACACCTTGATGGTCTTCACTGATGGCTTCACGCGGTTGATGAGAGGTGCATATTTGGGGGTGAGGAACAAAGAAAGGTGATCTGACTGTCCCAGGTGGGGGAGGGGTGTTGCCCCAGTCCCCAACACCCATAGCTTCACTATTTCCCTTCTTGCTCATTGGGTAGCGCTGCACATCAGTAATCACAAGCACTTGCATTTGCAGAGAAAAGGAAGCTCATACAGGTGTAATTTGGGACAAATTCTGCTCTCAAACACAAAGGAGCATAGTCCTAATGATTAGAATTAACGTGCTCAATATTTTGTAGTAAAACACATTTTATAGATGACACCTGAAGCAGAAACGGAAAGGGATGCATGTGGAAACTAAACTAAAACACCACCCACCTCCACCACTCCCTGTTGTGTTACAGAGAAAATACAGTTACTGATGATTTTTTACTTGAGTGGGCCGAATTGATATATCAATCCGCATTTATCTCCCCATCCAGACATACAAAATGTCTTTTCCTTTGCCTCTTTGTTTACAAACCACTGTAGTTCTAACTCCCACAGTTTTCCACCATCGTTGTATAGTGTCATTCCGTTCTAGCCATTTCATAACATTGCAAGATGTGTCAGTTGTTAACTGTATGTTTTGGGTTTGTCAGGCTTGATTTCATGTTTTGCAGACTTGAAATTGGGTATCATTTCAAGGAGACACAGCTGTGGGTTGGGACAGTCTATGGTTACAGTGCTAAGAAGTGGGCATGAAGCCTAATGGAGTTGGAAGATAAAACTGTCTCTATTCTGGAAGGGATAAGAATTGATGTGCTATCAAATATCCTTCCCCAAAAACATAGGTGAAATAGACTCTGTGGCTCTATGCACATGCATATGTGTGTGGGTATATCTGTGTCTGGTCTCTTGCATGCAAGCCAGTTTTGCTGGTACGCAATATGAATGTGGGCAGAGTGAAATGGTGCATAATTTGGGGATTTATTTTGAACAAAGCCTCAGTACCCCAAGTCAGAACAGTACCTGAGGATTCTTCAGTCAGCATTAAGCCCTGGTGTGGAAAAAAAGCCCTTCTTGGCAAGCTGGAGCAGACGTAATAAGACCCTGATGGAGGAGACACTAATGTGTTAATGCTGTTCTGAGATCTAAAGTGTTGTGTACTTAATTTTGCTTGAAGAATTCTGGTGTGTAGGTGGCACATAAGTGCAGGCAAGCACATGGGAAAGGCAGATAAAACAGAATGATTATTGCCTATCATGCTTTGTCAGATTAGCCTTTCAATATCAAGATATGTTCTACTGATGACATACAGTAGGTAAAGATTCTATGAAAACTGGATTAAGTCCAATGAACCCCATCATAAAGTATTGTATGTGGTTATTTTAATGACTGTAGTAAATCTGATTGGATCATGAAATGTGATTTTGAACACTTGCAATTAACCTTGCATGAGAATGAGAGAAAGCACTCCCATATTTAAAGGTACACTGTGTAGGAATTTCTCCCATCTAGCGGTGAAATTTTATATTGCAAACAAATAGCGCTCTCTAGCGCTTCACTTTTTTAGTAGTCGTTACGTACCAAGAAGTTATGACAACATGTCTTCAAATAGTGCTGCATCAAGTTTTCTTTTGAGTGATGAGGTTTATTATTTTAAAACAAACTGCATTTAGTCATAAGTTTAAGCGTGTATAAGTAAGTACGCCTCGTGCAAGATTGTGAATTAGCTATGTTGCCATGTTTACGTTTTTTTTTGATAGTCAACCATTAGTAACTTGACACAACGAACAAACAAATGTTACAGTATAAATCACACTGTTAAAAACTACTACTCTTTTATTTTTTGATGCATGTGCATTGTTAGAGATCATCAGGTGATTCAACGGTAGGGAGAGGGAAAGAGAGAGGAAGCGCGAGAGGATGGGGAAAGAGAGGCAGTGGATTGGCGGGAGCTAGGCGAGGTGGAATATGAGGAATAGGACGCTCGGCAGCTTAAACAGACGATCTTGAAAGAATTGATGATTTCCAAAGGCAGAGAAGAGAAGCGACAGAGGTTTGTACAATTTATATGGCTAGCAGCAGCTAGGAGTTTTCATTCTCTGCCCAATTCTATGCATGTTGCGAAATACATTTTGGTCTATATGGTTCACACTGAATATTAATAATTATTGTTTTTCTTATAATATACTTCATATGTTTATTATTCTTACTACTACTATTAAGTTACTGCTACTACATGACACATATATGTACATTTTGTTCATATTACATATTATTCTGCTTTTATAAGGTAACTGTTAATACACTTCACATATTTATATTTAATTTATATTACTCTAAACCACCTGGGGCGGCTGTGGCTTAGTGGTAGAGCGGTTGCCTGCCAATTGGAAGGTTGGTGGTTCGATCCCTGACCCTGAAGTCCCACGTTGAAGAGTCCTTAGGCAAGACACTAAACCCCGAGTTACCCCTGGTGCTGCGCATCGGAGTGTGAATGTGTGTGACTGTTTATCTGATGAGCAGGTGGCACCTTGTACGGCACCCTCGGCCACAGTGTGTGAATGGTGAATTTTTCCTGTATGATTTAAAAGCGCTTTGAGTAGTCGTTAAGACTAGAAAAGCGCTATATTATATTACATTTACAGGGCCTATAGAAAATGTTATAAAGAAGTGTTGTCTTTTGCACACCAATAAAGTTTTTGACATGAGATCCCTGCATTGTCTCCAGTGGACCATACTGCAAAACATGGTGTCTAATCTGTTGGCTGTATAGGTCTACCTAATACCAACTTGTATACCTAATGGCCAAACCCTATCCTATTTACTTTCATTTCTTCAAAGAGTTCTGCAGGTATGAGCCTTGAGTATCACAATTGCCTCACAGCTAGACTGACAGCCGGGTCTGATTTTTTTGATCAATTGATGGAGCATCAGAAAAGAAATGGTGACCCTACATCTACAGTGTTACCTAGGGTACCTTGGTGTACCTGTAATTACGGCAAAGACATGTCGACAGAGCGGAAATGCTGGGGACAAGACTCTGCCCACTGTGTGAGCCTCTTTCCACATTTCACACAATAATGTCTGGATGAGGGTTATCTGCGAAAACATAGGCAGTACTGGGAGGATCTCAGCATTCAGAAAAGTAAGGGATCCCGGTGATGACAACCATGAATACAGACATGCAGATTACAGGCACTTTATTTTCTGGCAGCATGGCGCTTCAGGACAGGGAAACAGGAGAGTGATTCCCAGCTGCTGTGTTTGCAGGATAAGGGAAAAGTTCCAAGACCCTCAGGGACAATAAACCGGCTACATTCCAGGGATATAAGAAATTGCCATGAGTACTTTTCTAAATATTGTAAATAGTTATATTTATAGATGTTGTATTCTTTGGCATTCTGTTGACGTCTAACATTGTTACAAAAAATAAAAGATTTGTTATTTGACTCAAAATTAGGAGCAATAACAATTTAACACACAATAATTAAATTGAATGTTTAAAAAAGCCAATATAGAAATGTATTCATTTGTACAAAATTATTCATGTATTTACACTAGGGATGAGCGAGTACAGCATTATCTGTATCTGTATCTGTATCTGTTTACCACTTGTATTATCTGTATCCGGATCCGTACTCGGAGTGGGCGAGGCCTAAACCGGAAGTGGTCAGATTTAACCCGGAAGTGTGTCGGGTTCTCTTGAAATGTGCGGGGCTTTAACCGGTATGTTATTTTAAGCATGCAATTGATATGAATTGATCAGAAATTGTTATATTTATTGCTGATTAGAAAACTATTTACATGACAGCATCAAGCTTCAGATCAATGGTGTTGTCATTGTAACAAACTATATAGGCCTACAGTATATAACAAGTTTTGCAACAATAAATACAGCAATGTGGTTGCAATTATTAAGTAAAATGTAATGAACATTTTCTATTATCAGTGTGATCAATTTTTTTTTTTATTGGTTCTTTTTTATTTTCCCACCAGGTATGTGTGAGTGTCTGTGCCTGTGAGTGAGTAGGATATATATATATAAGAGAGAGAGAGAGAGAGAGAGAGAGAGAGAGAGAGGGGGGTGGAATGTGTTTGTGTGTGTAACTTAATTTGTAATATTCATTTATACCACAACTGCCTTTTATTTTTTTTATAAAACACAGCAAGAAAGTTTCAGACATTGACACAAACTGGTTAGAGCCAGCAGGCAGTTTAAAAAAAAAATAAAATAAAAAAAACTCCGACGGCAGAGATGTAACACGAGTAGCATTCTACCAAACAGCATGTCTAAACAAACCCCACGTTACCAGAAGTCTCCTGGTTACTAGGTACTAGTTCAAACCGAAGTATAAAACAAACCTGAAGCTGAAGAAACCCTAAATGTTAACAGAAAAATCCCCGCGGACCAGAAGGGGAGAGAGCTGTTCACTTCTCCGTGTCACGTGTACGAGTGAGCGGCACACAGCAATAGGGGTGGGCGGATCGATTTAAATATCGATAGTATCGATGCCAACGCTGGTATTGGTATTTGATCGATACAACTGTAGTTGAATCGATATTTTAATTTAGATATCTCTCCTCTACGTTCACTCTACTTTGCTTGTGTCTTCCACCTTCCTGAGCAAACGCCGCTTTCACATCTTGGCCCACATTGCTCCTCCCCCCCCTCCCTGCTCCTCTGCTGTGATTCGTTGTTGTGTCGTCATGTGACTCACTGACACAACGCGCAGAGGAGCAGCGAGACTGATAGCACATTGAATGAGAGATCAGGATGGCCGAGAGGAAGAGAAGTGTTGTGTGGAGCTATTTTACGGCACTAAATGATAATACTGCAACTTGTGATACGTGTAAAAAGAGAATTCGATACTGTGGCAACACTACAAACCTATACAAACACTTAAAAACACAGGACAAGGAAAATGCTGATCTACAAAAACAAAACAAAAAAGAAGAAATGAGGAGGGAAATCAATCCACTTCCAGACCCCCGGCACAGAGACAGAGTTCGTTGGGAGAGTCATTTCAGAGAGGCAGAGAATACCCAGGTAGCTTGTAAGAGTAGGCTAATATTATGTTGGTCATGTCATATTGTGCATTAGTTAGTGTGATTGCTCAAGAATAAGACATTGCAAAATTTTTGTTATTCTTTATTTATTTATGTATTTTTTTAAAAGGCAGTAAAATTTGGTTTGTATTCATTCTACAGTGCCTAATAACTAATAATAAATGTACTTCAATACATTAATAAAAAAATATTGCCTAAAGAATTGATCATTCATTCACCTCAGAAATAATGAAATGCTCTCCCCTACACAAAAGTATTTTTTTAAGTAAAAAGTATCGTATTGGTATCGGTATCGGCAATACGGACCCTATATGTATTTGGTATCGGATCGATACCAAATTTTGCAGTATCGCCCACCACTACACAGCAACAGGAGTCTGTCTGCGTAGGGAGGGGCGCTGGGACTAGCCAATCACAGAATAGTGTAGGGGAGGGGCGCTGGGACTAGCCTATCATAGAATAGTGTAAGGGAGAGGCGTTGTGACTGGCACTGTGACTAGCCTATCACAGAACGGAGACTCAGTCAATGGAGAATTTCATTGAATCCGAGCACGGATATTGACTCGCATTACTCGGATAATACTTGCACTCGGCAAAAGTGCTTTATCCGTACCGGATACTCGTTTCAGCCGAGTACTCGGCTCATCCCTAATTTACACCTCAAACACCACCAAAACAACAGCTCAATCTGCCTCTAAATTGGTAGCAGCATGGAAGGCGGCGCCTGTGTAAGACATGGTGTGTCATTAGTTATGGACACACAATTCAGTATCAGTTAGAGACATAGGTAATTAGCTGAAATAATGGCATTTAGATTGGTTTGTCACTTACCCAGACCTCTGCTGACCTGTGTCTGTACCAACTGTGATGTTGGTGGTGGAGGTATGGGAGGCACAACACCAAGCCACCGTGGGTGATCTGGAAGTAGGGTCCTCCATTGCGGCATCCCAATTCCACCTGTGACTCTCCCTTTCAAGATGCGTCCTAGCAACTCAGGGATGTGACCACATGATTTCTCACACTTCATGGCGTAAAGGCTATATCTTCTTGCATTCTTGTTGTACTTCTTCCTAAGACTAAATTTAAAAAAAATTAAAATTATTACAAGTAATTTAGTCATTATGAAAACTAAACTCTCATACTTACAATAGGAATATGCATTTATTTGAAAACACAAATTTTGATGGGAGTTTAATATACACTTGTTGTATAGATACTATACATACAGATTACTGCACGGGTCTGTATTATTCAATGTGAGGTCACAGGATATATGATAAATAATGGTAAATGTCAGACAACAAAACTTGAATTAGCCTTTGGTATGCAAGCAATGCAACATCAGTCATATGCTCTATCAAAATGGATTCTGATCAAACTTCTAGGCTACAACACGTCTTTGGCGATAACCATAGACTGCATATGGCTACAACATTGTTTTTAGCACCTTCTCCAGTTTACATTTTACTCAATAGCCAACCCATCTCCCATTCACAGTTGGGGGTTGTCGTGAATACATCTGGGTTTGCAGTCACGAGCACTCTTAGCATTAAATCAGGAAACTAGAAATGTCCCTAGAGACAAAATTAATATTTAAACTTTATAGCAGGCGTAAGACCATCATGAAAAGTAGGCTAGTGATGGAGGTAGTGGCCATGAAATGCAACCCTTATTCCAACAAACATAGCCTATATGCTGCTATTCACTAACAAGGCTGTTTAGCTTTTAATTACACATGTTCTACTGTTATGCAGTCTATATAATGAATTACAAAACCAAGCAATAAAAAAAGCTTATACTTTAGACCGTAACATTGACTTACCTGTCGAGAAGGAAGCAGGCAACTTCAGCGTCCCTTTGAAAGTACTTCTCCTTCATTAGCTCTTTCCACCTGGGAAAGGCTACACCGATGTTTACCCTCGTTTTTTAAATTGGCCGGTCACATTACCTTTTTAATTCCCTTTTTCGGCAACGAGTATTCCTTCTGTGGCTCGGCAAGTATGATCCTCTATTATTTTGAACTAAAGTGCAGTGCAGGGTTTTCTCTGCCCCTCACAGAACACTGATCTCTCCTCCGTCTCTCTCTTTTCTGGTTTTAGTCACTTGACACTGGCTCTGAAAAAAACACGTTGTGGATTAACTAGACAGGTAGGCTAGTGCTGTATGTATCTCCTCAGCAATCACAGCTTTTCAAGATGGCAGAACGACATGGAAACCTCCTTTGACTTACCCGTCCTATGCAAATACAGATTAGAAATTCTTAATTTACGAGGAAAAGTCATACATTGGCAGAGGTCATTTTACATCAATGAGGATATATGAATGAAGACATTGATTTTAGCAAATAAAATACTTAAAACGCTACAGTGTACCATTATGGTCATTATAGTATATTATTTAAACAGAATGACACATATTACAGTGCTCACGCTATGCTTTTTGGCTTTTTCCATTTCTATTGTGTTATATATCATTTTTGTGCAGATTATAGGTTTACAAAGTGAAAATACCCAAAGTCCACCCCAAAAGCACTTACCATCTCCAACAGAAAACACTGTTCACAAACTGCTTCAAACAGCTCTATTGTAGTCCAGCTTTACTTCCATGACGAACGTGCCTCACTTTATAACATGTTATAATACTTGCCTAGCTGCTAGCATGGCACGCCCTCATTAGCTACTGCACATGTGCGACTACCAACAAGGATGAAACAGAAGTGGGAGTCACGTTATCAGCTCAACAGAGATGCCGGCCTAAGGTATAGCTCATGGCCCAATTTTGCCAAATAGTTGTGTTATATGGTTCCATCTCCAAGATTCTGTCACTTTGTGCTCAATAGAGTCATCTAAAGCAGAATGGCAAACAAGAACAAAACCCAACGCAATGATACGGATGCCATTGCGAGGCATTACTGGAGAAACAGAAAAGCTACCGCACGCTTTTCTCAGATTCAGTCTCAGATTCAACATATGGGGATTGACAACGACAGGAAGCTAAGTGCTATCCATGCCCAGCTAGCATCTCTAACTGCAAGCCTTGGCTCTATCAAATCTGATGGGGATAATCTAAAAACTACCATGAAAAGCAGTACTCTTGACAGCCATGGCTATGCTTTTCAAGAGCTGGAAGTGCAGCTAGCAGATATGGAGGAAACTGAAGATACAACATCCGCATCGGTAGGCTGAAAAGGCTCTAATGCTTTTCTGTATCCCTTGCGCTCCCTGCCTAAGTGGCTCTAGATATTTATAGATGTTCAGATCAAGATTATGAGTTCACCACCAAATTTACAGTGATAGCTCTAAGAAGAACACCACTACTAATCATACATTGATTTTCAACGTCCTGGCAACCAGGCAGGAAATCCTACAGAAATCTCTGCCCCTGGTCCGGGGCAGAAAAATTCACTTACACAACTTCACAGTCAAGCAGTCACAAGTCTTCTACCAAACCATGGATTCAGCACAAGTCAACAGTCTGGATTTTTTTCCTGCTCTACCTGGCAACACTGAACATCAAGGAGGGCTCCTAGTACAGAGCTTTCAACTCCGCTAAGGATGGATTATGTGTAGCGGGCTGCACCCCGTCTTCTTGTTGGCAGATGGCAGGCGCCTCTGACTCTATCGTGGAGAACACTGTGGAAGAAGATGAGGATTAAAACAACTCCCTGATGAACATGGACTCTTGGTTTGCCTTAATCTCCTAATGTGTTTTAGTTTTATTGTATTGTTATCTGATATGATTCCAGAGACTGTGCTTTTAAATTACATGTGTTTTTTAATATTGCCTACACTCCATATGTTAATTAGGCCACTACCAGGTTAGAGTCTCCTTTCCAATGCGCTTGCTATTTTGTGCATTTTGTTTCCTGTTTTTGGTAATGAGAAATGCATTTATTTTAAAGTCAATCTAGAGCGGAACCAGTTGCTGTTGCAACCAGGTAAACATGGGTTGCTGTTCCTTTTGAATTGTGATTTCTACAACAGAGTATAGCTTTAGGAAAATTGCACTTTTTATGAGCCTATGATATTTTTGATGGCAGTTTCTATGGTACACTCACCAATCAAATGCTGGAGTTAACAGACTGTTCTTTTGTTGTTGGTGCGAACTTCAATGCTGTGTGGGACCCGAATATTGATCGGTCAAACGCAAAGGTCACTGGGGTTCAGGCGAAAGCCACAAATGCTTTGAAATCATGGGCAAGCATCTTGGATCTTATAGATATTTGGTATGCAAGTAATCCCCCCCTGTAAGGATTATTCCTTTTTCTCAGGTAGATATAAATCTTTTCCATAATTGATTTTCTTTTTGCATCCCCTCAATTATTTCATTCAGTTGATAAAGCGTTGTTACTTCCAATGGCATTGTCTGACCATTAAGGGGTTGTCTGTGTCACCACCCTAGACCAGGGGTCTTCAACAGGGGGTCCGCACCCCTAGGGGGTCCGCGGAGGTACTGCATGGGGGTCGCGGAAGTTTTGATTGATTAGACTTTTTTTTATATTCCCCCCCCGCCCCTTGCCATTTTTTCCACTAATTGAAATGTCTTTAAATACACATTAACATGAATTCAACACACTGTAGTAAACAGATAAATGGAGGCAGAAGATGTCTTTCAGTCATCAATGCACACATGGCACTATAGGACCAGTTTGATATAACACAATTTCATACAATATATATAATTAGGGGGTCCCCGCTCCATCTCGCCATCAGTTTGGGGGTCCTTGGCCTGGAAAACGTTGAAGACCTCTGCCCTAGACCGTCTGTCTCAACGTGCTGCTAGATGGCGCTTTAATACTTTCAGTATTTTTTCAGTATACTAATACTGAAAAATGAATCCTACATTATAGCAGAATTTCAGATATTTGCAGACAATAATGTTGGCTCGGCAGAAGACCCCAGGACATTGTGGAATGCAATAAAAGGTTTTATTTGGAGCAATACCATCCTATTTTGCTCTAATGCGTGCAAAGCTGGATCACTTCAACTACTAAACCTTGAAGCTGAATTCACCAGGTTAGACTCATTGTTGCAAACTAATTTTACTAAACAAATAGCTTTAGAACGATCACTAGTCACTAGTCAAGAAATAAATAAACAACATTCTAAAACTGAAATCTGAATTTCTTACTCATAGAACGAGACAGTGCTATTACTTTCAGGGTCATCTAGTCATCTACTTGCCATGAGAACAAAGTCCGTTGACCATTCTGCAGAAATTCCCGCTATTAAATCTTCAGATGGTAATATTAGAACTGACCCTGTTGAAATACATAAATCAGACATTTTATTCTAATTTGTATGAATCAGAGGTTACTTTGGATAAAACCCATTGTGACATTGACTTGCCTCAATTATCAGCAGAGGAATCAGCCAGTGTTGCCAAGTCCGCTTACTAGAAGCAACTTTGGGCTTGTTTTTCTGTAAAGTTGCTTACAGGTAGTCGTGGGTTGCGTTTTTTTTGGGCTTGTTACTAAAGTGTAGTTGCTTATTTGGGCTCGTTCTCAGCTCCATAATAAGTTGTCAAGCGGATTTTTCTATATGTTATTTAAACGTAGGAGTTTGTCTTGCCTGTTGCCTGTCCCTCGATCCCATACACACTGGGGACAACTGAGTTCTTTTCCCCTGTCCACTTCCTGCTTCTTATTGGCTCTGACCCAGAGGCCAACGTGTTACTAGCCAATCAGAAGCAGAGCAGGGCAGTCCATTGTTTTTCTGGTCAGGAAAATGCGCGAGTAGCGACTGATGGTCACTGGACTGTAGGAGAGTTTTTGGAGGAATAAATGCCCGGGATAAAGTGGGTGAAATACGGGAAGATATATAACAAAGACTGGGAGAAAAAGAAAGGAGTAAAAGAATGGATTCAACCCATCATGGGGAATGAGTCAAAATCACTGTGAAAAAATGGCTATATTTGATATCCCATCAGTTTTCTAATGTTAAATACTGTTAAAAGGTGTTTTAACTCCCTGTTGTGGTCATTGTCCTGAAGCTCAGGGGGGGGGAAATAATAAACTCTAGTTTACCAATCTGTCCGCATGGATGGAAATTGACAATCTGTATCCTCAGTTTACAATCCGTCCCCACGGATTGTAAAACCGTGCACACAGTTTATTTCATTCGTAGAAAAGTTGCTTGTTTTGGGCTTCTTTTCACAGGCCTGGTTGCTTATTTGTTTTGCTAGATCTGGCAACACTGGAATCAGCTAACTTAGACAAATTGATCACTTTAAAGGGAGTAAGATTGGCAGTACAGGATATGCAAAAGGGAAAATCATCAGACTTTGATGGGATGACCCCGGAATTGTATGCAACTTTTTGGGAACAACTGGGCCCACTGGGCCTCTCCGGGAACCATCACCTTATTGTAGTGGAGAGGTTTGTGTGTCCCTATGAACCTGAGTGCTGTGTTGTCTGGAGCTTTATGCTCCTGGTAGGGTCTCCCATGGCAAAGTGGTCTCAATGGAGACAAAGAATGGTTCAAATATCCTATGATAAAACGAGGAAGAGATCGAGGGACCCTGACCGGAGGAAGCACGGGGCCCTCGTCTGGAGCAAGGCCCAGACGACGGGCTCGTCAGCGAGCGCCTGGTGGCCGGGTTTGCCACGGAGCCCGGCCGGGCACAGCCCGAAAAAGCTACGTAGCTCCTCTCTCTCCATCCCATGGGCCCACCACCTGTGGGAGGAACCAGTGGGGTTGGGTGCACTGTCACATGGGTGGCGGCAAAGGTCAAGGGCTTCGACAGACCAGACCCGGGCGGCAGAGGCTGGCTCTGGGGACTTGGAATGTCACCTCTCTGTGGGGGAAGGAGTCGGAACTTGTGCGGGAGGTGGAGCGCTACCAGTTAGATCTGGTGGGGCTTACCTCTACGCACAGTCTCGGTTCTGGAACCATACTCCTGGATAGGGGTTGGACTCTGTCCTACTCCAGAGTTGCCCAGGGTGTGAGGCGCTGGGCGGGTGTGGGGATACTCACAAGCCCCCGGCTGAGCGCCGCTGCATTGGAGTTTACCCCGGTGGACAAGAGGGTCGCCTCCCTACGCCTGCGGGTGGTGGGGGGGGGGGAACTCTGACTGTTGTTTGTGCATATGCACCAAACAAGAGTTTGGAGTATTCGGCCTTCTTGGAGACCTTGAATGGATTCCATTATGGGGCTTCAGTAGGGGACTCCATAGTTCTTCTAGGGGACTTCAACGCACACGTGGGTGATGATGGAGATACTTGGAGAGGCGTGATTGGGAAGAACGGCCTCCCTGATCTAAACCAGAGTGGTTGTCTGTTGTTGGACTTCTGTGCTAGTCATGGATTGTCCATAACAAACACCATGTTCAAACATAGGGATGTTCATAAGTGTACGTGATACCAGACCACCCTAGGCCAAAGGTCAATGATCGATTTTATAATCGTTATAATCATGCATCCATGTGGAGGCTGGGGGCATTGAACCTGAGTGGGCAATGTACAAGGTTTCCATTGCTGAAGCTGCAGTGGGGAGCTGTGGTCTTAGGTGCCTCAAGGGGCGGTAACCCACAAACACCTTGATAGACACCGGTGGTCAGGGAAGCCGCCCGACTGAAGAAGAAGAAGAAGTCTTTCCGGGATATGTTATCCTGGAGGACTCGGGAGGAAGTGACAAGGCACCGACGGCCCCGAAGGGCTGCAAAATCTGCCATGACAGGGCAAAGCAGCGGGTTTTGGGAGAAGTTCGGAGAAGACATGAAGAAGGACTTTCGGCCCGCACCAAGCGCTTCTGGAAACCGTTCGCACACCTCAGGAGGGAAGGGAAAGGATCACCAAGCTGTGTCCATAAGGATGGGAAACGTTGTTAACCTAAACTGGGGAGGTATAGGGCGGTGGAAGGAGCACTTTGAGGAACTCCTAATCCAGCTGACCATCCTCAGTGGTAGAAGCAATGCGGGAGGATGATGGGGTTGTCTTCACTTTTCACTGGTGAGTTTGCTGGGGTTAGTCAAAAAACTCCCAGCGGACAAGCCCCAGGATTGATGGATCCGTCCAAAAATGCTGAAAGCTCGGGGTGTGGAGGGGCTGTCTTGTTGACATACCTCTTAAATTTCATGGAAGTCTGGGAAAGTGCCTAAGAGTAGCAGACCGGGGTGGTGGTTCCCCTCTTCAAAAAGGGGGACAGAGGGTGTGGTCAATTACAGGGGTATCACACTTCTCAGCCTCCCTGGTAAAGTCTACTCCAAGGTGCTGGAAAGGAGGGTTTGGCCGATAGAACTTTGGATTGAAAAGGAACAATGCGGATTCCGTCCTGATCATGGAACAATGGATCAGATTTTCACTCTTGCAAGGATCTTGGAGGGGGCCTGGGAGTATGCCCAACCAGTTTCCATGCGTTTTGTGGATCTGGAGAAGGCGTATGACCGGGTCCCCCGGGAGACACTGTGGGAGGTGCTGCGGGAGTTTGGGGTGAGGGGGTCCCTTAACAGGGCTATCCAATCTCTGTATGACCAAAGCGAGAGCTGTGTCCGGGTTCTCGGCAGTAAGTCGGACTCGTTCCAGGTGGGGGTTGGCCTCCGCCAGGGCTGCGCTTTGTCACCAATCCTATTTGTAATATGCTAAAATGCTAGAGGCGTAGTCGGGACGGGGAGGGGTTGCAGTTTGGTGGGCTCGGGATCTCATCGCTGCTTTTTGCTATCTATCGCACCGTTGTGACGAAAAGAGAGCTGAGCCAGAAGGCAAAGCTCTTGATCTGCCGGTCAGTTTTTGTTCGTCGAAAGCGTCGAAAGGAGCAAGTTGAGGTGGTTCAGGCATCTGGTAAGGATGCCTCCTGGGCGCCTCCCTAGGGAGGTGTTCCAGGCACGTTCAGCATTGAGGAGGCCTCGGGGAAGACCTAGGACTAATTGATAATAATAATAATAAAAATAATAATAAAAATAATAATAATAATAATAATAATAACATTTTATTTAAGACGCCTTTCTTGGCATTCAAGGACCCGAACAGGGAATTCATGAAAAAAGAACAGCAAAACAAATACTATACAACAGCAAAACAATACTATACAACAGAAAAAACAAATACTATACCACCGCAAAACAATACATCACAAAAGAAAAACCAAATATATACAACAGCAAAACAAAAACTATACACAAAACAATACTATACAAAAGCAAACACAAATACTATAAAGCAAAACAAAACCCAAAACTATACAATGGCAAAACAAATACTATACAGCAAAACAACAGAAAAGGCAAAGCAATAGACATTTAGGTGGAATAGCAGTTTTAAACAGATGTGTTTAGTTGTGATTTGAAATGGGGGAATGAATCAATGTTCTGAGGTTGGGGGGGTAGTGAGTTCCAGAGACGGGGAGCAGAGGGCGGCTGAGTGCTCTTCCCCCCATAGTGGTGAGACGGGCTGGGGGTACAGAGAGGTTTATGGAGGAAGAGGATCTGAGGGAGCGGAAGGGAGTGTGACGCTGAGGAGATCAGACAAATATGGGGGGCAAGGTTGTGGATAGCCTTGGATGCTAATAGAAGGATTTGAATTGATATGGAACTGGACGGGAGCCAGTGGAGCTGTTGGAGGACAGGAGTTATGTGGTGGAGGGAGGGGTTCGAGTAATGATTGCGGGCAGCTGAATTCTGGACCAATTGAAGTTTATGGAGGATTTGTGAGCGAGACCAAAGAGGAGAGAGTTGCAAAAATCGAGACGGGAAGTGACGAGACTGTGGACAAGAATTGCAGCGTGTGGGGGGTAAGGGAGGGGCGGAGGCGATTGATGTTACGTAGGTGGAAGTAGGCAGACGGGTAATGTTATTGATATGGGGTTGAAAGGATAATGTGCTTTCAAGGATGACACCCAGACTCTTAACTTGGGGGAGGGTGAGACGGAGCAGTTGTCAATTGTGAGAGAAAAACTGTCTGTTTTGGAAAGAGTGGCTTTGGTGCCAATGAGGAGAACCTCGGTTTTTTACTGTTTAATTTGAGGAAGTTTGGGTGAGCCAAATTTTTATTTCAGAGATGCAATCTGTAAGGGAGGTGGGCGGGAGAGTGGACGAGGGTTTGGTGGAGAGATAGAGCTGGGTGTCATCGGCGTAACAGTGGAATTGAATGTTAAATTTGCGTAAGATATTGCCGGGGGGAAGCAGGTAAATGATGAAGAGTAGGGGCCCCAAGACAGAGCCCTGGGGCACACCTGAAGTGACGGAGGAGGGAATGGATTTACAGGACTTGATTTGAATGAAATGGGTGCAACCAGAGAGGTAAGATGTGAACCAGTCTAACGGAGTGTGGGTGATGCCGATGGAAGATAGCCTATTGCGGAGGGTGGTGTAACAGATGGTGTCAAATGCTGCACTCAGGTCAAGAAGGATGAGGATGGTGAGGAGTCCAGAATCAGCTGCCATGAGGAGGTCGTTGGTGATTTTGATGAGTGCTGTTTCAGTGCTATGGAGGGGGCGGAAACTGGACTGGAACTGTTCATACAGGTTATTGTGAGATAGGTTGGAATGGAGTTGAGAGGCAACTGTTTTTTCAAGAATTTTGGAGAGGAAGGGTAGATTGGAAATAGGACGGAAGTTGTTGAAGTTGTATGGGTTGGCACCAGGTTTTTTCAAAATAGGGGTGATGGCAGCAGTTTTGAAGGATGTAGGGACAGTTCCAGTGGTAAGGGAGGAGTGGATGATAGCAGAGATGAGGGGGACCAGGGAGGGAAGGCAGGCTTTAACAAGTTGGGTGGGGAGGGGATCAAGTTGACAAGTAGATGGCTTGGATTTCCAGGTGAGTTCTGTGATTTCTGAAATAGTGGGGAGACGGAAGAAGGAGAATTAGTGTGTGGATGAGTGAAAGTCATCTGAGATGCTGAGGTGAGGGATTGATCCAAGATGCTGGTGGATGTTCTTGATTTTTTTTCTTTGTGAAAAAGGACAGTGTTGCAGAAGGAGGTAGTGTACAAATGGGGAAGGGAGAAAGTCCTGGGGTTGGGTGACATTGTTAAGTAAGGAGTACAGTGACTTGGAGATGGAGAGATTATATCTCCAACCTGGCTTGGGAACGCATCGGGATCCCCCAGTCGGAGCTGGTTGATGTGGCTCGGGAAAGGGAAGTTTGGGGTCCCCTGCTGGAGCTGCTTACCCCGCGACCCGATACCGAATAAGCGGATGAAGATGGACGGATGGGCCCAGTGGGGACATTATTAACTTCTCAATTGAGAAGGGACAATTTTCAGAGGCTGTTAACACAGCCTTGATCTCCTTTCTCTTGAAAAGGATTAGGATCCTATAGAGTGCTCTAGCTATCAACCTTTGCAAAACTCCTAGCTGGTTGTTTGGAGTCCCAATTCTGACCTAACAGGATTCGTAAAAAAAAGACTGGCAGCAGATAATGTTAGATGCCCTCTCCACATTGTTGATGTGTCAGACAGTGAAACCCTAATATAACTTGTCTCTCTTGAAGCAAAGCCTTTGACAGGCTTGAGTGGTCATTTCTATGGTCAGTTTTAGAGGTGATGGGCATTGGTAACACTTTATTGGTATGAATAAAGTTATGTATTCTACCCTTCAGCCTGAGTCTTAACTGGTTGCACGTCCTCCTCTTTGTTTCCAGTTTTCTAGAAACTTGAGCCCCTTGAGTATATTCAATTTTCAATTCAATTTTATTTATTTGATCAAATCATAACAACAGTTATCTCAAGACACTTGTAGGTACACAGAGTAGGTCTAGACCACACTTTTGAGCACAAAAAAGATGGAACAGAAGTGAGATGACTCTGTAGCTAAAACAGAGAGCTCAACTCAGAAAAGAAGAGCTGCAGCAATGTGCAGTAGAACAAAAATATGGTGTTTTTTGAAAATTAAATTATGTGTAAGAGCCAATTAGTGCCCTATGTATAAATAGGAACCCATCTTTGGTTCTTCAGGTGCAACATACAGGTTTTGACCCCACAGACACACGCACACCAACACCACACAAGCAAACATACTACAAGCAGTAATTTGTCAGGACTACCAATTTATATCTCATGGAAATTTATGCAATCAATGGTGTTAACTGCAAATATGACTTGGACTTTTATTGATTAACAAGTTGATGATTTGTTGATTAACAAAAAGTCCGTCAATTACCCCACTCTTGGAACGGCACCTCAGGGGCACCTTGGGCTTAGCCTCTACATTTAAAGTCAAAAATATTTTTGCTTGGTGGAGTTTGGAGACTTGTTGGAGGACATGTTTTGGAGACGTGTTTCCACACGTTTCGTACCGGCGACGAGACAGGAGTAGACAGTGGAGTGAGCTGTGGACTGTTTCGCCACTGCTGCGGCTCATTTGTTAATCAGCTGATCAGGACGGCGGAGAGGGGACCGCTTGGCTACAGACACTGCTCATCTGCTGCACTGGGAGCCAGAGATGAGCAACACTACTAGGGAAGTTGAGGAGCTGTAGCCAATTAAATACCATCTCCTGTTCATCTGTGTGGTGATGGCGCAGTGGATATGACACATGCCTTGGTGTGGGAGACCTGGGTTTGATTCCCACTGCGTGACATCAACCAATGTGTCCCTAAGCAAGTTACTTATCCCCTAGTTGCTCCATAGGGATGCTCAAATCACAGATTGGTCTAAGCTAACAACGCCAGCTGGTTAGCTACCAGTGTGGCTGTCAGAATAAGTGATCTAACAAACAGTGTGTAGTGCATGCTCACATATAGATATTGCAGGGCTGCCAACTTTTCCCAAAACCTTGGAGTGAGATTTGGGGGGGCCAACCCATATTTTGCCGCGTACAAAGCAATTTCTTTGGGTCTTTATCCTTCAGGGTTTAAATTGGGATTTGTTATATGTGGGGGGGGATGGGGGTATGCCCCCCCAGAATTTTTAAAAAAAAAAATAAACCATTAAATGGCACTTTCTGGAGAGTTTTTTGCAAGAAAATGCAGAAATCAAGTCTTACATGATATGTGCAAAACTGTAGGGTTAAGAACCTTTGTGTTGTTGTAGTATCAACAGACGGCATTTAGCATTTACATTATTTACAATATTAACTTCTTATGATATAAGACCTGACCCAGACAATGTGCCAAACATAATGAACCACATAAGAGACGTAGCATATGTCAGCAACAGCTGAGAAGATTTGGGTCTGTGGGGGAACAGGTCCAGGGGTTTCTGGTGTAGGGAACAGGGACCCAAAGTTAAATTAATGTTGAGGGATTAACTAAGACCACTGAAATTCTAAAGAATAAGAACCATTGAGTTACATAGATTCTAATCCTTTAACCTTTGTGCCAAGGCTCAGTAATGTTTGGCCCTTATGCTCTGTGCCCCACTTACTGTATTTACTTTTTGGGAAAATAAAGACTATTTGTTCATTTTATAAAACATAAAATTAATTATTTACAGTTACATTTAGAGATGCACCGAGGTTAGAGAAGCACAATAGTGGCCCAACGTTGCAGTATATATAGTATATATAGTATAGTATATACTGTATAGTATAGTATAGCTCAGATGTGTTTCATCAGATTTTTGCTCATGTTTACAACTTTGTGCACATTCAAAATATAACTCCTCCATCTCTGTTGTCCGACATTTGGAGAGTTGTAATCTAGTCTGCTGTGCATGTTATTGCTCCGCTGATATGGTGGATCTCATTCAGACCGTCGCACAGACACAGAGGCCCATTTGGGTCTCTGGTCTCTGACAAAATTTAGAGGAGGCTGTACGCTCTCTTCATCGGAGGTCTGCACGGATGCAACGCCTCACTGCCCACAGCAGAGCGAGTCCACCAGCCGCGCTGCTCACCTCTATTTTTACAGAGAGAGTGGTCACGAAGCGACGGACGGGTCTGTGATACTCAGAGCTCATACCTGGAGCCGGGGAAATGCACCTGGGATGGATCGTAAAAAAATGTTCTCAGTTTGCGACAATTCGAAACTTCCACAGACAGGGAGCGCTCTTGAACCCCTCACAGTCTCTGAAAACACAACTAGTCAATCACAAGTGGCAGTGGCACAACAGTAATCTATAGATAAACTCATCTTTCAGAAATTTGACCGACCGGGTTGACACTTCAGCGTGAGAAATCGGGAGTGTGGCGTGTGCGCGTGTGAAACCAGTCAAATGCGTGTGTCTCACGGCCAATGCGTGAGAGTTGGCAGCCCTGATATTGAGCCAATCAAATTACAGCCATTAGTGACCAAAGGTTTACGCAAGGGTACCATTTGATGTATTGTAGGCTTACCAGAGAAAGCTTGAAGCTAATTATTTTTTATCTGCAGTCACACAGTGACAAAACGGCACTAAACAAACAGGACACATAAGTTCCCATAATCTCCTCTTTCCACATGTTGTGTGTTAAAAACATTTGGACATAAAGGAAAAGCATGTTTTACTTGTTAAAACATTTTTTTCCTCATGAAAATTTCTTAAAATGTGTCTATGTTCCACTAACATAGCAGATAAGGATATTTCTGAATAGGGCTACCCAGCCAATGATATATAGTGGCTCTGCTATAAGACTGTAAAATGAGTGAAAAACAAGCAAAAGCATAGGTCTTGTTACTATTATTACTAATGTTAATCTATGGTACTGCAACACATTTCCATTTTACCTTTGTTGAATGGAACAGAACAGAACCGGAGGAAATATGTGGTGAGAGTAAAGGATCACATTGGACATTCAGTTTTCTTCTGAACTCATGAAGTTGAAATCTCTTAAGCAGAATTGATATTACTGCAACATTTTAATGAAGTTCTTGTCATCCACATCCAGGTTAATAAGAGAGACTATGGCACTCTCCTCTTCCCTGGAATCAGAACAGCCAAAACTTAATTCTTATTTCAGCCATCTTGCCAGCCTTTCTCTGTGTTATTCAGCCGTTTTGGATGGATATATCAAGTGACTCAGGAAACAGCTAAGCGTAAGGAAGGAATTGGGGAGAACAGATCAAGTGGTTCACTCTAATGAGCCCTGTCAACAGTATTTTGCCTTTATTAAACAAAAAGGGCTGACAGATGACACAGTTGCATCACTCGTCTCCGTCTCCCCAGCAAATCACCTGAAAATGTGTCGCCCTGTCAAAAAAGTTTACCGTCGCCTTTTCTCTCTCTCTCTCTCGCTCTCTCTCTCCACCAGTCTGTCTTAGCTCTCCTCTAAAACGCATGCTCAGACTTTTAAGGGCATCATGGAAAGTCATTAGTTGTTATTTTCTCCGCTGTCTTTCCTTCCAAACATACACTTTCACTTGCTAGTTCTCTGCTGCTGCTCGAGAATATATATATTATGCTTGAGTCTCACTCTCTACAGGGACTGTGACTGGGAAGTACCAACCATAGAGCTGCTGCTTTGTTAATTCCTCTTCTCAAGCGTGGCTTCTTTTCTCTAGGCCTGTCAATCTCAGTTTAAACTACCCCGGTCACCAAACACACTATTGTGCTATTTTGAGATGAACCACCTAATTTGTATCAGCTTTTCACAAGCGTGTTTGGTGTGACAAAAAGGAAGGAGCCCACTTTTCTTTTCTCATTTATACCTAGCACAGTGAAGACCACCCGCTACGAAATGCTCTCTATTTCTTAATTTTACCATGAATGCCAGCATGGATTCACTGCTTAGCCCTGCTGCCATTCACTGGCATTTAATTGGTATTCATTTCAAAGCTTGCTCAGGGCTCCGCAAGCTGTGCAGCCTCAGTTTGAAGCTGTTTGACTTTAGTAGGAGCATGTCAGATTAAAGTGTTTATCAGAGAGAGAGGATGCACAAGAGCAAGTGCCAGAAAAGTCAGGGGTAGAAGGTTTTGGGTATTGGTATTTTGCAGTCCCCAGAATATTGCACATCCTTTGCCTTTAATCCAACTGTAGGTGTAAGGTCTGCAGGCTGCAAAAGGCTCTGAGGAGGGGTGAGAAAAAAAGGCCTTAAACCCATGATTTAGATGAAAAAGGGTTGCTGTATACCCATCTGAAGCTATATGACAGGGTGATATTTCCAAATAGGGGCAGTGTGTTGCCTAAGAGAATTTTCAAATAGTTATTTTTTTTCTTCTTTAATGCAGTCAATAGAACAAAAGCTTTGCGCATTGTGCTGTGTTGGCATGCCTTTTCTGTTACATAATATGGTATATTGTCTGTAGAGTCTTTTATCAACTCTTCCATTAGGCCAATGAGGTGGGACCAGGGGAGAACTTGCTTGGACGTGTGTTCTGCGTTCTAATAACCAATGTCCACAATCTGTCTGCTTTTCTGTGTTTTTCGGCCCATTTCTTCTCCTGACAGCCTAATCACCATCGCACAAGCAATACAGTCCATTTCATTTCCTTTCTAGTTTAGTTATTTTCAATTTCTTTTGCAAACAAATCAAACCATGACATGTTATCTGACTTGTGTTGCTGCATTTCAGTTTGTTTAATTAACTCATCTGATTCGGGCCATTGCCCTTGGTTTGTACCAAATGAACCAAACTGCAGATGTGAAAAGCACACTAGGACCTGACCCAACTGAACCTTAACCAAATTGGAAACCCCATCTAAACCTAAGGTCCTAAGCTAAATGTTTGCCATGTTAGTGGCATGGCTCTTGGGATGGCAACTACTGGACAGATTGAGATGATATTTTGTACAGATATTCACGTCCTCTTCAGGATGAAATGTAATAATTTTGGTGATCCTCTGACTTTTTTTATCCAGCGCCATCTATAGTTCATATGTAAATTAAATAAAAAGCATAATAAATGTTAGCATTCTTCCCTAACGTGTATAGCATTCAGCTCAAAGAACAGCTGTGCCTAAACAAACCACTAGCGTGGCTGTAGACTCTTAAGGTGCATCTCTCTTACCTTAAATTGCATCCCCAGCCCTTGCACTTGCTTCCCTCCCTTGCATCTTTGTCCGCATCACCAAGGAAGCATGGGAGAGACGGAGGAAATCATGTGAGGAGAGAGGAAACGAGGAAATGTGTTTTAGAAGGATGAGACGTCCTTTTCTCTGAAAAGTTACATTAATTTGTCAGCTGTATGGGCGGTTTTAGCAACAGCTTTCAGCTACATGGCTTCTTGCATGTCCTCACTCATTGCTCCTCAGGGCAGGAATAAGAGAAGGGCCAGAACAACTTCCTAATCAGTCGAGGACTGAGGAGCGATGAGCTATCAAATAAGTGAACTGAGATGCACCTTTGTTTTCTTTATTATTCCTCCCTCAAAGACAATATGCTTGCTTTGGAGAGACACAGAATATAGCATTTACTAATACTAATACCTAATACGCTGTGGGGAACCACAGGGTTATTTATTAACTAATCAAACTGACCAAATCCAAAAAAACTTTGTCTATAGTTTCTAACTATCCCGTCTAATTTGCCAGGGGCGGCTGTGGCTCAGTGGTAGAGTGGTCGCTTGCCAATCGGAAGGCTGGTGGTTCCCATGTCAAAGTGTCCTTGGGCAAGACACTGAAACCTGAGCTGCTCCCGACGCATCGGAGTGTAAATGTGTGTGAGTGTTTATCTGATGAGCCGGTGGCACCTTGTACGGCAGTTTCAGCCACAGTGTACGAATGCGTGTGAATGGTGAAAGGTTCCTGTACTGTATGTAATTCCTGTAATGTAAAAACGCTTTGATTAGTCGTTGGGACTACAAAAGCGCTGTATAAGAACAGACATTTACATTTTACTTTGTTGTCCCAGGGCTGAAGGTGCGTGAGGTGATGATCAATGTGTCCCGTCAGCAGGTGGAGGATTTCCACGGTCCTGAGGACTACTGGTGTCTCTGTGTGGCCTGGAGCCACCTGGGCACCTCCAAGAGTCGCAAGGCTACTGTCCGCATCGCCTGTGAGTTTAGAAACTTTATCAAAAAGCTTCTTGTAGCACATGCCATAGGCATGTGTAGGAGATACTGAATTAGCTATGGTGCATATGCAATGTAATTACATAGAAACAGATATGATATGATGATGTTGACTAGATACAGTAGTTGTGTTCACACTTAACTTATTTGTTTTAAAGACCAGGTGAAACCGCCATGTTTTTGTTTTGTTTTTACAGTATGCTACAGTAAGTACATTCTACTCTACGTCCTGTACTCTCTATAAAATAAAATCAATATCCAAAAATGTTAGGTGACAGTGATATATGACATAAATACCTTGTACACAGTTGTTTCTTGTGACCACCAAAGCAGACCATACCTTCAAGAGAATAAACAAAAAAAATAAAAACTTTCAAGTACAGCAGGAGTGACAGTCAATCCCTGTAAAAAAAAAAAACAACCAGTAACACTTTACTTGACAGTATCGACATTCTTATGCCATGACACTGTCATGAAGTGTCATAAACTTTATAAACAAGTCATAAACATTTGACTTCTGTCATTAAGTGTCATTCGGTTTTGGTCATGACAAGTTGACATTGTTTGGGTTGTCTTGATTATGACAACTTGACATTAAATTTGTCTTGATTATGACAACTTTACATTAATCAAAGTGACATTACCAGAAGTTGTCTTGGTCATGACATTAAATTAGTTTGGGATGTTTTTGTAATGACAACTTGACATTAACCAGGATGAAATTACCAGAGGATGTCTTTGTCAGGACAACTTGACATGAACAGAAAATCCACCTCTTTTTTTATTCATGACATGTTGACATAATGATTATTATAATTAGATGTGCAAGATTAGAGACCAATCTAGCACTTGGTCAGATAAATATGTGTGACAGAATATTTTACAAAACTGGCTGTCATGATAATACTATGACAGTATATCAAATACATATTTTGACCTGAAGTAAAGTGGTGCCATTTTGATTTGTTATTAAGATATCATGGATAAGACTGGATGTCATGACACAATCGTGACAGTGTAACAAATACATTATTTGACCTCAAGTAAAGTGGTACTGTAGTAATGGGACATGTCTTAAGAAGTGCCATCGCACACCAAATTACCTTCCTAACACATTATCATGTGATGTCAAAATCTTTGTTAACGGTAGTGTTATGTAGTTGATACAAGTGTGAATTTGGACCAGAACCAGAAGAAAATCGTTAAGAGCCAAAAAATTGAACGTCAATAAAGGGACTAGAAAACCAGGATAATGTTTGAGAAGTGTATTAATATACACAGAAATAAGGCATATGTACAGATAAACACAGGTATGAAAAATAACAAAATAAAAAAGTGCATACATGAAAGAAACCCTTTTCAGTTCTATGAGCTCAATTGTTCTTTGATGACAAAAGTTTAGAGATATTGGGGCCCATATGAGTTTGGTTTCTGTTTGTCCTTTCACCATGAAGAAGGAATCCAGGGCAATTTGTGTAAGTTCTGAGTCTCAATCCTGTAGCTCGCCACCCAGCCAACTGAACTGGGAATCTCTAAACCTTGGAAGTCTCTTAGATCTGAAGAGTCAATGTGATTTAATATCCCTCCGTGGATCAGACCTCCCCTGCATAGCGCTTCTTTAATCTCCATCTCCTACACCTGTAGATAAGGCCAAATCATTTTGCTCAATTACTATTCCGTAATATTTCAATTAACCCATATTGAAATGTCTAAATATGCATCTATTCAGTTGTACAACTGATCTTAAATTTCTTCTCTTAGGTATCAAACATATATAAATCCCTTTCAGATATCAAAAACACATTTATATTAATAGGCAACCTTTATACAAAAAATAAATTTCTAATTCAAGTTTTATAGAATCGTGGTAACATTAACATTATCCTAAATATTATTGCGTAAATTGCAAGTAAACATCTTTCAAATTGTGTTATTTTCCCCATAACTTAAGCTACAGTGTTGTAATATAGATTCTAAATCCCTCTCTGGACCGGTAATGGTAGAAAGATTGCACTAAAAAATAAAAAAAACAAAAACAACTTCTGGTAATGTCACTTTGATTAATGTCAAGTTGTCATAATCAAGACAACCCAAACAATGTCAATTTGCCATGGCAAAAACCGAATGACACTTAATGAAAAAATTCATTATGACATTATGACTGGTTTATAAAGTTTATGACACGTTCATGACAATGTCATGTCAAAGTTATGACAGTGATCATGTCATGATTATGTTGCCACTGTTAAGTAAAGTGTTACCAAAAAAACTTTTCCCTGGAGGTCCTATAAGTATTATGATTATGCAGAATGACAGGACACTCAATGTAACAATGTCTGTCCATGTCTCTTATTTAACCCATAATAGACTGGAGCGTAATGACAACAAGACCGTTTTTTATTTTTATTTTGGTCAGGAGCCAAAACTCTGAGAGCACAGAAAGTGAATCAGATTTATCAGTGGTTAAACAATCTAGTCCAAGAAATGCAGTTGTATCTATTCTAAATGTACAGTACTTTAAATGGGAATTTTTTTAAAGGTTTTTAATGCTCAAGTGGTATTTGAAACTCAACTATTCTGCTGGTAACTCAGTTACATCAACGGTAACGTTACATGCAAATAACCTTAGTCTTGTGGAGAGAACAATCTGGAAGTGCTTTGAAACTTGCCATTTAAAGTACATTTTCTTTGTCCATTTCTGCTCAAGGAGCAGACCCGCCTCTGTTCTGTCGTTTCATTTCCCCCCACCCTCCACCCCTACTGACTGCCTGTTCAGTGCTGCTGCTCAATAAGCCAAAAGGGGAGAGACCACTGCTGTTTAGTATTTAACAGAGAATCTGTAGACTAAGTATGAAAGTAAATCTGTTTCATGGGATTTTGAAATTGAAAAGCCATTACATTTTCAACACTGAATACTTATGCATTGAAATTGTTTTTTCTACAACTTACTTTAATTCACAAGTTCAGAATGAAAATTCAATATACCAAATTCAGATGCAATGTATAAAATTGAATTTATACATTTTCAACATCCTCGGAATCAATAGACAAAATTCAAAATGTAATGTATAAAATTCAGTGTGAACATCCAGGAAACAAGGAAAAGCAATTAATTCTAGATTCTAGATGTTTTCCTGCTTCTAGATTCAGACCAGCAGTCTGGAGAGGGAGATCAGCGTCTGAAATCAGAGACGTCAGAGAGATACGTCTCTGTTTAACATACTTGTAAATAATAAATATTGGCATATGTTATTTAGACTTAAGGGTAGACACCAAAGCGTATGATTTGTATTCATTATTGACAGGGACAGTGTTCAACAAATGTATTGCACCAGATATCACAATGCTAATTCCCATTTGTTGTCTCTGGGTATGGATAAGTGCACATCTATATAAAAGTAGCTATATATTACCACATAACCAGTGATGAGAATAACGGTGTTACTAAAGAAGTTATTTTTTTCATTAACGAGTAATCTAATTGGTTACACTTCCAATCTTAACAACGGCGTTACCGTCAACTTTTTTTTGCTAAAGATTTCCCACTGTGGTCAGAAAACATGGGGGGGACACTTTGTTTCTCTCACTATGACTCTAGAGTCGCTACTCGCTCCGAAGCTAATCGTTGTCACTCTCTCACTTCTCCCTCTCTCTATCACACCCACACCCACACCCACACCCACACACACACACACACACACACACACACACACACACACACACACACACACACCAGCGCACAAGTATAAACACCAGGCCATTTACGTTATTTGCACTACAAATATGTATACACTTTGTATGTTTGTATTAGGTGTCCATTTCATTATAATATTCAGATTTACCATAATTAATTGAACATGCACATGCATTTCAAGTTCCATTAAAGTGGTGTGGAGGTGGGGTCACATTTGAGCATTTAAAAATTTACTTGAAAGTAACACATTGACTTTCTGAAGTAAGTAGTTACTTTTATAATTTAAATCTGGGTATAAAAGTAACTAATTTAGTTACTTTTTGGAAGAAGTAAATAATAACTGTAGCTTATTCTTTTTAAAAGTAACTTGCCCAACACTGCACATAACACTAATGTACACCTAAGACAGACCAGTGTGTTTACATTCAGATTAGCATGATCAGACCTGAAAGACAACATAAATCTAACATTAGATCTAAACTGACTAAAAGTGTTTTGTTTTTAAATTGTCAAACAATATTTTATATAACAGTCTCCCCTCGTTAAAATACAAGTATGATTAAGAGAGACATATTACTGCCATGTCAGACGCTGCTCTCTCTCGCTTCTGACTGCTGCTCCATGCCCAGTGTATGAGTGTGTGTGAGTAAGTGAAAGCCGACCAGCAAGTTCATTAAGCCCACAATCGCTTGTGAAGCTTTTTAACACTGATAAGCCACATAACCACAGGTTTACGTTAATCTTGTAATGGATATTTGTGTTGTGTTATTTAAACAAGCTTTCAATGAAATAAACACCTTTTGTCCCCCAGTCAATTGAGCAATCTCCAGCCAGCTGACAGCAGAGTCATGACAGGCTGGGCAGCCAGCGAACGATCCCGGCAGGCACCAGTTGTTATGTTTAATATATATCTAATGTATTGTTGGTCATACTATACAATGATTTATTGTTTCTATTTGTTAAATAATACAGCAGATAAAGAGCTTAACATTTTCCTTAATGGTTAAGCCCTAAGGTGATGTCAAAATCTTTCTCTGCAAGAGCATTGTTTTTTCCTACCTCCCATCTGAATTGGGGTTCTATTATAGAGTTTCCATCCTGTACTTAGATCCCTTATATGCAGGGAATCTCTCATGACCCATTAATTATCTTTGTTGAAATAACCAAATAATAAAAAGACTGGTTAGGAAATGGTTAGAATAGGATCTGTTTGTATTGTGCGCACATTTATGCCTAGGGTGATCAAAGCTGTTTTTGTGCACTTCTTCTATCCATTGTATCCTCCAAAACCACCTTGTAAACAGATCATGTAGCAGAGGGCCATGGGATCCTCTGTATCCTATACTGACTAAAGGGTTTTGAAGGTTGTAGCGTGCAGAGCAGAGGGCAGCCTGCCGTGTTAGCTGCTGAAGAGAATTGAGGACAAGCTGCCCGTAACAAGTGACACCTGACAGCTGCGTCTTATCTCCCCACACAGACCTGAGGAAAAACTTTGAGCAGGACCCCCAGGGGAAGGAGGTGCCAATCAACATGATGATCGTTCTGCACTGTCGCCCTCCTGAGGGAGTGCCTGTGGCGGAGGTATGGCTTCTGGTACTCGCTCATCCTTTCCTGAAAGAGCAAAAGCTTATACTCCCATTGAGCAGAAAAGATCTGCATCAAACTGGCCATAGTTATTCTGGGAGAGCAACTCTATGCCGATTATACCTTCAGCTCTGTTTTTTCCACTTTCTCTGACCTTTAAGTGATTGATGTAGTGTTGTTACATACCAACTGCATAAACACATTTAGAATTAAAGGTGTCCAAAGTGAGATGAAGAAGATTCATTGGATATGTTTCAATTAAATCTTCTTTAAACTGTAAAGTGTAAAATATAAACACTTACTTTTCAAATTCAGTTTATAGAATCATTAGCTTTGAGGGGTGTTATGAGTTCAGTTTCCACGATGAGAAACGTAGTTAAAGTGGGTCAGGCAACAAAATGAATAGTCTAGTTACAGCTAATGGAGTGGGTATAGCGAGAATGTTATTCTTTCTCCTACTGTAATTTGATCTATCAACAGTTCCTACTTTGTTGGTGAAGACATAAAAGTCATTAAAGAGAATCATCATCGTCTGTTGGTTGCAACATGGAAAAACTGTGAATGTGCAATGCATCTAGGGGTGCAAGGGATCACAAACTCACGGTACAGATCGGATCATGGTTTTAAGTCACGGATTGGATCAATTTTCGGATCAGCACAAAAAAGGGGGTGGGATTTAAATTATTTATTAAAAATATTAAAATTTCTATCACCAATAAATTGATGTTAAACCACAAAAACAGATGAGAAAAGGGTATTTTATATTATAAAATATATTTCTTAATAACTTTAATCCACCACAAGGTTTATCAGTTCCAAGTAAATGCAATCTTTAGTCACGTCTGTTTTGTTCTTCCGAAAACAGCATTGATGCAAGTGTTTTTAAGCTCATAGCTTTAGCTGCAGACTGTTGTAAGTCCTGGTGTTGGAATCCTCTATGGTGAAATACAGTCACACTACATCGTTTAGCTGTCAGTATTTGGATCCTGTTTAAGCCAGTTACTAGCACTTTACCTGCTGCCATGACGTTAGTGTTAACTAGTGTCACGCATCGTGTAGCGATGCTTCTGTTGCCTCTAACGTCTGTTTTGGAGCATTAGAGAGCAGAGCAAGCATTTAAGTGGCACCAAAATGATGCACTGACATCTGCTTTGCTAATCCCTTCAGTAGATACTGGTTGTTCATACAGGAGTGCCATATTAGCAGCGGATTTTAACATGCGCTGTTCGTAAACAAAAGGTTTTGTTGCATGTATCTTTTTATGGCAATCAAATCAACACCCGACCACCCGACAAATGCGTGTGAATTTTTTAATTGGCAGGTAACACTGTCAATCTACCTGCCACATTGACTGCACGATGTTCCCGCTTAAGAGACACATTTAACAGCCCAGAATCATTGTAAATTACATAATTATATTCCCTGCACCTGGAGGCGGTTCCTTTTCACCTGGTGTATTTAAACCCATTGTCATTGGTTATCCGTTGGCACAGTGATGTGATGTGTAGGACATGTCTTGCTGGTTTCTTTGCTGTCCAATGAGAAGGACATGGCTCTAAACTATGTCCCTTTGTGGTCATTTTTGGACACAGATCGAAAGGTTCTATCATGTAAATGAAAAACTATTATTTTTATTATTTTTATTTGTTATTCAACATTCCATTATCTTAGCCTTGTCATACATATTTACATGGGCACCTGCCTATTATTTTTAGACAGTCTTGAATTTTTTTTAATTTTATTTATTGAAAACCTCTGCAGTCTGGTGGGGTTTGGCAATAGCGATTTTGGAGCTGGTTAAACAAAAAGGATCTTATTCTTTAACAAAAAGGTCCATTTCTGTAAGGGTTCTTTCCTTAATGTCGTCAGACACTTGGAATAGTAAACTTAACATGTCAGTGGCAAAAAAGCACTTTTAGTGGATGTAAATTGAAGGTGTGTAATTGCTGAAAAACTGCTGCCAACTGTAGCAATCTCACTTAATATTGGATCAATTTCAAATTGTTGATCATTGATGTTGATCATAAGTCACTTAAACACAAATACATATGAAAATACTCCATATCAAACTTTGCACATACATCATTCTGCCAAGTCATGGAGCAATAAGCAAAATACAATTTTCAGAAGAGGTCAACTTTAGAAAACTACTACATTTATTATTCAACTATCAAAATACTTGTTTGTGGATCAAGAACTCAATACTTGACTAGTCAATGCAGCTTTAATACACTTATACACTTATACTTGTAGAAGAGTTTCAAAAATAGAATCTCAGAATAGCTATTGAAAATGCTGTCCTTAATGCCAACATACAGCATGGATTTATATAAATCGAAGGGAATGGAGCTATAGCTAATTCAGTTCAGTTTTTTAGTTTGATTTACTCTCTCATGCCTGCCATACTCTAGAAGACTCTGAAAGTAGACTTTGAAAAAACTAAATTCTGACACCATCTTACATCTAAAGACAATCTGCCATAACGTCACTGAGTTTTAATCACAGACTACATTTTACTACCAAGACTCAAAATTTACAATAATAAACACGTTTGATTTTGTTGGAACGTCAATGTGGGAAAAAGACTAGATTAAGACAGCTAGAACTGAATTTTATGAACAACTTATACCAAACGATTACAATGACGGGAGCGCGTCCCAATTCTAGCAAGACTCTCATGGTTTTATTCAGAGTTTGAAAATTTGTGTGCGACAGTGGAATTGCTTAAAAAGTAATTTATTTAAGCTTGGCATTAGTTGTCTGCTTGCTGTCCAGCTGCCAAAATTCACAAAAGAGAAGATCTAAGTTCATAAAAGTAGTAGTAGTAGTGGAGAAAAACTTTCCACTGCATGATTATTTGGACAAAAAAGTTGTCACTAGATTTGAGTCTTTAGAATTAAGAAACTGCAGCTATCAGAAACTTTTATGGTCTCATGGAAAATGTTTCACTGACAAGCAGGATGGGGCATTTAATTTGTGCAATTTAACTATCCCATAGGAAGAGCAAAGACATTTTTTTTTTTTTAGCTTAACTCTTTTTTACTTTAATATTTTTGCAGCCTTAAATGTAAGCATTGTAGGCCTCAGGAAATCAGAAAACGTAATAATAGTAGGCCTAGTAGTTAAGGACATTCTTAACAAGTAAAGTAATTAATAATAGTAAAGTCACACATCAAAAAATCACAAATCCTGCTCCCTAACAAACCCATTCCAACTGTCTTTGAGAGCATCCCCTTCCAACTCTATTTAAAACTATTGTATTTGAATTTTGCAAAACTCAAATTTTACACACTTTGTAGAACAATACAATAACATTCCATGTCACTGTCAAATTCTCACTGGAAGACATCTCAGCATAACTGACAGGTTTGTACTATGAGAGTTGTATGTAGTATGTGTTCTTTTAGATCATGGAGAAAAAGAAGGAAAAGCTGCTCTTACCTGCTGCTCTGAGCGGCTAGGCCTTTTGGAGGGCCTGCTAAAGGGCTGTCATTCCCCACACGTCTGACTATCTCTTCGCAGTATGCAGTAAAACCAAGGTCAAAATTACTTTTGCAGCACATGCGCCACAACAATGGGAGCAAATGTGAGAGAACGTAGAATTGAGACTGCATTTTAACAGACTCAAGAGACGGTTGGTCGGAAAGGTTGTAATAAGAGAGTCACACTCAAAAACACATTCAAATAAGAAAAGAATAAAAAAGAAAACACATTTCAAGCTTGGGTGCGGTCATTCAAAAATGGAAACCACAGTTGAGCAATAGTGATGATGTTAGCATATATAACCCAGTAAAGAATAACCAGTATGTTTCCAGCTAAGAACAAATCACTTTTAGCCAAAGGAGTAAAACCAAGACTTTTATCTTCATAAACCACCAAAAGAACTTAAAAGGTTCCTTAATAAATATTGTTTATGACAACATTGGAACAAATGAGTATGTGTAATGAGAAAGGTGTCAAACCCACAGAGAATTATAACCAGCTGCAGTTCCCTCAACTGCTCTGTGCCTCCTCATTGTTTTGTTTTCGGGTTAGCAATCTCCACTGTGGTAGAATATCCATCTTCCAAGCTCATTCTATATAGCTGAGACAGTGAGATTCATTCAGGTCATTTTCCGACATAGTCTCACATTGCCAGACCTATCTCCACAGCACTGTGAACTAAGGTCTTGCTACACCACAGATACTAAATTCTACTAGATTCTAGGATAGGAGAAAAAATGCGCTGGGTTGTTGACTCTTCTTTAAACCAATCACAAGTGTCCTGGGTGGTGCTAAATTCCGGATGCAGCAATGATGCCTTTGCAAAATAATCTCGAAAGGAACTTGTTTTGGTGTAACATTTGCTTCCCTTAAAAGAAAACGCAACATAACATATTAAATGAAGATAACTTTTCCCACAATCCACTATGGTAAGCTGTTTCAATTCAATTTTATTATAGTATCAATTCATAACAAGAGTTATCTCAAGACACTTTACAGATAGAGTAGGTCAAGACCACACTCCAGAATTTACAAGGACCCAACAGTTCTAGTAGTCTCCTCCAGAGCAAGCAACAGTGCGACAGTGGCAAGGAAAAACTTCCTTTTAGGAAGAAACCTCGGACAGACCCAGGCTCTTGGTAGGCGGTGTCTGAAGGTGCCGGTTGGGGGTGTAATGAATAGTGGCAATAACTGTCACAATAAAAAATAATGGAACAGTGACTAGAAAAAGTAGTTGTAGTAGTTCATGGCATAGTATGGCACTGCAGGGCATAACAGGGCATAGCAGAATGCATAGTAGGACCACGGCAACAGCTCTACCCATGATTTTGGTGCCACACTAATCCAAGGAAACATGCTGGGCAAAAAAGAACATAAGGACTCCAGGATATAACTCCCCAGAGCTAGGTTAGTAATAAGCATTTCTGGGACATGGATGCACACAAATGGAAAGAGAAGAGAGAGAAGCTAGTGTGTCAAAGGAAGTCCCCTGGCAGTGTAAACTATAACAGCATAATTAAGAGAGACAAGGTAAAGAGAGGAGCTTGGTCGGGCTAGAACTCTCCCCAACCTGATCAGGCTGTACTGGCCTTCCTCCCTCTCCTTTGATTATATTTTGTTAGAGTAGAGTTTACATAAGATTAAGTTTACTCCTAAATGTGGTGACATTGTCTGCTTCCTAAACCCAGACTGGGAGCTGTTTCCACAGGAGAGGAGCCTGATAGCTGAAGGCTCTGGCTCCCATTCTGCTTTTAGAGACTCTAGATACCACACATTAACTTATAACTGCATTCTGGTTGTGCAGTGTTCTTTTGGGACAATAAGGTACTGTGATCTCTACAAAAAAAGATGCTGCTTGACCATTTAGAGCTTTGTAGGTCAAAAGAAGGATTTTACAGGAAGCCAATGCAGAGAAGGTATCACAGGAGAAATATGATCTCTTTTCTTAGTTCTTGTCAGAACATGCGCCGCAGCATTCTGGATCAGCTGGAAAGTCTTATGAGAGAGTCTTAGAGAGTTTTATGTGAGCATCCTGACCAGAGTGGGAAATTAACTTTTTTGCCCACCAGCCACAGTGGCTGTTAGATGCCCAATTTTATCAGCCACTTAAATTTTTTACCAGCCACTTTTTTCTAAATTCAAATCTATAAAAAGTGCACTAGCATATTTTGAATTGCTTAAACAAATGAAAAATGTTGAGTTTACTTCACACAAGAGCAGCCATTTCCCCCTGTTACCATGGAACGTTATGAAGTGACATAATTCTGCAACAAGACAGTTTATTTTTAATCAAATCGTTGTTTTTGCAAGTTCCTACAATTTCATCGGATAACAATTGCATAATTATCTTGCATATTCCATCTCATTTTTTAAGAAAACGCACCGCATAATCAAGGGTTTTTGCCCTCAACAATCACAAAAAACAAAAAAAAACAGCATTTTTCTGGAAAGACTGTAAACAGGCAAAAGTCTTTAATCAAAATTTAAGTAAACAAGATTGCAAATTTGATCAGACAATTAAACTTTTGAGACCATGGCACAATTGTGTTTCGTTATATTCTACATACATTTTTATGTTTAATGAAAATAACAAAACACATTGACTCATCTCTCATAACATTAAATTGTCACTTCAGTATTCTTCAGAATCATCATCTTCCTCCTCAGATGTCTCCTTCTCATCTTCAAGTTGGGTGCTTCTCTTCTGGGCTTTTCTTTTCATGAAATCTTGCCTCCTTGCTCTGATGCTGGCCTGATGCCACAGCTGTATGGCTGAGTCGGGAACAAAGTGTTTATCTCTGGCCAGATCAGCTGGTCCATGTTTGGATGCTACTGGTACAGACCGCTCTTGAGGAATGTCCACTGGTCTGGAATCATGATGAACAGCTGACTGTCAGGTTTGATTCTGTGCAATAACCCAGCAACACTGTCTCTAAACAGCACCTGTTTACTGGTTCCACTTATTATTCCACTTATTAAGTATTTATTCATCATTCTCATTATCATATTTCACTTATTTTTTAGCATCCTTTGCACTATGCTCCACATTTAAAATGATAACTATCACAAATCACTCCTGCATACTTTGCACTCCTCATTGCACTCATTGCACTATTGCATCAATATTGTTTCTGTTTAGAGTATGTATATATTAGTGTGTATATATTGTTTGGTTGTTTTGTAAGTGTAAGTGCATTGTGAGCAACGATGTTCCAAAGAAAAATTCCTCGTATATGCCCTCATACTTGGCAAATAAAGCTGATTCTGATTCTGAAATTGTCCCCAGAGGGGGCCAGTAGCGGACCAAAGTCCTTTATAAGACACTCCACATTTGCATCTCCAAAATCTGCAGACAAACACAAGGAAAATTTAAGCATGCACAAACAAAAGGTTTCAAGATGTAAAATACATATGATGTTAAATGTGCTTGATAATAACCTTCACATGTAGCTGCATCAGACCAGCTCGTGATATCTACCAGTTTGGAAGCATGTAGTACTCCAGAGCTGAAGTCACAAAATCGTGTCTCAATCACAAAATCGTGTTGCCATACAGCTGCAAAATTTGTCTATCAGGTTCTCCTTTGTGAAGTTCACACGTGCCAGGGAGAGGTCATCTATTGGTGCTGCCAAGGTAACAAAGGTGTCCGCTGGATTTTCTAGGCATGCCCTAAGCCTGGGTCAAGGTCTTACAACACAACAAATCACAATATTAATTATATTTCAAAATATATTTCAAAGTTAAATATTAATTATATTTCAAAATATTCCTTGGCACGCACCCATACCCACACCCACCCACCTATTGTGTTTAGTTAAGCTCTCTAGTTAACCTCTGCCACTGTTATAAATGGCGTGGATGCAGACAGGTTGCTGCGGTGGGACAGCCAGTCCTGCATAAAGCAGCTGAACATTAGCCTACTTGTGATACAACTGTAACCTTACCAGGACAGGTTGGATGACTAACCTAAAACTTTCTCCTTGTCTGCAGTGGAAGCAGCACCATCATCGGCAGCTGTGCATGATCGCCCTTCATGTTACTTAATTGTCTGTACAGTATATAGTAATGTTTGAACATGTAAACCTTATGAGTTTTTACAACAGCATCAGATTAATTCCAGGTCCAGGCCACAATTTAACGGAAAAAACAGTTTATATTATATACACACGCCCAAGAACTTAATGACACGGACAAACCAGTTTATTTAAAGCATTTATTGTTAGAATGCCAATCTTTAATATTGCAAATAATATATTCAACATCTCTCTTTGGCCTCTGTCTCCCTGCTGGTCGTTGGCTTTGCCATCCTTGGTGACCGCCTCCGTTAGTCCCTGTTAAGACAGTTAACACAACAAAAATATGTTTACGTTATGAACGCTACAACACAACGTCATTACATGTGAAACTACTCATACATGTTAGCCTTTGTTGAACATAGTGAAGTTAACACGGTGCAGTGTTACCTCCCGTCTACAGATACAACCAGTGATAAACACACCAACTTTCTAAATCTCTGCTAAAGTTACGCAGATACGGTAACGGCATATAAAAAGAGATGCACATGCCACCGTACATTAAACTTTACAAAAACAGCAACCTAGCTAACAGCCTAAAGTTAATGATAGGTCCAGTAAGCTAACGTTAGCGCGGGGTGTATCTACCTAATAATTAAGGCAATTTGTACAAGCTTTAAAGCGTTAAGCTTTACATTGACGTAATACATTAACGGTGATAACAAATTTACGGCACACACTAAAGATACTTACATTTAAATTATCATTTCACCTTCAGCGATGCCGCTCAAACTCCCGCTTAGGTCCGCTATTATTATTTTTAACAAGCCGGCAAAGGCAAGCGCATAGTATTGTGAGTGATTTGGGACCGCGAAGGATACACATATATGCATCCTTCTCTTTCTATGGGAAATTTTCTGAATGAAGAATTCAGTCCTTGGAGGAATTCGGAGGATTCTTGACATTGGAACGGTCCTTCGGCGGGCGTTGATGGCGTGGCATCCTCCAAATTCTGGCTTTGGAGGATCCTTCCTTGACATTGGGAAACACCCACTGGCTAAACAGGTAGGCCGATCTCGTAACATTTTGTTTTAACTGGAAGGAATAGATGTCACTCTTTCCTATGTGGCCCTTCCCTGAACTCTGGGACATGATTGGCTTTGAGCAGGTCTATCTCGGGTTACAGTTGACGGATTGGCTTATAACACAGAGCATTGGAATCTGCTGACGTCAGCGAATTCAATGGTGTGCTCAGTAAGATTGTGGCTGCCCGGGGAAGAAAAGAGAAGCGATAAAAACCCAGAAAGGATAAGCTGTTTAGCTTTTTTTCCGTTGAAACTCGGCCAGAAACTACAAGACTGTGAGGCAACCAGCTTGTTTTGGATATTCTTGGATTGTTGGCAATGTAGTAAAAAACGTTTGCAGTCTTTCACCGCTGTGAACAAAGACACGAGGAAAAAGGTATGGATGCATACTTGACTTTAGACAGTAGCGGCGCAGTATATTTCTGTATTTATTTATTCTCTTTGACTTCATAACAGGATTTTAACTGCTATAAATCATCTTATGCTTTGCGTGTGGGGTTATTAGAATCATGAGACTTTAGGCTTTCAAATCATGTGCTGCATGAGCGTGTTTAGTGCTTCAGTGGAGAAAACGGTCTTGTCCACGGGACAGTGTCTGTCTTTACCTCAGCTTAGATAGTGAGATGGTGTCACGGACCAGCTAGCACTAAAAACTAGCTACTTGACAAAAGTCTGAAGTTGACGGAAATATGCGTGGTCAAAGCCCCGGCTGTGAACAGTTTAATTTCCTGAAAGTTCTTCACAATAAAAGACCTCCGTTGTTTTGGTATTTGAACGTTTTTTTTTTGAAGCAGCAAAATACGGAAATGTTGGTGATTCATCAGCAGTAGCGTAACATTTTTTCAACATTGTTTTGAGAAGGATTTTCCTAATTTCGGCAATGTTTCAAAGGTTAAAAAAGGCTGTTCTTGTGGTTTGTTTTAAGTGGTTGTTAAAGGATATATCCTGATAAAAAATAACTCCTAGCTTTCTGACTGTAGTGCTGGAGAACAGGGCAATGTCATCCAGATTAACTATATCCAAAGATATAATTACTTTGGATGCCCAGGGCAATACCATCAAGAGTAACTATATCTTGGGATATTGAGGTTTGGAGCTGTTTAGGGCCAAGCTCAATAACTTCAGTTTTGTCTGAATTTAATGTCAGAAAATTGTAGGTCATCCATGATTTTTATATATCTTTAATGCATGCTTGAAGTGTAGCTAACTGACTGGTTTTGTCTGGCTTGATTGAAAGGTATAATTGGGCATCATCTGCGTAACAATGAAAGTTAATTGAGTGTTTCCTAATAATATTGCCTAGAGGAAGCATATATAAGGTGAAAAGAACTGGTCCAAGTACTGAGCCTTGTGGAACGCCATGACTAACTTTAGCGTGCCTGGAAGATTTATTGTTTATATTAACAAATTGAGGTTGATCAAATAAATAGGACTTAAACCAGCTTAGTGTGATTTCTTTACTACCAACTAAATGTTCCAGTCTCTGTAACAGAATGGACTAAGCACTAAGACAAGTCCTTTGTCTGTTAGAAGGTTTTCACCAGTGCTGTCTCTGTGCAATGATGCATTCTAAATCCTGACTGAAAGACCTCAAACAGACTATTGCTATGTAGAAAATCACAAAACGGATTAGTGACTTCCTTCTCAGAGATCTTGGAGAGAAAGGGAAGGTTAGATATAGGTCTATTGTTGGCTAAGGCCTCAGGATCGAGGGTGTTTTTTTTTCACAAGTGGTTTTATCACAGCTACTTTAAATGACTGCGGTACATAACCTGTTAATAGACGTATTTATCACATCTAGTAATGAAGTGTTAACCACGGGTAACGCTTCGTTGAGATGGGGTCTAAGAGACAGGTAGATGGCTTAGCTGAAGAGACCTTTAACATTAGTTGTTGCAGGTCTATTGGATAAAAGAAGTCTAAGTATATGTCAAGTCTTTTCATTCTTTCTAGCGATCCTGCGTTTAAAGGTGAGCCATTAGAAGTTGAGGGCAGAAGGTGATTTTCTCTAATTGTTATAATTTTATCATTAAATAAGCTATAGGAATATATATAGGAATAGATGGCTGAATAGAGCTGTGACTATCTGTCAGTCTGGCTACAGTGCTGAAAAGAAACCTTGGGTTGTTCTCATTTTCTTGTGTTAATGATGAGTCTGATCTGGCATTTCTGAGGGCCTTCCTGTAGGTTTCCAGACTGTCTTGCCAACCTAAACAAGATTCTTCCAGTTTGGTGCAACGCCATTTACTTTCAAGTTTTTGCGAGGTTTGTTTTAATTTTCAAGTGAAAACAATCGGTGCTGCCTGCATGAAAGTTGTGCTAATTCAGCTCTGTTTAGTGACTGTGTTGAGACAACAGTTAGAGAGCTTAGGGATTGTCTAAAAACAACAACACAGAAAAGAGATAAAAACAAAAATATGTAGGCTATCAATTTAATGATTAAATAAGGTAGTGTCTCCAAACTTACCTCATGCTAGTTGTACTACAGCATATGCTTATTTTTTAAAATATGTGTGTATCTCTTTTCGGTGTTGTGGTTTATAGACAGTCCCAAAGCACTCTTATCCACACGGAACTAAACAGAGCTGAATTACCACAACTTCCATGCATTTCTTTCACATCTACAGCATTCAGATTTACTGTGTTCAAGGAAGGAATAACTGCACATGGGTAGGCACTTTTAATGACATTTTGAACATGTAAGGAGGCTAAAAACACATTTAAACTTGCCATGTTCAAGCCTGTTGGATGCTAAAACTAGCAGGGGAATAACACAATGTAGGCAGCACCGATTGTTTTTGTTTTTCTCCCTACTGACACCACTCCAAATTTACTGAACAGAGCTACGTGTTGGAATTGACCGGAATTCCCCTTTAAAGAAGAACTGAACTGAAAGAACAAATGTTAACTGATAACTTCTTGGTTATGACAATTAGAAATAAATTACACTAAAAATTTGAATTAAACAAATCAATATAGCTTTTTTTTAAGCAACACAAAAATTAAGTTTGTTAGTACTGGAACGCTGACAATTTCGATGACGCCACTAGCATGGTAGGACAAGTATAGGCAACGGCTGCAGCATGTTATACACAAACATAAGTAATTTTAATGGTGCGGGTTAAGCATTTCAGCCTGTGAGGGACAGGCCCGTTGTGTCTGACTAGCACCACATGGAGGACGAACAGTTTCAGGCTCCACCTAAAATACAGGATCGTTTGGGGGGGAGTGACAGTGACTGGTGTGTGTGTGGGCACAGCTTACTGTCATGCACTCTCATTTATTGTATCCAAGCACATTATGCATTTTAGGAAATCGACCGCTTATATATTGTGTGCATTTAGAGAAAATAGAAAACCATGGTTGAGGTCCTGTTCCTTTAAGAAAATAGAGGCAGATAAATTGTAAATGTAATTGGAGGAATTCATCCAATGGGATTGCTTGTTAGCTGCACGTTGAAGAGTCACCCCTGTTTGACCATAGAGGATTCATGAGTTTTGTTATTGAGTTTACTTTTGGCTAGTGCAGAGTTGGCAGATTTTTTACTATGGAACTAGCTGCTATTTTTGCATCAACAATTTGCCCTGAGACGGTGAACATCAGCTAGCTTCAGGGTGAGTAGAGAGCTAGTAAACGCATTATTATCGATCTGTGATAACGTTGGAGTCATGGGTTATTTATACAGTCTATGGTCGGAGTGCTAGCTTGTGGAGTTTGTCATGAGAGTGCTTCCAACATAGACGTATAAAGAGTAGGCGTAAAGTCACCAGACGTCCAAGATCAAAACTGGGAACATAGTCCCTGAAAATGGAGAAACACAAGGACATTTCCAGTTTGACAATCAATCTGATTGAAAAACCTAATGTTGTGTCTTGAAAAACAGGACAGGGACAAAGGTATATTTTTATGTGAGGTAGGTTATGATTGGTATTTTGCAAATCACACACTATAAATATGATAGAGAAAACAGTTAGTGGCAGTAAAGTCAGATATTTTAATTAGTAAAGAAACAATATGATTTTATTATTAGAGTCTACTTGAAGCTTCTTATATTTGTCACACACACACACACACACTAGGGTTGCACAAAATTGACAACATGTGATATTGCAATATCGATTATGAATACTGCAATATTGATATGAATTCTGATATTTTTAAACATATGTAAAAGTACAAAATAGATTCATAAGAAATTAAACAAGTTTTCTAACAACAAAAGGTTGTATTGGAGTAGTCCAACATGAATAAATAAATAAGGAACATGTCTACAGAACAGGACGTGTTCTACTGGTTGGACAGTAGAAAATATAGAAATAAAGTAATTTTAATATAGAAATAAGGACCATATCGACAGAAAAGGATGTGTTCTACTGGTTGGACAGTAGAAAATATAGAAATAAAGTTATAAAATATATAAAGTTAACAGGACAGCTCCACAAAATAAACTAAAAATTGCATACGTATTGCAACTTTTGATATATTTGATTAAATGAATAGTTGTTGTGGCTGTTATTACATGAGTATTTTGACAGATACACCTCTTTTATGTAATATACTAGTAATGTATTAATATTTATGAACATTCATGAATGAAACGCTAATAACCTCATAATGATACACCTAGGCTACTCTTTGGAGGTAAACTGGGAAGCTGAAGATGGAGAAATGACATCATTTCGGAGTTGGACAATCTGACCCATCCTATCAAAATCAGCCTGCTTAAAATGTTGACAGCAAAGCACTTAAGAAACATTTTGCAGTGAATCCTTCTCTACCCAAAGGCATTTCCCACTTCCTCTACACAAAAAACATTTCAAAAGGCGGTCAAGCTTATTTTCTTCCTTCACATTTCTTAGAACCTTTCTTCAAAAATGAATCCCCTATTATTGTTTCAGATCAAACCAAAACAGAATGTTACTTTGATGTTAGCGATCACTGTGAGGCAATTAATGCATATACAGATCAACTTACACACATCAACTTATACACATCAACTTATAGACATCAACTTTCTTTTTGATTAATGCATATACAGATCAACTTTCTTTTTTCTGCTTTCTTTCAGTTGTAGCCTAGGCTACTTATTTGTTATGAATGCGTTTTTGGAAGTGGCTTGTAATGTTTAAGGCTATGAATGTGATGTTTCTCATATTGTAATATGCTGGTGATATATTTTGTCCACAAGGGGGCGCACTTGGTTAAACCCAGAGAGAAACTCATATCACTAAAGATGAATAAGCTCATTAAAGAATAAAAAATAAGCTAAGGTAACCTGTTGTTTTAGATCAACTCAACAGTGTTCCCCTGTCGCTGAAGTAGTACACAGGAACAAACCGGAGAGTATTTTTTCCAGAGTAACTATTATTTTCCTCTAAGGGAATCTATTGATCATTTTGGAGTGAAACTATAACCTACAGCCACTAAGTGACAGCAAAGATACAGAATAAATTCTATTGGAGTAATATAGCGGGCCAAAACCCACTAACTTTCCTTCTTTTTTCGCTTCTGCCAAAACCAAACCAGTCTTTCGCGCACTTGAAAAGAGCGGACTGACCCGAGGAACTTCAGAACAGAAGACCTTTTCCCCATTTCTTTCGGCATGAAAAGCCAGTAAATTTCGTTTATTATTATAATTGTTTAACTTTAAAGGTGTAAGGTAACATTGTTGAGCAAAAATAGCATTGCAGTGTAACGTTAGGCTAGCTACTTACTGAACTGTTGGGCATTAGTCAGATGCTAAAGTTAGCTTAACATTACACTACTAGCAAAAGCTACTTTTGGCAGTTTATGGCAATATAATGCCAAGTGAAACATGCAAAGTCTGTATTACGTTCTCCCACAGAGCATAGCTAGCAGACATTGCTGACAAAAGGTAACTTAAAAAACGTTTTAACCTTTAAGAGAGCCTTATTATAGTTATGGGAGGGGAAAGTTTTACTCAAAGTAAATCTTGGTTTTAAAAATTATCGGCCAGTTTTTTTTCCCAGTAAAGTGTGGCATGCAAAACGTTGTTTTACTCGAACAGAGTTGGACATTTTTAGAAATTTAATGTAACAGTCTCGGTTTTTTTTTTGGTAGTGCACACTGTGTTTCTCGAACAGTCTGACAATTGGTTGATTTTACACCCAAATAACAGAGTTTTGAGTTTTCTGTTAGGCGGGACCGTTTTTATTTTAAGTTTTTGTATTGCAACACGTGTGTTTTACTCTGAACGAATCGGATAGTTTCTTTAAACGTTAGGTTGATTCAAGACATTTAACAGAGTCTACGCAGACAATTTTTAGGTGACTTTTGTCATGCAACACTGTGTTTTACTCTGAACAGAGCACTGCACTGGGTTGAAATGCTAAAACAACCCTTTAGCTGGCTTGACTAGCACGTATGCTTTGAAAACTGAATAACGGAAGCAATTAGCACGGAAGCAATTGGCGTTTACAAAAGTAGCTAATGTTCACTAATTGTAACAGTCCTATTTTTGTGTTGTTTTAAATGTTCCTTTTTTTTATAATAGTTCATTACAGTGGAGTTATACATTACTTCATACATATTTTTTGATGTTTGCATACAATGGTATTATTAAATTTTTCATTTTATTTTCATCAAGGATGCAGGCTCTATGAGTAAAGTACAGAGATCATCAGAAGTACATTTTTTTTGAGGGGGAACTGACCTTCAAATCCTTTTGGATTGCGTGATGAAAATTTTACTAATTTCTAATACTTTTTCTGAATTTATCTTTGGAACACCTAGGTCAGTTTTTCTTTGCAACTGAAAGATGCTTTTCCCTGCATGCCTTTCCTATTTATATAGGCTTCAAATAAAGGAACCTATGACTTCTGTCTTTTTTTTTATTTTTTTTCTCTACAATGCCAACAGATTTACTAACAAGCTTGTGCACGCTATTTTTGTCTTTACAGTTTGCCCAAAAAATTTACATTCCCACCTTGGACTTAAAGGTCTATGATGAACGCGAGACTGAAGTTGACGAGGATTGTTTGAGTTTCTTCTAATGAACCATACCTTGGTGGCTGGAGATTTGTTTCCCACCTCCTCTGGAAGCCCAAATCTGAATGGTGAGTTGCTTCTATGGCTTAGAGCTCCATATATATCCCCCAGTCCTGCCTACATGAAATGGGGGACAAGCAGATACATCCTGCTAAATTGTTTACTATTTTGAGTTCTTTGTTTTCTCTTTGCTAACCTGTTTTCATTCTTTTCTTAACATTAATGGTTTAATGTATCTAATGTGAAATATTTGCATTCAGTTTTTTGTCCATTAACCACAAATGTAATGTTTCGATTTAAATTGTTATGGTTGTCATTTGTTAAGGGTTAATCACACCAATTACTGTTATATTTTAGATTTTTTTGCTCCCCTGCAATCTTCCGTTTGAAACGTTTTTTTTTTTATTCCCACTAAGATGATCGAAGGAGTCTCAAAAACAAACCTGGAGCGAGAGGATCTTGCTGAGTATGCCCGGACAAAAAGCCTACAAGAGCAGAAGACCTATATGTCACGAGATTGTTTGCTCATATGACAAGTGAACATGGGTATTTTGTCATATTTCCTACACACCAAAAAATTATAGCATTTACAAGGCCTTACAACACTCTTCGTTTGGGGCAGAAGGTTGCCATTTAACACAATTAAGTTTTTATCATACAGTGTTGTGTGTTGGGTGTGTAGGACCCTTCCTTCGAGACATATAAGGAGGAGTTATGCAAGGAATCACTGCCTTGTTTCCATACTGGCTACCTAGGAGTAAGTTGCTATTAATACTTTGAACTACATCTCTCCACTCCCTACTCTCTGCTCTTAAGTTCAATTTTTTTAGCCCAGAATATAAATTGTTTAATTAAAAGGTCCATTTTTTAACGCCCGACCGTTTAACTTTTCTGTATGCCCATATCCTCTAAGTTTAACTATGGTGCCCATTGAGTAGCAACTTCACGTCATTGTGTAGTTTTTTTGTGGTGAGCACAATGGAATAACTCTCTTTACTTTAGGAGCATTTTTCCAATGCAGAGATGGGAGTGGTATCTGGCATGGCGACTGAAATTTGTTCAAAGGAATCTTCAGAAGGGACAAAAGAAGACCCCACGTCCAGTTCCTGAACAGGTATATTATTTTGTTGATTCTAGTGGACTGTTTACAGGTTTCCCATGGGTCCTTGAAATCCCTTTTTTAATCATTTTGAATTTTAGGGCGTACAAGTATGAATGTTTCTGAAATGGAATATAAGTCCATATGTTTAGTGGACATGGCATAGGGATCCCCTCCAACTTTTTTTTCAGTACCGCTGCCTGGGCTTTGTATCTGTCAATTACCGTATACCGAGTTGAATTTTTTTGAGTTTAATAAAAACTGTATAGGTGTGCGCGGTGTTCCACCTTACCTGTCGGGTTCTGGCCTTTCCCGGCTTCCCCCATGGTGGGATGAGACTTTAGGTCTACTCAGACTTTTGCCTACAACTAAGACAAAATACGTATTGAATCCTTATTTATTTGTACACGCAACCCTCCCCATGCAACACCGTGCAACAGAGGGGGAAAAACAAACACAACGGATCGTCAGTGGAATCTATTCATTGTTCCGTCCTAATATTGGTCATTGGGTGCATCCCTTCGTGGCAATAGTAAGTTACTTCATCTAAATGCTGGGGTAATGTAACGTTACGGTCCCCCCCCCCCCCGCTTGCATAACTTTTTCCACTACTGTTGCAGGTGGTCCAATAGCTGATAGAGAGCCCTACAGAGAGGAAAACTGCTAACCAACAGAAAGCCTGTCGTGATGCCATTGCACCTTGAATTAAGCATCACTGATGGAATCAATTTTTTAAGGAGAATGACGCAGACATTCAGCTATCGCAAAACTGGTTCAGGCCCCATTAACGCCTCTGAAATATTCACAGCTTTTCCAGATTCCTAGACATAGGCAGTGAATGGGGGGGAGGAGGTGACCGTTAACTAACCTTGCCCTGTAACGTCATGATATAGACCACACCATGAAGTTACTGTTGTGTCGTGACTTCATTTCATCTTTGTCCTGCAGATTGAGCGGATTTTAATCTTATTTTTGGTGGTGCCACCTCTGCCACGTTCCTGGAGAACAGGCCCACTTTCTACCACAGAAAGTCCTTTGACAAAGCCGTGGCCTCACCACGACCAGGGGAACTCAAGACCTGGTTCAAATGCTGAGTCCGCACCAGAAGTGGAAAATGGTAGCATAGAGAAAAGGATTACACTAATGAATGGAGATTGTTTTTGACTGAAAAATGTAATAACTTAATGCCCTATTTTAATTTTTGTTTTTTACTTTGTATTGTCAGGATTGGTAAATGACATTTCCTCCATTTTTGGTTCTTGTCCCCTTTGCCACGGTCTCCCAACAAGCCAAACAATCCAGTGACCATCTTGTAAAGTTCCTCAGTTTGAGTTAAATTAACCATTTTATGATTTGGTCCACTGTTTTATCTGGAAAAGGAACATTTTTGTTTTTTTTGCGACCGTGACTAACTTCAATAAACTATAATCAGGACTTGTCACAGACTGGGACCAGTGTCCCAAGGGCATTGTACAGCACATGGAAGGTCGTCACCCCTTCTCTTTCTGTGGGGGACCAAGAGAAGTGTAATTCACACTTACTTCATTGTGATTGACAAACATGCAATACCATGTCATTCACCAGACCTCTCTTGCCTGTTTTGATGACTTTTTGTCAAAGCTTAGTTTGTCCTTTGGTACCCTCACAACCCAGATCGGCAACACGGTGTACAACTTTTTGCCCAAACCAACATTTCTGAATAGATGTTTATTCCACTAAGGTGAATCCTATGGTTGCAGAGGTGAGGGCTCGGATGCTGCGCGATTCAAAAACCTAAGATTTGTGTTTCATTTGCACCACCACCAGCAAATGCCAAGTCCCTAACAAGCACTTAAAATTGATCCATGGAAGCTTTGTTCAGGAAAGTCACTACTTCGTCTTAAATGCTGTCGGCTGGTTGGTTCACAAGTGTTATGGCCTTTTTTCTTGGTTTAGAAAGCATCTCAATAAAGCACATGAACCTTGTTCGGATCCGGTGAATCCCTTCTACACTGAAGATTTAGCACAGTGTTTTTGGGGGACTTGCCATTAAGAAGTTCCCCTTCTACTCAGTCCTTCTCAGTAGAGTCTTGTAGACTGCGCGCTACAACAGTAGCTGAACGTAAAGTGGCAGGTTTTAGGCTAAACCAACCATGTAACTCTTTGGCATTTCCATTAAAGAGATTGTTGATGATATTCATAATCAGCAAAGAATCTCTGAAGGAGTTCTGGTCTTTACAGGAGCCTAATAAAAAGTGACGTTGAGCGTAAAATTGATCATTGGTTTTTGAAAAAATGGAAAACCCTTTGGTATATTAAATTCTGACACACAGAGAGGCTATTTTGCGAAAGTGGGGGGAAGGGTAGACCCAAAGTTGAATAATGCGTTCTTGGTACAATTTGAATACACTGCGCAAATCGGACTACTGAGTCCTATGATCAGGTTGTTGTTACCGAAAAAAATAAATTTGTTTATAATCCCAATTTTGAACATTGCAGTTTATTTATAACCACCCTTAATAAAAGGGATGATGCGACGATTTATTCAGGAAACTCTTCTTTAATGACTTGTTGCGATGGAGATCTTTTCAAGAATCATGCTCGATTACAAAACAGAAGCATGCAATTCAGATTCAGCTCTTTCTATGTGGATTTGAACTGCAAATCCGTTGGATCAAAACGGGACTACACAAATTGGAGCAATCTATTTCACCTTGCGAAATGTTTTCTCCAAAGTACAACTCAAGTCTGAATAATATTCTTTGGTTGCGTTATTTCATGCTCAAGACATTAAACAATATGCTTTGTCTTAAAAATACGTGATCCACTTGTGCGGATATGAAAATCTTTGGAGAAGGAATGGGAATACAGGTCCCTTGTATGATCAGCCAGTGTATGAACCTTCTTCAAGTTACGGGTTAACACCCTTGGGCTTCACTGTTTATTTGGGTTTTTTGTCGAGTCTTTCAGTGCCAGATATTGTTTCCCCGCTTTTGTCTTGCTGAGAAAGAGGACGTTTCAGACAGAAGTTTTTGAAGATTCCACCCAAAGATAGGTATTCGAAGCTCAAGCACTTCATGCAGAACACTGCCAAAAATTGAGGCAAAACCATCTTTCCCTATGTGATGGGTTTTAAACGTTCTTGCATTCTACAACTCCTTGCAGTACTTCATACGTGTGAAGAACTTTGCTGTTGATATGTATGCATTCTATCCTGGAGGGAAGTGGCACAATACTAATGAAACTGCTTTACTACACTTGATAGAGAATACCACCAACATCAAAGAAATAGACAGGAGAATAAAGAGCTTAACTAGGTTCCATGGAACAAACCGAAACCTCCTGCGTGAAGTTAATAGGACTCAATGACCGGGGGTTAAATGCCATCCCTTGGTGTTTTACTTCGCAATCTACCACTAATTTTTGGAGACTTGGTTTGTCCCAATGATCGGCGAAACACTGGATCTGCTACAGTTGTTTGCTTCACATTGTTAACAGATATTTTCTCCAATGTTATCCAAGGGTATTACTAGTTTGTGGAAACACTTGATTGCATAACCCACAGGGTTATTCAGCGTGTCATTCCACACGAGACTGCTCCCACGCATCACTTATGGTGCAATACCCTACATGTATTCTTAAAGTTACCAGTTTGCATAGCTGGTGCTTCGCTCTAACCGCATAATTTCTTAAAAAACAATTGAAAAGCTTTAAAAATATAACTAAAACATTGGCAAAAAACCCAAGTCAAAAGCATACGTTAGACATTGCCCCCAAACGGAAAATAGGGCCGTAAAAAAAATTTTCTTTAATGTGATGGATGGGCTGTGATGTGCACTCTTAAGGTACCAATGGACCCCAATTTTTAAAATGTTAGTGGGCCAAAAACCATAAAAATGTGTATCGGGCGGTTTGGGGTTTTTGTCTTAAAGTAAATTTGTGAGATGCCGTTTTTCACAAAATCCCCAGTTTTTTAAGGATGAAGGTTACTGTTGGTTACTTTTGCCTACAAAAATATGTTTGATGACCCCTTTAAATGCATTTAAAGTTGTTTATACAAGGGACCTCAGTATAAATGCAATGAGCTTTTCTGCACAAAGCTTTGATGTACAGCCTCCCCCGTTTGGGATTCAATTTGTTTATTGTAAATCTGTTTCCTGTGATTAAAAAAACCCCCGGGAGTAACCTTTAAAACCCCGCGTATCTTTTTTACTTTTTAGGATTTTTTCTTGATGTCTGCAGTTAGAAAATTTAAAAGGCCAGAAATAATTCTGCCTTTTTTTTTCTTTTACTTATAAGGGAAAACCCGGGGCCCAAATTTTTTTTGATTTAACTGTGAACATCAAATTTTAATTTTGAACCAAAAAGAAAAAATAAGTGACTTTGAAAACATACGTGTGAAATCCTTTTTGAGTAAAATACCGAACATACCGAGAAAAAAAATTCATTAGATAAATACCGAAAGCAATTTAAAAAACTATTCTCTAAGGAGTAAAAAAAAACATACAAGTAAAACCAAACTTGTGGGTAAAAAAAACCAACTATACAGAGAAAAAACCCTAACTCTGGGGGTAAAAAACAAACTATACAAGTAAAAAACCCGTACTTGTGGGTAAAAAAAACAAAAAAAGAAAAAATGTTTCTAGGTAAAAACATGAAAAAGGCAGTAGGTTTTTTTCATTTTATTTTAAGAGTAAATTTTTCTCTGTGGAGTTTAAATTTTAAACCCTGAATAGAGAGAAATACTCTGAAAATGTTTCTGAAAAAAAAATAAATTTCACCTTTTTTGACTGGGCCAATGTTATATTTTTTTTGGTAAATTTTATTCAATTTTGAGTAAAATTTCTTAAATTTTCTGGTTACATACTGACGGAAGCGTTTAGTAAGAACTTTTGGGGAGCGACTCGGGTGTAGAGCTCGGGTTTTGGAATTTTAAACTTTATTTTTTGGGAAAAGATCGAAACCGCTCAACCCCAACTTGAAAGGGTTTAGTTTTTAAAACTTTTTTATTTTGGGGGTGGGCTGTTTGTGGGGCTTGCTTAAAAAGCATTTTTACGGCAGTAGTCTGGGGGAAAGATTTAAAAAATCGGCAGGAAATTTTGAGATTTTTTGAGGGAACTGGGGACAGAGGCAACCACCAAACACGGGAAAAAATAGGACAACACCATAGGCCATAAAATTAAAAAATTTTATCTATTGACATAACCCCGCGGTGCAGTAAACAATCCTGGACTCATTTCAGTACAAATATTAAAAATCCTTGTCCCTTTTCACCCCTTGGGGGAAATTCTATTTACAAAATACAACCAAAAGTACGATAATGTTAAATGTGCTGTATTTATATAGCGCTTTTCCAGTCTTAACAACTGCTCAAAGCGCTTTTACATCTACAGGAAACATTCAACATTCACACACATTCATACACTGTGGCTGCCGTACAAGGTGCCACCTGCTCATCACATAAACACTCCGATGCGCAGCACCGGGGGCAACTCGGGGTTCAGTGTCTTGCCCAAGGACACTTCGACAATGACTGCAGGGGCGGGGTACGAACCACCAACCTTCCGATTGGCAGGCAACCGCTCTACCACTGAGCCACAGCCGCCCCTGTTAGAATGTTAAATCTTACTTGTGAAAAGTAATCCCCCGAGCCTTGTTTTCAGTGGTCCGCCGATTTGAGCAGAAATATACTGCACAGTGCTCTGGCATTTTCTGTCTTCTGCTGCTAAGCAACGAGTATGACCGGTCCAAGATGGCAGCCGCATTTTTTGCACCCAGCAGCCAATCTACTCTTTATATGTCTATGGCTTCCAATTGCGAGCCCTTTCCCTTGGTTCGATCGTGGTGTTGTGTCTCAATTTCAAGTAATGCCCAGTGTGTCAGTGTCTTTTTTGTTGAACGCTATGAAGCCTACATGCCAGTGACGTAGTAGATTGTGGAATTCCAACATGGCGGCGCCCGTGTAACAACAACACTTTCAACTTACCATTTTATCCCTTTTTAACAAATTCACCCATTTTATTCATTGTACCAATAAGAAAAAATAAAATTAATCTCTAATATCACCATTACTCAAATTCCAGTTCAGTTCATCTTTAAGGAATGGCATTGAATTAAATGCTGTTGAAATATCTTCCTTGAATTTAGCTATAGCACTGCCAGACATCTAGTGTAGAAGCTTTTATTTAATTTTGTATAGTTAGGTTGTAATAATTCAACATATTTTAGAGAATGGTCTGATAATAAAGGATTCTGCGGAAACACTATTAAATCTTCAATTTCAATGTCATAAGCCAGCACAATGTCGAGGGTGTGGTTAAAACAGTGGGTGGCCTAATGCACACTCTGACTGAAACCAATTGAATCTAGTAGTGAGTTGAAAGCAATACTAAGGCTATTGTTGTCAACGTCCACATGGATATTAAAATTACCTACAATAAGTACTTGGTCTGATTTAATGACTACACATCATACATACTCAGAGAATTCAGATTAAAATTCAGAATATGGACTTGGAGCTCGGTAACAACAAATATAAATGTTGGATGTTGAAGATTAAGAATAAGGCTTTCAAACGAGTTATAATTTAATTTAGGTTTAGGATTAATTAACATGTTTTAATCAATGATGGTTGCAACTCCACCTCAGGGACGGACAGGGGCTAAAAAACAGCCCTTGACACTCTCCCACATAGGCCCATAATCCGGGCATGTGCCTCTAGCTGTGCGCGACTGACACTAGCAAGGATGCACTGATACTATGCCGCAATACTGTAACCTATCGCACAAAGTATTCACAGCAAGTTACTCAAAACCAATGATGATAATTGTGGTTGTGTTTATTAATGAAGTTTGACAGCACTTGCACATGTTTATAGCTGACTATGCAATTTGCTAAGATAGGGATAAAGGCAGCCTATTTATCTAATTATGGCCTTTTTCTATTAATGGTACCTGCTTGACTCGCCTCAACTCTGCCGCGGTGCCCCATCCTCCTTTTTCCATTGCAGATTAGTACCCCCTAATGAGGCGAGCTGTGGCTGGTTGTCATAGTAGGAAACTGCTTTGACCTAACGCAACAGACACACAGAACGTCTAAGGTGTGTTGCTTTGGATTCTCGGCATGTGGCTGTTGCGACAGCCAGAATACAAATTACTTTCAAAAGAAGCTGGAGTCAGCAAAAAAAACAAACACTGGCTTAACTATTTAAACACGGCAGGTTTGTTCAGGACACTCCCCGTCTGTCACTAACAATGATGACGCAGTAAATAGTGACAATTCTCTCTGACCAATCCGTAGTCCGCAGGTTTGTAGGTCACATTTTGGTATCACCTCAGCTCGCTTGGAATCTTGACTGAGGTAGTACTGAAAAAAGTACCTGTTAGCAGGTACCAGGGACTTTTTTTTGTAATGGAAAACCAAAAAAGGCAAGTTGAGTAGATACCATTCAGTGGAAAAACGCCATTAGTGTCCTGCTCCTGGCACTTACCAGTACCTCCAGCTGATGTGAAAATAACTCTGCTGTCTGTACTCTTCTTCCTCAGTTTTTTTTTTTTACATGTATCATATATATTATCGTAGTAGCGCCCCCTGCTGTTAATATTGCTTTATTAGACCTTTTTGTGCCGACAGCCGTCGGTTGAACAGCTGTTGGACATCTCTGATCAGGTTTGGCAGGGGTTTAGATGAAACTACCGAGACCAAAAAGCCTTGTCTCCAGAGCAGAAAATATACTAAATTTATTACATATATCTTTATCACTAAAGGAGGCAGAGGAATACTTAACACCTGACACAGAGCAAGAGAGAGCAGGGAGGGAGAGGAATTAAAAGTAGCTAACAGCGTATAACATTTTTGAGATCAGTGAGGCAGTCGCTGTGAGAAAAGAAAACTATTAGTGCTTGAGTATAACTAGTGTTTAAATACAATTCAGGCACTTAGCTGCCAGATTAAACAATAAAGCCGAGTTGTGTAAGTTTTTGCTGGAGCAGAAAAACAGCGTCCGTTAGACTGGAGCACTTTAAACGAGACAAACGTCATCACGTCAGAAAACAGGCAATGGACAAAATCCAGGAAAAACAACAGGATGTATCTATCTAATTTAAACTCCTAATTAAATTAGCTAGATAAATGGTTAAACATAATTTGACCTTACCAGTGTATTGCCGTGCTCTGCTGTGCCCTGCTATGTCCTGCAATGCCCTGTGGTGCCCTGCTATGCCATGAACTACTACAACTACTATTTCTAATCACGGTTCCTTTATCTTTATTGTGACTATTATTGCCATTGTTCATCACACCCCCAACCGGCACCGTCAGACGCCGACTACCAAGAGCCTGGGTTGGTCCGAGGTTTCTCCCTAAATGGAAGTTTTTCCTTGTCACACGAAATGTTTGCTCTTCGGGAATTACTAAAATTGTTGGGTCTAGACCTACTCTTATCTGTAATGTCCTAAGATAACTTTTGTTATGATTTGATACTATAAGTAAAATTGAATTGAACTTACTTTGTCTACAGCAATCCCGTTGATTGGTTCCAAAACATCCCAGTTAGATAATACATTCTGTAAACATATATGTAAATCTTTACAATCATTCAAAAAACCAAGCAGGCCTGCCTTATTGCACAATCCAGTTTTTTTTTTTATAGCTATACCGTGTGGTTTGATTTTGAGAACTGTAACACACAGAGAGCGGAAGGAGAATAGGTTCTTCCTATGAGCCAGAATATGTCCAACATAACAGCAGTAGGTCATAACCTGTCTCAGGCCGAGTAGTAGTTCAACTCTATCTCAATAGATGACAATAGACTTAACAGTTGAATGATAAGACAGTGATGCCTCAAGCACTCCCATCCCTCCAAGGTCAAGAGAGGAAGTTAAAACACATTCATATACACACACATAAGGATATGCTGCAGTATGGACAGGTTGACATCGTTTTCAGTCTGTGTGATTTTCATGATTTAGGAAAGCATATGTTTTATGGAACCAGCTGTATCTTTTTTTAGATTGTGGGTTTAGCTAAACTGAACACCTCCAGCATAAGTTTAAATACAGCTTTGGGGATTGGGATGGCTCTACACTACACTGTGGTTAAACTGTAATGCTAAAATAATTTTTTTTTATTATTATAATTTTTAGGGGGCCTGATATAAAATATAGGGAGGCTAGAATAGGGTTTAAAATTGCCAGTGTCTTCAACCTCATTTTCATGCTTAGAATATGCTGTAAGCATAGGAAATTGTGTAAATTCCAGCAAGCAAATCCTCAAGATTTACAAACATGCCTTAATACTAGGGCTGTAATCTCCCAGTCGACTAGTCGATTTATTGGTCGATACGTTCTGGCTCGATCAAAATTCTGATTGGTCGATTTTTTGCCGTGTTATTTCATCAGATGGAAGCATAGACCATTGTGGTCTATGGGTGGAAAGCACTAATTGCTAATGGGGGTGTTTTCAGAGCATCCCTGTTTCACTTAACAGTCTGTCTTCAGAACACCCCCCTTGTTTTCTATATTGTTGGATTAGCCCAACCCACTGGGGACAGATTCAAGAAAGAACTAGAAAGCCTTGGTTTAGTGGTTTGCTGAATATTTATTTAATTGGGAGTGTTTAATTTCCAGTCAGTCCTCCTCTACAATGTCGAAGACATTGCCAGTGTGGCAGCATTTTACAAAAATAGATAACGGGAAAAAGTCGAATGCAAAGTTTGACAGCAACAGTTCGCAAATTGCAGCTGGACTAAAAAAATGGCATATCACCTAAAAACGGTAAGCTAACTTGTCTGCGTTAGGTTGCCCTGTCTGTTTTGAGTAGGTTATCTATATGAACATATCAGAATTGGCATATTTCATAGTCTAATAATCGTTTTATAACTACCGGCGCACCCGTCCGCAACGACAGTAGCGTTTCCCAGACACACCCACACCACGCTGGATGTTAAGCCTCTACGATCCAAACGCAAAAATAATATCATGGAAGGAATTGTACACTTTATTGCTCAGGATATGAGGCCCATTGCTGAGTTTTTAAGAACTTGTTAATATAAAGCGCCAGCACGAGTAAGAGTAAAAGCTTTAAACTAATAGTCTATTTGTGTTCAGCCGCTCCGTGCGAGGACACAGAGGCTGATGCAGCGCTGTCAGAGCCGACAGACGAGTGTCATTTTAGTGCAAAATAATTAGGTAAAAAATGATTTAATATATTGCAAATAGCCTACAAGGACAAGTACTGCGGGACAGTACAGCTATTTAATCTTGCATTTTTTTTCCGCCCCCCCCCCCAGTCGATTTATAGTCGAAACTTTCACAACTTCAGTCGACCAAGATTTTCTTTGGTTGATTACAGCCCTACTTAATACATCTTATCCAAAGAGCAGAGACAGTAATTTTCCTATGGTTAATGGAACGTAGGACCGGGTTTTTTGTAATTTAGTTTCAGTTCTCCCAGTCCAAAACCAATCCCCCACTTTTACTTTACATCAGGGGGTGTAAATGCAGAGCAGATCTTCTAACTTGGGAAGAAACGAGTCCATGAGAACCCTGCATAATTAGTTTCTTTTGAGAGGTTATTCTGAGAGAAAGTGTGAAATGAACAGCCAATTTCAACTTCCCTGAATGAAAGCCTTTAATCCGAGATGAATCCCCTTGATCTACAGTAGCTCGGTAGACAGCCAGGGCCATGACACAAAAGGGAATCAACTAAAAGCTATTGCACTGTGATACAAGCTTTTCTCTGTTGAGCTTCACAAAGACATTGAAATGCTACTCCAAAACAAGTAAAAATGTAACTCTAGGTATGTCCCATAGCACTTAAAGGCATATTTCACCATTGGAAAGATGAATATATCTTTCAACTGTGTCACCTATGTAGTAAAAATGTGATTTTTTTTTTTGCTGTTGCTGAAATTGGTGCCTTCTAGGCCAAGAAAAGCCTTTTGGCTCATGTGGATGAAAGACACCACATCCCAGAATGCCCTTGCTTTGCTGCTCTACAAGTCCACTCCCAAGACACGCCTACCATTTACAGACATAGACAGTGAGGCATTCAACTCAACTGTGTTTTATTGTCATTTCAACCATATACACACAACTTTTCATCGTGGCCCAAGTGGTGTTACATTACATTACAAAACAGGCTACATTTAGTACACACACAATATAGGCTCTGTAATGCAAATTTTTTTCTGCCACATGTCATTGTTTTGTCATTGATTACATCCCAGTTTGCAACACAGTTATACAAAAGATACCTTATTTATTGATATTGATTGATTTCAATGTTGATCGAATTGAATGCTAAGGACGCTAACGGCAGTTTACTGAACTGTCAGGAAACAGACCCAGACACCCAAGTCAGAACAGTGCACTTTTTCCTTCGGGATTCCCCATGCGCAAAACATGTCGCTTAATGCGGCAGCAAGAGCCTCCGTGGTGTGTGACTCCGAAAATTCTTGAGAATGAAGCACAACTCTTTTTAATTAAAAGTTTTGATTAATAAATTGCACTCGATTGTTGTTAGGCTCGACATGGGACATACATTTGAACTCCAAATTTCACTTGTGAAGCTGATTGATGTGATGTTGTCCATCATAAGGGTGTAAACATGTGCAAACACGTTTTGGTATAACTGAGCAGGCAAACATCGGTGACATATTTACGCCCTGGCAGAGTGTAGCGGGAATCCCTGTAAGACATGAGTCGCCGGAACCCTTCATCTTCCACAATTGACAACGGCTGGTGATCGAGGCATATGAATTCCATTATATTTTGTTGCTGTCATTACTGTAGGTTTGCTGTCGTTGCAATGTCTCTGTTACAGACAGCTGAGTGAGTGGCGCCGGAGCTGCTACACAACCCCGCTCACTCTCTCTGCCTTAGCGCTAGCTAACTTTGAAAACTCCTTGTATTCCTTTCCGTGACTAACCTTCAAATCTCTGATGAGGTTGGTGGTGTTGAAATGTCTTTGGAGCTTTCCTTCTCGTGGAATTTCCTTGGCACACATGTTGCAAATCACTAATGTAATGTCTTTTTTAGACACCTTGTAGAAATGCCAGACCGGTGAATGTAGGGAGGCCGCCATTTTAGCTGCGCGTAGAATTTCTTTCTCACGAGTAGTGCGTCTCATCGGCCCATCTGATCGGCCTTTATGGAGACCACCGATCAAACTATTTAACCCTTGTGTTGTCTTCCTGTCAACCATGAACAAAAAAAGTCTTTCTTCAACTCTATTATCGCCTTTTCCCGACATTTTTGACACTTTTTCAACATTGTGGGTGCTTTTTTAAAATGGTTTTTCCAAAATTATTTGATATTTCTAATATTGACATTTTTGAAGGCCCATTTTTTGTAATGAAAAAACTGAAAACAGGTCAAATTTGACCCGAGGACAACATGAGGGTTAAAGCCTTTATCGGCCGATAACAATCAGTGACCGATCAATCGGAGCACCCTTTTTATATATACAAAAAATATATACAATCAGATATACAAGAAATGTAAAAAGAGCAGAGAGAAACAATAATTTAAAATATTAAGAATAAAATATAGAATAAATATTCTAAATAGCCCAAATCCTTCATCACACATGCAGTATGTGAAAACACACTAGAAAATCTAATTATTACACTATAATTGTTTTATTTATTATTAAACTATTGCACTAAGAACAGAAAACACAAACTAAAACTAAAACCTGACCTTTCTGGCCCTCCTTGATGCAAAATCATCAATCATGTTATTGTATGAAATCTGTTCCCCTATCGAGTAATTGATAATGTGGACTGCAAGGTCAATGAGCCGTTCCTGAGACATGAGGCAGAGTAAGTGCAATCCTGAAAGCAGTCAAAAGTTGGGGTACATTGCTGATAGATCCTTATCATACATAAAAGTGATGAGCTTAAGGAGGCTCATGGTTCCCCCCTTGTCCAGAGTGGTCCAATTGGGAGACCCAGCAACATAGTCTCCTTTTTATTTTTATTTTCTCCTTTTCATCCTCTGTGGGTGGACAGGCCCTTTAAGAAAAAAAAAAAGTTACAAATATTTGCATTTCATAACCTTAGGAAATGGACAGCAGCGGACACAAACACACTCACACCTATTAACTCAATTATGAAGCCGTAAAGTAGGATCTTTCAACTCAGGATTGCGCCACTTCTCACAAATACAGATAGGATTGGAGATGAAAAGTTTAACTGACATGTAACCGCAATCATCTTGCTCCGCTAGTACTGAGCACCCACGGTATCGGCGCCTATGCAGCAACCCATTCGACCCAGAGGTGAACTATCCCCCGCTCCCACCCCCCCTTTCTCCTTCTCACACAGCTCTGTACACGGCATCTTCTCAGCAAGCAATGCGCCTGCAGCTGCAGGGAGCGCCAATTTGCCAATTCCCCACACAGTGAAAGGATAGATAATACAGCAGAAAAACACTTCAAGGATTTTTTTTAAGTGCTCGTGCTGCCCCCCCCCCCCATGTGTTAAGACAAAATGCCGCCCCGGGCCATGCCAAGAACCGCTACTGGGTATCCCGGTTGTACACATGAGTGGTAGTTGGAATACACATAATTGTAAAAGTTTGCTGATGAAAAGAGAAGGCTGGCACTCAACTCGCTTAGGCTTGCTTCGGCTCGCTTTGGCTCACTTCGGGTCCAAACCCCTATGGGTGGGTTGAAAACATGCGGGACTAGCTGGCTTGTAATGCCTCTGATGGCGCTAAATGACAATTTTTGCTTCATCAGAGGCTTTTTTTCAGACCCACAATACAAAGAAACTTAGTTTCAGGGGTACATGAGGGAGGGACTCTTGGTCATTTGAAAATACTACCGGGTTTCAACTGCTATAAAGTTTAAAGGTGCCCTGCCACACAAAACCGATTTTACTTGCATTTTCTTTTTTTAAATATATTAGGTGTAGATGCTAATAACCAGGCTCTCATTGGCTAGCTGTTAGCCGATCAGAGTCAAGCAGCTTAGCTCATTGAATATTAATGAGAGCTAGCACAAATCGAGCTGAGTTGTCCAGCAGGGTTTCTATACCAAGTAAAACTTACATTACCACAGTAATTAGTAATAAAATATGTGTGGTAGGGCACCTTTAATGCGGTGAAGACAACCTCAAAGCCCCCACCTGCCTCCTTTCATTGCATCTTAGTCCCTCACACCAAGGTGGCAACAAGCAAATGTGTTTTAGAGGGATGAGACATCCTTTCCTCTGAAGCATCACATGAATTCGTCAACTGTTTGGGTGAAGTTAGCAACCCTTTCAGCTGCACAGCTTCCGGGAAGACTGCTCTTGTGTATCCTCGCCTATAGCTCCTTGATGATCCCTCCTTGATGATTCCTCCTCGATGCTCGGTCCTCGGGGAAGAAATAAGAGCTTTGAGACGGCTTTTACCAAGGAGGTACAGAACAACTTTTGATTTCAACGAGGAGTTGAGGACCAAGGGTGATGAGATTCCGCCTAAGTCCCACCTCCTGATTCCTTTGCACTATTTTCTACTTTCCAAAACCCACTGACGTTACTGTGCGTTACTTTCTGATAGGTCAGAGAAAGTCTACTCTAGAGAGAGCTTCATTTTCAAGCCAAGCAATTACATATCCCCACCCCCCAGCCCAGACCAAAGCTGGAAGCTTCCTCAATTTATTTTGTTAAGATAAGACAGTTCCTGTAGAATAGTAATGCAGTGCTACATAGCTTGGAGGGGAAAAGAGGTGGCATTTGGGAAGCAATGGGGAGGCGGATGGGCGACGCAGGCCCACTTTGTGTTCTCCCTGTATCTTTTCTGATTAACCTCCGGAGCGGGAGAGCCAGCTGAGCCACAGATAACTCCCTCCGACACTACCTGCTGCTGTCAGGCTTGCTGTTTATATGAACACACTGAGCCATGCTGAGTTCAAAGTGTCTGCGGGTATCTGTGTGTGTGTGGGCAATGAGCATGCCTTTCTTTATGTGTGCTATCGGGTGGATTAGCTTTGTGCGCGGCAGTGTTGCTTCTGATATGCTGCTCAGCCAGTCCCACTGGCGTCTCCTGGTCCCCGGGGCAAGCCTGATGGAGACGTTTAATCCATGTAATTGCGTTGATGAGATACTCAACAATTAAAAAGTTCTGTCGCCCACGTCGGCTCCGCTACAGGCAGCTGAGAGTTGCCCAAAGGGGAGGAGATCCTGCAAAATGCTGACACCTAAGCATGACTCAGCAGTCAGAGGATTTACGTTTTTTTACTTATAGCACTGAAGCACACCATTTGTACTGTATCACCTCAACATCAAATGACATTAGACCTAGGAGTGCTGCTATGTGGCACACAAGCACAGGGAAAAATGCATCAGCTGGCAAGGTCTTGATCAGCGCTCTCCTCATAAGTCTTGATGATTGCTGCTGTGTCACCCATTACATTGCTCTTCTGTCCTCTAATTGCCCCTCAACCGCCACATTTTCCATCATCTAATCATCAGCAAATGTCATCTGAATGAGTTTTGTGTATATGCATGTACTGTATGGTACGTACATGTAAGCAAAGGAAAGGACCTGGCCATTGTGCAGGGCTGGAGGAAGTGACCTTCAGGGGTGCTCCGGGTAATGAAATCACAGGGAGGAAGCCCTGATGTGGGGCCCCGCATGGAAGCCCTTCTGTCAAGGCTGACACTGATGACCACATCCTAATTGAAACAAATGTGCCAATTAGGCAGTTCATTTCTCACATCCTCTGCCACACTCTTGCTAGCTGAATTTGTATTTGTCCCTTCATTTTCTTTTCTCCTACCACTTCCCCCCCTCCCTCCTCTCTCTGTATCTTTCTCCTTGTTTTTTCTATGAAAATCTTTTCATCATTACCTAAGGGTTGTAAGCGGCAGACTGATAGATCATGTGCTGCATGGCCCGCTGTGATGGCCAGCTTGTGCCACACGTTAATTGCCTCTTTTAAATCACACATTTTCCAGGATAAAATTGAAAGAAATACATAGTCAGTGGGTGGGGATGCCACCACTTCTGTAACCATTCAGTGACAGATGACTTTAATCATAAGAAATTAGACCCAGTCTTTTGTCTCCCTATTTTCTTATCTATCAATGATGCAAAGCGTTTTACCCTTAATGAAAATCCACACTTAAGGCTAACTTTTAATTGTAGAGAAGAATTTGAAGAAAATAGGCTTTCTTCAAGAAATAGAAAAAATGGGGGCTTCAGCTAATATAATTGTACTGTACACCTCCAAAAAAGAAAAATTTCCATTTCTGCTAACAGTGGTACAATTGACTCAAATAGGTGAGAATATATATACAGACTGTGAGAAATGATTGCTGTGTTATGATGTTCATTATCATTTTTATTTGTGTCAATATATACCTGCAATCCATCATCCCTCGGGTCTGTTTGTCATTTCTATTTACCCAGTGTTTTCATGCCCACAGGCACTTCCCATTTGCATCCAGCTTGAGTGTTGTTTATTATAAAACGTGCCTGTGCGCTTCCTATAAATCCATCAGCCAAGACCATTCTGCCACACTTTGAATGTAATTTGCAAACGCAGCGATGCATCTCTTATACCAGGGTTGAAGCACAAAAGCGTCACTAAGTTTGTAATTTATAATTAGTTTTCCTCTCTGTTGCTGGTAATTGGTTAGAGTGCTTCTTTTGACTGTCTAATGGTGGTATTGCTGCCTAGCTGTGGTTATACATTAGGACTTGTAGGGTGTAGTTGACCAGCGGTTATGTGTGTTACTGTATATTTTTAAGGGGAGTGAATCAAAATATGAGGTCAGCATGATTTGAGCTTAGATTTAGTTACTAGATTTACTAGTTTCTACAATGTGTTATCCAACCACGTCTAAAGGTAAATGTTTTTATACCTGTGTTGAATGGTAACACTCAAAGAAGAAGGAAGGAAGGAAATTTGAACTTGATAGGGAAGTTAAAATCCTGCCTATTAGCATTATAGGGGGAGGTCAAGCGTTCAAATACTTAATGTTCTCCTCTGTACTTTATTTTTTTTTTAACAGTATGTTTATTGAAATTTTCTTTTACAAGACAATTCACAAAGATACATTAACACTTAGTTCCCACCCCAATACAACCGAACACAACGCTCTCTTCACATTTAAAAAATAAATTACAAAGACAAGAAACCAAAATATACATACTGTACTTTACACACGAAACTTACATTTCCAGCAAAACACAATAATGAAAAGGAAAATAAACAATCCCAATCTATTAAAGAATAGCCTACTTCATAGTTACACTTCTTGTAAAAAGTGATCAATATTATTGTTTTTAATGTAGTGAATAAAGGGCTTCCAATTTCTTTGTATACATTCATTTTGTGTTTTAATAAAATATGTTGTTTTTTCCAAAACCATGCACTGTGCCATGGACCTAATCCAAGCTCCAACAACTGGGGATCGACCTTTTCCAGCTAAGAGCGATCATTCTTTTAGCTTGCAGTTATAGCTAGATCTGTAAATGTACGCTGTTGGTGGTTTAGCTTATATTTTTTGGATACAAGTGTAGCAGGATCGTTTTGCTTCTAGAGGAATATTCATGGATATAATTGTCTTGTAATATTGATCACTTTTACCCAAATTCTCTAATAATTTTGCACTCCCAAACACAATGCCCAATGTTCCTTGGGCTTCTCTACATTTAAAACATATATCAGCACATTTTTATAACTTATTTAATTTGACAGGAGTTATATAAGTCTGCATCAACCAGTTATATGAAGTAGTTTTAAGCAAACGTTACCTGACTGTCTCTGAGAGTATGTACATATTTGTCTCCATTCATCCTCGATATTTCCCTCCCTCAATCCCACCCTCCATATTCAAGTTTGGGTAGATGATTCAGTAGACCCTGATACAAGCCAGTTGTAAAACACTGATATTAATCCTTTATTATTGCATTTTTTCGTAATTAATTCCTCCAAGGAAGAAAGTACTGGCAAGCTTAACAATTGGTTCTGCGCAGATAGAACAAAACTCCTTATCTGTAAATATTTAAAAAAATGTTTTCTTGGAATATTGTAGTTAGTAGATAACTGCTCAAACGACATCAACGTTCCTTCCCAAAACAGATCACTAATTTTGCTTATTCCTTTTTCAGCCCACAACCGAAATCCTGAGTCCTTCGTGCCTGGTTTGAATAATGTGTTGCCCCAAATGGGGCTAAACTGGGATAGAGAGTCCGCTATTTTCATGTACTCTTTAGCTTCAAACCATACTTTAATCATATTCCTAACAATGGGGTGCGTGGTGAGTGTTTTCAGTTGTTTGCACTTATCTGAGTATAAATACAAGTTTAATGGCAATGCAAAATCACAAGACTCCATATCCACCCATGATGGTTTTTCTTCAGAGGAAAAATAAAACATCATTGTCCTCAGTTGTGCAGCTAAATAGTACCAATACAGGTTGGGACATTTCAACCCTCCCGTATCAAATGGAAGATAAAGAAGAGATAGACGAACTCGGGGGCTTTTCTTGTTCCAAATAAATTTCCTAAATAACGAGTTAATCTTCGAAAACAATCCAACAGGTGGCGCCAAAGGAATATTTTGGAATAGATACATGAATTTAGGCAAGTAGTCATCTTCAGTATATTATCCTTCCAATAAATAAAATTTGGTAAAGGTACGCAATCTCTCTAGCTCTTTAGATGTTGATTCCATTAGTGCATTGTAATTTGTAGAAATTTATTTTTCTAATTCGGGAGCTATTTTAATACCCAAATATGTAAAACTGGACGTTAATTCAGTGAAAAAATGTGATGTAGCTGGACAGACATTTTTATTGAGCAACATTAACGATGACTTTGATGTGTTGACTTTATACCCGGAGATATTTCCGAACTGACTAATCAGCTCTAGAAGTGCTGGAATAGAGGTGTTTAACTGTTTTAAGAAGAGCACAACATCGTCAGCGAATAAAGCTATTTTATGTTCCATGCCACCCATTGTTATCCCTTGTATGTGAGTGCTAGACCTTACGGCTATTGCTAGCGGTTCGATAGCCAAAATGAATAGAAGTGGGGACAGAGGTGAACCTTGAGGACAACCCCTTGTAATATTAAACGGCTCAGAGACCACCTCATTGGTTAAAACTTCAGCTGTGGGATTGGAATGTAATAGTTTTATCCAACGCAGAAAGGAACTACCAAATCCAAATTTCACAATAACGTCAAATAGATAAGTCCATTCAACTCTATCGAAAGCTTTCTCTGCATCAAGCGAGAGAAGAGCTGTATCCTTGTCCTCTTTTTGACTATGCAGAATATTTAGGACACGTCTCACATTATGAAATCCCTGTCTGCCCTTAATGAACCCATTTTGATCATCCCCCACAATGCTCGGGAGCACGGTCTCTAACCTTCTTGCCAAAATTTTACTTAATATTTTTGTATCTGTATTTATCAAGCTTATAGGTCGCATATTTTCACATTTTGTATTAGGTTTTCCAGGTTTTGGTAAAAGGATGATCAAGGCTTCTCTCATAGAAGTAGGAAGGCAGTTACTATCACAACCTTCTATATACATGTCAAGGGTGGCCTAACCATTTATCTTTGAAATTTATATAGGTCGATAGGCAGGCCATCCGGTCCTGCTGTTTACCACCTTTTAATGTAGTTATAGCCTCCATAACTTCAGCTGCAGTAGATCGTTATCTAACTTAATTTTCAGTTCTTCAGGTATTTTGGGAATGTTAAGGTTATCAAAAAACACGGAGTTGGTCTCAGTCGATGGCAGATGTTCAGAGCAATATAGTTTTTCATAGAAAATTCTAAACGCTTTATTAATGTCCATTGGTTTATAATTATATTACCATTTCCGTCCTCAATACTAGTAATTGCTCTTTCTGATTCCTGTTGTTTATTCGCCAAGCAAGCAGCCTGCCTGGTTTCTCTCCCTGATCGTAAAATTGTTGCTTTAATCTTAATAAATTGTTGCTGCTATTTCATGAGTTTTTCATATATTGGGTCCTTAACAATAGACTTCTTTTAAACATTACGGTATTTTGGCCTGCTTGTAAACTCTTTCCTCTAGTAACTAATTTGACTTCAAGGGCTTTAGTTTTCTCATGTTTCTCCTTTGTTTTTTCTGCTCGTATAACTTAGAATTTGTCCTCGTATAAAGGCCTTAAAGGCTTCCCATCTAATTGTAGCTGACTTTTGGGTGGTGTTGTGTTCAAAATAGTAATCAATCTGTTCCCTAAGAACTCAAGAAATCTTTTGTCTTGCATCCAGTGTATCTGAAATCTCCATTAGTACGATTATGAACAAGTTTTGGTTCAAATATGTCAAGATACAAGAGCGTGATCTGATATTAGAATACTACTGTATTGACAGTTTCTGATGCAGGAAATTAGTTCAGCTGATATCAAAAAGTAGTCTATTCTTGAGTATCCTTTAGAAGTGCTCGACCAACATGAGTATTCCCTTTTTAGTGGATTCTGAGCCCTCCATATATCCACCAGGTTAAGTTCCTTTATAAAGTGTTGTAAAGTTTTCCTAGACCTTATATGAGTGTTGTCTGTACCAGACGACCGGTCCTTAGTGGGCTGCAAAACACAATTGAAGTCACCTGCCACTATGTGTCTTCCAGGCATTGTGGAGATTCTCAAAAATAAGTCACTATAAAAATTTGCATTATCATCATTAGGTCCATACACATTAACCAGATTAACCTGAGTTGACAGAATCTTTCCCTGTACAATCAAAAATCGACCGTTGGGGTCTTTAGTTATTTTATCTATGCGCAAAGGAATGGACTTATGTATCAAGGTGATGACTCCTCTGGAATTAGAGGAGTAAGCTGAAGATAGTACCTGACCTGGCCACCTCCGTTTAATTTTGATTGTCTCGTGATCTAGCATGTGTGTTTCCTGTAGGAACACAATTTTGGCTCTTAGCTGTTTAATTCTACCTACTACTTGTTTTATTTTAGTAAGTTTACGTAGGCCTCTACAATTCCAAGAGACAAATTCAACCAAACCCTCTATCATTTGTTATAGTATGTTGGTTAAACCCTTTAAAGGGGCCAATAACCTTAGTGCAAGCACAGCAATAAAAACATGAAAGGGTACAATTTTGAATTTAACCAAAACAAAAAGAGAGAGCGACTCACCCAAAACCCAAGCCTGACACCCTAGAACATTCAGGCTCCCCCAAACCCCAACATATCTTCCCTCCATTATCGCAATAGGTCCACACTATACTGAGGAACTATTCACTTGTAAACCAAATCTCAGCCCAACTGCTTATCTATATACAAAGTATCCAGATAGATTATTGTAACTATCCACGTGAGACAGATAACGCCATATAACATACGCGTAGCTTTCATCACTTATTTGGAAAGTAACTAGTTGCATTTCAAGCGGAAAACACAATAGAAAAAACAAAACCGAGTTTAAAACCGGGCCTATTAAAACTTTACACTTGTACCTTAAGAGAATCAAGTCTGTAAGTAGTACAATGCCTAGTTTCCAACAAAAGTAAGCCCTACACACCTCTTAGTGTAATATGAATTCTCATTAGGACGTAGCTACTCAGTCTAGCCTTCCTCAGTCACCGGCTCCCGCTCCACGATGTACTTGTTCACGTCCGCTGGTGTGTTGAAGACGACCGCACGGTCATCGACGGTCAGCAGGAGCCGTGCAGGATATATGATCCGGTGTTTGTCCAGTCCGTGTTCCCGCAGCCGCCTCCTCACGCCGTCGTACTTTCTCTGTTGCTTATACACCTCCGCTGGCAGGTCAGGAAAAAATCTTATTTTATTGTTTGGTACGTCCCTCGTTCCGTATCCGTGCGGCTCTCAAAATATTTTCTCTGTCCTTGTAGCTTAAACACTTGACGATGCGGTTCTCGGATACCTGGTGGAACTTTGGCTCGCTGTTATCCGATGCGCTCTCTCCAAAACCGGCGGCGCTATCTTCAAAGTATCCGCTATCCATTTTCCATAAGGAGCAAATGTCGTTGCCTTCACTTTCTCGGGTATGGCCCAGTACACGCAGGTTATTACGTCTACTTCTCCCTTCTAAATCGTTGACTTTGTCAGTGAGATTTTTGGTCTTACTCTCAAGGTTTTCGATTGTTTCTTCAGGGTTTGTATATCGTCTTCTGCCGTAGTATATCCGCGTTTCGGCCTCCATGATACGCCCGCTGCAGTTTTTGACGTCTGTTTGGACATTCCTTATTTCCGTCAGTACAACCGTCAATTTTTATGTTAAAGTCTTGTTTGAATGAGTTTATGGCAAGCATGATGTCCTTTGGTGAAGGATTATCCAAGTTTATGGCTTGTACGGTGACCGCGGGGGGCAGCCGCGGGTGCCTGCTTTGATGAGCACGACTCCTCTTCAGCTAGCTCCTGGCATATCTCTGGCCGTCATGCTCGGAATTTTCCATCGTCTTCTTCTCCTTAGCCGTTTTTTTTGGCATGTTTGAAGTAGCTTACTCTTGCGGTTACAATTGTGTCTCTTTATATATCCTCACTCTGGAGTAAAATGCAGGATTTCTTAAAAAACAATTGAGCACGAGGAAAACGCGTCTGCTCACCGTGCCGCCATAACCGGAAGTCTCTCCTCTGTACTTTAACTCCGTCATTTAAGATCCTCCCAGACAGCATTTTAACCATCGGGAAGTTACAGGATGTGGTCTATAATAGACATGGACATTTAGCAGAACAATGCCAAAAGAGAATATCGCTACTAGGGATGATCCGAGTACCCGGCTGAAACGAGTATCCGGTACGGATAAAGCGAGTCGTAATACGAGTCAATATCTGTGCTCTTATTGAACAAAACTCTCAACTGGCAGCGCTGCATTCTGTGATAGTCTTATCACTTAACAGAGCTTAACAGTTCGCTATTCACAGTCTAAATTTTTCTCTTGTCCGTTCACGCTACCATCCGCCAACTTCCGGTCCTGGATCTTGTAGCTTACCAAAATAAAACTCGTTCGTACTCAACATACAAAAGGGGCAAAATACAACTCACTTTACTCATAAAGAACCCGAAATTCAGTGAACAATGTTTTCAATATATGTAGAACTGAACTACCTACAATCATAAGATTGCGTTATTAACTTCTGTGTTGTCATGGAAGCCACCATCCATCCATCCATCTTCATCCGCTTATCCGGTATCGGGTCGCGGGGGCAGCAGCTCCAGTAGGGACCCCAAACTTCCTTCCCGAGCCACATCACTAGCTCCGACTGGGGGTCCCGAGGCGTTCCCAGGCCAGGTTGGAGATATAATCTCTCCACCTATCCTGGTCTTCCCCGAGGTCCTCCTCCCAGTTGGACGTTCCTGGAAACTCCCTAGGGAGGCGCCCAGGAGGCATCCTTACAGATGCCCGAACCACCTCAATGGCTCCTTTCACGCGAAGGAGCAGCGGCTCTCTCCGAGCTCCTCTCGGATGACTGAGCTTCTCACCCTATCTCCTAAGGGAGACGCCAGCCACCCTCCTGGAGGAAACCCATTTCGGCCGCTTGTACCCTTGATCTCGTTCTTTCGGTCATGACCCAGCCTTCATGACCATAGGTGAGGGTAGGAACGAAAATTGCCCGGTAGATCGAGAGCTTTGCTTCTGCTCAGCTCTCTTTTCGTCACAACGGTGTCGTCACAACGGTGCGATAAACAGAATGTAATACCGCACCAGCTGCTCCGATTTCTCCGACCAATCTCACGCTCCATGGTCCCCCTCACTCGCGAACAAGACCCCAAGGTACTTAAACTCCTTCACTTGAGGTAAGGACTCCATCCCTACCCGGAGAGGAGCACTCCATCGGTTTCCTGCTGAGAACCATGGCCTCAGATTTAGAGGTGCTGATCCTCATCCCAGCCGCTTCACACTCGGCTGCGAACCGATCCAGTGAGTGCTGAAGGTCACAGGCCGATGATGCCATCAGGACCACATCATCTGCAAAAAGCAGCGATGGGATCCCGAGCCCACCGAACTGCAACCCCTCCCCGCCCCGACTACGCCTCGATATCCTGTCCATATATATTACAAACAGGATTGGTGACAAAGCGCAGCCTGGCGGAGGCCAACCCTCACCTGGAACGAGTCCGACTTACTGCCGAGAACCCGGACACAGCTCTCGCTTTGGTCATACAGAGATTGGATGGCCCTAAGAAGGACCCCCTCACCCCATATTCCCCAGCACCTCCCACAATTTCTCCCGGGGACCCGTTTCATAGCCTTTTCCAGATCCACAAAACACATGTAGACTGGTTGGGCATACTCCCAGGCCCCCTCCAGGATCCTTGCGAGAGTAAATCTGATCCGTTGTTCCACGGCCAGGACGGAATCCGCATTGTTCCTCTTCAATCCGAGGTTCGACTATCGGCCAAACCCTCCTTTCCAGCACCTTGGAGTAGACTTTACCAGGGAGGCTGAGAAGTGTGATACCCCTGTAGTTGGCACACACCCTCGGTCCCCCTTTTTGAAGAGGGGAACCACCACCCCGGTCTGCCACTCCTTAGGCACCGTCCCAGACTTCCACGCAATGTTGAAGAGGCGTGTCAACCAAGACAGCCCCTCCACACCCAGAGCTTTCAGCATTTCTGGACGGATCTCATCAATCCCTGGGGCTTTGCCGCTGTGGAGTTGTTTGACTACCACAGCGACTTCCGCCAGGGAAATTGACGACAATCCCCATCATCCTCCAGCTCTGCCTCCACACAGAGGGCGTGTCAGCTGGATTTAGGAGTTCCTCAAAGTGCTCCTTCCCCGCTCTATTACCTCCCCATTTGAGGTCAACAAAGTCCCATCCTTACTGTATACAGCTTGGATGATCCCTCGCTTCCCCCTCCTGAGAGGTGGCGAACGGTTTTCCAGAAGCACCTTGGTGCCGACCGAAAGGTCCTTCTCCATGTCTTCTCCGAACTTCTCCCACACCCGCTGCTTTGCCTCTGTCACGGCAGAGGCTGCAGCCCTTCGGGCCCGTCGGTACCCTGCAACTGCCTCCGGAGTCCTCCGGGATAACATATCCCGGAAAGACTCCTTCTTCAGTCGGACGGCTTCCCTGACCACCGGTGTCCACCAGGGTGTTCGTGGGTTACCGCCCCTTGAGCACCTAAGACCCTAAGACCACAGCTCGCTGCCGCAGCTTTAGCAATGGAAACTTTGAACATTGTCCACTCAGGTTCAATGCCCCCAGCCTCCACAGGGATGCACGAAAAGCTCCGCCGGAGGTGCGAGTTGAAAGCCCGTCGGACAGGGGCCTCTTCCAGACGTTCCCAGTTTACCCGCACTACACGTTTGGGCTTACCAGGTCTGTCCAGAGTCTTCCCCCACCCCCTGACCCAACTCACCACCAGATGGGTGATCAGTTGACAGCTCTGCCCCTCTCTTCACCCGAGTGTCCAAAACATACGGCCTCAGATCAGATGAAACTATTATAAAATCGATCATTGACCTTTGGCCTAGGGTGCTCTGGTACCACGTACACTTATGAACATCCCTATGTTCGAACATGGTGTTTGTGATGGACAATCCATGACTACACAGAAGTCCAACAACAGACAACCGCTCTGGTTTAGATCAGGGAGGCCGTTCCTCCCAATCACGCTCTCCAAGTTCTCATCATTGCCCACGTGTGCGTTGAAGTCCCCCAGGAGAACAATGGAGTCCCCTACTGGAGCCCCATACAGGACTCCATTCAAGGTCTCCAAGAAGGCCGAAACTCCGAACTCTTGTTTGGTGCATACGCACAAACAACAGTCAAGTTTTCCCCCCAACACCCGCAGCGTAGGAGGCGACCCTCTCGTCCACCGGGGTAAACTCCAACGCAGCGGCGCTCAGCCGGGGGCTTGTGAGTATCCCCACACCCGCCCGGCGCCTCACACCCTGGGCAAACTCCAGATAGGAGAGAGAGTCCAACCCCTATCCAGGAGTACGGTTCCAGAACCGAGACTGTGCGTAGAGGTAAGCCCCACCAGATCTAACTGATAGCGCTCCACCTCCCGCACAAGTTCCGGCTCCTTCCCCCACAGAGAGGTGACATTCCACGTCCCCAGAGCCAGCCTCTGCTGCCCGGGTCTGGTCCGTCGAAGCCCCTGACCTTCGCCGCCACCCATGTGGCAGCGCACCCGACCCCTTTGGATCCTCCCACAGGTGGTGGGCCCATGGGCTGGAGGGAGAAGTGCCACGTTGCTTCTTCGGGCTGTGCCCGACCGGGCTCCGTGGCAAACCCGGCCACCAGGCGCTCGCTCACGAGCCTACCGTCTGGGCCTGGCTCCAGACGGGGGCCCCGGGCTTCCACCGGCAGGTCCCTCTATCCCTTCCTTGATTTCCATAAGAGTTTTTGAACCATTCTTTGTCTGGCCCCTCCCCTGAGACCTCTTTGCCATGGGAGACCCTACCAGGAGCACAAAGCTCCAGACAACACAGCCCTCAGGTTCATAGGGACACACAAACCTCTCCACCACGATAAGGTGATGGTTCCCGGAGAAGAATGGAAACGATAAACATTTTTCAGCGTCAGCTACACTCCCACCAAATTACCTTTGATTAAATTAATAACCAAAAAGATGAAGTTTAATACATTACACACTCTTCTAACAAATCAATGGTAATTTCAAATCAGTTTGTTAAATATCACTCAAAGAACATTTGTAAACCTGAGCAATATGGTTAATCTGCAATGTACAACTCTCCAAACAAAGTGGCATGTAAATATCTAAACACACAGGTGCATGTTATAATAAGTTAAGCTTTGATTTCCTACACTAAGAAGGGAAAACACAAGCAACTGACTGAGTTGAGAGGCAGATGTTTGTTGTTGTTTTTTTTTTTTTGTTTCTTTTTGTTTTTTTTACACGGATTATTATTGTTCAGCTGCTTTCTACAAGAACCACTAACTTTTGAATGGGTCGTTCAACAATGGATGGCTTGTTGATTGCTCCTTTTCCTAACTTTCGCTCTCCTATCTGTAGCGTAGCTTTCCTTACTAGTCCGTCTTCATCCTTATGAACTTCAAGAACTCTGGCGAGTTTCCATTCATTTCGAGGAATCTCTCCTTCCTGGAGAATTGCAATATCGCCAACTTGCACATTGCGTCTTGAAGCATGCCACTTTTGCCTAAGAGTGATGTTGGCAAGATATTCTTTTCTCCATCTGTTCCAGAATTGCTCAGACAGATATTGCACTTGTCTCCACCGCTTTCTGGCAAACAAGTCTTCCTTTACAAATTTACCTGGTGGAGGCAGAGGGACAGAGGATTTCATGGTGATCAGATGGTTGGGTGTTAGTGGCTCTAAGCTTGTGGGATCACCAATACTATCAACAGTGAGTTTGCGGTTATTTACAATGGACATGGCTTCATAAAGGAATGTTCTTAGAGAACCATCATCCAATCTTCCAGCACTGTGTGCCATAACTGAGCACAACACGCCCCTGACTGTCCTAATCTGTCGTTCCCATATGCCTCCGACATGACTTGAGCCTGGCACGTTCATGAGGAAGTCACACTGCTTATCTGCCAGATAAGCATTTATTCTTTCTTTGTTCAGTTTGTTTAGAGCTCTTTCCAATTCATTTCTTGCTCCCACAAAGTTAGATCCTTGATCTGATCTGATGTGTCGAACTGCTCCACGGATGGCTATGAAACGCCGTAAGCCATTGATGAATGCATCGGTTGTCATGTCTTCCAACATCTCTATGTGGACTGCTCTGGAGCATAGGCACGTGAACAGGAGACCATACCGTTTGTGTTCCTTGCGACCTTGCTTAGTGTAGAACGGACCAAAACAGTCCATGCCACAGTAGGTGAACGGTGGTGAAGGATCGACGCGGTCTGGAGGTAGATCTGCCATCCGTTGTTCTTCCGCAGGCCTACGAGCTCTTCTACAGGGAACACACTGCCTTATGTGCTGTGCTACTGCCTTACTACCGCCTATAATCCAATATCCATTTGCTCTCAGTTCATTGAGGGTTTGTCCTCTGCCTTGGTGATGTGTTTTCTTGTGATAGTATGCAAGGACGAGCCGTGTGACAACCCCATCTCTTGGAAGAATAATAGGGTGTCTTAGATCAAGGGGTGCAGATGCTCGTCTCAGTCGTCCTCCCACTCTCATTACACCATCTTGGAGGAACGGGTCCAGCTGATACAGTTGGTGGTTACAGGGCAGCTTTCCTGGTTCTTGGCTGAGTATGTGCAACTCTTCTTTGAAGGCATGCTGCTGTGCTAGCTTTATGAGAGTGAGCGTAGCCCGCTTTCTTTCCTCCACATTTAAGGGGGTTGACTTATTAATCCTCTTAGCCAATCGTTGAATCCGAGCAATGACGTTAACCACAGTGGTCCATTTGGAGAAACGTGACAGTCGCTCTTGAAACTCAACCTGTTTTGCAGCCTCAGTTGTCAGCACTTGTATTGTCTTAACCTCAGGGTCTCCCACCAGCAGATCTGAAGGTCCTTGGTTTGTAACTAATTCTCTCTCCCAGAGGAACTTAGGCACCACGAACCAATTTGAGTTGATCAGCTCTGCTACCTTGAGGCCTCTCGAGGCATGATCAGCAGGGTTCTCAACTGTGTCAACGTAGTACCACTGTTCTGGGTTTGTGGTTTCCCTTATTCTCTGAACGCGATTCGCGACAAAGACATGAAACCTTCGAGCTTCGTTGTTGATATACCCCAGAACTACTTGGGAATCTGTCCAAAAATATTCTCTGTCAACCCTAAGCTCCAGCTCTTCCTTCAGCATACTGCTCACAGCAGCTGAAATCACTGCTGCGGTGAGCTCTAATCTTGGGATTGTGACAATTTTTGTAGGAGCCACTCTCGCTTTACCCAAGACCAAGGCACAGTGTACATTATCTTCACTCACCAATCTGATGTATAAGCACTGTCCATAGCCTTGACTGCTAGCATCTGAAAAGTGATGCAGCTCCACTTTCAGAATCTTGCCGAAGTTTTCAGGTGCGAAGCACCTGGGGATCTGAATCTTTTCAAGGTTTCTTATATCATTTAACCAACTCTCCCACCGTGACTTCAACTCTTCGGGTAGTGGTTCGTCCCAACCAATGCCCTTCTGACACATCTCTTGCAGAACTCTCTTTCCAGATATCATGAACGGGGCTAGGAATCCTAACGGATCATACAGAGAGGCCACAATAGAGAGTATTCCACGTCGTGTGGATGGTTTCTCGTCAAGTGAGATCTTGAAGGAGAAGACGTCCTTCTCTACATTCCACCGTACTCCCAAGACTCTCTGTTATGGTAGGTCATCATAGTTGAGATCCACATTCTTCACCTCATTAGCACGTTCAGTGACACTGATGGACTCCAGCACTTCTCGATTGTTGGAAAGGAACTTGTGTAGGTGCAAGTTTCCTTTAGCGCACACGGCTTGGGCTTCTTTCACAAGCTCGATTGCCTCATCAACAGTCTCCAGGCTTATTAAGCCATCGTCTACGTAGGAATGTTTTTTGATGAAGTTAGCTGCGGAAGGGTGCTCTCTCTCATTCTGGCTGGTGAGATGCTTCATGCCATAATTGGCACAGCCTGGGGATGATGATGCTTCAAAGAGGTGAACCTTCATACAATATTCTATAGGTTCTGCATTTGTGTCTCCATTTTCCCACCACAGGAACCGCAGATAATCTCTGTCTTCTTTGCTGACGTGAAACCTGTGGAACATCTTTTCTACATCACACATAACTGCAATTGGATGCTTACGGAACCGACAGAGCACTCCAGTCAGCCCATTTGTGAGATCAGGTCCTGTTAGCAGATGGTTATTCAAGGCAGTGCCTTCATACTTGGCGGAGCAATCAAAAACCACCCTGATTTTGTCAGGTTTTCTGGGATTGTAAACCCCTTGGTGAGGAATGTACCATGTGTTTCCTGATTTTAATTGCTTGTCTGCTCTTTCTGCGTCACCATCTTTGAAGACTCCTTCCATAAATCTCACATAGTCATCCTTGAATTTAGGATCTCTGTCCAGTTTCCTTTTAAGGTGCTTTAGCCGTACTAAGGCAAGCTTCTTATTGTCTGGTAGGTGAGGACGTACTTTGAAGGGAAGGGGCATTTCAAAGTGACCACACTCGTTCTGCTGGATTCTTTCTTTTATGACCTGCAGGAACTGAATATCTTCTTGAGATATGCTCTTTTCTCCTGGTCTTGTGTCTGCAAAGTCAGACTCAAGCACTCTAATAACAGCAGCTGGTGTCACAAGTGGAATCTCCCTGACTGATAGGCGATGACACAGACCAGTCACATCCTTAGAGCTCACAAGCTGTGGCTCACCCCCTACGATGCTCCAACCTAGATCAGTCCTAGTGGCATAAGGCTCATAATCACCTCCAGTGATGACTTGTCGTGGCGCCAGTGCTCTGGAGCAGTCATAGCCAATCAGTAAACCTACCCCACAATCCATTAGTGGGGGCATTTCGTGAGCTATGACTGAAAGGTGTTTCCACTTGTTCGCTGTGTCGCAGGTGGGAATGTGCGAACGTTCAAGGGGAATGAAGTCCCTTGTATAGGCAGGGGGCAAGTCTATGAAACTGTCTGAGGCGTACCCTCTGACTCGTAATCCACTGACTCTCTGACTTCTTACAATTGAGTCTTTTCCCATCATAGTAGATAGCTTTAGTTTTACTGGCTCCATTACTGCTTGCATCTTTCCACACAACTCCTGATCAACAAATGTGTGATTGCTCTGAGTGTCTAATAGGGCATACACCAGGGTTTCGGTGTCAGTGGTGTTAAGTGATGAGATCCATACTGGAACAATCATTGGTGTACTCCCACCATCACCTCCATTCGCACAACAGGATAGTGAAGAGACATTGGTCTCTTCAACTTGCAAGACGCTTGGTGAAGATTTTTCTCCTGAAGGACGATCTTCATGCAATGGTGTTGGATGGTGTTTTTTGCATATGCTACACATAGCTTTGTTCCTGCAGTCCTTGGAGTTGTGTCCTTTTCTCAGGCATGCAAAACACAGCTTATTATCCAAGACCACTTTTCCCTTTTCGTCCAGACTTTTCCATTAGCCTTTGACATTTATGTATGGAGTGGTTATCCCCACAACACATACACTTTCCTGGGTTTGAGTTATTAGCTGATGTGCTCCATTTCTTTGATCTGTTGGCACCTTCCTTGCTCTCATCATCAACACCATTGGGCTTGACTGTGATGCTTGATTCTTCAGATGCTTCCACATTAGTGGCAAATGTGTTTACTTTTGGACGCTTGGTTTCTCCAAATTATCTTTCTTCAGAAGTCTTTAATGCATACAGCGATGACACTGGATTGCATGCTATGCGAGCTTCCTGTGCGATAAACGAAGCAAACTCTTTAAAGCTTGGATAGTCTTTGGCTTGATCCAGCTGATGCGTGACATGACGATTCCAGCTAGATGTTACCCAGTCAGGAAGTTTAACTAGTATCTTCTGGTTCTCCTCACAGTCATTTAGTACCTGAAGACCGTTGACATGAGGCATAGCGTCGCTACAGGTTTGTAGGAAGTCACTGAACTCTCTTAGCTTCATATACTCTTTTCCACCAATTTTTGGCCACCTGTTAAGCTTCTCTCTGAAAGCACGTTGAACCACAAACGAGTGACCATATCTGGCTTTCAGCTTCTCCCATGCTTGTTGGTAGGCTTCTTCATCCTTCCTGTAGACGCTGCCCTCTAGAGCAGACTTTGCCTCTCCACCAATGTACTTTTGTAGGTAAAACAACCTATCTGCTGGATTTGTGCATCTTCTCTCAATGAGAGCTTTAAAGCTTGTGCTCCACTCTGTGAATTTCAGGGGGTCACCAGAAAACACTGTGGGTTCTGGCACTGGAAGTCGAGAGAGTGCCATCGCCTCCTGTACTGTTTGCACTAGAGATGCTTCATTTGTTGAGACTTGCTCCTTTTGACCTCTTGAAGGATGAGAAAGTGAACTTTGATTTTCCACTTGACTGCACGCAGGACTATGTTTCTCAGTCTTTACCTTTGACTCTTCCTCAGTATACACTCTAAGCTTTGCTTCAATGACCTCAATGTCTCTTCGATTTTCAAGCTCTTTCAATTGTTGGCGCTGTGCGTCAATGGCCGCTTCCCTATTGATTTCCGCTTTCTTAGCAGCCAGCAGTGCAGCTGTTTCTGCTCTTTTAGCTGCCATACTTGGTGATTCTGAGAGATGGCTGGAGTGGTGGCTTTGTGCGGTGACTCTGGAATCTGTGGAACCATATATGGACTTAGCGTATTCACGGTCAAGCAGCAAACGTAACCTTGATTTTTCTGCCTCAGTGTCAAACTCTTCACCTTCCTTGGTTAGTCGTACTCTCATTAGTCCCAATAGGTCTGCAGTTACACCTACACATGCATCCATTTTCCTCCGAATTTCTTGGTCTGGTGCTGTCTGGAGTCTTATTCTGTCATATAACTCTTTGAGTTCAGACTCGAGTTTCTCAATCACATCCATCATGTTACACAAATCACTTTCAGAGCACTCTTGCTTTAATTTTGTGCGTGCATCCCTAACTTGAGTTTTCCATTTATCATATGCTGACTTGAATTTTCTTTCTCTTTGAGCTAATTCTTGCTCTTTCAGGTCCAGCATCTTAGCTGTTAAGTGTTTCTCACGGGTGGATTTTCTCGTTTCACCTCCTTCTAACTTCTCTCCCTCTATTGCATTAGTAGAGTTTAAGACTGTGTGCTCTTCTGAAGGGGAATCATTCTTTTGAGCTGCGTCATCATATTGAGACGAAGATTCACTCTGATTTGACATCTTTCTTTTGTTTTTTGCCTTTCAGTAACAACTGACACCTTAGGTAGAAGACAAATTAACTTACTAACACATGAATGCTATCTATGGTTTTGCATGAAGCAATTTGCTCAACTTAATTTACAATAACATTTAAACGTATAGTCAATCCCCTTGACACTCTGAAATGTGTTATTTAAAGGACAAAATATCGTTCTGACTGTACCAAGACTTTGGTGTCTTTATCAATGCTTATCTACAGTCCTGATAACCTTTAACATTTTCAAGCATTGTTTCTTTACAACTTTGTTGTGGAACTATCCATCAATTACCAGAGGTGTAATTTTAGTATTTCACAGTCTGACCTGAATACTGAAGCCTGAAGTACACAGCAGGATATGAAGCAGAAATGCACTCTGGAGCCTGAAGTACACAGCAGGATATGAAGTAGAACTGCACTCTGGAGCCTGAAGTACACAGCAGGATATGAAGTAGAACTGCACTCTGGACGATGGAGTTAGGCCACGTTTTCACTGTAGCTACCCTGGTCATAAAGGAATCCACACTTCATACTGATGTCCATTTTTTACCTTTTATTCCTTATAGAAGTATGATGGAACACCGTGAAAACGTGTTTGCCTGGTAGACCAGCAGTAGAATTAACAAAAAACAGGAGCTTAACAGTTCGCTATTCACAGTCTCAATATTTCTCTTGTCCGTTCGCGCTTCCGTCCGCCAACTTCCGGTCCTGGATCTTGTAGCTTACCAAAATAAAACTTGTTCGTACTCAACATACAAAAGGGGCAAAATACAACTCACTTTACTCATAAAGAACCCGAAATTCAGTGAACAATGTTTTACAATAATATGTAGAACTAAAACTACCTAGCAATCGTAAGATTGCGTATATTAACTTCTGGTGTTGTCATGGAAACGATAAATATTTTTCAGCGTCAGCTACACAGTGGTTTAGTACTCTATTCATAATTGCCAGTGTTCATAATACCAACTGCTAATAATAATTATTAATCATATTTTTGTATCTGTGCCTCTGTGTCCCAACCAGCAGTGGCAGATGGCCGCCCACCAAGAGCCTGGTTCTGCCTGCGGTCTATGCCTATTTAAAGGAAGTTTTTCCTCGCCACGGTTGCACCAATTATAGAGTGTGTTCTAGACTACTCTATGAAAAGTGTCCTGAGATAACTTCTGTTGTGATTTGACAATATAAATGATTGATTTGAAATGATCCATCTTCATCTGTTATCCGTTGGTCCGTACTTCTGCTCTGGTGGAGTAAGTGCCCGTGAGGCAAAAGCCAAAGGGCGTTCCACCCCCTCTTAAGTCTGGGAGAGCACAGCGCCTAGCTCCTACCCAGGAGGCGTTGGAAGGTGGAAGGTGCAGTCAAGTTGAAATGCGTCAGTATGGGTGGGGACGCGAGCTGCCGTTTCATGAGCTGCACGATTTTGTGGCAGGCCGGAGTCCAGTCTCACGTAACATCCTTCCTGAACAGCCAGAGTCAGTGTAGTGTGGCATGAATCTGAGGTAGTAGGCAGCAATCCACAAGAAGGAAGACAGCTGGGATGGCAACTATGGGTGTGGCAGGGACAGATGGCCTCAGTATGGGACATAATCATGGTGATGCCCTTCTTTGAGAGCCTGAAGCCCAGGAACTTGACCTTAACCCCAAACTTCAATGTTCAGTGTGATCCCATGCTGTTCTAAATGCTGAAGGACCTGCTCCAGGTGATTGTCGCTCAGTGCGGTGGAGAGCGCATGCACCACCACGTCATCCATGTAGATACTGGATACCAGCCAAAATAAGTTATAATATCTTCTGAAAACAGCTCAGGGCTGATGAAAGTCCAAATGCCACGCATTTAAATCTGAAAACCCCCACGTGTGTGATAAACGCTGTAAGGTCCATGCTGGCCGATGTCAGAGGTACCAACAAGTAGCTGTTATACGTAAGCCCATTTTACTGAAAACAGTGGAAATAGCTAGTGAGCTCCTCAGCCATAGGTAGGGGGTAGGTAGGTATCAGGGATGATGGCTTTGTTTTTTGTGAGGTTGACACAGAGTTGCAGTCTGCCCCCTTTTCTCTTGACTATCACCAGGTTAGACACTCAAGGCGACGCGGCAATGTGCTCTATGACGTCCACGTCCACCAGGCAATGCAGCTCGGCCTCCGTGTCATGGAGAGCCATGAGAATGCACCGTAGGGGCTGGATAACAGGGCGGACTGACAGGTCAACAGTAGGCTGGTGTACGAATCCACAGTTGTGGGTAGTAGCAGTCAGGCCAAGAGGTGGCAACCTGCAGGACATACAAGACCCTAGCATCACTCATAGTAAAACTTAGGGTAAGGAACAAGTCTAGGCCTATAATGTTTGCTCTCTTCCGGATGATGCAGTATTGGTGGCAGGTGCACAATCATATCTGATGGGGAGGCGGGTCACACCCAGAGTGGAGATGGTGAAATGGCCATAGCCTACCAGGGGTTTCCAGAGGCACGTGACTGTAGAAGCGGTCATATGTGCATTTGTTCAGGATTGACACTTTAGCCCCTGTGTCTATGAGGAGTGGAATGAAAGCTATGCCCACACAGCATGTGCAGAGCTTGAACAAAGGCTGTGAGGTGTGCACAGTGTTAATGGGGACGGCAGCAGTATCATGGCAAGCAGGAGAGGAAATACAGCAGCGTGCAAAACGGTTCTTGTTGCAGTTACAACAACGTTTTCCCTGGGCAGGGCATGATTGTTCTCTGGTTGCATGTTTAGGGGAGCCACGGTTGCAACAGCTCTTGTGCCCACTCTCCCTGGGCCTCTGGTCCACTCTCTGTTCATCCAAACTGTCATTTACCCTGTCGGCTACCTTTGCAGTCTCTGTTTGCTGAACTGATGATGGTGATGATGTCACAGGCTCGTGCACAGCGTAGCCAAACTTGCGCTCCTCCATTGGGGCTGTTTTCAACTGCTTACCAGTTATTAAAGTTTCCGCTAGTGTTGTGGAGTCTTACTCTAGTAAAAGTCTCTCACTCAGTTGATTACACAACGTTTTCTCTATTAACTGGTCAACTGTAAGTTCAATTCAATTCAATTCAATTTTATTTACAGTATCAATTCATAAAGAGTTATCTCAAGACACTATACAGATAGACCACACTTCAGAATTTACAAGGACCCAACAGTTCCAGTAGTTTCCTCCAGAGCAAGCAACAGTGCGACAGTGGCGAGGAAAAACTTCCTTTTAGGCAGAAACCTCGGTCAGACCCTGGCTCTTGGTAGGCGGTGTCTGACGGGCCGGTTGGGGTTAGAATGAAGAGTGGCAATAACAAAAATAGAAAAAATTAGTAGTTTGTAGCAGTTCTTTGTAGTAGTTCATGGCATAGCAGGACGCTGTGCATTACAAGGCACAGCAGGACGTAGCAGGACGTAGCAGGGCACTGCAGTGTAGCAGTTGAACATGGCATCACAGAACATGGAGCGGGACCAAGGCGACAGCTGCTACCCTGATTTTGGAGCCTCTCTGATCCAAGGGAACATGCTGGGGAAAAAAGAACATAAGGACTCCGGGGAATGACTCCCCAGAGCTAGGTTAGTAACAAGCATTTCTGGGACATGGATGCACATAAATGAAAAGATGGAAAGATAGAGGAGAGAGGAGCTCAGTGTATCAAAATAAGTCCCCAGCTGTCTAAAACTATTATTACAACAAAACCAAGAGAGACAGGGTAAAGAGAGCTCCAGCCCGGTCGGGCTAGAACTCTCCCCAACCGGATCGGGCTGTATGCCAAGTCTCCCTTTAGTTTTATTATATTCTTGATTATATGATAGATAAATCTGAAAACTATGTGACTAACTACTACTCCCTAACAATATTTGATTCTATGCCCTAACTATAAGCTTTATCAAAAAGGAAAGTCTTAAGCCTACTCTTAAATGTGGAGACGGTGTCTGCCTCCCGGACCCAAACTGGAACCTGGTTCCACAGTAGAGGAGCCTGATAACTGAACGCTCTGGCTCCCGTTCTACTTTTAGAGTCCATCATCCAAAGCCCCAAAATTACAAAGTCTAGCCAGCTTATGTAATACTGAGACATAAGGGGCAACGGCCTCACCTGGCTTTTGGGTCCTGCGGCTGTGACTTTCTTATCATCCAATGAGGTGAGCGTGGTGAAGATTCGCTGTCCCTCCTGCCTGAGAAAATGACAATTAGACCATCCTACCTGACTAGTTCCACTTCCAGGATTGTTCCATTGCTGACCGGAAATTCCACCAGATTTTTCATTTAGGCTCGATATCTGTTGCATTGGGCGTCCTTTGTGTAGACATTTTAAACTCCTATTGATTTGTCAGGACTAAGGTAAACCTTTTTGCAGATCTCTGCAAGGTAAATCCGGAGAGCTAGCTAGACTATTGGTCCAATCAGAATTTAACTTAAACAACTTTGAATGTTCAATGAAAACAAGTTCCTTCCCGAGGCTATTTTGCAGAGGCGCCCGTGATGATGTTTTGATTTAAAGAAAATGCCAATAAACCAAAGTATTTGCAACATTTTTTACCATCCCGGAATGCTTTGTGGACTAGCCAAACCCTCCTCCGCAGCGCTGTGGATGTAGATCTGGCAATGGGATACTACACTGATTTGTAGAGGAAGTGAAGGGACTTCCTGAATGTTTATAACCTTTAAACCACTGGCTTAGCTTAACTTTTGCAATATCATTACCTGACCCACTGCCACTCAGACTCCATGCCTCCAGTGACATCATCGGGGAAGTAAAGGACAGCAGTCAGAAAGTTAGCCAAACTTAGTTGTAAGAGAAAGCATAAATGAATTGCAAAATTACTACTTACTATTATTGCCAACATTTCAGCTGTACGAGTTTACCTCCAAATAAGTGTTCTAGTTAATCTCGTTATATTGGCTTTACACCTTGTGTCATTATTTGTGTGTTGTCCTGTCAAACTTTGTTTTGTTTTTAATTTAATTAATGATTTAGAATTGATATTTGATGGGGTTTTTCCGCAAAGTGCATCATAATTTCCCTCCTTACCCACCAGTGCATCCATGGTGAAGCCCCCCCCCCCCCCCCCCTCAAGGAACTCTTCACCCCACAGACCTCAACACGTACCCTCTGATCTGCCTCAACGTATGTCCTGAAACCTCCCAGGACAAAGCTCCGTACAATGGGAGATTGGGCTTTCTGCTTGGCTGCTCCCAGTCTGAGGAATGCTCTCCCTGACCACAGACTGTGGATGCTTTTAAACGTCGCCTTAAACCCACTTTTTTAGGGGAGCTTTTGATTGAACTCTTGCTCTGTTTTTTATTGTTTTTGTTTATTTTAGTTTTCATTTTCTTGCTCTCCATGTGTTTTTATTTTTAGCACTTACCTGTTTTGTTATGTAGCATTGGGATTTGCGTAATATGAAGTGCATTACAAATCGAATATTTCATTATCATTGTTATATCTCTGTCCTTTATTTCCTCTCTTGTACAGGTGGAATGGCTAAAAAATGAAGAGCTGCTGAGCTCCCTGACCGATGACAACATTGACACCCGTGCAGACTACAACCTCATCATCAACAAGGCTCGACTGTCTGACTCAGGCAACTACACCTGTCTGGCCAGCAACATTGTGGCTAAGAGACGCAGTGCCACAGCCACTGTGATAGTTTTTGGTACGCTGTCCTCCCAGCCACTGTTATTTGCTGTTACAACACATCAGAGTGTACTGACACGCTGTTTACATGGCGCTCTTGATCAATTTTTTTGGTTTCATGCAATCCTACAGAAGTGATTAAGACCGTGTCTCCATGTCTCCACTCAAGAGCGATGTTTCTTCTTTATTTCGATGGATGTATTATTCAAAGACTCAATTTACTGCCTCTCATTTAAAATCAATGTGTACTTTATGAAAGGAAATAAGCCACTTTGTCTTTATCTCATTTAAAAGGAGTGTTGCTTATTAAGTATTTATTGGACGGAGGCCTTCCAGCAATGCGGGTTCTCCAGCGTAGATAGTGCTGTTAAACATTTAGTTTCCACACACGTAAGACAGAGAGATTATAGAGTAAACTGCTTCAGTCCGAGCGTTAAGTGGTCGACCAGTAAGAGTCAACATCGCATTTAGAAATGGCAATTCCTTTTTTATTTTCTTTGCTCTCAAACAGTTTCACGTCTTTATCTTAATCCAGGAGCAAGGGACATTGAAAAGGCAATTAGGAAAGAGGGAGCTGTATATGAATGAGCTGTGCTCAATCTGCTCCAGCCATTTGCATTGTTGCTTTGCATAGCCTTGGAGACTACATAATAATTATTAACCCCAGCTCTTGTTAGAGTATTTATCTATGCCTGAGTTCTGGAAAAGTAAAATGTGTTGTTTTGCACTCACTATACCTCTTATTACTCTCTAACTTTGTTGAACTCCTTCCAGTGAACGGGGGCTGGTCCCTGTGGACAGAGTGGTCGCCCTGTAATGTGCCATGTGGGCGGGGTGTCCAGAAGCGCTCTCGAACCTGTACTAACCCGGCGCCTCTCAATGGCGGGTCTTTCTGCGAGGGCATGTCTGTACAGAAGATCACCTGCAACGCACTCTGCCCAAGTCAGTTTCATTTAAACTCTGAGTTTCTGCATATAAATAAAACGTAGAACTTTATGGAGTCAAATACAAGGTTACCTTTCGCTAGGTGCCAAATGTTATCAATATTTGGTTTAGAATGATTAAGCTTGCATGTTAATGATCATGATAGGCTGCCAGACATGTAAATACAAAGGCTGCATGATATTGAAAAAAAAACTGACATTGCAATAATATAATGTTTGGTGATATATATTGAATATGAAAAGATATTTTTACCGGATGACTTGAATAGCTCTCTAAGGTTTGTAGGGACTTCAGCTGCATAGAACCTTTTTTCTTCTTATGTGAACAATCCCTTCTTGAACTTTAATGCTATACAATTAGTTTGAATGCACCAAACACAAAAGGAAGTATGCACTGTGACTACTGTTCTGAAGTGATTTTGGAGGGGAAAAACATGATACTATTGTAGCCATATAATACTCTACTATCAATCCAAACTAAAGTCAATTATCTTATTAATGCATGCATATTGCTTCATAAGAGGGCTTCCTTTTTTGGCTCCCCACCTGTTCCTCGCTCATTTTCAAGTTGTGGTCGACAACTAGGGGGGCCTGCTTTGGTTGTACGATAAATTGATAAACATTGATTGTGATAGGTGGTTTGCTGGGCATGCAAAGCCTGCATGTCAAGCACTAGCAAAACCTTTGTATCCCAGAACCCTTGTAAATTATGCCACAAACAAAGTTGGACCATATTGGAAGACACCTGGTTTCTTTAGGCTAACTCACCCAACTTTCTCAGACGTATTTTCATGAAGAAAAAAACATCTTATATTCAAACCAATACTGTACTTTATTATATTTTTAGCACAGTTGTTCTTTTCCTTTTTCTTTACAGATCTATTGCCAGCTCTTTTTAAGGCACATATTAACATTGCATACTGTACATTTATCCATTGATGATATCCACAGTGACTGATGAGCTAATATCCCTACCTCTTTAGAATTACAGACAAGGATTGCAGGGACCGATCCATAGGGACCTTATTGATCTAACAACATTCCTGTACCACTGTACATGTGTGAGAGAGAACTGCTGCATGGCAGAAATAAAAAGAAAAACTTTCTTGTGCTGACTGGAAGGGTAATCACAGAGGTAAGGCTTATCTTGTAATGTGAATGTTGGATACATTCAAGCCATCAATTGACAGACAATTCTGCAAACTAGAGTTGTATATCTACAACCCTTTTCTTAAAGACAGGGCTGCTAGAAAGTCAAAAATAGTATTATTGGTGTGGTTAATCACAATGGTCAGAGGCAATACAAAGAATTGCTAGCAACTCTGTGAAGGTGTATGCATAACAGAGCATTACGCTAAATGCTAACATGCAGCATATAGTGTCTATCACGTCAATCATATCACCTACAGTATACAATATACTATACTATATACTCATAAATAATAAACATTTCCTCCCTATGTGGATAAAAAATGTTCTATGTTTATTTTAAAGTATATTTTTGTACTGCAATTTTTTTTTCATATGAAAGTAGTTTTAGGGCACGTTTACTCAAGTAAATAGTGGTCCTTTAGCTCTTTTCAGATGGTAGTCAACACTTCACCTGCATTCTAGCTTGGATCCGCAGGGTTTTACTCCTCGTGTTAATAGACTGGCAGACTCTGCGAGGAAACTCCAGGTGCTCAGTAGTAGTAACCCGGGGCTAATCACAGGTCAATTTATAAGAAATAATGGCAATACTAGTCTTTGCTTAGCACTTATTCTTCATAGCTAAAGTTAAATTAACGTAGTCCTAATTTTAAAACCTAATTTAGGTTCAAACTACATGGATTGTTAACTGATACATCCAGTCTTCAGGCGAAGCCCGGCCATGCAAAATCCCTACTGTTCTGATAGTCTGGATTAACGGATCAACTATATTTCTATGGAGTAAGAACACTATCAAAAAGATGTATGCGTAACTTTATGTATTCATATTCGTATTTTTAAATTCATATTCGTATTTTTATACATTTGTGCGTAAATTACATAGGCATGCAAAATTAGGTTTTCATACATGTGTGTTTTTATGTGAGTGTGACTCTAAAAGCTATGACTGTAAACATTCATGGGTACAACTCTATTTCTACGACTACGAATTCTTGAGTGTGAACACGAATTCAAGTTTACGGGTACGAGTAAAAAAACAGTTGAAATGACGTCACTGCAGTCCCAGGCCAGGGTTATCGAACCTCAATTACATTTAATGCGCATGCGTCACAGGTGAAAAATGGCTAACCGACCGGAGGCTTCTAGCCCAGGCTCAGCATCACAGGTAAAGTAAAAAACGTCTTTATTCAACATTTTTCATACGGTTTTACTACTGTGATAGCACTTTATAATGATATACATTCCTGCAACTCATAGACGTTATTGCTTTAGCTTGCAACCGAACGATATTTACTTGCCGTTAACTCTAGCTAGCTAATGCTATACGTTAGCTAGCGCTATACGTTAGCTAGTAACGTTAGCTAGCGCTATACGTTAGCTAGCGCGGATTAAGTGCTCTGTGTTGAAAGTAACGTTATAGTTCGTTAACTCAGCTGCAATGTAAATCATATGTTTAACCATTTCGACCAGATCATTAGTGTTAACAACTGAGCCAGGTATATAGTTACACCACAAGTCATTGTAATGTTACTGAGCATGATGTGCTAAACACGTAATTTAGGACTCAGTGGCCAGTCCCTGCTTTTATTCATGGAGGACCTGAACGATTGAGGGTTAAAAAAAAGTTAACTAATCCATTGATATGTAATGCAACATGTTTAAAAAAACAGTTTTCAAGGTCATCACTACATTCATCTACTGTATGAGATATATGGCAATGCCTCCAGTCAGTCAAACTATTTCTGATTTTGATTTCTGATTGAGACCAGCTGCAGGAGGTCAGCGGACTATGGATACAGATTTTAAATAGATTATTTTGCTTTGAATATTTTATGAAGCTGGCATTAAAACTGTTGGATAAAACAAAGTAAACTGCATTCATCCTAACATAATCAGTAATTGAGAATGTAGACATATTGTTAGGTTGTTCTGTGTTGATGGATGATAACAAATGAGAATAATAGTTTACCATTTTATATAACCTGCGGTTACACTGGAATTGTGTCAGTAGATAAGAGAGACAGCATGATAAGGTATATTAACATTTGTTGTTCAGTATGGCAAAGGAGTATTGTACAACAATTTGACTAGATGATGATAAGGTACATTCTTGTCTCAACCATTCTTACGCAACACCTGATTTTGTGGTCAACTTCATATAAGTCTCTTGCCTGTATATATTGTACCATGGGAGGTTGCCGTTGGGGGAAGCATATGAATGGAAAAGCCGACCTACACAGAGCTAACAGCCAAGGCAGAACTGTACGGCTGGGGTACTCGGGTGTGGTTGGATGGGGAGGGTTTGTAGTCACTTAAACAACCAGGCTCCTCAAGGATGTGGGATGTGCTGATTCTTCATAGGGGACTGTAACAACACATCCTAGTAGCTCTGCATGGGTTTCTGGCTGCTTTTAATTAAGCATTTGTTTTCTGCACGAATAACCGTTGAATACAGACTGAAATGTATTTCCTTCTTCCTAAAGGTGGATGCAGTCTTCATTCTGGAGAACAAGCCACCCTGTCTTCAGTGAGATTGGTTCTGCCAAACACCGCATGGAAATAAACATCAATTCTAAAACATTATGACACTAGCCTTATGCCATGGGCAAACCTTTGACAGGTGTGTAACAACTCACTCCAAAGGAAAACTACCCAGTAACTGCATTGTATTGTTTTGACATTTTTATTTAAAAACTTCTGTGAATAACCTTACTCATTGCTACAAGTCATTGCTTTGCTGTTAATGATATGCAGTGGTGCTCATAAGTTTACATGCCCATGCTTTAGTTGACTAAGAGATTAAAAAAAAAAAAAAAAATCATGTTTTGGAAATTTATCTTAATGCCTTAATTAAAATGAGGAAAAAAATCCAACCTTTTAAGGACACCAATTGTCTTTGAATGAATAATGTATTGTAAATGTTTTTACTTTAATACAGGGCATAAGTATACACCCCCCTATGTTAATTCCCATAGAGGCAGATTTTTATTATTAAAGGCCAGTTATTTCATGGATCAGGATACTGTGCATCCTTATAAAACTCCCTTGGCCTTTGGAATTAAAAAGCCGCCGCCCCTCCCCCATTGAAAACAACGTCCAGTCGTTTCCATTGTCGCTCGTTCTCCTCTATGGGAATTTAACATAGGGGGTTGTATACTTATGCCCCCTGTATTTTAACATAGGGGGTTGTATACTTATGCCCCCTGAATTTTAACATAGGGGGTTGTATACTTATGCCCCCTGTATTTTAACATAGGGGGTTGTATACTTATGCCCCTGTATTTTAAGTTGGAACATTTACAATACATTATTCAAAGGAAATTTGTGTCCTTATAGGTTGGATTTTTCCTCATTTTTTAATTAAGGCATTAAGATAAATTTCCAAAACATGATTTGTCTTATTCTTTTTTTTAGTCAACTTAAGCATTGGCATGTACACTTATGAGCACAACTGTACCTCACTGTTACTCCCATGTTAAAATTAACAAACCTTTTGTAACGGTCAGTCTTGTTGGCAAGTGTTGAACTTCATACCATTAAATCTTTAGACATTTCTTTGTGTCACACTTTCAATGCACTAAACCATTGCTATGTAAATGTCTCTGCAAATGATTCTGACGATGCCGAAGGATTGATCATGGACTGTACAGTTTCCATAAAAGCTGAAGTCAATGGGCACTCAATCTGTGGGACTTCACTCCATAAGGTTCTTCAGGCACACCTTCAAACATCTCCCATCAGTTCCAAACAGCTCCATGTTCTGAAAATCATGTATACCGTATTTTGTATGATACATTTAGAAATATTTGAAACACAGCCAAGTACACATTGACCTACAAATACCTAGAGCAGAAATAAAGACTAAAAATCTATCATAAATTATGCTCAGTTGAGTTGGTCTAATTGTGTGCTTAAGCTCACACACACTACTCTTACTACTTCTATATCATTCAAAAAACTTTCTTCTAGAGTTATTAACACCCATTTTTTTTATTTCAGCTTGTTTTTATATAATCTACATCCACACCTTCAGGTTGAAAATTGGTAGCTGAACTTTGCCTTTAGAGACCACCTTGAGAGAGAGTTCCTTCAACAAACCTGCAAATCTCCATCTGGGTCACAAGGTTTCTGCATGTGACCCATAACCCAGAGTTGGTTAGGGGAGAGTCCACCTTCAGATTTTAAGGATGGTTGTCCCAGCCCTCTGAAGGTGTGAAGGGCCTCTGCCAGACGTGGAAGGAACATGTATGTGGCACAAATCAGATGTACAGCATCTGACAAATCCAACAGGCCATCATCTTTTAGACTGAACGTCATAGTACAGATGATGACACAGGTCCAGACATCTCGACATAGCCGCTTAATCCTAGATAAGAAATAACAGGACTTACTCAACCAAAAGTAATCATTCATATAGTCCTACTGTAAAATACATTCCAACATGATTTAAACATCACTATGAATATACTGTAGACTATTTGGTTGTGTACGCGTCGGCCACAATGAAGCTTCTTCTTTCAGTGCCTTTAAAAACTGAACATGTTTTTTATAGCAATGCCGACATTTTTACCACCTTCGTCACCCCCCTGACCCTTAAATGAATGGAAATTTATAATTCTCATAAGATCATTTATAATTATCTTAACAAATAAACCATTGAACATAACTGAAGTGTTCAAAATAGCATAGAAACAGTAACAAAGATATCATTATTTACCTGGAAGGCCAGCCATAGTTTTCCACTGCCTTCAGGAAAATGAAAGGCAGTGTTTGAGCAGTTGTTTGTTGCTGGATCCAGATATTGTATCTATACAGACAGTTTCATATAGGAATCTGTGAAGAACAAACAAACAAATAAGCATAAAATACATTTAAATATGCTGTCTGACACAGGACATATGCATAAGTCCCTGAGTTTGTGGGTTAGCCTGGGTACAGGGTTTCTACAGTCACGACATCCTGGATGTTGATGGAATTAGAAAAACGTTTTCCAGTTTTTCATGTACGTCTTGTGGACAACCCGGTTACGTATACGCCAGACACCCAGCCCCAGCAGGTTGGCGATACAAAACACTGGTAAGGGCATGTCAATAAGCTGGGACAGCAGCTCCTCTGAAAAACAAATCTTAGTCGTCCCGCGTACTCTTCTAATAAAAACACAGGACTCTTTGGGAAAGAGCAGCGTGGATCATTCTTTGGAGGGTTAAATACACTCCACAATTTCAGCTGGGATGTTTAAAATGGTAATGCAGATGTGAGAATAAAGGCTTCCTGATTTATAACTTACTGGGAGTAGTCCAAATTAAAGTGAGGTTGACTTAATATGTCAGTGATCCTGACTCCAAACGCTGCAGTAACCGAGTAGCCAGTGGTGCCTGTAAATGCCAAAATACATATTAGATGCAATTCATGGTACAGACTTATCTGTACCAATTCAACATTATAGGATACGTTAGGCTAAATATCTTTTAAAAACATTACAACTTAAATATGTTGGGCGTAAGTTACCGTTCTCATTACTGCTCTGTTCAACTGCTAAGCAGTGGAGGTGTATTCGGTAACGTTACTGCATATCTTGCAGTTCATCAGCAAAACAGGTCGAGTTCTAACATCACTAACTTTCACACAGAGCACTTAATCCGCGCTAGCTAACGTATAGCGCTAGCTAACGTATAGCGCTAGCTAACGTATAGCACTAGCTAACGTATAGCACTAGCTAACGTATAGCGCTAGCTAACGTATAGCACTAGCTAACGTATAGCGCTAGCTAACGTATAGCGCAAGCTACGTATAGCATTAGCTAGCTAGAGTTAACAGCAAGTAATATCGTTCGGTTGCAAGCTAAAGCAATAACGTCTATGAATTGCAGGAATGTATATCATTATAAAGTGCTATCACAGTATAAAACCGTATGAAAAATGTTGAATAAAGACGTTTTTTACTTTACCTGTGATGCTGAGCCTGGCTAGAAGCCTCCGGTCGGTTTAGCCATTTTTCACCTGTGACGCATGCGCATTAAATGTAATTGAGGTTCGATTACCCTGGCCTGGGACTGCAGTGACGTCATTTCAACTGTTTTTTTACTCGTACCCGTAAACTTGAATTCGGGTTCACACTCAAGAATTCGTAGTCGTAGAAATAGAGTTGTACTCATGAAGTTTACAGTCATAGCTTTTAGAGTCACACTCACATAAAAACACACATGTATGAAAACCTAATTTTGCATGCCTATGTAATTTACGCACAAATGTATAAAAATACGAATATGAATTTAAAAATACGAATATGAATACATAAAGTTACGCATACATCTTTTTGATAGTGTTCTTACTCCATATATTTCCAGGATAATTGCCTGACATTCAACATCAAGCACTTGAGCCATGCTCCGGATGTCCCTCACCTTCAGTTCTTTGTGTGTTACCCCCAATTTCCACAGGATGCGTAACGGCTGCGGATCCGCTCCAGAACGGCGGCAGAGTCATTAGGTGTCCATTAAAGTCCGTGTGTGTAGTATCACGGACTACCGAACGGCTGCGTCCCGACTCTGTCCCAGTTCTGGCTATCTGCAGCCCTTCGGAGCAGATACGCAGAGCTTCTATTTTTGCCAGACACCAGAGAGCTCCACAGTAAGCACACGGCAGATGCGGGACAGGAAGTCGAGCACAGAAACAAAATAAAACATCCGGTTAATTTTCAAAATAAAATATACATGCTCACGGCAGATCATATTTCCCTGCCCTACACCTTGAAAACACAGCACATACTAGTTGTTTCCTCTCTATTCCTCTGGATGTAAACAAACTGTTAGTGTTTTTGTGCTTCTATTCTACATGAATTTGATAGATCTCATGGGTCCTCGAGACTTCAGCTGTCAGTCATGGCCCGCAGCCGTTCCGCAACAAATCTGGACCTGGTGGGTATTGACGGACGGCAGAACACGGAGCCGTCACGCTGCGTAGCCGCTCCGCAACGGTTATGCATCCGGGGGAAATTGGGGGTTATCATACTCAAAATCCCTCCACTTTTGGAAACAACAACAAACTTCGAACTAGCAAGCTACACACTGAAAATAATACAATATTTGGATTGTGCAATATGGCAATTATGCTTGTTTTGTTTCAGGGAATGATTGTAAAGATTCCCAAGAATAAGTTTTCGGCATTTACTCTCTGACACGTTTTGATACAGTTGGAGGGATTGCTATGGACAAAGTCCACACTGCAATACACTTTCAGCCATCCATCCATCCATCCATCCATTGTCCCCTGACTCGCGAACAAGACCCCAAGGTATTTAAACTCCTTCACTTGGGTTAAGGACTCATTCCATACGTGACAAAGACATTCCATCGGTTTCCTGCTTAGAACCGTGGCCTCAGATTTAGAGGTGCTGATCCTTATCCCAGCTGCTTCACACTTTGCTGCGAACCGATCCAGTGAGTGCTGAAGGTCACAGGCCGATGATGCCATCAGGACCACATCATCCGCAAAAAGCAGTGATGAGATTCCCGGCCCACCAAACTGCAACCCCTCCCCACCCCTACGCCTCAATATCCTGTCCATAAATATTACAAACAGGATTGGTGATAAAGCGCAGCCCTGGCGGAGGCCAACCCTCACCTGAAACAAGTCAGACTTACTGCCAAGAAACCGGACACAGCTCTCACTTTGGTCATGCAGAGATCGGATGGCCCTGACAAGGGACCCCCTCACCCCATACTCCCACAGCACCTCCCCCAGTATCTCCCGGGTGACCCGGATTATTGGATTATTTCCCAAAACTACTTTGCAGAGCCACAATTGCTGTACTAGAAGCTCAGCGGACGATTGGTGATTGAAATTAGTGCTTTTTTCCTCATCTTGAAATGTATGTGTATTGTAGCCAGACCTCGCTCCACAGTGTTGTTGTGGTCTCGCAATGTGAGACTTATGTTTTAGGAAACTCACAAACAGTAAGAATCAGTCTCTTGTTTACCGATTTGCACTGTGCCTCGCCCACGTAGAAAAAAGTTAAGACAATTCAATTCCTTTCTTGCAGTGGGCGTGTGCGTGTGACAAGCAGGCCCGCAGCAGTTTCACAGGATTGCACCTGCTTGTCGCTTCTGCTGTCAGATCGCCTGCAGCCCCCTACCTGCCTGCTCGCTTTCCTTTCATTGGAAATAAATTGCTAGATGTGTCAATGGCTCCCTGTCTGAAAAGACCTTAACTCAGGCAACAACATTCTTCATGCCTGAATGTAGAGTCTAAATTAGTCTAAATTAGCAGGACAAAGTCACATATAATATAGTAAATGACTCCTAACTGCATTTGCATTAGATGTTTTCTCTGCTGTGTACATTCATTTGCGAGATTGGTTTTATGAAGAAAAACCAGTAAGAGGATTTTATTTATTTATTTGGGGGATTTTTTGATAGGATTGCTAAAGACATGAAAGGGGAGAGAGACGGGGAAGGCCATGCAGCAAGGAGTAAACCTCTATATATGGGTACCCGCTCTACCAACTGAGCTATCTGGGCGCCCACAAATAAAAGGCTTTCAAAATACACACTAAAAACTCAAAACATATTTCTGGGTTATTTCAACCCAGAAAATTGGGTCATTCTTTTTGACCCAACTGCTTTATTTCAGAAATGAAAACTTTGTTTTACATTATATTACACACTTTAAGCACTTTTACATTTTATTGCATTAAATTAAAATCTGTATAAAACAAAAACACACTTGGACCTATTTATTTTAGGTCACTCTGTAATAACAATATTAGAAAAAATAGTGGTGGGGTGAACTCTTCTTCTAAGGGGGAAGTGAGGAAAGGAGGTGTTTCTTCTTCCTCTTCTTCTGAATTTCTGGAAGACTAATGTGTATGTTATATGGAAGTAATACATGAACTTATTTCTTAGTTAATCCATGTTTAGTCTGTGTGTCACTTTATTTCTCCTATAAATGAGAGAGAGAGAGAGAGAGACCCCCACACACACCCACACAAAAAGAGACATGCACAAAAAAGAGACGTGCACCACTTGAATTCAATTTATACTTGAATTTGCTTGAATGAGACGCTTGAAATTTTAAAGTAGATGTCTCACTTATACAATTAAACATGGACCTTGCCTAAACATAGAGTGAGGTTTTGTGTTAAAGGAATGTATTTAGAAATTAGGTTAATTGTTTTCCCAGCCTAATCCGCCTATAGTGCGAGAAAACAAAAAAAGAACATAAGGCTTAAGGCTAAAAAGTGGTTAGCATTATATTCAGCAGCTGTCTTTCAAATTGACACATTGCATTAATATGCTTTCCAGCTTGAATGCACTGCATGTCTATACGTATTATCAACATCGGTGAAATGAACATATGTTGAAGGTCTATAATTTGTCTACATGCCTTGTCACCTCTGCAGATGTTGGGCCCTTGTATACCTGGCAGTCCCAGCGCATTGCTGCACATCCTTATACAAACGTTTCCATATTGTCTCGTTTTACAAAGAGCTTGGAAGATTGAAAGCTGGGGTTCAAAAGGAGGCCAGGTCGTCCAAGTTCTTCAATTTGCCAGGCTTTAGACTGCAAAGGTGCAGATAGTGACAGACAGTCAAGTCTAGTTTAATTCAATTCAATTAAATTCAATTTTATTTATAGTATCAATTCATAACAAGAGTTATCTCAAGACACTATACAGATAGACCACACTTCAGAATTTACAAGGACCCAACAGTTCTAGTAGTCTCCTCCAGAGCAAGCAACAGTGCGACAGTGGCGAGGAAAAACTTCCTTTTAGGCAGAAACCTCGGTCAGACCCAGGCTCTTGGTAGGCGGTGTCTGATGGGCCGGTTGGGGTTAGAATGAAGAGTGGCAATAACAAAAATAGATAAAATTAGTAGTTTGTAGCAGTTCTTTGTAGTAGTTCATGGCATATCAGGACGCTGTGCGGCATTACAAGGCACAGCAGGACGTAGCAGGGCACTGCAGTGTAGCAGTTGAACATGGCATCACAGAACATGGAGCGGGACCAAGGCGACCGCTGCTACCCTGATTTTGGAGCCTCTCTGATCCAAGGGAACATGCTGGGGAAAAAAGAACATAAGGATTCCGGGGAATGACTCCCCAGAGCTAGGTTAGTAACAAGCATTTCTGGGACATGGATGCACATAAATGAAAAGATGGAAAGATAGAGGAGAGAGGAGCTCAGTGTATCAAAATAAGTCCCCAGCAGTCTAAAACTATTATTACAGCAAAACCAAGAGAGACAAGGTAAAGAGAGCTCCAGCCCGGTCGGGCTAGAACTCTCCCCAACTGGATTGGGCTGTATGACAAGTCTCCCTTTAGTTTTATTATATTCTTGATTATATGATAGATAAATCTGAAAACTATGTGACTAACTACTACTCCCTAACAATATTTGATTCTATGCCCTAACTAGTGTATCAAAATAAGTCCCCAGCTGTCTAAAACTATTATTACAGCAAAACCAAGAGAGACAAGGTAAAGAGAGCTCCAGCCTGGTCGGGCTAGAACTCTCCCCAACCAGATCGGGCTGTATGCCAAGTCTCCAATGCATCAGATTAATGCATCAGAGAAAGCCAGAACAGGATGAGAGGGATGTGAAACGATAGATAGGTCAGATAGAGGGAATTTGGAAGAAAGCTTGCACGAAACGTTTGTAAATGAGGTTGAAAAGGTGATTTAATATTATTTTGTAGCAATGTTCTGATGAGTGGGCGCCTTATTTGTCTTGGAGACATGCAGAAGGAGGCACATACATGTGCATAACATGTACATGATAGCATTTCCCTGCCTGTTTGGCGCTATTCCAAATAACAACAGTCAGTGGCAGTAACAAACTTTTTTTTGTAATCCAACTTTTTACTTTTTTATACATTTAGAAAATACAAACAATGACAAACAATACACTGAGGCTGGGAACGTGTCCCAGGACCAAAAAACAGAGAGGACAGACAGGAGGGAAGGAAGATAAAACAGCAAATGCAGACACAAACACATAAGTAGACAGACACAAGACAAGGGACATAACACCTGCACAAGTTAATGCAAAGGCTTTAGTACAAGGCTACAGCCCAGACCTCAAAGTTTCAGCGACACAAAGCCAAGTGTCCAGAGTCATTCCTGGCGCTCCATGAACTCGTAGAGAGTTCCATATTAACTACATCCAGGAAGGAAAGGGTCCTTGCATGGATAGACAGGTCATGATATGGTATGAACATTTTGAATTAATTTTCTTATTAGCTGTAAGTCCAGCAACAACAGCACATTTTTTAATTCTAGAGGATCATTCAAAACTCAAAATATTGACAGTAACAACCACATTAAACAGGGCAGAAATTAGGGATGCAACATTGTTTGAGAACTGACCTACGGGAGAGCACTCCCATATCATGTGAATATATGGGCCTTGTGCTTTCATTGGGCAGAAAGTGCATAAATTATTTTCATGTGGTGCATTTTCACGGGGGTGACAAATGTCCTATGAATAAAAGTGTAGTGAATCTGCTGATGGTCTGGTCTACGTAATACTTCTGGAATGTTAGACCATACATCCAGTTGAGTTCAATACTCAGGCCTGGGCAATCGCATGCCCAGATCCTCTGAATAGGAAGGGCAGAGCGGCCAGATATCACTAAGAACTGATAAAGCCTAGTTTTTAGGCTGCACAGTAAATAACTTCCAGAAAGGATGAATGGGCAAAGACCCTGCCAAGGAAAAACAGTTTGTTTTGAGTGCTGGTCTTAATTGAAGGTAAATGAAAAAAGAGGAACGTGGTATATTGAATGCGTTCTGCTAGTCAGAAAAAGGTAATTAGCCAACCTTGCTAAAAATGTCTTTTAGACAATGAAGCCCCCTTTGTTCCCATTGTGGGGCTGTTATCGGCCTCTCATCAATCAGGAGTGCTGTATTATTGAAAAAAAGGGAAAAGTGTCCCACATACAAGCTGTATGGCCGCATGTTTCAGCCAATCTCCAAGGCTTGATAATGAGATAATGGGCCACAGCGTAGCTGGCACTGTTTGTTAGAAATATTGGCAAAAAGAACGTCATGAAGTGACCAAGGCTCTGTCATAGAACTTTCTAGGGTATGCCAGCAAACAGACACATCCGGGTTAAACCAAGTGAGAAAGGGCCTCAACATGAAGGACCAAAAAATAATAATATAAGAACTGAGAGGCCACCATCCTTCCTTCTCTGTAGAGTAGACATCTTAAATCACACCCGTTTGCCTTTCCAGATAAATTTAGATACAGCTGATTGTAAGTTACATCAATAGTCAGCAGTAGGGAAGAGAGGTAGCATAGAGCTCACAAAATTAATTCTGGGTAACACATCAATGTTAAGCACTAAGATACAGTCTTCAATCAACATGGGGAGACTCATCCATTTTTCCATATCTTTCAAAACATTGTTTAGAGCAAAAGAATAGTTATGTTTAACAATCTGGTTTAAGCAGGGGAAGACCTCAATGCCTAAATATTTAAACTGCTTAAGAATGGGAGAGCAGAGCAGCGATGTAGACGTAGCAGAGATGGTTGAATTACAGTCGGAGTCTTTTGACCAGTTAATTTCAAAGCCTGGTAAGCTTCAATACTTCTCTTTTAAAGATAGAAGGTGAGGAAGATACTGAGATGGGTTTTCTAAAAAGACTAAAATGTCGTCTGCAAATAATGAGAGATGATGCTTTGTATTACAAATGCATATTGGTGACACCATAATTGATTGGCGCATGGCTAGAGCCACCGGCTCTAGAGAATTGACAAATAATGCAGGTCTCAAGGGGCAACCTTGGCGGGAGGATCTAGAAAGTAGACATAGAGAGGAGGAGATGCGTTTGGTTAAGACTCGGGCTAAGGGACTAGAATACAAAACTTTAATCATACCAATGAAAGTTTTACCAAGGCCCATTACCGGGGGGCGCTGCTGAGAAATGGAGGAGGGAGACGTGTTTTGCATAGCCTGCATAACTTTCCTCTTATTAATACACTAAATACCTGTATATCTGCTTAAAAGTGCCTTAGAGTGATATAAGAAGATATAAGCAAGTGGGAAATTTAACCTAAAAGGAAAGAAAGATGTAAAAAAAAACACAACAAGAAGCAGGCCTTGACCAACCCTCGGACTCAACTGAGGTGGTGGAGCCCGGCAACCTGAGTGAGGAGGCGGACCCACCCAACCGGGCTGAAATTACCCATATTAAAGATGACATATGCACCACAATTGATGTCCGTTTACAGACGTTGTACACCGTGCTGAGAGGCAAATTGGCTACAACTAAAGAAGAACTGCAGACTTCCATTATGACCCTGGAAAAAACCAGGAGAGTTAGAGAAGTCCGCTTCACATCAGTCAGACAATGTCACTGCACTTCAACGTCAAGTTACTTATCTGAGCTCTGAAGTAGAAAAACTGGGAAATGCGAAGACCTAGAAGGGCGCTCGAGGAGACACAACATCCGGATCATCGGAGTACCCATGGGGGCCAAGCCGAGGGACTTAATCGCTGGATTGCTTCAAGAGATACTATCCTTGTGTGAGAAGCCTCTCATTGATAGAGCACACTCCGAAGACGTCCCATACCTCATGAGCCACCTAGTATTCGTATTGAGACTACATTAGTTTCACACATTGGAGGACATCCTACGTAAGGCCGGAGCGGCAAAACAGCTCTACCATGGTGGTAAAAGGATCCAAATCTTTCCAGATTACCCGCCTGCCGTGGCTAGAAAGAGAGCATTATTCAATCGCAATAGGGAGCTGCTATGGGGCAGACCCGGGGTCAGGTACGGCCTCCTCTATCCTGCCAGACTCCTGATAACCCACAATGACACATAGATATCATTCATAGATTCCGAAAAAGCGGAGAAATTTGCTGAACGCCTTTCGACACCGGGCTCGACTGAAATAACACAGGAGGACGGTGGTTCATGATATCCAGAGTGGTGTTATGTACTGGTGCTTACTAGTTAGCCTTTATGGCTAGCGCTAGCACAACACTAGCAGCCACCTATCCATGTGAGTTACATTCTCATACACACACACAGCTGGTGAAATGCCATCTGACTATTAAACCACCATTGTCATTAGAAGAATTGGACAATGCTTAGTCCTGCCTCATAAATTATGGATGGCACTTTTACCGTTTTTCTTTTATTTATTTTTTATTTTGTCCTTTTGCTATCATATCCAGAGCCCAGACAATTGTTCACCTAGTTCTCTTAAAGTGTGGAAATGGCTCACTGTTATTGCTAGATATCCAATGCAATGTTCTCTCTTTTCGTTGTAGATGTTTTTGTGGTTGTACATATCAAAGTCAAAGTCTACTTTATTGTCGATTTCTTCACATGTCAAGACATACAAAGAGATCGAAATTACGGTTCCCTCTATCCCACGGTGTAGACAAGACATATTTTACCAATTAGGTCCACAGACAAACATTCAGTAAACAATATAAAAAGTAAAAATAAGAAGGCACATACAATGAAGAAAATAAGAGCAGCAAAATTTGAGTTAAAAATGTGAAATTATGCATACAGTAGACAGTCAATATAATAGTGCAAAAAGTCAGGCGGTAGCATAGTGGTCCCAGTTTTGTAAGAGCAGCAGAAATGTGTTCAGAAGTGTTTCCAGGACAACAGGACAACAACAACAAGTTGCAAAGTGTGCAAGTGTACAGTGGAGTAGTGCAAGTGGAGTAGTGCAAGGCAGCCATTGTGGGTCCAAAGTCCAGGATGTTATGTAACTGTGGGTGGAGGGGGGAGAGTGTTCAGCACCCTAACAGCCTGGTGTATGAAGCTGTTGGTGAGTCTGGTGGTGCGGAAGCACAGGCTTCTGTACCTCTTCCCTTAGGGCAGTTGATCAAACAAATTGTGAGAGGGGTGACTTGCATCACTCACAATTGCGGGTGAGGTGGGAGGTGTAAATGTCTGTGTTCACTATGCGCTGCAGGGCTTTCCTGTTGTATTCAGTGCAGCTTACGCCCCACACAGCAATACAGCTGGAGAGGATGCTCTCAATGGTTCCTCGGTAGAATGTGGTCATGACGGCTGGTGGAGCACTTACTCGCCTGAGTTTCCGCAGGAAGTACAGGCGGCGCTGAGCTTTCTTCGCTAGTGATGCAGTGTTGGTGGTCCAGGAGAGGTCTTCACTGATGTGCACCCCTAGGAATTTGGTGCTGCTCCCTCTCTCCACCACAGCACCGTCAATGGTCAGTGGCAGGTGTTGGATGTGACCTCTCCGGAAGTCAACAACAATCTCCTTAGTCTTGCTGACATTCAGCAAGAGGTTGTTGTCCCTGCACCACGTGGCCAGAAGGTCGACCTCCGACCTGTATTCAGTCTCGTCGCCCTAGGTGACGAGACCCACCAGAGTTGTGTCGTCAGCAAATTTCACTATGTGGTTGTTGTTGTAGGTTGCAGTGCAGTCATGCGTCAGCAGGGTGAAGAGCAGAGGGCTGAGCACGCAGCCTTGAGGGGCCCCTGTACTCAGTGTGATGCTGCTTGAGATATTATTGCCAACACGTACTACTTGAGGCCTCTGACAGAGGAAGTCCAATAGCCAGTTGCAGAGGTAGATACTGAGTCCCAGTTTGTCAAGTTTGCAGATAAGTTGTTGTGGTATTATGGTGTTGAATGCAGAACTGAAGTCCATAAACAGCAATCTCACATATGAGTCTCTTTTTTCCAGGTGGGTGAGGGCTGGGTGGAGGGTAGAGCAGATTGCATCCCCTGTGGACCGTTTGGCTCGGTATGCAAACTGGAAGGGTTCCAGGGTGGGGGGGAGAAGGGATTTGATGTGTGACATGACAAGCCGCTCAAAGCACTTCATGATGATGGGTGTCAGTGCCACGGGGCGTTAGTCATTGAAGCCGGATGGAGCAGTTTTCTTCGGCACAGGTATGATGGTGGCAGCTTTAAAACATGATGGGACAATGGCTTGCTTCAGGGAAGTGTTAAAGATGTCCGTGAAGACATCCTTAAGCTCCTCAGCACAGTCCTTCAGCGCAAGGCCTGGGATGTTGTCTAGGCCTGCTGCCTTTCGGGTGTTGATAGCAGCAAGTGTCCTCTTCACGCTATCTGAAGAGAGGCACAGAGGCTGCTCGTGTAGAGGGGGAGGGGTCTTCTGTGGGCAAGTGCTGTTTTGTGCTTCAAATCGAGCAAAGAAGCGGTTCAAATTGTTGAGCAGAGGGATGTTGCTCTCATAGCTCTGTGGCGCGGGCTTGTAGTCCATGATGGCCTGAATGCCCTGCCATAGGCTTTGTGCGTTCCTGCTGTCTTTGAAGTCGGTGGTTATCTTGTGAGTGTATTCCTTTTTTTGCTTCCTTGATGCCACGGGACAGGTTGGCTCTTGCTGTTCTCATGCCAGCTTCATCCCCAGCTCTGCAGGCTTTGTTTCTGGCCCTCAGCAGCCTGAGGACATCCCCGGTCAGCCATGGCTTCCAGTTAGCCCGAGTGATGATGTCTTTTGTGTGGGTCACATCATCAATGTACTTGGTGATGTAAGAGGTTACATTGTCTGTAAACTCCTCTATGTCTGTCTGGTTGTTGTAAGTGGCTGCCTGCTTAACCCTCTGAGACCGAGACACTCGCCCACGAATAAAAAAGTACCTCTGATTCATAGTTTAATAACTTTTGAACCATACAAGTGATTTACTTACTTTTGGTTTCGTTTAAATCCTGACGTTTTCGGCTTTACGGCGGTCTTTTCCCTGTCTTTCTAGCCTCTACAGGGGATTTTCTATCCAGCCTGGAACTTCAGCCTCTTTGGGCTTTAAATCCATACTGTTATATCCAAGATTGGTCCACTTTATATCCATAATTCATCGCGTTTTGGCTTATTTTAGCCGCTGAATCATTCGTCTAATCTCTGGTCTCTCTCTCTCTGTCTCACCCGTCTATTGTTTCAGGAAGTACATGCCCATATATGGGAGATAAAGTCACCCCTCTTGTATGGAAGGCCAGACAGGCTCCAGCACATGAGTGGTTATTTCAGTAAAAGTTGCTCTTCTATAAGCTTGAATCAGTCGGCCCATTCTCCTCTGACCTCTTGCATCAACAAGGCATTTTCGCCCACAGGACTGAATGTTTTTCCCTTTTCACACCCTTCTTTGTAGATAATCCCATATTCATTCAGAAGGTTTTTTCACTGATACCAGATATCTCACAAACACACTTGACAATAGGGGGCAACTTTAATACTGTCCTCAACACATATCTTGAAAGGTCCTCCACAAAGAGACTCGCAAGAAATGCCTCTAGTGAATTTTTAAATATGTTCATTAATAACACAAATGTTCTGGAAATATGGAGGGCAATGGACCCTTCAGGTAGGGACTATTCATTTTATTCACCTGTACACAACTCATACAGTAGAATTGACTACTTCCTGGTGGACGCCAGACTTGCACCTTCCACATTGAATGCGAAATATCGCAGCATTGTGATTTCAGATCACAGCCCACTCACCTTTTCATTGTGTTTAGATCATGTAGATAAGCCACACACTCATTGGAAACTGAATTTGCACTTACTCACTGAAAATAAATTCTGCGACTATTTAAAAGACCAGATTTCTTTATATTTCATAAACAACAACTCTGATACCTCTCCCTCCATCCTCTGGGAAGCATTCAAGGCTAACATAAGAGGCTGTATCATATCATTCGAGGCTTCTAAGCGAAAAGTAAATGAGACTAAACTAAAGGATTAAAAAAAAAAAATTCAAAAAGCAAATTAAATTACTTGACATAGAAAATGCACACTCCCCTCTATTATATTACACAGGAAAATAGCAACACTTAAGTATGAGTATAATGAACTTATCTGTGCTAAACTAAGTAAAGCATTCCTCTGTACTAGGCAAAAGTATTTTGAATTTGGTGACAAACCACACAAGCTGCTAGCTAGACAACTCAGGAAAATGGAAAACAACAGAACGATACACAAGAGAAAAGCCCACAATAATGCAATACTTACAAAGCCTAAATATATCAATGACAGATTTCTTGAATTCTATACTGATCTGTATACTTCAAAGACCACTTCAGACTCTGTAACTATTAATGCATTTTTGGATAGATGTGAGCTTCCCAGACTGAGTGAGGAAGATTGTGATTCTTTGAATTCTGACCTCACAATTGCAGAGGTTTGGGGTGCCATTGCCTCCCTAAAGAGTAATAAGACACCCGGTCCTGATGGACTTCCAGGGGAACTTTACAAAACACTCACTGAAAATCTATCCCATTACCTGTTAAAAGTATATGAACATGCCCAGATACAGGGTAATCTACCCCCACCTTAACTGAGGCTGTGATCACATTAATTCACAAAAAAGGGGAAGTACCCACAGGAAGTAGGCGCTTATCGTCCTATCTCCCTCCTTAATGCCGATGGGAAGTTGTTTGCTAAAATACTGGCTAACAGACTGAATCCTTTATTGGGAAAGCTAGTTCATGTGGACCAGACAGGTTTCATACCAAATAGGAGTGCTACTTTCAATCTTAGACGTCTTTTCAATATTTTATATACAAAGAGAGGTCCGCCTACTGACTTTGTTATACTTGCACTTGACGCTGAGAAAGCATTTGACCAGATTGAGTGGTGTTACTTATTTGAAATTCTTAATACGTTCAATTTCGGAAATACATTCTTGTCACTAATTAAACTCATTTACAGGAATTCCATGGCTCAAATCCTAACAAACCGGACAATATCCTACCCGTTTTGCCTAAATAGAGGGACAAGACAGGGATGCCCACTGTCCCCTTTAATTTTTGCACTGGCTATTGAACCTCTAGCCCAAAGTATCAGAATAGAACCCCAGATCTATGGATATTCCACCAAGGACACCAATAATAAGATATTGTCATACGCAGATGATATCCTGTTTGGGACCTTTTCGGGTTATCGGATCAATTGGACTAAAAGTTGTTTTAATGCCGGTCTATATGAATGACCTAGCTCACCTAGATCACTTTCCATTTAAGGTCTCCCAAGAAAAATTTACCTATCTGGGGAGTGACGTGACCAAGCAGTACTCCACATCCTACATCACAGCCGCCACAGGGCGACTGTGGCTCAGTGGCAGAGCGGTTGCCTGTCAATCGGAAGGTTGGTGGTTTGATCCCCGCCCCTGCAGTCATTGTCGAAGTGTCCTTGGGCAAGACACTGAACTCCGAGTTGCCCCCGGTGCTGCGCATCGGAGTGTGAATGTGTGTGAATGTTTATCTGATGAGCAGGTGGCACCTTGTACGGCAGCCCCGGCCACAGTGTATGAATGTGTGTGAATGGTAAATGTTCCCTGTAGATGTAAAAGCGCTTTGAGCAGTTGTTAAGACTGGAAAGCACTATATAAATACAGCACATTTACTCCTTTCTCTTTCAAGCAAATTTCCCTCCTCAATAGAGCGATTAAGGACTAGAATTTCATTCTGGGACACACTCCAAATTAATTGAGAATTAATGCTATAAAGACGATTTTCCTCCCGCAATTGTTATATCTTTTTCAAAACATCCCAATGTTTCTAAAAAAATCTTTTTTTAAACATCTAGATTCTCTAATAGTTCCCTTTCTGTGGGGACAAAGGGCTCACAGAATTGGCAAAAAGCTTCTCTGTAGACCGAAGCCAAATGGCACTCCCAGACTTTTTGCTATATTACTGGGCTTCAGCAATTAAGACGTCCACCTTTTGGTTGGACACATATATACCAATGTCTGACTGGCTACTACTGGTTTGGGAAGACTGCCACCCGTATTCTATGGCCGCAATCCTACTAGCTCCGGTCGCGATTAAAATATCCCTGTATAATAACAATCCCATGATACATAGCATGATCCGTACCTGTAAACAAATCAAGACCTCCTTTAATCTTAAACCAATCTCTTTTCTACTACCCATTACTAGAAACCCCACATTTGCCCCTTCCAGTCTGGATGGAGCCTTCTCTACATGGAGTGAGAGGGGTGTCCATTGTATCTGGGACTTATATGTGGGAGGCGTCTTTGCTTCATTCACACAACTACAGAGGAAGTATGAGCTGGGGAATAATGACTTCTTTCGTCACCTACAAATTAGGGACTACGTTCGGAAACACTTCATAGATTTCGAGACAGAATCCCAATCTAGAGGACTGCCTGAAATTGTCTCCTAACGAGAGTAAACTGATATCCCGCACAGCTGTGCCTACCTCTAAGATGTGGTTGGATGATTTAACTAATGCACTTAATTTAGAAAGAATAAGGTACACACTAAAAGACAGGCTCAACTTATTTAATAAAACATGTAAGCCTCTCATATAATACCTGAAAACCACACCCCCAGTGCAACAATCCGCATCCTAGCACACCATGACAGTTAGAGGGACAGCAGAGGCGTTAGAGTCTAGGTGAGAGAGGGTGGAGATACATGGGAAAGAGTTAGATGGCCGAGTAGGGGTTGGGATGCTGTGAGGGAGCGTGGTCAGCCTGGTGGTATTTTTGCCACTGTTTTGTATTGTTAATTATTTTGCTTTGTCTTGTTTTATTGTTTTTTTTCCTTCTTTTTTACTATAAAAAAAGGACTCAGAATGTAGAGCCGAATTGTATGATGACTCATATTCTTTAATAAAAACACGTTTGATAAACTAAGGCCCTATACCTTTAAGACTGACCATACAAATGGCCACTCAAGGCTGTCAAAGGCTTTCATTGTGTCAAGAGAAAGAAGTGACACCGGGGTCTTACTGTCCTCTGCCGCATCAACAGTGGGGAGAAGGCACCTAACATCATCTTCTGCTAGTCTCGTTTTTATGAATCCTGTTTGGTCTGAGTTCACTAATTTTGTCATATGAGACTCCAAACAATGGGCTAGGAGCTGTGCAAATATTTTTATATCAGCATTAAGCAGACTCTGAAGTCGATAGCTAGAACACTCTGAAGGATCTTTGTCCTTTTTCAAGAGTAAGGAAATTAAGGCCGTGAATTCTCAAGCATCTCTTAAGAATTCTCCCTTTTCAATAGAGAAGTTAATGATGTCAAGAAGGAAAGGGCCAAACTGTTTCCGAAAGTTGCATAGAATTAAGATGGAATCCCATCAAAGCCATGTGATTTCCCCCCCTCTAATTATTCAATTGTAATCAATTTGTCCAAGCTAGCTGATGCCTCTGCTGATGACTGAGGCAAGTCAAGCTGATTCAACCAGCTGTCACATTTGGAAATATTCAAAGTAATCTCAGATTCATGCAGATTGGAATAAAATAAAAATATTTATTTCAACAGTGTGATTTTTAATATTACCATCTGGAGATTTAATAGCGGGAATATCTGCAAAATAATCCCTGGATCTTAATCTCATAGCAAGAAGGTGACTAGGTCTAGCACCCTGAAAGAAATAGCGCTATCTTGCTCTGTGAATTAGAAAATCAGACTAATGATTGTTCTAAAGCTGTCCGGTCAGTAAAATTAGTTTGTAACGGTGAGTCCAATCTGGTGAACTCAGCTTCAAGGTTTTGTAGTTTCAGTGACGTAGCTTTGCGCGTATTAGAGCTGAATAGTATAGTGTTGCTCCTTATAAACCATTTTATCGCATCCCACAATATCCTGGGGCCTTCTCCCGAGCCAACATTAATGTCTGTAAATAAATTGAATTCTGCTGTAAACTGAGTGATGTAGGATTCGTTTTTAAGTAAAGTTTTAAAACACCATCTGGCAGCACATTATGACAGACAGTCTAGGGTGTTGGTGCAAAGGACCCCTATAAGGTGGGCTTAACTGCACGCCAAATATCTATAAGACCCAAGCTGCTGGCCCATAATTTCAGAGCATTTATGGATTGCACTTGAACCCCAGTGACATTTGCATTCAACTGATTAATATTTGGGTCCCACACAGCATTGAACTCCGCACCAACAACAAAAGAACAGTCCGTTAACTCAAGCATCTGATTGGTTTGCGTACCATAGAAGCTGCCATCAAAAATATTAGGTGCATAAGTTGAAACAAGTGCAATTTTCCTAAAACTATACTCTATTCTAAAAATCTGACCAAGAGGAAAAAACTTTAAGCGGAATATTCCATTTGACAATAATGGACACTTGTTTTGTTTTCGATCTTGCTGAGGAGGATGCAACTGTATGATAGAATATGTTGGCTAAGCGGCTGGTATCAGTCTTTAGCAAATGTGTCTCCTGTAATAATGCAATGCCAACATTGCTCTTTTTAAGTAAGGCTAGGGTGCTGGCTTGTTTGTGAGATGCATTCAGACCACCAGTTCCAAACTAAAAATGTAAGATCACCCATTATCAAAAAAGCTGTGTTTTAAATGAAAGTAGATATTGAAAAGCAACATGCTACTGCATTTCACTTAGTTAAATCCTAACAATAGTGCTTCCAAAGTTAAGACCCTCAACACACAGTACATGTTAGACACAGAACAAAAACAGACAGGATAGTGACACACAAGGAAAAGTGAGAGAAGGGGAGGGAACATAGTCAGAAGGCTAACACTCAAAATATGTCTGATCAAGATTTGACACGGGGCAGCAAGAAGGAACAGCAGCCCATAGTTACCTGGTTGCAACCACAACTGATTCCACTAAATTGTCTTTAAAATAAACATGTTTCTTGTCTACAAAAACAGGAAATAAAAATAACTAAATTGCAAGGACATTGGAAAGGAGACTCTAATCTAGTAGTGTCCTCACTAACCTATGGAGCATAGGCTATATTAAACACGATAAAAATGTCATTCAAAAATTCAGTCTCTGTAATCATATCAGAAAACAATACAATAAGACTAGGACACATCAAGAGATTAAGACAAACCAAGAGTCCGTGTTCATCAGGCCGTTCTTTTAATCCCGATCTTCTTCAAGAGGATGGGGAGCAGCCCTCCCCACATAGTATCCTTAGCAGAGTTGAAAGCTTTGTACTGGGAGCCATCCTTGATCTTCTTGACCGTGAAGTTGCCTGTTGTGTAGCGGAGGACGTTGAAAATCGACGTGCGGTTAGTAGTGGTGTTCTTCTTTGGGCTGTAGATCCGGTGGACTCTCATAATCTCAATCTGTCCTTCTGACAGTTTTGGGAGCCGCTTTGGCAGGGAACGATGGTATACTGAATAGCATTAGCACCTACTAGCCCCTCTTTCAGCCCGACAATGCAGATGTTGCATCTTTCCTTGTTGTTGCTTTCTATGGTATGCTTTCTGATGGAGCCAAGGCTTGCAGTCAGAGATGCTAGCTGAGCAAGTATAGTAGTTAGCTTCTCAACGTTGTCGATCCCCACTTGTTGAATTTGAGACTAAATCTGAGAAAAAAGTGGTTTGAGGTAGCTTTTCTGTTTCTCCAGTAATGCCTCTGGAATGGCCTCCGTATTACCACGTTGGATTTTGTTCTTGTTAACATTCTGCTTTAAACGACTTTATTGAGCACAAAGTGATAAAATATCAAAGATTTGGCAAAATTGGGCCAGGAGCTATACCTTAAGCCACCCTCTCTATCGAGCGTATCACGTGACTCCTCTGGCAGTAACATGTTTAAAAAAACCTGGCAATGTGCCAACAAAAGGGAGAGAAGAAGACAACTACCTGCAAGAATCCAAACTCATTTATCCCATTGGCACCCCTTATACAGTGCTGCTCATGAGTATAGGATGAGACACTTTCCATAGAATCATCTCTTTATGCAAATTAAACTAGCTATTAGGCTGACTGAAATAAAACCAAGCCATACAATGCCAGTATGGTGAAGGGTATGTGATGATGTGGGGCTATTATATTTCCAAAGACCAAGGGAACTTTATCAGGATGCATAGTATCCTTGATCCATAACTGGCCTTGAAAAATGAAAATCTGCCTGCTTTTGCACATAGTTTTTGTAGTAAAAATTACCAGTGACATGCATCTTTTTATACGGGTGGCAAAGAAAATGACACTGTCAGCCACCTTGGATTTCTGTGCAGGAATAAGTCTGATGTGGTAGGTGATCAATAACAATGACTCAGCTTTTGGTTTTCAAGGTGATGTAATCCCTGCCTGTCAGAACTTACTTTCTGACTCCTAGGCTGAAACAAAATATTGAATTTCTAGACACCCGGCATGTACAGTAAGTAGTGAAGTTTTCAACTAGCTGCTGCTGCCAAGTAAAGCTGTCAACCTTTAATATGGCCCTTTAGAGTTGGTATGTTGTGTTTACAGTCTGGAGTTCACATGAAAAAAAACAATCTAGTGCAAAAGAAGAGGAAAAGGAAATTCTTACTTAAGCAGAGATTAGCAGAATTGTGCCACCATTGTGGTCTGGACTGAAGTAGCATGCAGCAGTGATGAAGGCCTGTTATCAGGGCGGATCCATGTCTTTGTGGGACGATACAGACAGGTGCAAAGCGTAGGGTGCGATGAACCCATTGTCTAAACTGCTGACTGACAAACCCGTCCAGTTCTGACAAGCCAGCCCAAAGCACTGCCTCATCCCTTGTGTGTTGTTCGGGTCTGTGGAACCCGTTTTCAATGTTTGCTAAAAGAAGAATTATGCTATTTAATATTTCTTCTAACTCAAATTCATTGGCCTTGGCTCATTTTCTGTAAAGAACATTTAGTAACATCTTCAATGACTGTACTCGGTGCACCACCCCTACAAATAACTCTAATAAATGAGGTCTTTGGGTCTACTGGACCAGAATGTATTTAATTGTAGGTGCTATGAAACTGTGTTGTCTTTCTGCCCCTGCTATTCCCACAAAAAGTAACAACTGTCAGGTTGGAGATGAGACTTGGACCCAAATGCAGAGATGGCGAGAGCAGATTTTAAAGATTTAATTGAGCAAAAGGGTACAACAAAAAGAGTCTTGAAGATGAAGGCAAAATATTTCCAAAAATACTGATGATTGCACAAGACCAGGAACAAGGAACAAAATTGAACACTGACAAATATAACATACCAGATCAGACCCTACCAGAGAAGCACCAAACAGAACACAGAACAATAATCCGCCCAGCAACAGAAACAACATTATCCCACACAAGACAAACACAGAACAGGGACTAAATACACCAGGTAATGAGGACTAACAAGAGACCGCTGACACAACAGGTGAAGCACATAAGGGCAGGGCAGAACAATTAGAAAAGGTGGGAAACAAACAAAGACAGGAAAACAAGTGACCAAGGATGTAACCAAACAGTGGATTTCAAAATAAAATGGGAAGTTCACAAACAAACAGAAAACATGAAACCAATTAAAACAAAGACACTTGACACAAGGACAAGGACAAAAACATGACAACAACATTGTTACATTTCAAGCACTTTCACCTGTTCTGATTAAGTTCTCAGAAATAAGCACCAATAATGATCAAAAATCTTGTTTCTTTTTTTTTAAACCTTTTTTATAATTGAATTTTCTTGTTTTCTCACAAAAACGAAAATGATCATCTGATCATAAATGTGATCACACAGGGGTATGTGGCAAATATGAACCATAAATGATGCATATATCATTGGTAAACATCTGTTACATAAATTGTTATTGCTATATTGATTTTAAAGCCAAATAATGGGGTGGGTCCACCAGAGCCAGGAACGTTGGCATTGTAACAAAAATATGAACACCACACAAGGGTTAATGATCATTTGAGTGTCCCCTAACAATGCTAGAGTATATGCAAATGGATAGCTATTTGGAACCAGGCTATTTCTGTGAACAAATACAATCATTTCCATAAGTTACATAGCTGATGCTTGAAATGTTTGAGTTTGCTACAATGTAACATCCCCAAGTCTCTCATTCTTTTTGAAGGTACTGTAGCGAACAACCAAGAGAGCAAGGTGTACCCAGCATGCCATGTGGCAGAGTAACAGTTATTTGGGGCCCCCTCTCAATACACTACACAGTGTGTACATAACGATTTGGTAATAAATATGTCTTGTAGATCTCCCGCTTCCGTCACAATGAAATACACCCGCCAAATGTGAATTTGATCCGATGAATGTTGTTGAGAAAAATAAAGAACAGATGATTCCTAACACATAAGAATCATTATCCTGCCACTGATAAGTGTAATGTTGGATGACTATGATTTTCACATCTGTCAAAGACTGTACGTAAAAGACAGGAAGTGATTTGTGCATTTACTGTATTTAACTACCACAGTGGAAGCAATTTAGGCAATAAAGTACAACAGAAGTACAACTTTTGCTTTGTTTTATACTGTATAGATGACTTTGACCTATGGCGTCATGACAAAGTTTCACAAGGGCAAATCCATGTACAGACCAGTGAAGTGTCTACTTCTCCTGGCTCAGTTTAGCTCTTTAGATATTAAAGATCATAGTTCTGTAGCTGAAAGAGATAAAGCAGCAAATTATTTTTCTTTAAATGGCTCTGCGGACAGACTGCAGACAGACTGTCTTGTAATGAGACTGCAAGACCAGGTTGTCATTGCAATACACACTGCCAGGTACAATCATTAGATCTTACAGCTAAATAAACCATCTTTTTTATTAATGTTGTACATATAAATGTCCATTGAGTCTATCTATTTATGTAATGTGACAGGCATTAAACCTATAGCTAGTTCATGAAAACCTTAACATGTACCTTGTTTTTTTAACACAGAAGTTTGTTTTGTAGAAAATTAATGTTTTGTTTTGTTTGGAATTATATTTGACCAAAACCTTGGCTGATTTAAGAATGATAGGGCACAGAAATAACAAAGTTGCTTAGCTGCAAAAGTGACACCAATACAAATAAATGAGGCTCTGGTGACTAGCCCATTTAAGAAAATGAAGAATGCACTGAGCAGCAAAAAAATAAATAAAAAATAAATAAATGAATTTTGGATTATGGGAAGTATCCACCAGGTGTTAAAAGTGCAATCATTACAGTTTGTCAGACCGTATCTATTGTTTATTGTTTATTGCAGAGGAGCTCATTCAACAGAATCAGAGCAACAAGTCATAGGGGAACTGTCAGGAGAAACAATATGCATAAACTCACCAGCAACTGCGGTCAAACTCTGCAGCACTCAGCATTATCTCTGCAATATATAAACACATAATTTGCATTTCAAGTAGCTGAGAAGAAACCCCAATCAAATGTGAAGTGTGGGTAGGGCCTTTGGTACATCACGAGGCTGTATTATGGGCGTAACAACAGCTGCCAAAAAATCTTCAGGCGCCATATGGACTCCCAATGTTTGTTAAGCTAAGCATGATGAGCTTTTCCTTGATCAAATGACAGAGCACGGGGGAGGAAGTACAGCAATTAGCATGCAACAGGCTGTCTTGGTTTCCTAGCTTTGTATCAAATCCCATTATATAAACAGGCCCAGGGGTTATTGCGGAGAAAATGACCAAACAGGAAATATCTACATGTTTAATGTGTGCAAAAAAGCACCAATATGAAAGTTAAGACAGAGTCTGCAGTTATTATTGAAAATTTGGACATAAATATCTTTATCACAAAGAACATTTTAGGAAATACCAGGTTCCAGTTTGGGTCCGGGAGGCAGACACCGTCTCCACATTTAAGAGTAGGCTTAAGACTTTCCTTTTTGATAAAGCTTATAGTTAGGGCATAGAATCGAATATTGTTAGGGAGTAGTAGTTAGTCACATAGTTTTCAAATTTATCTATCATATAATATAACTAAAGGGAGACTTGGCATACAGCCCGATCCGGTTGGGGAGAGTTCTAGCCCGACCGGGCTGGAGCTCTCTTTACCTTGTCTCTCTTGGTTTTGTTGTAATAATAGTTTTAGACAGCTTGGGACTTATTTTGATACACTAGTTAGGGCATAGAATCGAATATTGTTAGGGAGTAGTAGTTAGTCACATAGTTTTCAGATTTATCTATCATATAATCAAGAATATAATAGAACTAAAGGGAGACTTGGCATACAGCCCGATCCGGTTGGGGAGAGTTCTAGCCCGGCCGGGCTGGAGCTCTCTTTACCTCGTCTCTCTTGGTTTTGTTGTAATAGTTTTAGACAGCTGGGGACTTATTTTGATACACTGAGCTCCTCTCTCCTCTATCTTTCCATCTTTTCATTTATGTGCATCCATGTCCCAGAAATGCTTGTTACTAACCTAGCTCTGGGGAGTCATTCCCCGGAGTCCTTATGTTCTTTTTTCCCCAGCATGTTCCCTTGGATCAGAGAGGCTCCGAAATCAGGGTAGCAGCTGTCGCCATGGTCCCGCTACACGTTCTGTGATGCCATATTCAACTGCTACACTGCAGTGCCCTGCTACGTCCTGCTACGTCCTGCTACGTCCTGCTACGTCCTGCTGTGCCTTGTAATGCCGCACAGCGTCCTGCTATGCCATGAACTACTACAAAGAACTGCTACAAACTACTCTTGACACTCTTCATTCTAACCCCAACCGGCCCGTCAGACACCGCCTACCAAGAGCCTGGGTCTGACCGAGGTTTCTGCCTAAAAGGAAGTTTTTCCTGTCGCCACTGTCGCACTGTTGCTTGCTCTGGAGGAGACTACTAGAACTGTTGGGTCCTTGTAAACTCTGGAGTGTGGTCTATCTGTAAAGTGTCTTGAGATAACTCTTGTTATGAATTGATACTATAAATTGAATTGAATTGAATTGAATTGAAATGCCCTTATAAAATACCCTTATATGCTTTCTTTTCAAAAGCAAAATACAGGAAGATGAACCTCATGTCTGTGTCAGGATGTGTTTAAAGTGATGGTTTGAAGTGATTTCACCCTAGGGTCCTTTGCATCATGACCTCGAGCCAAACCACCCCCCAGAAGCTTTTTTCACCTGGGTCGAACATTGGGCAAGTTAGCGTTATCAGATGAATAGCTTCGTGCAGGTGCTGATAGAACCAATTGTTTATCTCACAAATGACCCCACTAACAGTAGGTTATGTACTCATAAAACAATAGCTTTAAAAGTTTGTAAAACTTGCCTGCTGGCTTCTGCTGTCTGATGCCACTGCTAGCAGCAGAAAGACAAGTGGTTAGGGACGTCTACAAATTACAAAATTGAAAAGAGATACAACAAAACAAAACAGAACAAAAATATTAATTAATTTAATGATTAAATAAGGTAGTGTCTCCAAACTTACCTCAATTATAACGTATCTCCTGCTATTTGTACTACAGCACTTACTTAAAAAAAAAAAAAAGTTAAATTAATAAATATTTTTGTTTTATCTCTTTTCTGTGTTGTAGTTTTAGACGTCCCTAAGCACTCGCTTACTGCCTGTAGCGGTAGCAGCAGAGAGCAGAAGCTAGAAAGCAAGTGTTATTTAAATAAACTCCTGGTGTACTTACAAACTTTCCAATCCATCATTTTAATTCAATTCAATTCAATTTTATTTATAGTATCAATTCATAACAAGAGTTATCTCAAGACACTTTACAGATAGAGTAGGTCTAGACCACACTCCAGAATTTACAAGGACCCAACAGTTCTAGTAGTCTCCTCCAGAGCAAGCAACAGTGCGACAGTGGCCAGGAAAAACTTCCTTTTAGGAAGAAACCTCGGACAGACCCATGCCCTTGGCAGGCGGCGTCTGACGGGCCGGTTGGGGTTAGTGAAAATAACAAAAACAGAAAAAATAGTAGTTTTTAGCAGTTCTTTGTAGTAGTTCATGGCATAGCAGGGCACTGTGCGGCATTACAAGGCACAGCAGGATGTAGCTGGGAACCGCAGAGTGTAGCAGATGAACATGGCACCGCAGAACGTGTAGCGGGACCATGGCAACAGCTGCTACCATGATTTTGGAGCATCCCTGATCCGGGGGAACATGGTGGGGAAAAAAGAACATAAGGACTCCGGGGAATGACTCCCCAGAGCTAGGTTAGTAACACGCATTTCTGGGACATGGATGCACATAAATGAAAAGATAGGAAGATAGAGGAGAGAGGAACTCAGTGTGTCAAAGGAAGTCCCCAGCTGTCTAAAACTATTACAGCAAAACCAAGAGAGACAGGGTAAAGAGAGGAGCCTGGTCGGGCTAGAACTCTCCCCAACCGGATCGGGCTGTATGCCAAGTCTCCCTTTAGTTTTATTATATGCTTGATTATATGATAGATAAATCTGACAACTATGACAAGAAGCAGGTGGGCCGGGTTAGGCGGACGCTGCGACTCCTCACTCCCTAACAATATTCAATTCTATGCCCTAACTAATAGCTTTATCAAAGCATAACAAAGAGAGACAGGGTAAAGAGAGAGGCCTGGTCCGGCTAGAACTCTCCCCAACCAGATTGGGCTGTATGCCAAGTCTCCCTTTAGTTTATTATATGCTTGATTATATGATAGATAAATCAGACAACTATGACGAGAAGCAGGTGGGCCGGGTTAGGCGGACGCTGCGACTCCTCACTCCATAACAATATTCAATTTTATGCCCTAACAATAAGCTTTATCAAAGAGGAAAGTCTTAAGCCTACTCTTAAATATGGAGACGGTGTCTGCCTCCTGAACCCCAACTGGAACCTGGTTCCACAGGAGAGAAGCCTGTTAACTGAACGCTCTGGCTCCCGTTCTACTTTTAGAGACTTGAGGAACCACAAGTAACCCTGCACTCTGGGAGCGTAGTGCTCTTGTAGGGTTGTAAGGTACTATGAGCTCTTTAAGATAAGATGGTGCCTGACCATGAAGAGCTTTGTAGGTGAGAAGAAGGATTTTAAATTCTATTCTGGATCTTACAGGAAGCCAATGCAGAGAAGCTAAAACAGGAGAGATGTGGTCTCTTTTCCTGGTTCCTGTCAGAACACGTGTTACAGCATTCTGGATCAGCTGTAGAGTCTTTATGGATTTTTCCGAGCAGCCTGATAACAAAGAATTGCAGTAATTCAGCCTAGAAGTAACAAATGCATGGACTAGTTTTTCTGCATCATTTTTAGACAGGATATTCCTGATTTTTGAAACATTACGTAGGTGAAAAAAGGCAATCCTTGAAATTTGCTTTATGTGGGAATTAAAGGACATGTCTTGATCAAAGATAACTCCAAGATTCCTCACAGTGGTGCTGGAGGCCAGGGTAATGCCATCCAGAGTAACTATCTCTTTGGATAGTGCGTCACGATGGTGCTTGGGCCCCAGAACAATAACTTCCGTTTTATCTGAGTTTAACATTAGAAAATTACAGGTCATCCAGGTTTTAATATCCTGAAGGCACATTTGAAGTTTAGCTAACTGATTAGTTTCATCCGGCTTGATCGATAGATATAATTGAGTATCATCTGCATAACAATGAAAGTTATTTTCATTATGAAAGAGATTTTAGGAGTACATAACCTATTTGTACTACTGTAGAAGTTTGGTATCAATTCGGGCATAGTTATCAACATTTTTGAGTATTCCTCTTAAGATACCTTATATCTATGTTAATTAAGCTGTGATGATTTTGCATGCCCCCTTAATTTATTTAATTTTTGGTATCTGCAGACACATACTGTATATCTGTTAATATCTTTGTCCCCATTTGCCCTTATATTGCAGTTGATGGAAGCTGGGATGAATGGAGCGAATGGACCCTATGCAGCAGCCAGTGCGAGAAGCAGCGGAGTAGGGAATGTAACTCCCCAGCACCCAGACACCGCGGCAAGATGTGCGAAGGGACCGGCGAGGCCACTGAGAACTGCACAGATGGACTGTGTACCCAAAGTAAGGCCTTTCACCCTGCTGGGCAAAATCATCATCCTCATCATTATTGTAATCACCTTCCTATCATTATCACCATCATGTTTACACTCACAGTAACATGGCAAATCATCACAAGCAGGTTTGAACAGGAGGTGTGTGTTGAAAAGAAATCCCACTCTGGATTGACACATGTCCCCCAACCGGCACCGTCAGACACCGTCTACCAAGAGCCTGGGTCTCTCCAAGGTTTCTCCCTAAAAGGAAGTTTTTCCTTGCCACTGTCGCACTAAATGCTTGCTCTTGGGGAATTACTGGAATTGTTTGGTCTTTGTAAAGTATAGTGTGTTCTAGACCTACTCTATCTGTAAAGTGTCGTGAGATAACTCTTGTTATGATTTTATACTATAAATTAGAATGAATTGAATTGAATGTCCAGTGCCTGTTAATGTCACCGCTCTTTCTCCTGTGTGCTGCTCACTTGACATATTGAATGTTATGCAGAATCTGCCACAGGGGAAGAAGTGCAGACATTAGCTCTTGAATGATGCGTGACGTTTGGAATGAAATTGCATTGCTTGAGCCATGCACATGCAATGACTTAAAAAGTTGAAATCTTTACTCACTAGTGTGAACACTAGTATGAATAATGAGTACACTATAGGCTGAACGATTAGTCTCAAGATGGAAATCTTCAAATAACAAGGGGCACAATTTTGTTTGTAACGTACCTTAATGTCTAAATAAGTTGTAGAGCCACCAATGCTAGCAAATGCATGTAAATGACCGTGTTAGATAGTGAACAGTTTTCAAATCCGCCATTTTATTTAAATTTTAAAGCACAACATCTATTTTATAGGTTTACATTTATCACCTAAAGTCTTTGAATCTGTGAAGTAGCTTTTCCTGTCAATGAGACTAACGTTAGCTTAGCTTTAGTGTAGTGATGACAACAGTTTGGGTCAGATATGGTAACATTTTAAGATGTGATTTAGCAGTAGTTTTATATATATATATATATATATATATATATATATATATATATATATATGAAATGGTCACATTGTTTTTAATTTATTGATGTGTGTACATGGACATGTTTATTTAATTTTTTTCTGTGCCGGGCACAATGGGGGAGGCAACAACAGGTAAATTAAAAGCCACATGTCAGGTGAATGCGTGACAACAACGGGACGGTTAGGTTTAGGACACGCCACATGCTGGGACACGATCCGCGGCCTCAGGGGGGTTGAAACAATAGGGAAATTAAACGCCACACGCAGGAGACACACGTCAACAGCAGGACGGTTGTGTTTAGGAAAAGAACAACGGAGAAATGAATCGTCACATGTGGGACACGATTACCGTTCTCCAGGGTGAAAGTCCTGCATTGTTTAACTCATCCACCACCCAAATGTATGTGTGTGTGGACAACTATGCAGCTGTTATCAATAAATATCACACCAATTTTAAATGTAATCATTATTATTTTAAATTACTTATTCATGCCTTAGGTAAATTATAGTTTTTTTAAAGGAAAAAGTTGACAAAAGTTGAAAGAAAGAACCCCAGGAGGATTTCAACAAGCATAACTGCACAAAACAGAACTCATAAAACCACATCAACTTAGTTAACTTTAAATATATTTTAGTTAACTATTTATTTATCATAGTTAGGCACATATTTATGTTTTACCATCCCCGATACAAGGAGCTTAATAAAATAATGACAATTCCCTAAAAAATGTTTCCCTAAAATGGAGGAAACATTGTTTTTATATACATTTAGAGAACGTCTAGTAAAAAAGTGTCCGACTTCATCCCTCTTAAATAAATTAACCGTGTGTTTTGGACTACTTCTTAGCTCACAAGAGTTGAGCCTTTTAGCAGTTTGCAACTCACAACCTTTATTCATGGTGATAAGAAGGCTGTAATGATGCCTGCTTGGCCATTATCAGATACTGTATATATCTTCAATGAGCACAGTCAGCAGAAAAGCTCCCCACTACTGTTGGATCTGAGACCACACTTTTTAGTCACTTCACCGTTGCTCAAACTTTAATCACCACTTTCCTCTCCTCTTTGTCTTATTCTATCTCTCTGTCTTTGCAGATCAAAAGCTGCTACATGATGTTAAGCCTCAAAGTGAGTCGTCCTCTGTGGATTTCTTTCATCTTCAACTTCCGGGCCCCACGACATATGTAATGCCCGAAATTCTGGGGGAAAGAGATGATATTTAAAGTTAGCAAAAAAAGAATGACAGTCTCTCACTACATACTGTGGAACGGAGCTCGACCGATAAAGGATTTTTAAGGCCGATACGAATATTTGGTTATTAAAAAATTTGATATGCTGATATATCGGCCGATATGCAGTATATTTAAAATGAAAAAAAAAATCCAGAAACGCAGAAACGTTACAAAACAAAAGCAGATTTTCCTAACATTAGTTATAAGTTCTCACTAAAATAATAGGATCAGAATTAGTTTTATTGTCAAAACAGAATAGAGGAATATCAAAATAAATTGAAGTTCTGATAAATAAAATGTATAAAAATACAAACATAAGATTTGAAACAAAGTCATTTGAACCAAAACACATTAATAAAAAAAATCTGTGTTGCCAACAGGGATGTTGTAGAGTGCCCTCTGGTGGACAAACTATGCAATGCCAACGCTCCTAACATGGTTGACTGTCCATTTATATCAGAATCACTTATTTGTCATTATAAATTATTCTGATGAATGAATATTTAAATGAAAAAAGGACTTTTTAACGGTCGGGCTTTACTGTGGAAAAGTCCAGTATCACCACCATTTAATTCACTTTGACCTGAGCAACTTCTGTTTTAACCCAGCAAGGGCTCACTAATTCAATTCAATTCAATTCAATTCAATTCAATTTTATTTATAGTATCAATTCATAACAAGAGTTATCTCAAGACACTATACAGATAGACCACACTCCAGAATTTACAAGGACCCAACAGTTCTAGTAGTCTCCTCCAGAGCAAGCAACAGTGCGACAGTGGCGAGGAAAAACTTCCTTTTAGGCAGAAACCTCGGTCAGACCCAGGCTCTTGGTAGGCGGTGTCTGACGGGCCGGTTGGGGTTAGAATGAAGAGTGGCAATAACAAAAATAGAAATAATTAGTTGTTTGTAGCAGTTCTTTGTAGTAGTTCATGGCATAGCAGGACGCTGTGCGGCATTACTAAGCAGTGCCTGACTTTTATGGACAAGCGTGACATCACAGCTGTGCTTTTACTTTGAGTCAGGAGATATATTGGTTGTGACATGTGAACATGTGCTATGTTGTGGAGGATTAATGGGTTGCAATCATTGCAAACGAGCTCATTTCAGCAAATTACGGCCTTTCAATCACTTGCTGGAGTATGCTTGGCTAAGTGATTGTCAGGTGTTAGTGTGAGTGCTTTCATTAACCTGCCACATTAGTGTAAATGTTGTTCCTCCTGCTTTCTTCGCAGGCTTTAAGGAAAGCTTGAATGATTTAATGGGGAGTGCATTAAGCTGGTATCTGGCAAGTGATCACCCTGGCAGAAATACTCTAAATTAATTTTCCTCTGATTGGTCTTTGCAACAACTGGTGACCACCGACTACACCATGGTCTCCAACTGTCTGCACTGTGGGATATCTATCATAGCCATTGGATATACACCAATGCGTCTAAAAGCAGTTAGGCTAATCACCCTCCATGTTAGCAGCTTGAATGCGATATGTAACAGTTTAGAATAATGGTGCATAATGTAGCATAGAGAGATAAGACAGATGGTCTGCTTCATCTTACCACTTTCCATTCTTCTTGTTTCATTTCCATCCTGGGGCCAGAGTAACACATTGTAACTCTTGCCTCTGTTTGACCTTGAATGTCTACATAATAACAGTAATGTCTCCACTGCTTTTCTTCCATCTCCTCCTCAGTGTTTCTGTGTCTTTATTAAAACAACAAAAACAATGCACTTTTATGTGAAACACTTGACAAAGCCTTTTCTCTTTTCTGACAATGCAGCCCTACTCACATTGAAAAAAGCAAAGAGTATGTTATTAGAGAAATCTCAGAAGAACATATTTACATTCCGTAAATTCAACCTTTCCCTGTTCCCCAGTTAATGCAAACTTAAAACTTCCGCCATGTTTACCTGCTGGCTTGATACATTTAGCATGATGTATGTATATTTAGACAGCACTTATTCCATCAGAATTGCAATAGTCATGTCAGCTGTTTCATTTTGTTACCATGAATGAAACGCAACATTTTCACATTTAATGGCTTGCAGCCTTCCCTCTTTAGGCAAGCTTCTGATGTGAGAAAACACCAGGAAGTGTTGAGTTTTAATGACGATGGCTGAAAAGTGAAGATCCGCCGAATTAGCATTGCACATCTTACAACATTGTTGTTGTCACGGACAGGTTTGAATTAACCAGTGATTATTTCACACCTTGTCAAAACCTTGCACCAAGAGTACCCAAATTGGAACTCGTCCATCAACAGTTTGGTCTGAGTTTTTGGTTTGTTATGTTAGTAGTAGCTAATGAAGCATGGAATTGCTAATGTAAAGCAGAGGTGAGGAGCGTGATGTCTGGAAAGATCACATCCCCAGATCTTTTTCATTTGGTGTCTTAGCTGACACTATGGCAATTTACAGATTTTGCTAAGCTCCCCCCGGAGCCACAAAAACTTAATATTTCATATGCACAGATGCACTACCCATCAGTAAACAGACTTTGTTCTGTTCGGTGTAGTTCCCCTTTATCATTGTTCAGTGAGGACAACAAAGACCAATTGACTGGAATTAAGTATGCAGGATCAATTGTATTGAATTGATGGGGGGGAAATGGACATTATACAAAATTTGACCATGTAAACTGTTGATAGACAAGAAAAGGTTTCCTTTAACCGGCCTTTATTAGCAACGGTCCTTTGTTGGTTTGTGCTGGCTACACACCCGGATATTCTTTGAGACGGCCATTATTTCAATACTGTTTTATATAAGAATTTATAGTAGCTCAGCCTTTTTTCATATGTTTTGTGTGCTTCAGGTATGGACAGCTCCAATGATGTAGCCCTGTACTCTGGCCTGGGAACCGGAATCATTGCTGTGGCAATCCTTGTAATAGCAATCATGCTGTACAGGAAGAACCACAGTGAGTACGGTGTGGATGTCATTGACTCCTCTGCGCTCACTGGGGGTTTACAGTCTTTCAACTTCAAGACCACCAGACAAGGTAAGAGAGAGTGCTATCAACTCCACGCTGACATGCGCCGACAACCACAAGGCCAAAAGGCACCATCTTCAAAGGCCTCTGTGACAGGGCCACCCTGCTGATTGATGGCATTTGTTTGCATCTAGCTGCGTGGCATGCAGCCTCCCTATCTGCTTAGGATTTATACTTCTATAATCAGTGAAAGGACCCGTCCCTCTATTTTGACAGACCTGCTTCTCTGTTATTGTGAAGCAGGAGATAATCAATCTGATGGAGAGTGCTCCAGCCCCTCTCCGTGGACCACACATTTGACTGTCAGGCAACCAATCTCCTCCATCGGATTACACTGGTCTAAACCACTGATGGATAAATGTGAGCTGAATGGATCAGTGAACATCAATTCAATTTTTGTTGTGCACAGCAATAACTTCTGTTGGTTATGTGACTGTAGCTGTCCCGTCCAGCCTCACTACAGGCATTCATATCACTTTTACTGACTTTTCTGGGTTAGCACAAGTGATAGCAATCACCACGGTGATCCATTCTTGCCTCAGTGACAGCACTATGAGAAGCCCTGCTGGAGCCCTTACTGTGCCCCTCAAGGCCTGGGAGTTGGTCAAGCCCCAACCCTCGTCATGCCATTGGAAGGGTGTGAGAAAATCATGGGGCTGTTAGAAGCTGGGTCTACATTCAGCAGGTCATCAATCCTATTTAAATAGGCCAGCTTTCACTGCAGCCTGCCTGCTGTGCCCTCCACTGGCCACAATCACTCTTTTCTGTTTTCCTCTCTATCAGTCTGGCCGGGGTTCCACATAAAATGTAGTACACTTCTTCAGCCCCAGGTTTGCTTTGAAGAAAGTTGTTGCTGCATTTTACATTAACCTACTTCTGCCGTGATTGCGTTGTTAACATGCAACAAATCTTTTTATAAACAAAGCAAGAAATTAGATAATTCCTCTAGGAAGGAAACACTTTTAAACCCAAAAATGAAAGTGTGTTTAATTGTGAATCAGTAGCTTTTTTATGCCTTAAAATCACAAGAAGAAAAAAAATCTTAAATACTTAAAGGAGTTCTTAAATGCATTCGGATGACTCTCTGCTGCTGGAGCGGCTGTAAGGCAGAGTACCTAATGAGTCTTTGGACCTGACCCTTACTTCTCCTTCTGAGTGATTTTTAATAAGAGGCCCAATTCCAAACCTATCCCTCAAGGTATTACAACCTGAGGTACATTTCATTAGTTTCTCTCATCTCACCATTGCCATTCCATTTTCGCTGGCGCCATTCTTAAAGATGCACACTCAAGCGGTAATCAGATCATTCTCCACTCAACCGGAGGGGAGAAAATTTACCTGTGATTGAATGTCAGTTGCGGAAGGGTAATGCCCACTTGGCTTAAGCTCTGACCATGAGCTGAAATTTATGTTGAACGTAGGTTTGCTGTCGCTATTAACTGTTTGAAAATTAAAAACAAATACTTTCATTTTTTTAAAGAACATTATTCTTTTAGTAGTCTATATCCGTGAAGTTCCAGTTCTGGGATTGCTCCGGAGTAAACCAGAGCATGTTTTTCTCCCATCCCATAATGCTATGTGGAGGAGCCAGACCCTCCTCTGCTCCACATCGTGTGTATCGTCTGACAAATATCCTTTTAGCAACTATCTGAACATTTTATTCCATATTGTATCTTCCTATTGTTTTTATAATTTGTAATGCAGATGCAATCATGCAACATGAGCATTAACACTTGCAACAGTATTAATACTAAATACATACCATATATATTGTGTATACTAAAACGAAAGTTATATACAGCACCTACTGTTAGGTCTGAAATGATTAATAGATTAATGGATTTGGTTATCAACAACAAATGATTGACAAATATTTAGATAATCGACTATGCATTTAAATAATTTGTCAAGTAAAAAGGGCATACTTATCTCTGTTTGATATCATTGTAAAGTGAATATGTTTGGGAAACTGAAGTAAAATGAGTAACCGTTTTAATGATTAATTAATTATTCAAGAAAATATTCAACATATAAATTGGTAATGATTAGGTATGATTATTTGCAGCCCTATTCGCTGTAATTTAATTTGAATAGGAGTGCAGTTACTATATATTGAAAAACATTCTTGTCATATTCCATATTGTGAAGTGTCAAAAATTCAGTTGTAAAGACAAAAACAACAGTAAAAGAAGAGTTTTTGAAGAACAAGCAAAATAACACATCCCGAAATGCTCATTACAAGTCATGCCCCCGGTAATTAACGATTTCCCTAAAAATAAAACAACATTAGCCTCCCGCTATGTACCCCTCAACAGGCAACAGCTGGGCAGCAAGGACTCGATGACTTCACTGTTATCTTGGCACGTCTTGTCCAGGGGCACTGCACATCTGAGTGTGCCAGATCGATGCTGCATGCTCCTTGCTCTGTTTGGCAGCGTCGTCACATCTAATGGCCACAGATTTAGACCCCCCTCCACAGGCTGTTGGGTCCAAACTGGCTCCTCTCATTTACAGAGCAGTCACCTACACCCCTCCTGGCCCTCCCTTCTGTCCTTCAGGAAGACAACTCATTGTCCAGAGGAGCTGACTCTAGCAGATGGATGATAGAGATCAAGCTGTGTGTGTGCTTGGTAATTAAATCTAACGCTCTGACCATGGCTCTAAGCCCTGGACCTTCTGTCCAGGTTGTGCGCCCTTCTGATGCAGTGGTTGCCTGCCCGGACATGTTGCATTAATTGGAGCTTCACTGGTCAGCTGCAAGAAAACCAAATATGTGGCTCTTAAACCTTAAAGTAGATTAAGGATATCCAGGAATTTGTATTATTTCTTGTGATTAAAGGGGAGATTAATCTCAAGAATGCTGTCTGCGTTTTGTAAAACAGTAATTTACTGTATTAAAGTAGTTCCCTACATTCAGAAATTCAGAATTTAGATTCAGAAATACTTTATTAATCACCGAAGGGAAACTCTGTGTCACAGTAGCACCAGTACGGAGCACTGCAACAGGCAGCTTGCACTTAGCGCATGCGCACACTTCCAATAATATGACATAATGTGAGTTCCATGTGAACAGGGCTTTAATTTGACTGTGTGGCTGTGCTATCTCTCCATCTCTGTAGGCAACCCCCTGCTTCTCAACTCCTCAATGCAGCCTGACTTAACTGTGGGACAGACATACAGCACACCCGTCTGCTTCCAGGACAGCACAGACAAAGAGCTATTTGACCCCCTGCCAGACATCAAGGTCAAAGTTCAGAGCTCCTTTATGGTTTCACTAGGTGTGGCCGAGCGGGCAGAGTTCCACGCCAATACCTCCGCCGAGACCTTCCCGCGGGATATGAGCTGGGTCTACAGCAACACCGCGGATAGACCTAAGCAGGGCCTGCTCACCCTCAATGGGCCCTTCAGCACTGGAAAAGAGCAGCTGAGGATTAACAGCGTGATCGGCCACCCTGGAGGACGCCTGGTGGTGCCAAACACCGGTGAGTTTCACAGGAAGTAGATAAAAGAACAGATTGGGTCTGTTTAGTAGCAACAGCACTGCCTCTATTTGTTTTGTTAATAATTAAATATGCTTTCCCACTATGCTCTTGGTTTCCAAAATGAGAGACTGCAATAACTGCTCATTGTATAGAAGTCATCATAAGCTAGCGCTGTTTAGTATAAGGTGCAGCCTTCCCAAAGTATCTTGCAACACAACAGACATTTAACATTTAACACCATTTCATTTTTTGTTTAACAATCTGCTATGTGTGCATCAAGGTAGTCTTTCTTTATGTTTTGTCCAACTATTCTCAGCTCTAGAAGGTACACCAGAGGCGTCGTTAGGCCTGGGCGTCCCCAGCTACAGCCCCAAATATTTTATGAATAAACCCCGAAACTCGCTTTCTCTTTCTCTTTTTTTTCATTTTTACTTTTTTTTTTAATTTTTTTTTTACAGAAATTAGTATAATAGAATTTTTAAAAAAGCCAACGAATGGCACATGCAAACAAATAAAACAAGTATTTTCCAAAGTTCTCGCAGTTGGGGATTGGCGACACAGATGGTGAGGTGGTGAACTGATGTCAGACTGCAGAAAGTAAATGTGGGAATGATGATTACTCTTAATATTTTCAAGTATTGATGCCTCACACATTTTTTCTCTCCATATTATCCACGTTAACATATCAAGATAAATCCAGCAGTGTTATTTGCGCTTATACTGAGTGATAATAGTTCCATACACACCGGAGGAGATGGCCACGCTCCAAGGAAGATATGATAGCATCAAATACCCTACCAATAGATAACGGCAGCTCACAGTGTAAATAACTAAATGTCTGTCTTTAATACTGTGCATATATAATGAAATGTCAAAGTCTAAAAATACAGCCGTTAAGATCTCGCACAATCGTTGCACTGAATGTCCTGTCCTACTATTAATACTGTTGGTGACAAAACCTGCATGAAGAAAATTGTGTTTGCCTTTTACACTTTTGTCTTCAAATTGTATTTCTGGGTGGGGAATATAGTTGATGCTGTGTTTTTGGCAAGGTGTTAAGAATCACAAATTGTTGTGAACAAAAATACTGTGTGCTGCATGATGGCACTGCTGGCTCTGCAGGAGGACTAACCCCAAATGGAAGAATCAGGAGAGAAAGGGACTTCAGGGAGTAGGGCTGCACAATTAATCGAATTTTAATCGCGATCACGATTTTGACTTCCCACGATCAAATTTGCGTGATCGAGCGATTATTTTTTTTAAAGCGTCATTTCATAGAACGCTCCGTTTTTTTTTGCATAGCCCATCTACCGCTACTACCGTCTGATCATGAGCCAATCAGTTGTTCCTGCACCGGGCAGCTTAGTTTCTAGTCACAGAGGACAGAGTAACGGGAGGAAAATTCAACAGATAGCAGTTGGTTATACGTCGGTCTCAAGGTTTACCTGTTTACCAGTTTACCAGTAAACGCAACATTTTGTCCCGTCTGTTGTTATTCAGACAAAAGCGGGGACCAGTGCTAGTTGGTGCTAGCGTCTGTTAGCTTTTAGCTCCTCTAGGATGCACTGGTGCTAATGTCCTCGCATCCGCTGCAATGTTTTTATATGGATATGGTTTAATTTTGCGTTACATGACCCATTTCTTCCGTAAAGCCGTGCCTGTGTTGGATCTTTCTACTCTCTCTCGTCTACTCTCCACGCAGTCCGGCCGCACAGTGCTGGTCCACACTTCTGACATTTGTCTACAGTTTTTAGTTTTTTAATTTTTTAACACAGCTGTATATTGTTAAATATGAGGGGCAAACCTGTATTTGTACCATTGTTTCCGCTGGTAACTCTGCTATCGCGGCCGCCACGGCGAAGAACACAGAAGAAGTTATTGAATGCAACTAACTTCAGTTGGTAGAGTAATAGCATGTGAGACGGAGGCTGCTGAACTTGGACCTGGACCTGGGCCAGAGATACGACCCATGGCCAGAATATCATTGTTTATAAAAATGCAGCGCAGTGACGATACAGCCGTCTCTCTGTGAGTAGCGTCCATCACACGGCCTCTCGCAGTTATAAATAGTCTATGTGACAATAAAATTTGTTTTGGTTAAAATCAACAAATAATCGTGAGAATAATCATGATCAAAATTTTGATCAAAATAATCGTGATTATCATTTTGGCCGTAATTGTGCAGCCCTATCAGGGACCATGATGATGACTGGCTAATATGACGATTTAAATTCCCTAAAGCGGTGCTCCTAGATCTATGTATTGAATTGTATCCAGTAGAGAGTAGCAACGTGCCGGAATCATGCCATCACGGTCCAAATACAGGCCCTTGCAACTCTGTTTACAGCTAAGTGTTTATATAAATATAAATATTATAATCTTTATATAAATATTATAATCTTCAACTTTATCACTAAGACTTGTTTGGATATAATAGTGCCTGTATAGTCAGGCATGCTTTTTTCTACGCCAGTTGTCATGATTCAGTATGATTCCGTGTCACAAAAGAACAACTGCAAGGGTCATTAACATACATATTAGCATTCACGAGGTGCTTTGCATTGACTATTTATGGTAAAAAATGCTTGTGTACAGGGCGGGATGAGAGACTGATTCATATATGCACACTTGTAGAGATTTTGTGATCTATTGAAGGAACATAGCTTACAGATGTACGTGCGCATGGTTTTATAAATCAGAATTTTTTTTTCTCGTACGCCATTTTTGGCTTTTGGTAGTACGTATACTTTTAGTAATAAATGCAAAAGGTAATAAATGCACATTTAAGGAGGTCAAAAGATGTAAAAAAAGTGCTGACTCAGATACGATTAGAAAAGTCTACAGAAGATTAAATAGTTGAAAAGCCATACAGAATGCATTAAACCCTAACATCTACAAACTGTGCAGGTAAAATAAACATGCACTGGCTATTAACAAGCTGAGCAAGCCAATCCCCTTTTTGCATTGCATTCAGTTTATTAAAATGGGTTTGGGCTAGCCCCAAACCACCTCAGGTGCTAGAAACAACCCTGTGGTTGTCTAAAAACAGATCCAAATAAGTGGCTTCCAATGTGGGTATCAATATCAATTAAATTAAAATGCTAAATTTTTGGTTCCCTAAACCCCCCATATTAAATAAAATAAAACACAAGAACTCTTTATTTGGATTACCATGGCTATATCTCGTCTTTTGACAGACAGTTTCCCAATTATTTTGCTGGCTATATTAACTATTCTAGCAAGCCTTTTCCTCAGCTTGTAGTTTTGCATAAAGAGCAAGCCTGGCTCTGTCAAAAGGACTCTCCACACTTCCAGGATATAATTCCTGTGGGAGAAATCTTCTCTTCTCATCTCTTGTATTTGTAGTCTGATACCAGCACAATTTGAAGATGTTTAGTCCAAATTAGAATCACCCTGTAGAACCGCTGATTCTGAAGGAAAGAAGGAATGAAATAAGGAAGAAAGCAAAGGAAGGAAGAAAGGCAAAAAAGAAAAAAGGGAGTAAGGAACGAAGGATAAAAGAAAGGAAGGAAGCAAGGAAAGAAGGAAGGAAAAAAGCAAAGAAAGGAGGAAGGAAGTGAGGACAAAAGGAAAGAAGGAAGGAAGTGAGGCAAGAGAAGAAAGGAAAAAAGGAATTGAAAAAGAAAGAAAGGAATGAAGCAAAGGAAGGAGGGAAAGGAGGATGCAAGTGAGGAAAGAAAGGAGGAAGGAAGGATAAAAGGAAGGAAGCAAGGAAGGATGGCAGGAAGGGAGGATGGAAGGAAAGAAGAAAAAAAGTGAGGAAAGAAAGAAGGGGCGAAGGAGAAATGAACGTAGGAAGGAAGAAAAGAAACCAATTCTCCAATCAATTTCCCACTCTAATGTGTCTTCACTCGCAAACAAGAACCCAAGGTCTCTTACTTAGGGTAAGGACTCATTTCCTACCTGGAGTAGGCACTCCGTCGTTTTCCTGCTGTTAACCATGGCCTCAGATTTAGAGGTGCTGATCCTCTTCCGAACTGTTCCAGTGAGTGCTGAAGGTCACAGACTGACATCTGCAAAACACATCCCCAGCCCACCGAACTACAACCCTCCCCACCACGACTGCGCCTTGATATCCTGTCCATGAAAATCACAAACAGGATTGGTGACCAAGCGCAGCCCTGGTGGAGGCCAAACCTCACCTCAAACCAGTCCAACTTACTGCCGAGAACCTGGCCACAGCTCTCGCTTTGGGCGTGAGAAGGGACCTCCCACTGTATCTCCTGGGGGACCTAGTCATATGCCTTCTCCAGATGCACAAAACACATTAAGACCGGAGGGGGCACACTCCCAGGCCCCCTCCAGGATCCTTGCGAGAGTGAAAAGCAGGTCTGTTGTTCCACAACCAAGACTGAACCCGCATTGTTCCTTTTCAATCTTGAGGGTCGACTGTTGGCCGAACCCTCCTTTCCAGCATTTTCGAGTACACTTTACCAGGGAGGCTGAGAAGTGTGATACTCCTGTAATTGTCACACACTCTCTGGTTCCAATTTTTGAACAGGAGAACCACCACCCCAGTCTGCCACTCCTTAGGCAATATCCCAAACTTCCATGCAGTGATGAATAGGGGTGTCATCCAAGACAGCCCCACCACACCCAGAGCTTTGAGCATTTTTGGACAGATCTCATCAATCCCCTGGGCTTTGCCATTGTGAGGGCGTGTTAGTTGGATTCAGGAGTTCCTCAACGTGCTCCTTCCACTTCCCAATTACCTCCCCAGTTGAGGTTAACATTGTCCCATCTTTACTGTACACAGCTTGGATGATTCCCTGTTTCCCCCTCCTGAGGTGGCAAACGATTTTCCAGAAGCACCTTGGTACCGACCAAAAGTCCTCCACATCTTCTCTGTACTTCTCCCACACCTGCTGCTTTGCCTCTTTCACGACAGAAGCTGCAGCCCTTCGGGCCAGTCAGTACCCTGCAACTGCCTCTGGAGTCCTCTGAGATAACATCTCCCCAAAAGACTACTTCTTCAGTCGGATGGCTTTCATGACCACCGGTGTCCACAATGGAGGCATCTAGGACCACAGCTTCTCACCGTAGCTTTAGCAATGGAAGCTTTGAACATTGCCCACTTGGGTTCAATGCCCCCAACCTCTACAAGGATGCCCATAAAGCTCCCCTGTTGAAAGTGTGTTAGACAGTGACATCCTCCAGACGTTCCCAGTTCACCTGCATTAACCATTTGGGCTTACCAGATTTGTCCAGAGTTTTCCCCCACCCCCTGACCAAACTCACTACCAGAAGGTAATCGGTTGACAGCTCTGGACACAAACTTCCTCACCACAATAAGGTGATGGTTCCGGAGAGGTTACCAGTATACTGTGATAGCAAAAGTTATGATTAGAATGAAGATTGTGGTTTAAATTAAAACACCTTCCCCCTTAAGTAGTACTCCCAGGACACGACCATGCATTTCCCAGATGAAAGTTTTGTTTTCCCTGAGACAAGAACTCAGCTCCCCCCCTTGAAAACCAAGCTCAACTTAACTAATTAACTAACTAACTAACTAGAAAGCGCTGTGTTTTAAGACCCAACTATTAACCCCGACCACATCACTATGCGTTGTTTTGCGCTCTTATACAGCAGCAGTCAATGTAGCGCATACAGTATTAAATATGTGGAATACATACATACAGAGCATTACTTTTTGTAGCAATATGTAAGAATGGTTTATGAGAACAGCCTTCTAAAGGTATTTCTACTAAAGGCCATGTAATCTGTAGAAGAAATACTTTAACAAGTCTTGCTCTTTAATTATGGATCCATTTATTTACAAGAACAATATTAGAAGAAGAAAATTATTTGACAAAATGAGATAGTTGTCCCTATCCTACCCAACAGTTTCCAGGATTCTGTGTTGGAGATTTTAGTACTATACATGTTCGCTGCACAGCCTCCAGCAGATACTACCATAAATGAAAAGAAGTTAAAAGGGATCTTAGATGAGAAAAACAAAGAAAAATAAGGCATGTACAGAAGTATTATTAATGTAACTCAGCTTGTCAAAGTTTGTGCTTTACTAAAAAGTCATGTTCTTATTATATCACACAATTAATACACATTTACACTCCTTAGACCCTATATATTGCAAACTGTTGCTAACATTTATCAGTGCAGTTGCCAAGGCAGGTAGCTTTTTGTTATTCCTTCACATCTTCACAGGCTCTCTCAGGAAGACAGGGTTCACACTTTCATCATGTTCCGCCCACACAAATGCAGCAATTGGAGAAGTTTCCATGGACCATTATAGTTGTCACCAGGTCAACAGTCTGTGTAACCCGTAGCCCTCTTCTGTGGTCCTTGTGTACATAGTGTTGGCCCTCAGCTGGTGTGGTGAAGTGAAGTGAGATCAGCCTCCTGCGGTTGTCTTTCAGTCTGAGGTTCTGAGTGGAGGAGTCACTGCTGTCAAGTGCAGCACTTAAACAGCCTGTCTGCAGCAACCACCATACATTAGACTTAATAGCCAGCCATGCAGCACTTCACTGCAGATTACTGAAGTCACCTTAGTGTTATGGAACAAAAGTAGTAACATTCCTTTTTTAACTTTAATAAGCCTATGTTAAGAGATATCTGATTGAGATTTCCCCCTAGATTCCAATACAGTGTATATTTGAATTGTAAAAACCATGCCAGTTCTCCGCCAGAAAAATGTTTTCGATTTGAATTCCATTTTTTGCATTTCTACATATATTTGTAGGGACTATGGCAATACAAAATCCACAAAATAATTAAATTGATAAATTCTGCCAGAAAGAATAGCACTAACCTAGGTATTAGAAAAATATGTCTTATATAATAATAATAATAATTTTGACTTATATAGCGCCTTTCACAAACCCAAGGACGCTTAACAAACAAGGGGGGGGGGGGTTAAGAAGTGGCCAGGAGAGATTAAATTCCATAAGCCTCAGTGAAGAGGTATGTTTTAAGCTGGGTTTTAAAGGTTATAATAGAGGAGGCAGAGCGAATAGCAAGAGGAAGCTGGTTCCAGAGCGATGGTGCACTGACACAGAAGGCTCTGTCACCAAATGTCCGGAGCCTGGATTTTGGGACAGCAAGCAAGTCCTTGTCAGAGGACCGCAGAGACCGTGACTGAGTGTATAGGTGGAGCAGATCTGTTAGGTACTGAGGTGCAAGTCCATGGAGAGATTTGTATGTCAGTAAAATATAGTATACTATAAATATAGTATTACTAGTCTTATTGTTTAATATATGGGCTGATCACCAAAACTTGATAGAAACATTTTATGAAGTCAAAAATGTTCACCATTAATGCTTTGGGTCAAAAAGGTCATACCCACAAAGCATAATAAACGAGACAGGGTTTAGTTCACAAATGGTCAAAACACAAAATCAACTAGAGCGTACATTTGAGTCATCAAATAAATATGGAAAAAGTGGTTTCCAGTGTTGAACTGGTTTATTTTCTATCTATAACAGGTAGAGGACAGGGATTGATCAACTTGACAAATTTCAACCCTAAGGGACAATGAGGATATAACGTTTACTCTCCCTACATCCCTATACAACTTGGCTGCTACAAGAAAAACATTAAATTTGATAATATTCAAACTGTATTTACCAATTATCATGAACAAATCAAAATCACCTGGGGTCTCATTTATAAACGTGGCATGCACACAAAACAGGGCTGAAAATGTGCGTCCCACACAAAGGTTATGATTTATAAAAAACAAAGTAGATGGAAGAATGTGCGGCCCTCAATGCAAACTCTGACCCATGCGTACAAACATTTTGGAGACAATGGGAATTGGCGACGCAGATAGTGAGGTGGTGAACTGATGTCAGACTGCAGAAAGTAAATTTGGGAATGATGATTACTCTTTTAAATTTTCAAGTATTGATCTCTCACACGTTTCTTTCTCTCCATATCATCCACATTATCATGAAGATAAAACAAGGAGTATATTTGCGCTTTTACTGAGTGATAATTGTTCCATAAACACCTTGTAAAATTCAACTCAATTCTTAAATCAAAATTCGTTTGTAATATTTAATCAGCGCTGTCTCACCGTCACATGGTGCGCTACAAAGCGCAGGAGGAGGAGCTGGCCCGACTTCATGATAACATCAAATAACCTACCATTAGATAACAGCAGAACACAGTGTAAATAACTAAAAGTCTGTGCATATATAATCAAATGTCAAAGTCTGAAAATACAGCCGTTGAGCTCTCGCGCAATTGTTACGCTTAATGTCCTCGTTATCAGTCCAAACTTTAATACTGTTGGTGACAAAAGCTGCATGAAGAGAAGTGTGTTTGCCTTTTACACTTTTGTCTTCAAATTGTATCAGTGGGTGAGGGATATAGTTGATGCTGGTCCAGTAGAAAGTAGGAACGTGCCGGAACCGTGCCATCCCAGTCCAAATACACGTTCTTGCAACTCTGGGGGCAACCGGCTGTTTACAACCAAGTGTTTTAAATAGATATTATAATCTATATATTATAAACTTTATCACTAAGACTTGTTTGGATATCATATAGTTCAGGTTAAATCTTATCACATACCTGCAAGTCTGGTATATATTAAAGCTGTACCTTAGTGTTGTAGTGCCTGTGCAGTCAGGTTTACCTACATTTTGCGAGAACATGCCAAAATCATAATTGGATTTGCAGCGATTCCCGAGCATCTGATAGGTTTTTGGCTTTTTCTCCACCTGTCATCATGATTCGGAATGATTCGGCGTCAAGAAAAAACAACTGCCAGGGTTATTAACAAACTTACCAGAATTCACGAGGTGCTTTGCATTATTTAAGGTTAAAAATGGGCATGTACAGGGCGATATAAGAAGCTGATTCACGTACGCACACTGGGTAATCTGTGATTTATACAGGGAACATTGCTTACAGATGTGCGTGCAAATGGTTTTATGAATCGGAATTTCTATTGGCGGACGCCATTTTTGGCTTTTGGGCATATGTAACCTTTTAGTAAGGATCCTACGCACAGTTCTGTAAATGAAACCCCTGGCCCTTACAACACATGACCTTCCTGTAACATTGTGCTGCTACTGCTTCTCCCTGTCAACTGAGTTATGTAGTAACATTAAACTAGCTGCGGTTTAAAGTGAACTAGTTTAATTTTTTATTTTTACAATTTGCCACAATTCGTGCTCATCCAAAAATGGACTTAACTTGAGTAGCTTCCTGTCTTTAGATTTGTCAACTACTTCGTTTAGTTTCAAGCTCCTTATCTCATCTGAGAATGCTTCCTTTTGAACTATCTTAATGATGAAAGTTTCAGCTTCTTTCCTTTCTTTTAAGCTTGTTCTTTCCTTTGTTATTTGCTTTACACCTTTGTATTCTTTGACATGGCGTTGCAATCTGGCAACTGCTTTTACTTCCCTTGACCAATCAGAGAATTTCAGTAGACAATCCAATAATGATGTGTCTTCCCTTGCCTTTGTGTTGCACACAAGAGCCTTGTTGAGTTCAGGATCATCATCTTTTACCTCGCCCAACTTGCGTTCTCTGTCAGGTAGTTTCTCTTGCCACAGAAACGTCGGTCCTGTGAACCAGTTTGAGGTCTTGAGTTGCTCTGCAGTCAAACCTCAAGAGGCATGATCTGCTGGATTGTCTTCAGACGCAACATAATGCCATTGCTCTGGCTTTGTACTTGACTTTATTGTCTGTATACGGTTGGCTACAAACACTTAAAACCTTCTGGCGTCGTTGTTTATGTAGCCGAGAACAACTGTGGAGTCTGTCCAAAAGAACTCTAGTAGGTCATGGATTTCTAGTTCCTTTCGGAGCATATCACTGGTTTGAACTGCAACAACTGCTGCTGAGAGTTCAAGTCTCGGTATAGTTGTGATTTTCGTTGGTGAAACTCTTGCCTTTGCCATTACCAGACAGCAATGGACTTCGTCAGACTGGTTAATAGCTCTCAGGTAAGTACATTCACCGTATCCGGACAAACTCGCATCGGCGAAATGGTGAAGCTCATATCTTTTGACATTGCCAAACTTTGCAGGCAAGAAGCATCTTTTGATTTGCATTTCAGCCAGATTGGGAAGGTCTCTCATCCAGGACTCCCACTGAGGTCTTAGGTTTTCTAGAAGTTCCTCATCCCAGCCAATCTTCTCTCTGCACATTTGCTGGAGTATTTTCTTCCTGAAAGGATGAAAGGTGCCATGAACCCCAGGGGGTCGTACACAGAGGCTACAGTAGAAAGTACACCTCTTCTTGTTAGTGGATTGGGTTTTACTTGAACTCTGAATTTGTATGAGTCAGATGTGATGCACCACTCTACGCCAAGAGCTCTCTCCATATGTGGTAAACTCAAAGCCATGTCTAGATTTTTGATTGTAGCACATTCTTCTTCTGGGATAGTTGCCATCACGTTCCCACTGTTAGAAACAAACTTATGGAGTCTTAATTTGCCAGTGCTGCAAAGCTCTCTTGATTCTTTGACAAGTTGGATGGCTTCCTTCTCAGTTTGAACACTTATTAGACCATCGTCTACATAGAAATTACATTGAATGAAGCGTATGGCATCTTTGCTGAACTGACCTCGCCCCTATTCTGCCAGGTGTTTTAGGCCAAAGTTGGCACAGCCAGGAGACGAGGCTGCTCCGAACAAGTGGACCTTCATTCTGTAGATTGATGGTGTAGTCTCCAAGTTGCCGTTCTCCCACCATAAGAATCTTAAATAATCGTGATCCTCCCTTTTCACATTAAACTGGAGGAACATTCTTTCAACATCGCACATGACTGCAACAGAACCCTTTCGGAAGCGGCACAAGACACCCACCAAGGTATTTGTCAGATCAGGCCCAGTAAGCAAATGGTCATTAAGCGATGTTTCTTGAAACTTGGCAGAGCAGTCAAATACTACGCGGATCTTTGCTGGTTTCTGTGGATGGTAAACTCCATGATGTGGAATGTACCAAGCAGGATTGTTGTCAATTTCTTCGTCAAGGACCTTCTCAGCATCGCCACGTGAAATCATGTCATCCATAAAGTTTACGTAGTCTTGGTAGTACCGCTGATCTTTCCTGAGTCTCCTTTCAAGACAGTTCAGGCGCTGTATTGCGCATCTCTTGTTGTTAGGTAATGTTGGTCTTTTCTCGTTGAACGTTAATGGCATTTCATAGTGACCATTGTCCTTTTGCGTTATGCTTTCTCTTAACTTCGATAGGAACTTAAGATCTTCTTGAGACACAGGATTATCTTCACCAGCTTTTTCTGAGAAGTCTGATTCAAGGATTCTAATGATGTCTGACGGAGTAAGTTCTTTTACTTTGGTACGGCTCACTTAGTGTACTTCAGTTTTGAGGTTGACAGAAGACTTCACACCTGGTGTCACTTGTCTCACAACTATGCGATGGCTAATCCCAATGGCATCACCGTAGTCTACACAGGATTCCCGTGGCCAACAATACTCCATCCAAGGTCTGTACGTTGTGCATAAAGCTGATTTTCTTCCCCAGACACAATTTCCCTTGGCAGTAAGGCTTGTGAATAATTGTACCCAATGAGAAGACCTACTTCAGTCTTGTAGAGGTGCAATATCTTCTTGAAGGTGCTCTAAATGGGACCATGCCTTTGCAGTTTCATCTGTTTGTATGTGAGTTCTGTTGGCTGGAATAAATTCACGTGTGTAGACTGATGGTAAGGAGATCTTCTTATTGGAGTAAAAGCCTCTCACTTGTAGGTCATTTACTCTTTGAGAGCTTACTACTGTGGTTCTTGAGGCCATTGTAGAGAGCTTGAGCTTGACTTGTTTCTTTGTTTGCGTCCAAGGCCTCAGCTATTTCACTTAGAACAAAAGTTGTGTCACTTTGAGAATCCAACAGAGCATATACAAAGACTTCTTGCGCAGGCTGAAGTGTGGATGATAGCCAGACAGGAATTATTGCAGCTGTTTGCATGTTAGCTTGATCAAGTATTACTCTGTTTGAAATAGCAGCTGTGGTTGTTTCTGCATGTTGTGTTGAGTGAGGTCCCTTTTTGTACCTTTCTTGATTTGTGCTTGGATTTTCTTGACTCAGATTTTGTTTGACATATGATAGTCTTTGTTCACCTTTGGCCCGCTCCTCGTGTAAACAGATAGGATGCCGCTTGTGGCACATGTTACAAACATTCCTGCTGTTGCAGCTCTTTGAGTGGTGACCAGACTTGAGACAACCAAAGCATAGTCTTTCAACTTGAACAAATTTAATTCTGTCTGCAATCGTCTTCTCCATGAACTCCCTGCATTTGTGCAAAGTATGCCCAGTTTTGTTGCAGAAAATGCATGTTATGACAATCCTTTCATTTGAACTTCTGGTCAGTGTCTTTGCTCTAAAGCTTTGATGTTTTGGGGATTTTGGGTTTTTAGCCTTCTCTTGTTTCAATGACTGCAATGATGTGACAGGGTTGCAGGCTATTTTTGCTTCCTTTGTCAGAAATTTCACAAACTGGCTAAAAGATGGGAATTGGTTAGTCTCTTCTTGTACTTCGATAACTATCCGGTTCCATCTTGCTGTTAGCCAATCCGGTAACTTTGAAAGAATTTTGTTGTTTTCATTGCAGTCATTCAAAACTTCCAGTGCCTTGATGTGACGCTAGGCAGCCTCACAACTACAAAGAAAATCAGCAAACTCTCTGAGCTCAAAGCTGTCCTTAGGTCCCATCTTCGGCCACATTTGGAGCTTGTCTCTGTATGATTTTCCAATTGTAAATGGGTTCCCGTATCGCTCCTCCAAAATCTCCCATGCTGCAACATAGGCAGATCCGGTTCAGAGTAGGAAATAGCCTTCAATTGCTTGCTTAGCTTATCCACTTACGTATCTACGGAGGTAGTATATCTTCTCCTTGTCTTGACTACTTTTCTGGTCAATCAGTGTTTCAAAAGAAAGCCTCCAGTCATTGTGTCTCAGTGGATCCCCATTGAATACTGAAGGTTCAGGAATTGGAATCCTGTTGGCACTTAAAGCACCTGATAGCACCTTAACCAGCTCTGCTGTGCTTTCATTTGAGGAAGTGGTCATAGCTTGTGGTAAAGAAGGCGCATGCAGGGGCAGAGGATTTGTAAGCGCGGGTTCTTGATTATCTGCTGTCGTCTCATGCTGTAGTATGCATTTCTGTTATTCTGTGATCTGCACTTGATCATACACCTGCATTCTTGCTTGCACTGCATTGAGACCTTTCATTTCTTCCAAACGCTGTATCTTTCTACGTTTTTCCTCCAGAGTCCTTTGAAGAACTGCATGCTCATCTTCCACTAGAGCTTTAATTTTAGCTTCCTCTTCTTCTCTGTGTATTCTTCGTTTCACGTCTTCCTCTTCTAGCTCTAAATGACGCCGAACGGCTGCTGCCTCTTGGTCAGCTATCTTTCTTTTAGCTTCTGCTTCTAGGCAATTTAGTTCTGCTTGCTCTCTTTCTTGTTCTTGTAACACTTTCAGAACAGCTTGGCTTGCAGCAGCAGCAGCAGCAGCAGCAGCATCTTGTCGTTTTATAGAGGAACTGCTTGAATGCTCTGAGGTGCCCTTTAAGATAGAAGTGACAGAGCTTGATTTACAGGTGCTTGAGTTGAAGAGAGACCCTGCTTCAGGCCAATCTTGCTCTTCTTTTTCTGGAATATTTCCATCCAGTCGACTTTAGGCTCTGGACACAATGAACTTAGAAATCTACACACACAGATCCACTCTTCGACGCACGTCAGGGTCTGGAACTGAGACTTTGCGTAGTTCATCATAAACACGCTGGACATCAATAGAGAGACTTGTGACGTCACTTATGATATCATTAAGCAAATCATCAGATAAAGGATCTGTGGATTGTGTCAATGGTTTCTTAGAAGATTTAACTTGTACTCTCCATTTGTCATAAATGTAGTTAGACCTTTGCTGAAGCCCTTTGATTTGTTCGGCTTGCATTTCTTTACCCTTCTCTGTTAAAGTTCTGGTTCTTTGACTTCGTCTGGGTTGCTGAATTTCCTTTTGCTGGACTTCAGCGGCCACTTGGCATTCTTCAGGCAGGTCTTGAGAATTTGCACTATCCCTAACACTGTCCTTTACCTCAATTGTAGCTTCATTTGGCTCTGACATTCTCAATCACTGCATTTAATTGACCCATTTGGTAACCCTTGATCAAATGTTAATGTTACTTAAATGTAGAAACTTTAAAGTTGAAACAGATCAAATGTTATTAGTTCCAAAACAGCCTTTCAACAGTTTAAAAACTTAAGCACTTAAATAATTGGAAATGTTCAAAAATTTCTTAATTTAACTTTGATTATTATCTTCAAATTACACTCTATAACACTTGAAGAACTTCAATATCAAATGGCCAATTAGCCTTCACTTATTTCAATAATGCAATTGAAATTCACTGAGAAAACAAATGTACCCTTTAACTTTAGCACCTTAATGTGGCTGTAATGGCAAGCTTCAATTAACTTATATGTGCAGATAAGTAACACATGTACCACACACACAACACAACAGCTATAACAGCAAAACTTCTTTGGCAAACCTTTACAAAGACTCTCTTCTTAGACCACTCTTGACTTATTAGTGTCCAAGTTTCTTATGGCTTTGACTTGAAAACGTTGCCCTTTAAAGCTATATCTTCTTACTTATGTGTGTGTGTGTGTCTTGCATCGCACATTGTCAGTCCTTTTATGACAGCTCCGTGCGTGCGCGGCTCGTTGACAACATTGACAAAAATATAGAAACGATGTTAGCTTAACATAAACAATACCATGCACAGCATGTGGAATACCATTTACCAAAGTAAAATGCAAATGAACAAAACAAATACCTCGTTGGCTGCATGCTACAAAGAAAGGGAAGTCTTTGAGTCTTCAGAGGTATACTTAAACCGTTCACATCCAGGTCTGCTTTAGCCAGCATGAAATCTTCATCGTAACTCACACATGTCCATGCTATCTGCTGCCCGCTGGTGTAAACAGTAGAACTCACGCGAGAACAGCCCAACGAGACTTAATTACTTCAAAATAAAAGCGTAAATAACAACTGTTGCTTAAACAGAAAATAGGTAAGAATAAGAACTCCAAAATGTAATTCTAACAGTTACAATAAGGCCAAAATAACCACTATTGCTGCTTACTACCTGGTGTGGAAGTCACAGACACATTAATAAATTAAATGGCGTCATGTCTGGATTAATAGTATCACCTGGCGGAGCAAAAAGCACACTAATGTGTACTGCCTTCTCCAGGAAGGAAACGTTAAGATATCTGCCACTTCCAGTGTGACTTACAGTTCAGATTGTGCCGTTTTGTAGTTGTAATAACAGATAAACAGATAAACAGATTTAAAAAAAAGTCTAATCTGTCGGCTAGATGACACGCAAACAATTTTTAAAATGCTTGTTCTCTGGATGGAGTTTGGTTCTATCAGGGTTTTGCTTACATTGAAACTGCTCCATAAACACAACAGAGATTCCCAAAGAAAACCCCTTTCTAAACACTAATGGCTTTTGCCACACATCTACACACAAAGTTTAGATACACACAAATATTTTCTCTCCATAAAGCTGCCAAAATTATATTTATCTGTCATTTCCCATTCTGCTCCTCTGAACCTTTTATTTGTAAAGCTGGGCTTTTAACTGTTCTCATCTTTTTAGTGAGAATGCCTCTCCTTTCACACAGAAGCAGATAGTGTCAGGCAAGAGTGACAGGGCAGTGTTGCTCTGCAGGAATCTCCACTTGCTTCCAAAAAAATTGTATAATCAAAAGTGTAGGGAGATTTTTGATAGTGTCGTATTCAGAAAAGCCGTTTACAACTGAATTCAACTCAGATATTGATTCAGTATTCTATTCAGGCCGATCAAGTGAACCTTGACTGGAAAACATTGAGTTGTTTGTGTCAGATTCTGTCTTGTCTAAATTGATTCAGGACCTAAAAGTAATACAATTTCAGTGGACAGAATTGTTGTGATTACTCAAAGTTAATTTAGACTGTAGCTGCAGTCATCTACGTATTCTGTTCCATAATTCTCAGGCTCCCTTGACAAATTGTGTTTTAAAAAGTTTTGGTAGACATTTTTAAGAAATATTCCTTAACTCCAGAGTGTAAAGTCACCCTACTTCCTCCTTTGATCCTGTCATCACTTCTACGACCACTAGTTGTAAATATGTATATATGAGTCGTTGCTAAGCACAGTCTCAACCATATAGCAGGTCAGAAAACTTTTTTTTTATTAATCTTTTTATTGGCAACAGGTTTAGGAAGACAATCCATGTATTTTTTTAAGCTTTCTTTTTGAAGGCCATTCAGAGCAATTAATATACCAGAACATAAGCAAACATGATTACTAACAGCCAGTTGTAATTCAGAATCCCACATTTTTCTAGTACTATTTATATTGAAACACCAACGTTTGGTTCACTTTATTCTTTTATATGCCACAGTTTGTTTAAGTGAAATGAAGCTCTCATAAATATTCCCATAACCCCTGCATGTAGAACAAGCTGTAAGCCCTTATTTTCACCTACACTGTCAGGCTGTTGGAGTTGTTGCTGTTGACACATTTGTGTGTGTTTTCCAGGGGTCAGCCTGCTGGTGCCTCATGGAGCCGTGGCTGAAAATATGTCCTGGGAGATGTACATGGTGATCAATCAGGGAGAGGCAAGGTGAGGCCGGGGTGTACCCAAATATCATTTCAACCATCTATCTGTCTGTCAGTCTCCCACTAACTTATCATCCATCTCACCTGACACTCTATCCTTTCTCCTCACTGTGCTGTTTCTCTCTAATTATTTACCATCCTCTGGTACTTTTATTACAGCTGCAGTGTTTAGTCAGTAGGTGCTAAATTCATCTCCCCAACACTTAGTTGTCTTACTGTTGCAGGTTATTAGGCTATTGTAATTTCTAAAGTTAATGTAAAGTCTGAATTAGCAAATGTTTGCAAATGTCACCTGACAAAGCAAAACCTTAGAGTAAATTGTGTAAGCGCACAACCAAAAATGTGTTAGTCCATCTTAGCTCCTCCTCATTGGTTTATACTGAAGATATAAATATGTACTAATAGATACACAAATATGTATATCATTGTTTATTTAGTTTTTATTAAACGCTGTGTCATTTCCTTAAACAGGTAGACACTGTGTGGCCTCCCTAACCTGGTGGTCAGGGTGGCGGCAAGTAGTTAGTCCTGAAGAATAAAAGAAACACACACGTTGCTGGTGTTAACTTCTCTTCAAGAGAATTTATTCTTCTTCTAATCATGCCTTAGCCTCAGTCCTAATTCTTGTATACATGGCCATTTAATAACACAGAGCTAGAGCAGTATCAGTTTCTACACAAAACTATAATTCAGGCTACTTAAACATATTAACTTCATTCACTCAGAAGGAATAGTAAACATGCATCTTATTCTGAAATGCAGTTCATTTTCACTGTATCCATGAAAAATAATAAATGCATATGGATTTTAATGCCTTGAAATTTACTGTCCTTACAGTGTAATTTCTAACCAAAACTAAAACATGGTTTATGTAAATTTGGCAATGTAACCTCTTTGGTTCTCTTTACATGAAACACACATTTCACCTTTTACTATAAAATAAACACATTTCACAATTGACTTAAACTATAACAAATACATTTACATTTACATACAACATCTACTACTTTAATGACGCTGTTCTCTATTAGCTTGACGTTATTGCATTTGCAAATTTTGTGTCTTTACATTCCTTTTCAGTGCATAGAATACTAACCTATTAAAATAATAATGGTCAGCCAGATTTTGTGAGTTGCACATACATATGGCACAGTAAATTATATGTTTCTCTGGATGGCTTAGTGCCTTAGTGGCTATGGAGGACCAGGTCTACCATATTTAAAAATAAATACAGAAATAAATAATAAATACATAATAAATACAGAAATAAATAAATGCTCAATAAATAAATAAGCATAAAATTAACTGCCCCCAAAAATACAATAAACAAATAAATGTAGGTAGAAATTAAATTATACAGTGAGACATAAATGTATATATCTCTTTTAATTAGCTTCTTTATTTATTCACCTTTGTAATAACTACCTTATTTATTTATTGTCCGTTATAATCTTCAACTTTATTTATTAATTACTTATTTTTTTAAATGTATTTATTTCTGTGTGTGTTTAAATTTTTTGTCTGTTTTATTCTTCCGTTGCATTTTCTACTCTATTTATTTTCACCCCTGGTATTTATTTCTGCCTGTCAATTTTACATTTCTTCATGCATTCCTGCCTCATTATGCAAATGAGGAGGGGCTGGTCTTAAGGGGTCAACTTCTGCCCATTGGTTGGTTAGCATTTTACTGCATCGGTCGAATCTACATGCCACCGGCCACAGTCACAACAAAGATGGCTACCTACGATGAAGTTGTCAGTGAGCTGAGGCATTTAGCAACTGTTTTTGAAAACAATGCTTGTTAAGGTAGGCAGGTTATAGGTAACGGAGGAAGGTAATAACGGCAAGCTCAGCCGACGCTTCCTAAAAATAATCATTGTTCACGAGTCCCGCACCTCGAGTCGGAGTCGAGTCTGAAGTCACTGTGTGTGCGACATAACGTTACTTTCTATGCATTCTTGATTAGTTCCATAACTTTGTAAATTAACAAAAGCTAGCAAGGGTTTGCCTTTCTCCTGTGTCATTCTTGTGAATTGGTAACGTTACACACACTGGTTCTATTGGCATCACATGTAATGGTACACTCACCTTATGTCATTCTCTGCCATCCAACGATGAACTGTTGTTTTGCTGACTCCAAAAAGCCTTGCAATGGCACCAACAGGCAAACCCCCATGTAAAAGTCCTTCCACGGCGTCCACAGGCAGCATATAAGCAGGGCCACCAGCTATCCCAGGTGTGTGATTAACGTTAGCGACCGAGTTAAGAAGATAGGCCGCTTCCTCCAGATTCTGAAAAACTACATTGTCGACATCTGTGTCCATGTGTGCCGCTAACTGAAACACACGTTCTGTCAGAGCGTCTAAACGAAAAATTATAAAGTCAATACTTATAACATTAGCATTGTTTTCAAAAACAGTTGCTAAATGCCTCAGCTCACTGACAACTTCATCGTAGGTAGCCATCTTTGTTGTGACTGTGGCCGGTGGCATGTAGATTCGACCGATGCAGTAAAATGCTAACCAACCAATGGGCAGAAGTTTACCCCTTAAGACCAGCCCCTCCTCATTTGCATAATGAGGCAGGAATGCATGAAGAAATGTAAAATTGACAGGCAGAAATAAATACCAGGGGTGAAAATAAATAGAGTAGAAAATGCAACGGAAGAATAAAACAGACAAAAAATTTAAACACACACAGAAATAAATACATTTAAAAAATAAGTAATTAATAAATTAAGTTGAAGATTATAACGGACAATAAATAAGGTAATTATTACAAAGATGAATAAATAAAGAAGCTAATTAAAAGAGATATATACATTTATGTCTCACTGTATAATTTAATTTCTACCTACATTTATTTGTTTATTGTATTTTTTGGGGCAATTAATTGTATGCTTATTTATTTATTGAGCATTTATTTATTTCTGTATTTATTTTTAAATATGGTAGACCTGGTCCTCCATAAGTGGCTACCTTACTTATAGGCCAGTAAGCCGATCATCACGGGGGATTTATATTTGCTAATAATATGTTGGCTTTATGTTAACACATTAACATGTTTTACATTTTTTCACATTTACGTTTTTTAAGATTATAAAATAATTTATAATAATTTAGAGGCCCCCCTTCAGTGACTCTCTGAACGGTTCCGGACTCCCTGTTGAAGATTGGCTTAGAACATAAAAACACAAATATGTAAACAGGAAATATCTTCATTTAGCTACAGATAACCAGAAATTCCCTTCCTGCATTTTCAATAATTAAGTGCATAATGCATTAAGTGCATTTAGTGAATTTACTATTGCTTTGAGTCAGCTTTCCACAACTGCGACTGCACTCTATACAAGGCCGCTAGCATTAGCAAGCTAGCCTACAGCCCTTAGTCTGAATTTGCACAAGATTTTAAACACATAATCTTTCTGACTGATATGTAAAAACAATCTAATAAGCTGCTTATTTTAACTCTTAAAATATAGCATGTATGCTCAGTTTTAAGGGACATTTCTAAAAAAATAATGAGGGTTGTTTGTTTTTCTCGTTTTAATTTTGTGACTTAATTAGCTGTTTTCACCCCTCTACACACTGTAGTTTTTATCAAATGTTATTCAAACTGGAAGATAAAGCTTGACCGCGGTGCCAGTTTTAATCATGTGACCGTTCTAATAACATAACTGCTGCAGTTTTAAACACATAGTTAAAAATGTAAAAAGAAGTTTAAGCAACAAAAATACTTGGGGTTGCTGGCGGAGCTCTGAGCATGAAGGCTGCTGTACATCTGATAAATAAAACGCAACTTCATATGTTTTGTTGGGGAGGCATTTGGAAAACTTGGTAGGACCTTGTCTGCACCTCTGCACATTATTTATTAATATGTAATTTTGATTGTGTATCGTATTCTCATTTGTATGGCGTTCTTAGTTTTGTACTTTTTAAACATGCTCACATGGTCATTTCATCTTGTATGATTTTTGTCTTGTACTTTGTGTCATGCCCTGTAAAGCGCTTTGTGGCTTATGTCTGTGAAGAGCACTTTAGAAATCAATTTGACTTACTTACTTACATACGAACTAAAGTAATTTATTTTTAAGGGTTCTGTTATTCTACAGTATTGAAAAAACAAAAACGAAATCAAAAGCCTATCAGAATCCCAAAATTGAAACCTGAATAACAACCCAAACAAACAATGTTCTCTGCACTGTGGAATATGTACAAACAATACAGTTAAGATTACAGTAATAGCTGCAAACCAGTTGCCATACCAGTGATGTAACCCTTTAGAAGCATTTATAATGAAATTTTAAGAAAAATAAATCACTGTTACCTCCGTTACTGTCTGTGCTTTAAATTATACTGTGATAAAAATGTTAGGCCATAATGACCAGCCCAATCCCCACAGCATTATCCTTTAACCATTAATAATAAATAATTAATAAATGCAATCATTATCAGTAAATAAAGAAAAGAAAAGAAATAATAAATGTATTTGTGGGCAGTAGTGCAGGCAGACATACAGGGGGTAGATATGTGACCCTCCCCATGGCCATCCTCATGTCACTGTGTTTCCCAGGCTGTGGGACAGATGGGTCCAGGACCCACCACAGATTACTCCCACTTCTATAGGAGTCCTTCAGATGTCATTGGCGTTCTTTTCCTGAAGCCCCTCACAAGTGGTGGTCTGGACTTTGATGTCACAGCTGCTGTGGAGAGACTCACATTCACAGCGCGTGAAAATGGGGGCTCTGTAATTGCGTCCTTCATTTAGCCAACTGACTTGTAGGAACCAAAGTCAAGCCTTCAATACTCCAATCTCTTTTTGTCCCTACTACTCTGCAAAGAGTCAATATGTAGTTATGTACTCCACTCAGTGTCAATAATGTAGCGCTCTGGGAGCGAGTCACGACCCAGGAAGCTTGTTTAAACGATGATGAATCCTGTGATGAATTGAGCGGGGTGCACTGATGGACATGCACTGCGGAATAGAAGGCACAGACGTCTCCCGAGCCCTTTCATCTTGGTAGTACAAGCATTATGTATTCTGATCACAGCTAGGTAATGACCCTTGGATGGACTGAGCTTCTCTTCAGGGGTTTTGCACGCTCTTCCCTGCAGAGAGCCTCCAGTTTCCTCTTAAGTGTCACTATTTATTCACACTGCTCCGCTTGAACAAAGTCCACAAAATTCACACACATTAGCGATTAAAATGGGTTTGTGGATAGCCTTGACAGGCCACTGAAATAACAAGATGCAAACAGTATAGAGTGAGTTATGCCTGTCATGAGAGTTTTTTCATTTGAGTTCAATTTTGAAAGCAGTCGGTCATTTTTTTCCCTTTAAAAGAATTGCGTTTTTACTTAATTCAAAGAATGCAGAGCGGCTCTACTTCATTCTAAATGTGGTAACAATATGCTTTACAGTACATAGAACCCATTGATTACTAGCATTTGCAGCAAATCCTCTTTAGGCAATGTTGTTAAAATACATAGTGCATGTGTAATCCATGACGCCTTTATAAATCTTTACAAGAAGGTCTAGAGCTGCCTTCATGCATGTTATACATTCTTACCTGCCTACATACAGTGCCTGGTTTCTCCCACTGGTTTCTCCACCCAGAAATAGGCACTAACAGCTGGAACACACCACACGTGCAGCTATTTTTATTGCTGTTCCCAACCTGTCGCGTGACTATGTGACATAAAAATGATGTAGATCTTGCTGGCAAGCCAGGATTTAAAGTACGCAACCGGAGGTCGGGCACCACTCTGTTTTTTTTCAGCGGTGCACAACATAGCGAACACAGGAAGCATCGAGGAGATCGAGGGCAACTGGATGCCAGGACTCTCAGAGTGACTCCAAGTCTCTCTTGTAAACTTTCTAGGTTAAGATGAGTTCTTTTATGGTGAATGAAAGGCTTTATCCAACAAAGTAGGTCATCAAATCGTTCATCTCTTCGTCTATCATCCTCATTTCTTTCATGAGGATTTTGAACTCACATTATTTACAGTCAGGTCCAAAAATATTGGGACATCAACACAATTCCAATCTTTTTGGCTCTATACACCACCACAATGGATTTGAAATGAAAAAAACAAGATGTGCTTTATCTGCAGACTTTCAGCTTTAATTTGAGGGTATTTACATCCAAATCAGATGAACGGTGTAGGAATTACAACAGTTTGTATATGTGCCTGCCACTTTTTAAGGGACCAAAAGTAATGGGACAATTGGCTGCTCAGCTGTTCCATGGCCAGGTGTGTGTTATTCCCTCATTATCCCATTTACAAGGAGCAGATAAAAGGTCCACAGTTCATTTCAAGTCTGCTATTTGCATTTGGAATCTGTTGCTGTCAACTCTCAATATGAGATCTAAAGAGCTGTCGCTATCAGTGAAGCAAGCCATCATTAGGCTGAAAAATCAAAACAAACCCATCAGAGAGATAGCTAAAACATTAGGTGTGGCCAAATCAACTGTTTGGAACATTCTTAAAAAGAAAGAACGCACCGGTGAGCTCAGCAACACCAAAAGACCTGGAAGACCACGGAAAACCACTGTGGTGGATGACCGAAGAATTCTTTCCCTGGTGAAGAAAACACCCTTCACAGTTGGCCAGATCAAGAACACTCTCCAGGAGGTAGGTGTATGTGTGTCAAAGTCAACAATCAAGAGAAGACTTCACCAGAGTGAATACAGAGGGTTTACCACAAGATGTAAACCATTGGTGAGCCTCAAAAACCGGAAGGCCAGATTAGAGTTTGCCAAACAACATCTAAAAAAGCCTTCACAGTTCTGGAACAACATCCTTTGGACAGATGAGACCAAGATCAACTTGTACCAGAGTGATGGAAAGAGAAGAGTGTGGAGAAGGAAAGGAACTGCTCATGATCCAAAGCATACCACCTCATCAGTGAAGCATGGTGGTCGTAGTGTCATGGCGTGGGCATGTATGGCTGCCAATGGAACTGGTTCTCTTGTATTTTTTGATGATGTGACTGCTGACAAAAGCAGCAGGATGAATTCTGAAGTGTTTTGGGCAATATTATCCGCTCATATTCAGCCAAATGCTTCAGAACTCATTGGACGGCACTTCACAGTGCAGATGGACAATGACCCAAAGCATACTGCGAAAGCAACCAAAGAGTTTTTTAAGGGAAAGAAGTGGAATGTTATGCAATGGCCAAGTCAATCACCTGACCTGAATCGGATTGAGCATGCACTTCACTTGCTGAAGACAAAACTGAAGGGAAAATGCCCCAAGAACAAGCAGGAACTGAAGACCGTTGCAGTAGAGGCCTGGCAGAGCATCACCAGGGATGAAACCCAGCGTCTGGTGATGTCTATGCGTTCCAGACTTCAGGCTGTAATTGACTGCAAAGGATTTGCAACCAAGTATTAAAAAGTGAAAGTTTGATTTATGATTATTAATCTGTCCCATTACTTTTGGTCCCTTAAAAAGTGGCAGGCACATATACAAACTGTTGTAATTCCTACACCGTTCATCTTATTTGGATGTAAATACCCTCAAATTAAAGCTGAAAGTCTGCAGATAAAGCACATCTTGTTTGTTTCATTTCAAATCCATTGTGGTGGTGTATAGAGCAAAAAAGATTGGAATTGTGTTGATGTCCCAATATTTATGGACCTGACTGTATGTCTGGCATTATTCAAAGGACGAACATTACACCTTTTTCTTTGTTTCTTTGCAAGCACGCTCAAAAGCGTCTGTTCTTCCTCGTCCATTGACTGCAATATCATCTAGCCCCTGTTGATGTTAATGCTGCTGCCAGTTCTGCTATTGTTTACCCTTTTCTTCTTCTTCTAGTTCGTAGAAATAGCAAAGTCGGTAGCCTTTCCTCAGTTGCGACACCTCTGTTTTGGAAAAGACTGCATCTAGTGTCACAACCACCACACGCAAGTATAAATAGTTACAGCACTCCCATGACATTGCACTGTTGCGCCACAGGTTGGGTGAGTATACCGAATGCTTAAGAAGGCCCAACCGCACAACACGCACGTATCTACGCTACACTTACGCGTGCGTTCCAGCTGTGATACATCAAAAAGTAATACTTGCTCATCAAATAAAATACAATACACTGAATATGCTGAAAATTTATTTTTACTCTCAGAGGTTGTATTACACGTACAGTAACAAGTGTAACGTATGTTGTTATCTGCATGTATGACAACTAACTAACTTGGCAAAGAAGTGTCCCTATAGTGGCGGAGCGACTAATTTCACCCACCCAACATGTCTGGTTACACTGGTTACAGAAAATTAGCCAAACAAAAAAGCATTGTGCTTTCTTACAACGTGACAAGAGCGTGTTAATTAAAAATGTAGTTACATTTTTTTTAATTTAGAGAGCTAGCTTGCTTTCTTACCAGCATACAGTCCCTGACAAAAGTCTTGTCGCTTGTGTACAAATTGACCTGAAGTGCCGCTGAAATATATTTCTAATCAAGATTTATTTACAAGAAATGGCTCATTTTAATCCCAACAGCTTTTCTATTAATGTTTCAGTGCAAAAAGAAACTGTCAAAAAGAATTCTAATATTCACAGCTTGGTAAAGCCCACTGAGTCAATTTTTGCAAAGACATAAGTGTTGTCGGCTTGTCATATGAGCTTCACCTGTGACTAATTATGGATCAATTAGGTCTCAGGTGTGTATAAAAACAACCCCAGTACACTAGACCTTCACATCAACTGCAACTAGACCTCTGCAAGATCTGCATGCCTAAGAATCACCCTGAGACTAAAGTTTTGATTATCAAGAGGCTGAAGACCAGATCCACTGCTGATGTGGCAGACACCTTCAATGTGTCTCAGCGTCAAGTACAGAGGATAAAAAAAACATTTGAAGACACCGGAGATGTTTTTGACAAGCCCAGGTCAGGCAGACCCTGCAAGACAGCTGCTCGAGAGGACCGTTTGTTGGCTCGAAAATCCAAGGCCAGCCCATTTTCCACTGCAGCAGAGCTCCACCAGACCTGGTCCCCTGAAGTCCCTGTGTCAACCAGAACGGTTTGTCGGATTCTGTCTCGAAATGGCCTCCATGGTCGAATCAGTGCCCAGAAGCCAGCACTAAACAAAAGACAATTGAAAAACCGTGTGGCATTTGCCAAGGTCCACAGCCTGCTAAGAGGATGGACGCTGGAGAAGTGGAAGAAAGTGGATTTTTCAGATGAATCTTCTGTTGAATTACACCACAGTTGCCACAAATATTGCAGGAGACCTACTGGAGCCCGCATGGATCCAAGATTCACCCAGAAAACAGTGAAGTTTGGTGGCGGAAAAATCATGGTCTGGGGTTCCATCCAGTATGGGGGTGTGCGAGAGATCTGCAGGGTGGAAGGCAACATCAATAGTCTCAAATACCAAGACATCTTAGCTACCTCTTATATTCCCAACCATAAAAGAGGCCAAATTCTCCAGCAGGATGGTGCTCCATCGCATACTTCCATCTCCACTTCAAAGTTCCTCAAGGCGAAGAAGATCAAGATGCTCCAGGATTGGCCAGCCCAGTCACCAGACATGAACATCATTGAGCATATGTGGGGTAGGATGAAAGAGGAAGCATGGAAGACCAAACCAAAGAATATTGATGAACTCTGGGAGGCATGCAAGACTGCTTTCCTAGCTATTCCTGATGACTTCATCAATACATTGTATGAATCCTTGCCAAACCGCATGGATGCAGTCCTTCAAGCTCATGGAAGTTATACAAGATATTAAATTTGAATCTCACAGCACCACTATTTAATTTACTGACATATTTTAGTATTTGTAGTAAATTTGTTCAATTTATGTATAGGCGACAAAACTTTTGTCTTGCCAAAATTTGACCTTTCTGTCTTGTTTAAATAATAAATCTTTTTTTAGTTAAACTAATTTCTTTCAGTGCATTGAACATCATTTGGGAGGGTTTTAGCTTTTCATATGAGCTATTTCTTACACCAATTGATTAATTAAAAGTCAGGTTAATAGCAGGTGTTTCTACAAAATAGATAAGCAACAAGACTTTTGTCAGGGACTGTAAATATTACAGTCTTTATATTAAATATGGAATGGGATGTTAGTTTATTAACGTTCAATTTTTTTGTAATGTGTAGGTATTTAAAGATCTTTTATGTTTTCCTTGGATTGGGGTGGCACCTAAATCAGGGTTGCAGCTGCCATGGTCTTTCACAACGCACTGCTGTGCCCCTCTACATCATGCTGTGCCCTACTATGCTCCGCAATGTCCTGCTGGGCCCTACTTTGCCACGCCATGCTATGCCCTGCAACCCCATGCAATGCCATGCCCTGAACTGCTACAGCAATTATTTCTAGTCATAATTCCACTATCTTCATTGTCACTTTCCATCATTCCATCCGCTATAATTATGAATCATATTTCTCTGTGTCTGTATCAGTATCAGTGTCTGTGTCCAAACTGGCAGTGGCTGATACCACCCAACAAGAGCCCTGATCTGTCCGAGGTTCCCTCACTCTCGTTTTCAAGCTGAAAAGCCAATTGGATTAATTGGCTAACGCATGGTAACGGTCTCTCACCCAAGCCAAAACATAGCGCATCTCAAGTGGTAGAGCTGTCGCCTGCCAATCGGAAGGTTGGTGGTTCAATCCCCGGCCCTTCTGTCCCACGTCAAAGTGTCCTTGGGCAAGACACTGAACCCTGAGTTGCCCCCAATGCTGTGCCACCTGAGTGTAAATGTCTGTGAGTGTTTATCTGATGAGCAGGTGGCACCTGGTACGCCAGCCTTGGCCACAGTATGAATGTGTGTGAATGGTGAATGGTTCCTGTACTATGTAAAAAGGCTTTGAGTAGTTGTCTAGTAAGACTAGAAAAGCGCTACATAAATACACAGGGACGTGCGCAGTCATTTAGAGGGGCCATTGCTCTAATCTACAAAAAAGAACCCCACCCACCCACTCATACTATATATATATTTTATAAAGAACAATTACAACATGACTACAGCTAGTAAAGTATTTTACTCGATCCCCAGGTTCTCAAATGCCCTGTGAACTTAACTAACATTAGGATATATACCTTTTTTTTTAAATGCAAAGTTCCTTACATTAGCCAATTGGGATATTAATTTATCATCTAATACCAAAATAAGGCATGACTGGAGGTAACTACTAGAACTGTTGGGTCCTTGTAAATTCTGGAGTGTGGTCTAGACCTACTCTATCTGTAAAGTGTCTCAAGATAACTTTTGTTATGAATTGATAATATAAATTAAATTTAAATTAAATTGAAATTGAACAAAATAAGGCAACTTTCAAAAATGTCACATCTGATTGTTGGTTGAGAACATTAACATAACTCATTAACAGTAACATATTGACTGATTCAAGAGCCCAAATCATCACATCCCTGAGCCTCTCTCTTCTCAAACACACACTCATGTAACGGACGTAACGTAGCTACATTAGCCTGCTGCTGTTACATAGGCATAGTCATTAGCTTTGGTTGATAACGTAGCATTTTACCTTAATATAAGACAATGTTGCACTACATGATGCAAACGTTACAAGCTGAAGCTGCACTTTCTTCAAAGCTCAAGTGGATTTTTTGGTTACTATTCACAGGGTATTTGTCATAATCTCCATAACTTTAAACATTCTGTGTGTGAGATTATAAACAAAGTCACGTGACTGGGGGCCGAGGGCATCGCTGAGGGCAAGATTGGATGACATAGCGATTTATTTTGATTTAACTTAAGTAATGACTGATGTATTATCATAATAATGCAGCAACAATAAAAAAAATCCAAAAACAAATAAAGAAAAGTTTATTTAGGCTCTTTCACCAGCGGGGCAACTAAGCCAATCAAGGCAAACGGGCAGTTGCCTGGGCATCAACAACTTATACCTGTGCACGTCCCTGTAAATACAATCCATTTACAATTACAATTAGGTTCACATCACAATAAATCACCGCTGAAGTGTTTTGGCACAAAGCCTTCTTCTGAGTCTTTACAGAGAATCTCCATTGTTTAAGCGCAACCTCCTTTTTCAACTCTGATTTTATCATTAGCAGATGCCTTTTTAAAGAACAGTAAATATTCAGCAGGGGAGTAAATACATTTCTAAGATCTCCAACTTTACAAGCAACCAATTGAGCAAGTGCAAAAGTATCATTACAGGAGAGTATGATACGGTACAAAATAGTAAAAGAGAAACAGAAGTATTACCCTTCCCCAACAAAATGCATAGTAAATGATTTATTTTAGATATTTCAAATACACAAATGCGAGCCCCCAAAGTAATCAACTTCGTCAAAGATACTGTATGCTCAAAGATATGCTGAAATAAGGCAATCATAAGGCAAACTCAAGCCAATCAAGCAACAAGAGATGGGCGTATTGACCTGAATGTAACATTGCTTTGTAATACTTAGACAATGTGTTCCACTAACACAATGTAGTGTCCCTTGCAAAGGTTAACTTAACAAAACAATTGACCCTGTGCATTACAGCAACAGACACATTGTATAACTACATTCGTCAGCTAAATGTTACCAGGTAAAGTAACAATTTAATTGTGTTTAACCTGGGAAAATAAAGGCTCACATCCGCCAACAATGCAAAACAGAACTGTGGCCCAACCTTCAGACTGGACAAATTTAACACTGTCAAAATTTAGAGGGGGATGCCAACAGCCCCTCACGTTTTGGCCTGCCTCGTGTTTTGTTAAATCTGATCGGCTCAGCCTGACGCTCGGCCAAAAAACTTCCAACTGCTTCCCTGAATATCACCCCATGGTATCACAGAGAAAACTGAAAATATTGAAAAGACAAAAATTGGTGAAGATGAAAACAAAATGTCCAGCACATGAGGTTAAAATAATTTGCCTTTAGTTTGAGCAAGATGCGGCAAAATGCACAAAAAATTTAAGAGGACACAAAAAAAAAGGACAGGTGCCCTGTTGGCCATGTTGGGCAATAATATGTGGGCATTAGGTCAAAGTGGGTTTAAGAGGGAAGAGTTAAGGCATTTATTATCAACTCATTAATATATGCTTATAATTTGATTTATTGTATTTGTCTTTTGTTTTGTCATTTTCTTTGCATGTAAATGCAGTATGCAAAGTATAAGATATAAGATATAATATATAAGAGATGATGAGATTTAGGGTGACTCCAGTCATGGTGGTGATGAACATGAGAAAAAGGATGAAGTGGAGGAAGAGTAGGAGGAAGACAAGCAGGAGGAGTATGGAGCAGGAACCAGCAAGAACACAGTGAAAATATGCTGGATAGACAATTGTTTTATGAATAGAAATAAAAACATATAGAAAGAGTTGTATGATTATGTTTTAAATTATATAAAACAGAAGATAGCATCTACTATTGCCTTTTTGTAATGGCTTGTTGAATTAGAAATCTTTGCTACTTTTTAATAGTTAGTTGTTGGTAATTGTATGTCATCTCGCTAGCTTTCAATCACTGTCTACATCCTGGCACGCCAAAGGACATGCAGAGAATTTTGTCCTTTCTTTTCTGCTGTAGCATCCAGCTCCAATCCCTGTCCAACCTACTTCTCCACACCCTGATAGAGCTCTATTAAAGCTTCTTTTTTTTTTTTTTTTAAAGATGTGTTCTTGGAGCTTTTCAAAGGCTCATCTAAATCTTTTGAAGACACGGTTTTGCTTAGGTCAGACAAATTCCATTTTACTCCAAGGTTTTATGGGTGCTTTGTATTGAAAAATAAATCCCTCAATCTACTGAAGCAGAAACAGTTTTGTCCTGGTGGGCAAAAAGATTTTAATGATGAAACTAGTTTCCATACGCTTTATGAAAGAGGCTCGGCTGACCATTTGGGACATAATGCTGTATGTTATTTACTGTTGTCTAGACACTCCCGATTAGGTATTATAAATCGCAAAGTGCATTGCATTGCAGAATCTGTTCCATAGACAGCTAAAATGCATAGACTGTGAAATTAGTGGACGTAGCATCTGTGACGTCACTCATTGGTTTGTGGACTGGCTTGTTGAAGCCTTAAGCTTTGGGATACAAGCGTCACTATCTTGGGTTGTTTTTGCAACTGGATGTGATGATTTTTGAGAAGATGGAACTGGGGAAGATGACAAGCCATTATGCTTGCAGTGGCACTGTGCTAAGTTAAATGCTTAAGAGGGAAAGTTGCTGATTTTCAACCCTTCTGAAGCGAGTCATCCAGTGGAGGTTTTCCCCATTGGATAAAAACAGACATCCGGGTACTGCCACCATTCATCTGCATGTATGGCAGTACTGCAAATCCGCAAACTTGCTCTTAACCCTCATGTTGTCCTCGGGTCAAATTGACCCGTTTTCCTATATCAATGTTCTATTTAACTACCCAATTGTAATGACCCAAATAATACTCTTTGGCAAGTATAAATCTCTACTTTCATTAATTTGGGGGTTTCTTATTCAATTTTATAGCATTTGAACAAAAGATTAAAGTGGTTTTGCAACAGTAATGAGTATAAATTGAAATATTCCAGTCTGTGATTATCCATCAACATACTTTCCTTTAATTTTAGTCTGCTTTTCTAACTCAAACATTAGGTATAATTTTCATCAAAAAAAGTGTTAAAAAATGGGACAAAAACAAAAGAAAAAGTTAAAAACATTGATAAAAAAGCCTCAATAAAAGTGTTGATTTTCAATTTTGATGGGAAGACAACACAAGGGTTAAGTTACCAGCTAACACTAGTGGTAACTAGCTAGCATTGTTAGCAGAATGCTGAATAAGGAATTACTAGGCGACTAAATGTCTAAATTAACTTTGATAGGGTGAAAACACACAGTGAGAGATTGAGATTAAAACACAGAAAACACCCAAAAACAAGTTCACCACTATTTTAATGTACATATTGTCATGGTTAGCATTGCTAGGCCTCTGTCCTAATTGACATCTCTTGATTTGAGTTGAAGCTAAGGTGACCAGACGTTTCCGGGGACTGTCCCCCCCGGTCTTTTCACTGTGACTGACAGACCCGAAATTGGAATGAAAGAAAGAAAGCATTGACCAAACATAGCCGATAGTTGCTCACCCTACATACGCAGGCTCAAGACAGCCAGAGCAAGCGCTGCTCAGAAATGACTGATTATTTACATGGAGTCTGGTGGGTTTAGCCAACGTAATTTCGGACTTTTTTTAAAAAAAGGAATCTTAATCTTTAACAGAAAAGTCGACCTCCTTAGAAATCTTAGACTTAGAATGTTAATCTGAGTCTGTCAGTAGCAAAACATGCACTTTTATTAACGTAAATACAAGCTGGACAATTATCCTATTAACTTACATTGTAGTTTGTTTCTCTGCTGCCGACTGCAGTAATGTCATTTAATAATGCATCAATGTCAAAGGAAAATATTCCCTCAATAGTTTTTATTGTATCCGATACTCAATGAGCTGTTGCAGGAAGAAGCCTGGGGGGCTCAGTCTAGCGTCACCGTTTTAAGTTTTACAAAAATAAAATCATGACGTGTTTTGGAGGGATACGCTTCTGAGCTGAAAATGTCACCTTAGTTTAATATGGTCCCCTTAGTTTAAGCTATATTATACTTTATTAATCATGCAATGAGAAGTAAGCCTGTTTTCAAATTAAGGTCAGGGCCACTATGTCATGTATGTATGGTAAGTGTAAATTGTTGTGTTTTCAGTCTATTGTTTGCAATTAAGTATGTTATTTACATAGAAACATGTACAAATAAGTGCAGATATAATGAGAGGGTGACATCACATAAGTCCCACAGTAAAACAGGCAAGTGAAAGGAATGCCTTTGTCCTCAACATCCTTGTAAATGGGTAGACAAAACTACATCTGGAACAGACAACATTTTAGATTAGATTTTGATCTCAGTTTGAAGTTAGACAGCTATTAAAGTGTAATGTTACCTTGGCACATAGAGTTGTGTGCTCTGGACTGAAACTGTGAGTGATATCTCCATCCAGGGAAATGTGCTGTGAGATCTATGGACCATGAGAGCTTAAAGCTGGAGCTCTCCATCCAGAAATGCAGACCTATATATACATGTACAAATGGAGTGATATCACAAGTGAAGGGGCTGCTGCTGTCCGTGAACAGGCGCCCCAAGCATTTGGGGGTCTGGTGCCTTGCTGTCACCTCTCCAGTCCACACTCTGTACTTGGGGACTTGGGGGCAGTTCAAGTCCCCATGTACCACATGGGGACATGAACCACAAACCTCTGGTTCCCAAGCCAGTTCCCTACAGATTAAGCTTCTGCCACCCCCTATTGTATTTTAAAACAAATATGACCATAATTTACAAAGTTAGCATCATTCTGACTTAAAGAAGACTTGAAAATAGCGGTTGACGCCATAACCAACTATGAAAATGTTTTTGAGGTAACAAATCAAGTGAAAAGGAACATGATTTCCCCATGGACTTCATTATTGAAACAGACTTCTTTTTCTAATGAATGGAGTTCTGTCAGGTCCCTTAAGTCAAGAACACACAGACAACAATAAAATGATTTAAGAAGTTTTATTGAATAAATTGCAATTCAAGTTGATAAAATTCCAAATTAAATTGTTGGTGGTATGGCTCTGTTCAGGGAGTCCTCTGAAACTTTCATGAGCACCATGAAATAGCCGAGAGTCAGATGACAGCAGCAGCATTAGGGGATGCTCACACAGTTTAAGACTGGGAGAAAAGGCAAGCCCGTGGGCAGAGGTACAGCAGTCGCCAGGGAACTTCTGGGAATGAACTCCTGGGTGGTGTCATCTCACTGAGGCCGGTGCCGGTGGTGCCACTGGTCAGAGACAGTGGAGACCGCTGAAGCTGAAATGAACACTGATGGAGCAGAGATTAGTTTCGATGAAGGTCTGATGGTGGAGTCGTATCAGGGAAGATTGAATATCAGACTCCGCTGGGTAACCTGCAGGAGATGCATTTAGGAACATGGCTACCGGCCCATTTTGGGACAATAGGCCTGCCAGCCGCCTCGAGATTTTTACGTTTCTGAACTTGCTTTTTCCTGGAGGACTGGGGAGGAGGCACGGCCAGAATGTCAACCGGCGGAACAATCAGAGAGTCACAGATAAGAACAAATAAATCCTCGTGAGATGCGCCATTCGGAGGCTTGATAATGTTCAAGAAAAAGGTTTCCATTATCTTGGTTACAGGCCAATCGCCAATATAGGGATGATCAAAGGTTTTACTCGCCAACTGCCGGGAGCTTCGATGGACGGAGGCGTTATCATCCTGGGGAGAGGCATCCTGCCCCAGGTCTGGTTGAATCGGCAATGGCTAGGTGTCATCAAAGGAGTGGATTTGCCAGGGATCCTCCTCAACAGCGGAGGAAGTCATGGCCATCAGCAGGGTGATTAGGACCAGATGTTTGGAGCAAATGAGCTTTGATGTGCGGATGGAACAGGTTACAGTTAGGAACAAACTGAATATGCTTTAAAGAGGGCGCCCTGTTTGAACGTAGCCATTAAACAGTGAGGGGAGTTGCCCAGCCGATCCCGATCAGCTGATGCAGCTCAGCTGGTGTAGGTCAGCTGATGAGAGAGTGTTGTTGGCCAGCGTTAGCAGCGTCTTGATTACTTAGCCTGCCAGAACTGACGCTAATGCTCAATTTGCGTTATTGCTAGAAATTAGATAGAATGCAGTTTTAAGGCACCTTTCACGCTGGCTTCACTTTTCAGGCCCGGAAGCTTTGTCCATTGTTTTTTACAGGCTATGCTAAAATGATAATTTAATATACATGGTTGTCAGTACAAATGCACCAGTGCGTAGGTGTGACATGGCTTCCTGCTTGGATGCTTGGCCCTCTAGTCAGAGTACATGCTGCTTACAGTGGCTGACCCAGCTGATATGTTTTTTTTTTGGATTTGGAGTGCCGGGGCAGCTCCATATATCTCACAGCACATATCTCAGGTTGGATACATCACTCTTGGTTTCAGTCCAGAGCACACAACTCTATGTCCCCGCCAAGGTGACATTACACTTTAGAAATAATAGCTATCAAACTTCAAACTGAGATCCATCTTAATCTGAAATGTTTGACTGTTCCAGAGGTAGAATAATTCATCTGTCCATTTACAGTATATTGAGGACAATGGCATTCCTTCTACTAATCTGTTTTAATGTGTGGTGTATGTGATGTTCTTATATGTCACCCTGTCATTCAGCACTTTTCTTTTACATGTTTTATGTGAATAACTTACTTTATTGAAAACAAGAGACTGAAAACACAACAATTAACACTCACCATACATTCTGACATAGTGGTGCTGGCCTTTATTTAAAATCAGGTTTACAGTTGCTTATACGCCTTTAGTTCACATTTACCTTGTTATTAATTTTATTAGATTTCAGTAGAACATTTCACTATTTACTGCTCTGCGCACATTAATTTAGCTTTTAATTGATTTGATGCTGTTTGCCATTCGTAAAAACCTCGTCCTCGTTTACTTATTTGTCAACTCCGCAGGTAACGTCATCTACACTTATGTGGCGTCACGCTCATCGTCTGTAAATCAATCATGTCAAAACATGCACATGCGGTTGCATGACGCTGTGTTACCATGTTTCTGTTAAAACCTCAATGTTGTAGTCCATGATCCATTCATGAATGGCGATCCTCATCCGAAGTTCATTTTGTTTGCTATCAGTCTGAAGCCCTGATACACCTGTATTTTGGCAAATGTGGTAAGTATACTTCAACAAATTTTACTTTGACAGACAAAGCACAAACATATATCTCTAACCAATCCACAGAAGCAATTAAAAACAATCACCACTGTAGATGTTTCTATGGCTACTTAGATTTCAGTATTTTCCTGTGCTAATAGAAATAATCACTCATTAAAATTCAAACTATAAAAATTTTAAAGGCAAGTTTACTTTTTTGACTGTTGGTGATGCTGAGAATAGCTCATGGAGCATTCAGAATTGAAAAGACTCCTGTAGGAAGAATATATGTGCTTATTAGATTTTAATATATTCTGCCCATTAGATTTTTTACAAGGGCAAATTTTGGCCCAATATTGGTCCCAGAGGAACCAAGTGATCCTTGTTTAAAACCATGAATTTTAAATGCAAATTTCTTAGAAATCGGAAAAGTTGTTTTGGGTCTTGCAACTAAACAGAGCGCAAACAGATGGGCAGACTGCCCAACATTGATTGACATTGCAACCCCTACGGCCCCACCAACCATATCTTCAAAATAAGACCATATTAATGACATGACAAGGTTGTATTGTTTTATTTTGAGGGCAATATCTTCTACGAAAAATTTCAAAGTTTGTATTGAAAGGATGGGGATTAAACTTGACATTGATTTTAGTATGATTCTCATCTTTTCCATTTTTTGTTAAAATAGACCTCTGACTCAGCTAACACACACACACACACACACACACACACACACACACACACACACACACACACACACACACACCACACACACACACACACACACACAATCTCTTCTTTATTTGTTCTCTATTACTTTGTTAAAACAAGAAGAGCAGACAAGAGTGTACAATTGACTGCTAGGCATTCATGTTCCTTTGAAGAACTTGTTAACAATTACTATGAAAAGTAATGACAAGCTGAGTAAACAGCACATGGAGATGGACTCTGAAACACAGTTAAACCAATAGACAACGAAATTTGCAAAAATGACATATTGTTTTGATGACTTTTAATAGTAGTAGTAGTAATAATATATAATTGCAAATAGTTGTTAAACAAGAATTTGTCCTAACAGTGTCCAACATTTTATTTCATGTTTTTTTTAAACATGATAAAACAATCTAAAGCTGCAAAGATGAATCAATTAATTGATTAGTTGTCAACTATTAAATTAATCGCAAACTATATTGATAATCGATTAACCGGTATGAGTCATTTTTTTAAATTCTCTGATTCCAGCTCCTTAAATGTGAATGTTTTCTAGTTTCTTCAGTCCTCTGTGACAGTAAACTGAATATCTGTAAGTCGTGGACAAAATGAAACATTTGAGGACGTCACCTAATCGACTTTATTTTTTTTTGACCAAGCAACCAATCGAATAATCGAGAAAATAATTGTTAGCTGCAGCCCTACAAAAATCACTGTCCAAAAGCAAGAAAATACAAAATAACACCTCAACTTGGCAAAACATACCACGGTTTGTATGCCAATTGCAGCGGTGCTTCAAGCATTTATTCAACTTGTTCTGTGATTCCAGACATTATTTATTGTTATTTAAATAGCAATCTCAATGACATGGGACCAAATAGCATAGCGAGTTGTTTCAAGAGCCTTGTTGCTTACCTTAATTTTCCCAGTCAAGTATGTTGCACAACACCAAGGTCTTGGATTAGAGATAAGTGGTATCAAAGTTAGTTCAATAGTCAATATGATTTTATTATAAATCAAGACTGCCTGATGCTTTTTAAACTGAATCATAAAAAGCTTAAGTTATTGTTAGTGTTTTACAAAGCTGTTCTTTAAATCAAGTGACTTTGCCAGTCCTTGATTATGAAGCTGTTTTGATGAATGTTTTGCAGTTACAGTTTTTTGCGATTGCTAAACGTCAGTGAGCACAACTGGAGACAAACTGACTACAGTCTGCAGAGCAGCAGTTCATTCGGACCAAACTGTTGTCCGTTTTTCATACCTTGAACACAGTTTCAAAACTCAAACACCTATCGGGGGAACAGAACATTGGATCTCTGCTATGGATCTATCAAGGGTGCCTATAAGTCTGTTGCGGGTCCTCCTATAGGATTTTCTGACCATAACGTGGTGCATCTTCTCCCCACATGCAGATTTGTGCTGCATAGCAACAAAGTGCAGTCACGTGTGGTGCAGGTGTGGAATGAGGAGAGCATTTTGGCCCTACAGGGCTCTTTTTACTGTACCGACTGTTCCACTTTTTAAAACTACAATGAGGAATTGACTGATGAAGTATGCAATTATATCTCCTTCTGTGTGAACAGTGTGATTCCAACTAAGACCGTTGTTACCTATCCCAACAATAAGCCCTGGATATCTAAAGAACTGAAACATCTGTTAAGGAAAAAGAGGACTGTTTTCAATAGTGGTGACAAAAGTGAATATAGGAAGGATGTGAGAGCTGAAATAGTAAAGGCTAAACTTCAGTATAAAAGATCTGAGTGTGATCTCAGATCTGTGTGGAATGGCATGAAACTGATGACAGGTCTACACAAAGGCACTGGCACTGTGTCCTCAAATGGTTTTAATTCTGATGTTCAGCTAGCAAATGAATTAAAAAGCTTTTATATGAGATTTTCTAACAGTGATTTAATGTGAAAATCTGTCAAATGAGTGAGAATTTGGTCTGTGATTCTCCTGTTTTTGATTTTCATATTGACGTAACCAAGGTCAAATCATTATTTGAACAAACTAACGTTCGAAAAAGTCCCGGCCCTGACAACATTAGTGGTTGAATCCTTAAGTCTTGTGCTAGTCAGTTAAGTGAGATCTTTAAAGTGATTTCCACTCAATCACTCCAGACGCATACAGTTCCAAAGATGTGGAAACATTCTACAATCATTCCTGTAGCTAAGTTTAGGAACACTTAGGTCTTAAATGACTTTCGATCTGTAGCTCTCACCTCATTGGTGATGAAGACTTTTTGAGAGGTTGGTTAAGCAGGAGTTACTAAACCAGGTGGAGGAATAGTTAGACCCTCTCCAGTTTGCTTATAGGGCTGGCAGAGGTATTGAGGATGCAAAACTTCCATTGTTAAAATCCCTTTACCAATATCTATACTCCTCAAAAACTCATGCTAGGCTCCATTTTTTGGACGAAAGCACAGTGGGACAAGCAGGTGAGAGACTACAAGGAAATAAAGATGAAGCTAATGGAGGGTGCTAATGTGTGCATTTATTAAGCCCGCCGTCTTCTCTCCTGGCCCAATCTGCCCCTTTGCACGGCTCCCCAGGTCCCCAAGGAGTGAGTAATTCCTCACTATAAGTAATGCACCTCATCTTGGGACTTAATAAACCGCCATATGGAGCCCTTCATTGTGGTGACAAGTAGAATGGAGAGAGTCTGCTAGCCTTGGATGCTTCTTTTAGAATGCTTGGACACTTCTTTTATTTATATATACTGTATATATGCTGTATATATATATATATACAATGTATATGTATGAATATATACTGTGTGTGTGTATATATATATATATATATATATATATATATATATAGGATGTGCCTGAGGCCTAAAACATTCACTGCCAATGACTAGTTTACCAGTGTTTAAGCCCCCAATGTCTCCTACCAGCCAGTGCTCCCTGAAGATAAAGATAGTGTTAGGGCTGGGTTAGGGTTAGGTGCCTTGAAGTCAAAGGTCGCGAATTTCAAAAAAAAAAAAATTATCAAAAAAATAAAAATATTAAAAAAATAATTATGGCATTGCAGTAGACAGTCAGTCCTGTGGTATATAATGTGCCATTTAAAGTGCAGTGCTTTGGCCTAAATATGTGCGCTAATGTTTTGTTAATTAGAACACAAAGTACAGCTGACACTGATTATAAACCAAAGTATTCAATAGGGCTTATCCTCTGGGAAATATAACGACAGTCCTTAGAGTAGATATAGAGATATTTCACTGGAAACCATGATATTCATGGCAACACATCTAAAAGTTATTGAGATATTTCAGTCTGGACCAAACTGATTGACTGACACCACTATGGACCGACAGACTGGCATTGCCATCTCCTGGAGCCATACTAGCTTGAATAATAAACACAAGGCTTCCGTTGTAGTTTATTTGAAGGTTGTATGAGTTGTGTGTTATTATTTAATTATGAAAGCCTGTAAGTGTGCCTCATGCTGCTGGTGCCATAATCTCTCGTGAGCCTGTTTTTTGCAATTATAAAGCAAATAATGTCCCGGTCTAAAATTGGGCCGTTAAGGGGCCAGGGGCAAATTTTTGTCCCAGTCTGCTCCTGCCAGTAAGCCGATGCAATACAATCTAAGAAGGACAGTTTGAGTTAACAATTTATTTCTAGTACCTATCTTGATCAGATGTCACATAGTGCTTTACTATTAAAGACAAACGCAAAACATAAAATACAGACACTGAAATCATGTTTTTTGTCAGGAGCCTTCTGCCAACTCAATTATCTCATTGAATGGATAAGAGTGTTTTTTCAGTATTACTGTCTTTCTGGACATGGCCCGTGCCTCCAAAATAAAGTGGTTGATGATCTGGCTAAACTGTTTGCAATCTATTCGATCATCTGACCGCTCAAATATCTTTTTTCTTTCTTGTTATCATAGATAAACTGATAGAAATGATCGTCAAAATACAAAAAAATAAGTTGTTATGAACTGCAATTGTTCTTTGATATGCAGACTCTCTTGTACAGCAGATTGTGTTGAATCTGAAACTATTTTGAAACAACATCATTAGGCATGCTTCTTTATTCTCAACCTGTTAGTATTAAGTTGTTGTGTAGCATACTGTTTGTTAAAGCTGCTGCTCCCATAACAACTATAAATCACTCCTCACTGCAAGGTGAAAATCTTAATAAAAATCAACACTCAGATCCCTGATCAGGGGTGACTGATGAGAGCTTAGAAAGCTTTATGGAGGCATTGATCACCTCTTTCGTGATCCTGTCTGCCCTTTTTTTCCAGTAAACCACTCCTGCTGCTGCCACTATGCACTGGCAAGACCTGTTTGTTGTAAGCCGCCTTTGACAAGCACACTCCAAGTTTCTGGAAAATTGTAGTGCCTTTTTCACCTGTGCTGTAAAAAAACCTGCAGCCTGGTGGTGTAGCAATAACACATTCAACGAGTAAGAATTTTAAGTAAGAGTAAGAAATTTTAAAATGTTACGTCAAGGGTCCTGACCAAGCGTCACTATTTGACAAGTTGGGAGGAAAAATGTGTTGGTGGGAAAGCAAAGAAGCAACCATCAAAAGGCACAATTACAGGATTTCTAAACCGAGTCATTCTTCTGACATGTCACCTTGTGTAAACATAGTCTGTATCTTGTCTCTGCAGGTCCACAACTTCTTTTAATGTATTTTTACAATGTGTCTCTCTCTTTGTGTGTGTGCTTGTGTTTGTGTGTGTGTGCTTGTGTGTGTGACTGTGTGTTTAGTGTTCAATCACTGGAAGGCTGTGAAATCCTTCTGGGCCCAGAGGTGATGTATGCTCCTCCGGGCCTGGACCTTGCCTGCCCAGTGGCCATGACCATCGCTCACTGTGCCGAGGTGGACACAGAGAACTGGAACATCCAGCTCAAGAGGAAAACACAGGACAGCAAATGGGAGGTGAGAGCTGCAGGCCCACATATGTCAACTTCAGTACAGCCCATCAAGATCTTTGCTTGACTCAGACATTGTGCTTCGCTGTCTTTTGTTGTCTTTTTCCTCAATGGCTTTATTATTCTTTGTAGCTAAATGACACCAGGAATAAAGGCAGGGAAAACCCATCAATGTTGCCACTGCTTATGATTACATTGCAAATCATTCTACACCTCAAAGGTTAGACTATAAATGAAACTGAAGTTCAGATTTTGTAGAAAAAGTACACCAAAAAAGAACAGTGACAGCATAAAAGTAAAAAGGTATATGCACTAATATCCATAAGTCTCACCATATTTCAGGCTGTAATCAATGCATGGCTCCATAAACAACAATAGCTAACCCTTGGTTTTTACCTGATCAGTATTTAGATATATAACCTTTATCCACCCACTGACCACCTGTCTTACAGTATGTCTGTAAGAAATACAGTATGGGACCACCATATTGTGTAGTTGTTTACATGGCACTCAAAACAGCATGTTGTTCTGTGCAACTGCAGCAACATCTGGATCGAGCAACTTGGTAAAAAATAAAGCCTATAATGCCAAGATGACAAAAGAAAGAAAAAACTAAACCAAATCAGAAATCCAAACAAGTAGCAGCGGACCTGTATACCTGTATGTTTTTCTTCTAGTATGCCCATCTGTTTCTTTATTAGCTTATGCAATTACAGCAAATATCTCAACCAGCGGGTCGATATTTTGTTTATTTTGTTGTAAACCTGCACTAATCAATATTTGTCATATTAACAATGGTTGAAATTACCATGTATAGTGTGAAAGGAATTGCTTATAGTGACAAAACTACATAAGGCCTGCACGATAATGGAAAAATCTGACATTGCAATATTTTTTTCCCCTGCGATATACAGTATATTGCGGTAACAAAAAGAAAGAAGTAATTTTTAAAAGATGACAAATAGCTCAATTTAGAAATGATAAATTACTCTCGACTACTGCAGTGATTTTGTAGGTGAGTGCATCTACATTGAAGAAAAAATTTAAAAAGGATCTTTTCTAATGTGAACCATTCTTTGTTGAACTTTAATGCTTTACACCAAAGCAAGTCAGCGCTGTGACTAACTTCTTCTCTTCTGAAGTGGTTTTGGAGAGGGAAATTAGGTAGCAATACGCTGGTTGACTAGCATGACACCATTATATTGATGTAATAATCAATCCAGGCTAACGTGAATGACAGTGACTGCATGTTGCTTCCTCTAAATTTCAGGTTGGGGTCGACTAGCGGGGCCAGTTTGATGAATTGATCAGAACTGCATGTCGCGCGCACTAGCAACAAACTCTGTGTATTCAAGAACCATTAAATCAGTATAAATTACGTTAGATCAGACACAGACTCCTGTAGTAGATTAGTGTTACCTTTCCAGTGTCGCGGCTCCGAATTGTAACGTTAGTTGGGACAGACGGACCACTTGTTTCTTTAGGCCAACTATATTAGCTTTAGCCTGGCTGGTAGCAGCTTTCTGCGGGGGGAAATGGCCGGGAGACCTTGTGATTATGTTGCATTAATCAGGTGATTTAGTTTGTATTTGCAGCAAATATAAAACACTGACTATTATCCCATAACAATAAAACCCTGTCAGACTAATGTCGCACACACGTTGGCCACATGGCCACCTGTCTTAAAGGGGAAGGGTCGGACGGTAATAATCCTGTAAAAGGAGAACGGTGGAAGTTTTCTATCAAGCAGCAAAAAAGGATTAGCGTCAGCATCACAACGTCCTGCGATGTGCACATCGCGATGTCGATGCTAAAACACAATATCGTTCAGCCCTATAAGGGATTATATGGAGCGAGGCGGTAGTTAGCAAATACAACCACGACAGGTTGATGCAGGACCCCAATGCGAAGTGGAGGGGTCTTGAATCTTCTCGCTTTTATCCCACTTGTTACATGGCTACTTACTAAGTCAATCAATAATTTGACACTAAATATTGATTTAAAAAGGATTTTATTGATTTAAAAACTATTGAATTGCTTCCGCGAAAGAAAAATAGTTCCATCTCTACGTTTGGATCTCTCTGCATCCAAAGCAACATAAACTCTGTACTGTATGCTGTACTCTGTTTCATGCAACCCTCTGTCTGTCACACCACAGTATCTCCCCCTCCTTGCTTGACATCAGACTGGTGTTTGTACCAAACGTGTTCCAGTGACGAGCTCCAAACAAGCTGGAAACAAACTGTTTGCAACCAATACATTTCTGGCAAAAGCCTGCTATATTGTAACGTCAAAATGAGTCAGGCTGTGATGGGGTGCTGCCCTGCTGTTGATAACTAGGCGGACAGATTCCTTCAACCAGCTTGCTGTTTTAATCGCTGTGGGTTGACACAACAGGTGTGTGCATATTTATCTGATTTGATTATCTCAATGTGAAATGCATCAGAATGCCAGTATTTTCTTCTTGCCAGTATGGCAGCTTGATGTATTCGAACATCAAGATCGGTTGTCTTAGTTTCCCTATATATTTTTTTGTACTCTTCCATATAGTATGTAACAGACGTCACTCAGTGTAGATCAGTGACATTTGTACATGGACGTTAAAGTTATGTTCCTTGACATAAGATGCCATGGGTTGTTGACTCTGTTATCTCCTTCTATTTGCTGACTTTTATATATGGGCTTTATGTGGTAAAAGGTCCTGTTAGTCACAATGACATTTGTCAGGTGAGTTATGTTTGAGCCATAAAAGACTACTGGGGCTTTGTGGGTTGGTTGTTCATTGATTCCGCCTTATGCTGTCTGTGGGTTCAGAGGGTGACATAATGCCACATGAAGGCAACACTGCTGATCCGGCAGGAGGATATTAAAGAAACAATTGCAGCGTGTAATGGCCAAGAAGAGGCATGTCATTCAGTAGGGAAGTGGTGGTGGTTTGTAGGGCAGCATCGATTTCTGGATCAGGAAAGACATGGCATGGTGAATTTAGATGTGAAGAAATCAGGAGTAGAGTCATAGAGATTGTTTCTCTGCTGACCACATCTCTCCAAATGCCTCCTCGAACATCTCCCAACCCCCACTACACGTTTAACATCAATACACACACACACACACACACACACACACACACACACACACACACACACAAACATCCATGGACACCATCAACACCACACTAACGCAATATTTTGTGTTTCTTTGTAGCTTCATTCTAATGCTTGGAACAGGACACGTTTGTTTTTTCCAGCCCTTTATGTGTTCCAACAATGTACCCTTTTTCTTTTTTCCCCCTCCAGCGTAGAATATTGTTCTTAGTGGTCTGGATGAAGTTCCAACAGCTTAATCCCAGACCTAAATACATTACAAGCCCAATCACTGTTGTCACTTTGCATTATTTGCTTTTGAGCAATAGCTAGCCTAGCAAGATGATACCAAAAGGGGGGGGGGGAGATGAATATTGAAGAGAATATTGGTGGCACTTCAAAGTTCACCACGGTAATAACATGGTAATAGTGGGGTAACAGTATGAAAATGAAGAGGTAATATAATACCTTGTAATTACCAAGGTAATAACAGGGTACTAAATCACAGTAATACGATGTAATACTGGGGTAATGAGGTGATAAAAAGGTAACAGATATAAAATGCAATTACCAAGGTAATAACTAGGAATGGTTCAATGATAACAATATGTACAGTATATCTGGGTAGTTGTAATATAGTTGTATTAATATTGTAATAACATGAAAATTATGAAATTCATTCACCCTTTATGTTCCAAATATTTCCCTTTTGCTTCAATGTAATACTTTACAAATTACATGTTTAATCTTGTGTCTTCTTACCTGGAAACACGTCCGGTAGTTTCTGTGTAATAACCATGAATAAGTGGTGCAAAATGCAAAACTGCCTGTTTCTATTTAACTACATGGTGCAGAGATTACCTGATAACACGTCTGGTATTTTCTGTGTAATAACCATAAATCAGTGGCAAAAAATGCAAAACTGCCTGTTTCTACTTAATTACATGGTAATACTACAATTACAATGGTGCAGAGATAACCTGGAAATGCTTCTGGTAGTTTCCAGGTAATCTCTTTCCCTCGTTTGTTCCAAAATTACCTTGTAATGTCTCTTGTCCTGCACCCACGTAACCCTGTGCAATCTGACCAGCAGCTAAACACCTTCCACCATCAAGCACTGGAGACTGGGATCATCGTAACATTGTTTTGTTTGACTTAGAAAGGGTGAAACTGGGATGAAACACAATGACCAGTCACTTAGATATTAATGAGTCACAGACATTATACAATGATAATTGTAAAAACAACATAACTACACAACACTGTAATGTGGTAGGATATAAAGTAGGCTAGCTAACATGTAAGATGAAATAAAGGAAATACAAAATGTATTGTTATACAGTGTGCATAGTCTAACCTATATTGTTTATCTAAATAATCTAAAATATACTTACATATGGCACAACCCCGAAAAAAAAGTGGCAAACAAGCTTACTGAAACATACCGTCAGTCTAACATGAGCTATTAATCATCATCAAAAATATACATATTGCACATAAAACCTTCTGACTATAATTAACAGAGCTACCAGAACAGTATGTCAGCCTCTATTTCACATAAAGAGAATGCTACCAAAGGCATGTAACGTCGAAGATTGAAGCGGATAGTATGGATAGATGATAACACAAACCATGAGGCTTAAAGTGTTATTGTCCTGGGTGCAATTAGCTCCCCCCCTTTTGAAACCAGTCGTCCATCACAAAATGCTCAAAGCAGACACTTTTTTTTTTTACATGTTTTTGATGTGTGAGCATAGTGAGAATTGTGCCATACTGTAGCCTCACTTGCTCCCATTTGTTCACTATAAAACATTATTATACGGTAGCACTCCCATCGTATCTATATTTTTCACCCATGGTAATCAGTGTTGGTACAAAAGTAACACAATTAAAGTAATATATTGCTTGTTGCATTGTTGTTATTATTAATACAATTTTGGTAATATTATAACTGTTACAATCTCAGTAATGGCGAGTTACATCGCAATTTAACCCAAAAGGAAGTGGTGTTTTGTATTTTTAAGAATTCACCAACATTGCAAAATGGCATTTGGCACCAGAAAAAAAAGATCTGTGAGTAAAAGAACAACGTTATTTCCTGTTTCTGGTATTTGATGGTTGTAGTGACTGCAGAGACTGATTCGCGAGATGGACACACTCCCATTATTTTATTTCGTTATTACGCTGCCTTAAAGCAAGATGCTGTCCCGTGTCTTACCCAGTGGTCAGAGCCAGAACCCAATAAGAACAACATCTGTGTCCCAACATGTAACGGTATTGCGGTTGATCCCGTTGTGAAATTCACAAGCTACCTGCCAAGTGATGGCCTACTTCTGTGGTTATTTTGGTGAAAGTAACTCAAACATAATGCAAACATTTTCTAAGATTATTGTAACTGAACCACTCAACCACAGATTTCAACTCCCCATTTAATTCAGAGTTTAACAACATTGTAGGTGCCGACGTGTATACTCTATATAAATCATCTGCATACACTGACATCTTGGTATATTTTAAAACACATCTTCCTGTTTTAATCCGATCATCTGAACAGAACCTATTTGAGACAAGGGATTGCCGTGCAGCATAGGTTACCATGTTGATTTAAAGTTAGTTAGTTTCAGGATACCAAAGTCAAGCCAAAAGGTTAACCCATTATTACAGGGTGCTTCTCCATACATAACACACAGACATCAGATGGATGCCAAAACATAGAAACAGAAGTTGCTCTCTTCCCTTATTTGTTTTATGTTCTTCTATGTCCGTCTTTGTAAGATACAAACCTTGTTGACTCTCTTCAGGTCATTCGGTCAGAGATTAATGTTGTTTTGAAGAGCTCCTTTGCCGACATCTTGTATGCTTGTTTGTCTCACCACTTTCTGTCAGTTTGAATATATTCTTCCTCCTCCTTTGAGTTCAAGCTCATGTTTACCTAACCTTGCCTTTTATACGCATTCTGGGTTTGCTATTTTGTGACAAAAAAAGGATTTCTTTTCAGTGTAAGAGGGCAATTTCTCAAGATGTACCAGTGTTGCAAATGAGAAAGTGAAGGAGACCGGAGGGAATATGAATGAATACAGTCCTGTCTCTTTGAGAGTTCACTCTATTATTAAAAGGGTGCAGAGATCCTCAGAGCTTCTTGCTTCAAAATAGCTACTTACCAATGAGGTCTAACTTAAAGTTAGAGAGAGGAGGGTTTTGACAGTGCATAATACCTGCAAATGCAGCGTGCATTATTAGATTAAAATACCCTTATTTCAGCTGTCATTTGAATACACACTACCCAGACAACACTCTTCAGGACTCCTAGCCACAGTATATTGTTAGCAGTGCCATATTGTAGTGTGTAAACTGTCCTTTTGAGGATGTAAAAAGCATGTACAAAATGCATAGTAAGTGCATAACAAGTATCCACAGATGGAATCCAAACACCTGATATGAAAGTTTCATTTCTCACTTCATGCTGCATCCCATTGAGAGATACAGTACCAGTATTTGCCGACAGAAAATAAATTAGCCTCAGTGTAATGTGTGTATTTGAAAGGAGAAAGACATGAGGCTGATATACTGTGAGATGAAAAGGACAAGTGTAGCTGGTGTCCTAAAAACAACACGAAGTTAGATATTGTATTTCCATGTTATTTCTATGTTAGGATTATGAGATAAATCAATAAATTATAAAGCGTGTGGCGGTTACGTCGGTGTTCTAATGCAACCCAGCAGTGAGTGAACAGGTGGGTGTGCTGTCTTGCAGACGATGATGGCTGATAAGAGGACTTTTGATTGCCATACTGCGAGTTAACTTGTAATTATTTGTGAGGGAATACATACTGCTCCTCAGGCTGTGCTTTAGCATGCTGTTTGGTCTCATAGCTCCTCATTAAATTGTATAATCACATGTAATTCATGGATTATAACTGCTTGCTATGGGGCTTGCAACATACTGTATGACCATATTGTGAGATGATGAATGATTGTTGCACTTTGCCTTTCTCTGCCAGGTGTATGTATCTCTGTATGTATGTATGTATGTTTGTATTCTTGGGATGTTAAGCAAAATGTATTAAAAAATGTAAATTAACAATGAAGTTTGTAGGGGTGATCCGAGTATCCGGCTGAAACGAGTATCCGGTACGGATAAAGCACTTTTGCCGAGTACAAGTATTATACGAGTAATATGAGTCAATATCCGTGCTCAGATTGAATAAAACTCCTCAACTGGCCGCGCAGCGTTCTGTGATGGTCACAGCACCCGCCCCCCCCCGCCTACAAACCCGCTCGGATCTATCACACACACACAGAACAAGGAGAAATGCGCTCCCTTGGCCTCTCTCTCTCTCTCTCTCTCTCTCTCTCTCTCTCTCTCTCTCGCTCCCGCTCCCGCTCCGTCAGTCAATCGGGTCTGCGGATCTGTTCCGTTAACGTTTAGGGTTTCTTTAGCTTTAGGTTTGTTTTTAACTTCGGTTTTTCTGGTGAACGTGGGTTTCAGACGTGCTGCTCGGTTTAAATGAAACTCCCGTTGCGTCTCTGCCATCGGAGATTTTTTTTTTTACTGTCAGCTGCCCCCTCTCTCTCTGTGTCTCTCCCTTACACACACACACACACACACACACACACACACACACACACACACACACATACCTGGTGTGGAAATAAAAAAAAAAAAAAGAACCAAAAAAAAAAAATCACACTGATCATAAAAAAATAAAAAGTTTAAAAAAGAAAGTTATATTGAGTATGAAAACTCTTGTTCATTACATTTTACTTCATAATTGCAACCGCATGTGTTGTATTTATTGTTGCAAAACGTTCTGTATATAGTTTGTGTGTTACCATGACAACACCAATGATCTGAAGCTCGATGCTGTCATGTAAATAGTTTTCAAATCAGCAATAAATATAACAATTTTTGATCAACTCATATCAATTGCATGCTTGAATAACATACTGGTTAAAGCCCCGCACATTTCAAGACAACCCGACCCACTTACGGGTTAAATCTGACCACTTCCGGTTTAGGCCCCACCCAGTCCGAGTACGGATCCGGATACAGATAATTCATGTGGTAAACAGATACAGATACAGATAATGCTGTACTCGCTCATCCCTAAAAGTTTGTCTTATCTTTATCCTTATGCAGAAGAACATCACCTTTTAGCTTCAAAGTAGGTTAAAAAGAATCTGTAATAGTCATGTAGTGAATAGTTTTGCATTGCCAGACTTTACTCCAGAGGAGGGTCTGGCTAGTCCACACAGGAATCCAGAATGGGAGAAAGAAGTGCTCTTGTTTATTGACATTTCTTTAAATTCAATTCGATTTTATTTATAGTATCAATTCATAACAAGAGTTATCTCGAGACACTTTACAGATAGAGTAGGTGTAGACCACACTAGACCACATAATTTACAAGGATAGCTCTAGTAGTTCCCTCCAGAGCAAGCAGTGTGACAGTGGCAAGAAAAAAATCCCTTTTAGGAAGAAACCTCGGTCAGACCCACGCTCTAGGCAGTGTCTGACGGGCCGGTTGGGGTTAAAATGAATAGTGGCAATTACAGTCACAGTAAAAGACAATGGAACAGTGTGAAGAGATTTCTCTCTTCACTTTTAAGATGGCTCAAGAGATGACACGGGATACCAAGCTACTTTGTACAAAGGGCAACCTGCTGGGCTGAACACCCAAGAGAGAGTCGCGCCGAGGCAGTTCCTTGTTCCTTTATTTATAGGTTGATACAAACAATAATAGTGTGTGAGTGTGTAATCATGTGGTTGGGTTATAGGTTGATACAAACAGCATAGTGTGTGTGTGTGTGATGTGGTGTGGTTGGGCCTCCGTCCTTGGTTAGTGAGATACATGTTTCAATAAGAGAACGTGAGATACATGTTTCAACAAAAAGAACATTTTGTGAAATGCTTGCATAAGCTTTTAGGAGAACAGAGTGTGACAATCACCCATATATTGCTACAGAGCCAAGCAGTTGAATATAGTACATCAAATATATCTTATAACAAACAGTGACTAAAAATAGTAGTTTGTAGTAGTTTATGACATAGCAGGGCACTGTGCGGCATTACAAGGCACAGCAGAGTGTAGCAGGGCACCGCAGAGCATAGCAGGATGTAACATGGCATCGCAGGATGTGTAGCAGGACTACGGCAACAGCTGCAACCTTGATTTTGGAGCCTCCTTGATTCAAGGAAACATGCTGGGGGAAAAGAACATAAGGGCTCCGTGGAATGACTCCCAAGAGCTAGGTTAGTAACAATCACTTCTGGGACATGGATGCACACAAGTGGAAAGATAAAAGAGAGAGGAGCTCAGTGTGTCAAAGGAAGTCTCCTGGCAGTCTAAAACTATTACAGCATAACTATTCAATTCAATTCAATTCAATTTTATTTATAGTATCAATTCATAACAAGAATTATCTCAAGACACTTTACAGATAGACCACACTCCGGAATTTACAAGGACCCAACAGTTCTAGTTTCCTCCAGAGCAAGCAACAGTGCGACAGTGATTGAACTAAGAGAGACAGGGTAAAGAGAGGAGCCTGGTCTGGCTGTACTGCCCTGCCTCTCTCTAAATTTATATCTATTATTGATTATATGATAGATGAATGTGACAACTATGACAAGAAGCAGGTAGGCCGGGTTAGGCGGACGCTGTGACTCATCACTCCATAACTATAAGCTTTATCAAAGAGGAGAGTTTTAAGTGGTGACGGTGTCTGCCTCCCAAACCCAGACCGGAAAATTTTACAGACTCTAGGAACCACAAGTAACTCTGAATTCTGGGAGCATAGTGTTCTAGTGGGACAATAAGGCACTAAGAGCTCTTCAAGATAAGATGGTGCTTGACCATTTAGAGCTTTGTAGGTCATGAGAAGGATTTAAAATTCAATCCTGGATTTTACAGGAAGCTAATACAGGAGAAATATGATCTCTTTTCTTAGTTCTTGTCAGAACACGCAGTGCAGCATTCTGGTTCAGCTGGAGAGTCTTAAGGGACTTATTTGACCATCCTGATATCAAAGAATTACAGTAGTCCAGCCTGGAAGTAATGAATGCATGGACTAGTTTTTCAGCATTGTTTTGAGACAGGATGTTCCGAATTTTGGCAATGTTACAAAGATGAAAAAGGTTCTTGAGGTTTGTTTTAGATGGGCATTAAAGGATAAAAAGATAATCAAAGATAACTCCTAGATTTCTCACAGTAGTGCTGGAGGCCAGGGCAATACCATCTAGAGTAGCTATATCCCTAGATAGGGAAGTTTGGAGGTGTTTAGGGCCCAGCACAATAACGTCAGTTTTGTCTGAGTTTAACATCAGAAAAATGTAGGTCATCCAGGATTTTATATAATTTATACATGCAAGAAGTTTAGCTTACTGACTGGTTTTGTCTGGCTTGATTGATAAATATTATTGGGTGTGATTGGGTATACATTGAAATTGAATTTATTTGTTTGGAACTGAAATCCAATAAAAATATGATCATCAATGAAAATTCAACTCTCTATATATCTTCACATTCAGTTCTCACAATTCAAATTCAGTTCACAAAATTCAATTTCAAGTTACTGTGACAGACATCCGGATATTTAAAGGATGAAGGAAGAGCAATCGAGCGCAGATCAATGGGTATCTTTCGCACTCCCAAATCACACAAAATCCTATGCTTTGCCGGCTTGAACAAAACAATGGCGGATGTAAGCGGAGCAAAAGCAGAATTAGAGCGGCAGAATTAGAGCGGCATCGCTGACAGCGCGAAAATGTCTATGTAAGTATCTTTAATGTTTGCTGTACATTTTTTACATTAATGTAAAGCTAAACGATTTAATGCTGGTACAAATTGCTACTAATAATGAGGTAGATACATCACAAGCTGATGTTAGATACATCACAAGCTGATGTTATGTTATGTTATGATGTTACGCTAACTGAACCTTTCATTTAACATTAGGCTATTAGCCTTTTTACAGTTTTTTGTGCCATTTGTGTTTGTAAAGTTTAATGTCCGTTGGCATTTTCCTTTCTTTTTATATGCCATTACTCTACATGTGTAATGTTAGCAGAAATTTAGAAGTTGGTGTGTTTTTCAGTTGTAGCTGAGGATTCTAAGTAAATCTGCACCTTGTTTACTTTACTAGCAACATTAAATGAAAGCTAAAATGTATGAGTAGATTCCTACGTAAACAGTATAACGTAACATTACGTTATAGCATTCATAACAATAAACATCTTTTTCTTGTGTTTGCTGTCTTTTAACAGTGACTAAGGAACAAATGGGGGTGGTCACTAAGGATTGAAGCCACAGCAGCAAGTTGGCCCTGGTTTGTTAACATGAATGAGGCATTAGGGCAGTCTGCACCAATCTGATTGCCCCGATCCAAGAGGACAAACCAGGGCCAGGCGCTGCACTAGCATCGCCAGAAGGGAGAGATGAGGAGGAGGAGGAGAGGGAAAGCAAAAGACGAGAGCAGGGAGACAGAGGCCAAAGAGAGATGTTCAATAGATTATTTGCTATATTAGAGATTGGCATTAAAAAAAATGTGTCTTTAAGTTTTTAGGCTTGAATATTATATAAACTGTTCTCATTCATAGCATCTGCCTCCCTGTGTAGTCCTCAGAAGCATTTATCTCATTATGCCAATCCTGATTGGCTGGTGATCGAGTGTCCGCGTCACATGGGTGCATCCCCCTTCAAATAGCTTAGGCCACGACGCAGACACCATTATAAAACCTCTTCTCACTTCGAAGCAAATCTCTGTCATGCAGGCTAGCTAGCTTAACTTCCCACAGACCGGAGCTTAACTTCTCCATCGCTTCTAGCTGCCTTCGACAAGACTCTTTGGTCTCACCACAGACTGGAACGCTATCCGCCTAGCCATTATTTCTTTACGTTAGCACACCAGCTACTGCTCAGTATCTTTTCGTTTAGCCATCCTGCTAACAAAGATGTCTTCTAACGTCCCTCACACCAAAGGAAACAAAGACCCAGGGGCCCGACTTTGCCATTGTAGAAACAAAATTTTGAGCAGGGACACACACCAGGTCTGCTCGTGTTGCATCGGGCTGGAACACGCCCGCCTGGCCGTTAAAGCCCCTGGTTCATGCAGGCACTGTGCCTGCTTTACCATGAAGAACCTTTGCCGACGGCTAGCACGCAAAGCTAGCTTGTCGGAGAAGGACCCATTCCTGCCCAACACCGATTTGCTGACAGAGCCCCCAAGCTCCCCGTTGTGGCGTGGGCTGCCAGACAGGCGCGTCCCATCCAAGGGAAGTGGAGACTTTGTTGCAGAGACGGCTGGCCCTGTCCTCCATCCAAGTCACCCAAGCACACACTCATATTTTTCAACAGAATTAAAGCATGTTCCACTGTTGCATCCAGACATAATGTCGAGGGCGCAGTTAGAAACAATGTTCAAAAAAGCAATAAGCGGTTCGGTGGCTTTACCGCTCCAGGGAGAAGTCACGGCGCCTCTTGGGACATGGAATGCCATCGACCCCGTCAGTGTGCTAACACCTCGTGCATGCGCATTGTCGGCCACGGGTCACTCCCGAGTACCGCCACAAGATGGTCTCATAGCTCAGATGATGAGGGCACAGAGCGTAGGGGACACGATGGGGGCTTCCACTCCTCTCTCTTATCAGAGAGAGAGATGGGCAGCTCTCACAAATTCAGCCTGGGTACTGAGAACGATACCTTGGGGCCACAGGCTTCAGTTTGCTGTTGCCCCCCCTCACTTCTCGGGCATACTCTGTTCACAGGCCCGGGGGGAACCAGCTCATGTTCTACAGGAGGAAATTATCTCACTGTTAGAAAAGAGGGCGATATGTGTAGTGCCTCCCGAGCTGAGTCGGAGCGGCTTTTACTCCAGATATTTTCTGGTCCCCAAACGGGGAGGGAATGGAATTCGGCCAATCCTGGACCTGCGGGCTCTGAACAAATACCTCCAAAAATACAAGTCCAGGATGCTCACTTATGCGTCTCTGATTTGTCTGGTGCGCCAGGGCGACTGGTTCACATCTGTCGATCTGAGAGACGCGTATTTCCATATTGCGATCTATCCTCCGCACAGGAAATATCTGAGGTTTGCTTTTTGGGGTGTCTGTTACAAGTACAGAGCGCTTCCCTTTGGTCTGTCTCTGAGCCCAAGAGTGTTCGTGAGGTGTACCGAAGCAGCTGTAGCCCCGTTAAGGCGGCAGGGTCTCCATCCAGCTACCTATCTAGACGATTGGCTGCTTTTGGCACAGTCAGAGCAGGAGTCTGTGTCGCAAACGCTCATAAAACATCAATCTGGGTTTTATAATAATCACAGAAAAGAGTGTGCTTTCCCCAGTGCAAAATATAATATTTCTGGGGCTATCTCTGGACTCGGTGTCCTTCACAGCCTGCCTGTTGGTGGAGAGGGTGAAGGTTATCAGGGCTTGTCTTGCGCATTTTCAACTATGCGGGTCCGTTGCTTTCAGGATATGTCTGAGGTTACTGGGACTGATGGCAGCGGCTGTTCTGGTGATCCCACTAGGCCGCCTGTTTATGAGGGATTTCCAGTGTTGGGTGGCCTCCCTCAGGCTGGATCCTGTGCGTCATGGCGCACGGAGGGTAACGGTTACCGTGGTATGCTGAATGGCGCTGCGCCTTTGGAGGCATCCGGCTTTCCCGGCGCAGGGAGTATTCATGGGACAGAGGAGGGCCGTTTTGTGTGAGGCCTTTGGAGCGAGAGTTTCCGGCGCTGTCACATAAATTACCTTGACCTCTTGGCAGTGTTTCTCGCCCTGAGGCATTTCCCGCCGCTTCTCAGTGGACAACATATTCTGGTGAGAACGGACAACACGACAACAGTAGCCTGTATAAACCATCAGGGGGGCTTGCATTCCCGTCAGTTACACACGCTGCCAAGCAGATTGATACTGTGGAGCAGCAGGCACCTCCTGTCTCTGAGAGCGACACATGTCCCCGGGGCACGCCGCTGTACAGCAACTGGGCTCTGCACCCAGCCATTGTGAGGCACGTGTGGACCTGTTTGCATCGAAAGACAATGCACAATGTCTGCTGTTCTTCTCAATACGCAATCCAGGCGCGCCTCTCGGCGTGGACGTGCTCACGCACGCGTGGCTGTCGGTTTTCCTATGCACGTTCACTCCTCTGGCTCTGATACCCTCCACTCTGTCCAGGGTGAGACAGCACCAGAGCAGGATGATTCTAATAGCTCCACACTGGCCGGCAATGCACTGGCTGGCGGAGATATATCTACTCCTTTCAATTCAATTCAATTCAATTTTATTTATAGTATCAATTCATAACAAGCGTTATCTCAAGACTCTTTACAGATAGAGTAGGTCTAGACCACACTCCAGAATTTACAAGGACCCAACAGTTCTAGTAGTTTCCTCCAGAGCAAGCAACAGTGCGACAGTGGCGAGGAAAAACTTCCTTTTAGGCAAAAACCTCGGACAGACCCATGCTCTTGGTAGGCGGTGTCTGACGGGCCGGTTGGGGTTAGTGGAAATAACAAAAATAGAAATAATAGTAGTTTGTAGCAGTTCTTTGTAGCAGTTCATGGCATAGCAGGGCACTGTGCGGCATTACAAGGCACAGCAGGATGTAGCTGGGCACCGCAGAGTGTAGCAGATGAATATGGCACCGCAGAACGTGTAGCGGGACCATGGCGACAGCTGCTACCATGATTTTGGAGCATCCCTGATGTTAATAATTCTAAAGAATTAACCCTTTGGTTCGCTAACCACACTATAAGTTTCCAGATCTCAGACAGAAAACAGGAGACTGAAATTAAATAAAGTACCTGCCAGCAGGGGAAGCCTCAGAAACGTCTCATCAGACAGACCTGAGCAACTTCAGAGAAATTCCCCTGAAGCCAGTCTTTTTATTGATCAAAAAAGAATCAGGTTACATAGTGAGATTTATGGTGTGAGTGTGGTGTTTTCGGTGAAACAGTGGAGAGTATACGAGGGGATTTCACTCAAACTAGAAGCTACAGATTAACACATACATATTTGCATGTACTCAAACACATAGACACATAGACACATACACTAGTACACACATATACACACAGACAGGAGTATGGGCATTCAACCACATGAACGGACACTCAGACACACAGACAGATAACATACAGACATACACTTACAGATACACATACATACACAGATACACATCAAAACCCAAAACCCGCGATTCTTGTGCTAGTCTTCTCAAGGTTACAAACCATATTTGGTATAGAAAAGTAAGTTTGACCCAGGACAGAATGCTCTTATCACATAAATGAAAACCGTAAACTGTATATGAACTTTTGTATCACACAAACTGGCTACTTAGTAAAATTGCAGGCCTCCTAACAAGCTCATAACTCATAAATGGGGTTAAACACAGTGCATTTAATTGCTTTAACACCAGCAAGGATTTTCTAACACATTATAAGCATATTTTAAGCACAATAAAATCCCTAACACCTGATCCGAGGGAACATGCTGTGGAAAAAAGAACATAAGGACTCCGGGGAATGACTCCCCAGAGCTGGGTTAGTAACACACATTTCTGGGACATGGATGCACATAAATGAAAAGATAGGAAGATAGAGGAGAGAGGAACTCAGTGTATCAAAGGATGTCCCCAGCTGTCTAAAACTATTACAGCCAAACCAAGAGAGACAGGGTAAAGAGAGGAGCCTGGTCGGGCTAGAACTCTCCCCAACCGGATTGGGCTGTATGCCAAGTCTCCCTTTAGTTTTATTATATGCTTGATTATTTGATAGATAAATCTAACAACTATGACAAGAAGCAGGTGGGCCGGGTTAGGCGGACGCTGCGACTCCTCACTCCCTAACAATATCCAATTCTATGCCCTAACTATAAGCTTTATCAAAGCATAACCAAGAGAGACAGGGTAAAGAGAGGAGCCTTGTCAGGCTAGAACTCTCCCCAACCGGATCGGGCTGTATGCCAAGTCTCCCTTTAGTTTTATTATATGCTTGATTATATGATAGATAAATCTGACTATGACGAGAAGCAGGTGGGCTGGGTTAGGCGGACGCTGCGACTCCTCACTCCCTAAAAATATTCAATTTTATGCCCTAACAATAAGCTTTATCAAAGAAGAAAGTCTTAAGCCTACTCTTAAATATGGAGACGGTGTCTGCCTCCTGAACCCCAACTGGAACCTGGTTCCACAGGAGAGGAGCCTGATAACTGAACGCTCTGGCTCCCGTTCTACTTTTAGAGACTCTAGGAACCACAAGTAACCCTGCACTCTGGGAGTGTAGTGCTCTTGTAGGGTTGTAAGGTACTATGAGCTCTTTAAGATAAGATGGTGCCTGACCATGAAGAGCTTTGTTGGTGAGAAGAAGAATTTTAAATTCTATTCTAGATTTTACAGGAAGCCAATGCAGAGAAGCTAAAACAGGAGAGATGTGATCTCTTTTCCTGGTTCCTGTCAGAACACGTACTGCAGCATTCTGGATCAGCTGAAGAGTTTTTATGGATTTTTTCGATTAGCCTGATAACAAAGAATTGCAGTAATCCAGCCTAGCAGTAACAAATGCATGGACTAGTTTTTCTGCATCATTTTTAGACAGAATATTCCTGATTTTTGCAATATTACGTAGGTGAAAAAAGGCAATCCTTGAAATTTGCTTTATGTGGGAATTAAAGGACATGTCCTGGTCAAAGATAACTCCAAGATTCCTCACAGTGGTGCTGGAGGCCAGGGTGGTGCCATCCAGAGTAACTATCTCTTTGGATAGTGCGTCACGGAGGTGCTCTGGTCCCAGACCAATAACTTCAGTTTTATCTGAGTTTAACATTAGAAAATTACAGGTCATCCAGGTTTTTATTTATTATTTATATTCTGAAAGCACATTTGAAGTTTAGTTAACTGATTAGTTTCATCCGGCTTGATTGATAGATATAATTGAGTATCATCTGCATAACAATGAAAGTTTATAGAGTGCTTCCTGATAATATTGCCTAAAGGAAGCATATATAAAGTGAACAAGATTGGACCGAGCACGGATCCTTGTGGGATTCCATGACTAACTTTGGCGTGCACAGAGGATTCATCGTTAACATGAACAAACTGAGATCGAGCTGATAAATAAGACTTAAACCAGCTTAAAGCAGTCCCTTTAATGCCAATTAAATGTTCCAATCTCTGTAATAAGATTTGATGGTCAATGGTATCAAATGCAGCACTAAGATCTAATAACACAAGTACAGAGATAAGTCCTTTGTCTGATGTAATTAGGAGGTCATTAGTAATTTTCACAAGTGCTGTCTCTGTACTATGATTAACTCTATATCCTGACTGAAAGTCCTCAAATAAGCTGTTGTTATGCAGAAAGTCACACAGCTGTTTGGCCACTGCTTTCTCAAGAATCTTAGAGAGAAATGGAAGGTTGGATATAGGTCTATAGTTGGCTAAAACATCTGGATCAAGGTTGGGCTTTTTCAGGAGAGGTTTAATTACAGCTACCTTAAAGTGCTGTGGTACATAGCCTGTTAATAAAGATAGTTTGGTTATATCTACTAGAGAAGTGTTGACTAATGGTAAAACTTCTTTAAGTGGCCTAGTCGAGATGGGATCTAAGAGGCAGGTTGATGGTTTAGCTGAAAAAATAATTGAATTAAATTGATAAAGATCAAGTGAAGCAAAGCAGTCTAAACATATATCTGGTTTTACAGCTGTTTCTGAAGTTCCTGAGTTTAGAGATAAGTCAGTGCCAGTTAAAGGCAGGTCTTGGTGAATTTTGCTTCTAATAGTTATAATTATATCATTGAAGAACCTCATGAAGTCGTTACTACTAAGAGCTATGGGAATACTTGGCTCAGTAGAGCTGTGACCTTCCGTTAGCCTGGCTACAGTGCTGAAAAGAAACCTGGGGTTGTTCCTATTTTCCTCTATTAATGACGAGTAGTACGCTGCTCTGGCATTACGGAGGGCCTTCCTATACGTTTTAAGACTATCTTGCCAGATTAAAAGAGAATTTTCCAATTTGGTGGAACGCCAAATCTTCTCAAGTTTCCGTGATATTTGCAAGTTTCAGTGTTTTACCATGGAGCTAACCGTCTTTGTTTTATTATCTTCTTTTTTAGAGGGGCAACAGAGTTGAGTTTGCGGACAGCCGTGGCAACTCCCACTACGCAGGGACATGCTGTCCCAGGCGGGGGGGGGACAATCTTTCACCCGCACCCAGAGCAGCTGGCGCTATGGGCTTGGCCCGTGAGTGGTGCAATTTAAACACAGCTGGGCTCCCACAGAATGTGATTAACACTATTCAGAGTGCCAGGGCTTCTTCCACCAGATCCCTGTATGACTGTAAGTGGAGGGTGTTTGAGGAGTGGTGTCTCAGGGAGAGACATGTCTCTTTTCAGTGCCCTGTTGGTGCAATTTTGTCATTCTTACAGGACTTGATTGACAAACATATAGCCTTCTCCACTATAAAAGTGAACTGGCTCTCATTGCAGCTTGTCATGTGGGGTTTGAGGGTAAAACAGCTAGCCCACACCCTTTGGTTTGCCATTTTATGAAAGGAGCACGTTGGCTGCTCCCTGTTTCTAAGCTGTTGTCTCCCCCATGGGACCTGGCAGGGGTGTTGGATGGGCTTGCTGGCCCTTCTTTTTGAATCACTGGAGGAGGTCGACCTGAAGCACCTGTCTTTGAAGACAGTGCTGCTGCTGACCTTGGCGTCTGCAAACCGGGTTGGCGTCTCTGCGCATCCATCATGCACTTAGTTTGCCCCTTGGGTGTGTCAGGGTGTTATTGAAACCTAATCCTGCCTTTGTGCCCAAGGTGGTTGGCTCATGCTCTCCCATTGACCTTTTGGTGCTGTCTTCCCCGCCTTTTTCTTCCTCAGAGGAACGGCGGTTGCATGCGCTGTGTCCAGTTTGTGCTCTGCACATTTACGTTTTCCGGCCCCGCAGAGCCTGCATGCTCACTCAACTTGGGGCCTTGATGCATCCTGGGCCTTATTTAGAATCCAGGACATTTTTGCAGCGGCATGCTGGTCTAAACCTCTCACTTATGTTCTTTTTTCCCCAGCATGTTCCCTCGGATCAGGTGTTAGGGATTTTTTTATGCTTAACATATGCTTATAATGTGTTAGAAAATCCTTGCTGGTATTAAAGGATAAGATTGTCTGGCAATACGGGAGTCTCCATATCCCATAGTAAGACATCAAAACGAATGCCATGAATGAGAACTTTGGGTTACTTGCGTAACCTAGGTTCTCAGAGTAGCATGAGTGAGATGTCTCACCAGTCAACCCTTCTTGCTGGGGCGAAGCGAGAAGATGTGTTTATTTTGAATGGTGTCCGCATTGTAGCGTAAGCTATTTAAAGGAAGATGGTCCCACATGACGCAGACAATCAGGACTGGCGTAATGAGATAAATGCTTTTGAGGAATACGCAGGGAGGCGTATCCCATAGTGAGATATCTCACTCATGCTACTCTGAGAACCGGGGTTACGCAAGTAACCTAACGTTTTTCAATATCTATTTTTCCATCAAATTAAAAACAGGACACAGGAAGCTTCTAACTCAATAATTATATTTTGATGCTACCTGTTTTAATAATAACTTGTAGGTATACAAGCTCTAAAAAGACTAACAATATGTGTATCTTCATTATAACATTACTATATACTGTACACTCAAGTATATTCAACATGAAGTGGCAATCAGACTCAGCGGTCGATGATGGTGTTGCTTCCAGACGCAGACAGAAGGAGAAAGCTATATGTTAGTTCAGTAGTTATCCAACCTGTCCTGGTAAGATTAAAATTGCATCACAAGCATATTTAAGCATACTGTAACAGGAAGGAACTTTATGTAACTGTAGTCGTGTAGTTTTTTCATCATGGTCTTAACTGAAACTGTTGACATTAAACACACTAACACCTACCTTTACTGTGTTAGTGGGTGATTATCAATGGTGTTGTCATTATGACTTTTCATACAGTATGTTGGTTGAAGATTGTGTGTCTACAGTACTGTTTACCTTTTTCACATGCAATTGACTGCATATCATGTGGTAGCTCATTAGCTGGTAGCGTTTAACTTGTTGTAGTTGCGGATCATATTTTGCATTGCATTTATTTGAAAGCTAGAAGCTGCTGAACAATGAGATAATGTTACATGTATTCAGTAAATTACAAGCTAAAGTAACTGATAGCTACTGTAATTAATGCAATTCTCCTTACCAGTAAGTGTTATGATAACTACAAAAATGAACTCTCACAAGTTTTTAATTTATTGACAAGGGATAAATAAGAGATAACGACTATTGCTTACCTCATAGCTTATTAGTGTCAGTAATGTTGCCTACCATTGCACGTTTCAGGCAAAGTTGTCGACAGTAGATTCTCCTCCTGCAAGCAGACTGACACTGATTCACCTTCTCTATCTCAGCAAAAAAAATTAACAGCACAGTTCACAGTTCCACAACCATTTCATCCAGTATTTTGAAATGCAGTGTGCACAAATGACGTGCACTTGCTAGCCTGTTTTATTTACGTGTTCTCCAAATGCAACAGAGGAGCGTGACCATAGCCTCTGAAGGATCTGACGTGGAACAACCATAGGCAGTTAAAGAAAGAAAGAAAGACCAGTCCTACCAAAGAAGGATCCTTGACTTGGAGAAACTTTATCTATCCTAACTGTCTATGTGTCTTTCTATTGCTCTTCCTTCATCCTTCAAGTACCCGGATGTCTGTCACAGTAACTTGAAATTTAATTTTGTGAACTGAATTTGAAGTGTGAGAACTGAATGTGAAGATATCTAGTTGAATTTTCATTGATGATCATATTTTATTGGATTTCAGTTCTAAAAACAAATAAATTCATTTTCAAACTATACTATTCAGATTCACTTTTTTAATGCAATGATTAAAGTTTAGCCATTCAAATTCAAATGTAAATGATTCAAATTTAGTTTGTGTTGGCACAAATCTCAGCACATAGAACGCCATTTACTTTTAAGTTTTTGCGAGATTTGTTTTAATTTGCGAATTAGGGAGTTATACCAAGGTGCTAGTTTCCTTTGCGTCATCATCTTATTTTTGAGAGGCGTAACAGACTCTAAATTTGTCTGTAGGCAGGTTGTAGCACCACCTACAAATTTATCAATTTGGGAGGGACTAAAGTTAACTAAAGGTCCTCTGTTATATTAAACGGAATTGAATGAAATGCAGTTGGAATATCTTCCTTAAATTTAGCTATAACAGTGTCAGATAGGCATCTAGTGTAGAAGCTTTTATTTACTTTAGTATAGTTGGGTAGTAAGATTTCAAAAGTTATTAGAGAATGGTTTGATAATAAAGGATTCTGCGGAAATACAGTGGTACAGTGGTAAAACTGTGAGTGGCCTTTTGCACACCCTGACTGAACGCCCACATGGATATTAAAATCACCTACAATTAGTACTTTGTCTGATTTTAGGACTACACCTGATAAAAGCTGAGAATTCAGATACAAATTCAGAATATGGTCCTGGAGCTCGGTAAATAACAACAAATGTAATTGTCTGTAATGTTTTCCATGGTGTTGAAGATTAAGAACAAGGCTTTCAAATTAATTATAATTTAGTCTAGGTTTAGGATTAATTAACAAGCTTGAATCAAAGATGGCTGCAATTCCCCCCTCCTGAACGGAAATAAAATGACAAACCCTATGTTCATTATGCAAGCCCACATGCTAATGATAATGTTCACACTAATCGTCCCTTGCTACTGCTCATACTAAGATTAGCTTAGCATGATACGACATGCTACCCCCGGTTTAAATGAAGGCATGGGGTAGCCCCATGACAGTCCACATCTAATTTTCCTATTCTGTTTTATCATTGCAGTGGTATTTTTAATTCCAATTAGGTTCTTAAGTATTGCCCCTTTTTTGTTCATTTGTTGCAAAAACACACAGACATTTTCTTTAGGCTTGTGATTACTAGGCATAATAGAACTCCCTCTTCCTGCTGGGTTTGTTATAATGCCCTCTTTTCAATTTATGATGATTGAAAGGAAAAGAAAGGAAAGGAAAAAATGATGAAAGGATTAAAGATACCTTCATTCCACTTAGTAATAATGTAGTGCTTCCCTGGCTGGTGTTAATAAATAATGAATGTATTGTTCATATGGACTATTGTTTGTTGTGCTATGTTCTAAACATTCTCTCTGCTGACAACCTGTGTGTATTTTTGCTTTGTGATTTAAACCAGTGTTATATTACCTACATCATTATTTAACAGCAGTGTACCAGAACTCAGTCCATAATACATTCAGAATACAGAATAGTATACAGAAGTTAATTTTCACATATTTCTAGCTATATCTATATAGCTCTGGGCATTAATATTTATTTCTCCAATAGGCTTTAGCAACAGACCGTGTGCTGCTGGAAGTAGAACAATCTGGGAGTCTCAAACATTTTGTAAGATAATGTCTGACTATTTAGCAATAATTGGAGGTTGATCCCAGATTTACCTATTGACAAACAATGTGAGTTATTACCTGATTGTACTAAATTCCCTTTGAGGAATTAAATGTAATGAAACTTGAAATGTTAGATAATAATGATGATTTTGGAGATTTATGGGGGATTTTGAAGTACCTGGAAAGACATACAGAATATGTCCAAATTTAATAAAAACAGGTAATAGAAATTAGAAATTTGGTAATAGAGCTGGAAGCTTATGGTTCACGCCAAGACAAGAGACAACATTCTTGATCACCCCTCCTTGGCTTTAACCTAAAACATTAACTGGTCTGGACACCCTTCTGTGCTAATTCTCTCTTTTTGGCTGTTACTCAACCCCAATCTCTACAACAGCCTAAACTTTCTGCTGAACTGAATTGAAATACTGGAGATGGAGTAATGAATGATGAGTGAATCATTTGCTTTTGTGCAAATGTTCAATATATATAAATGTACCCACAAATTTGTATGAAATAATGTTTTTATTGGAGTATATGCTATCAGTGGACAAAATGCTTCCTTTGCTCTTGCATAAATTCCCAAGAGCATTCCTGGTAAAATAAAAAAGTGGTCCCTGTACATTTTGTGTTTGAATAGTATGAAAGAACCTGCTCTGATTTTACCTAATGAAGATCTGAGAACCAAAACGTTAATTTTTTGGTGGATTTTTTGGTTCTTTCATAGTCAGATATCATGATATGACTATGGACTAAGCTAATGCCACCACATTTAGATTCAGATAGAGACTTGACTTGGGAAACGGGGGGGGCGCCACCAAAGTACAGAGTGTGGACTGGTAGCTGTAGAGGTGCTCTCCATTTACTGCACGTATAGCCCCTGGGCATGTGTGTATTTGTTGAACTGTAGCAACAAAGTGAAACATTTTAATATTAACCTTGCAGGATCAATAAAATATATATTCTGTCTTTGCAGATTGCAACTTTGCATTGAGTGTTTAAATTTTATATTACAATACAAATAATCTTTTTTGTCCTTTTTTATTCTCAGCAGTAAACAGGATACAAATAGTTAAATGAATGTTTAATGTAACATGAGGAACTTCATGAAGTGTCGTCATTGGGACCACCTCTGCGCTTTATTGCAGGAAGTGATGTCAGTGGAGGAGGACTCCACTTCCTGTTACTGTCTGATGGACTCAACAAGCTGCCATCTGCTTCTGGACCAGCCGGGCTCATACGCCCTGGTGGGCGAGCCACTTAGGCAGGCTGCCGTCAAGAGACTGAAGTTGGCTGTGTTTGGGAGCATGGAGGCCGGCTCCATGAGCTACAGCCTGCGGGTGTACTGTGTGGATGACACGCCACACGCCTTTCAGGTGGGTGAAAGACACTGGTTACTGTAGGTTTCTAGTTAATTGTTTTTCCTTTTGTTTATCCAACAAAAGTTAAGTCATGTTTGTTTACAGTAGCATTGAGTCGTACAGTTCTCCACAGTCGCTTTTAATTCTAAAGAGGATGTGGCCAGTAATAATGGCTTAAGTAGCAGATACTTTCATTTTGTGGTGCTCACAGCTGAAAAAAATTACTTCTAGTAAATTCAACATGTTCTTCCAGAAAGTGCCCTCATTAGCCTAGATAATCTTATTAGTACACATTTTCCCTTTAGTCATTTCTACTCTATTCGGAAGTGTCAGGGTAAAACAGGCGGACACAAATGCACGACTCAGGACTCACGATAGACAGATAAGTTCAGTTTATTGTTTTTAGAACAATTAGGCAAAAACAGTATAAAAATCAGCAGGCAAAAATCTTTGTCAGGATGGACACAAATGGTCACGAAAACACTGGGAACAAACAAACTGGAAATAACGCTGGAAAGTGGGTCACACAAGGTTCTTTAACAATCTGGCACAGGACAGTGGATCTGGTGACACCATATATGAGAGAACACAGGTGATGATAATGATACAGGCACAGGTGATATGAATAGGGGGCAGAAGGGTAATCACAGAGGCGGGAAGGCAGACAAAGACAGGAAGACAAGTGACCAGGACTGTAAACAAACAGCGGATGTCAGAATAAAACAGGAAGTCCAGAACAACAAAAAACAAAATAACAGTGAAGCGGGACTGACCATGACAAAGAAGTACACTGAACAAAATTATAAAAGCAACACTTTTTTTTTTGCCCACATTTTTTATTAGCTGAACTCAAAGATCTAAGACGTTTTTATGTACACAAAAGACTTATTTCTCTCAAATATCTTTCTTAATCTGTGTTAGTGAGCAATTCCCCTTTGAGGCGGATGGATTATCTCTGCAAAGGAGAAGTGCTCACTAACACAGATATAGACAGATTTGTGAACAATATTTGAGAGAAATAAGCCCTTTGTTTAGTTTTAGGTCTTTGAGTTCAGCTCATGAAAAATGGGGGCAAAAACGAAAGTGTTGTGTTTATAATTTTGTTCAGAATATATATTGTAGGTCATGGCCTAGATTCAAGCTGAACATCTTGTGTGAATGTGTTTTTAGCCTGGGCTGTCTGAGGCAGCAGGGACCTCAGCATGTGCTCTCTACCGGTTGAACCATGTGAGTGATTGCAGACTCATTGCCACTGCTACTAAAAACAATAGTGCAGAGATGATATTGGGGACTGTAACAGCCCTCTTCCAGAGGTTTTATTAGACTAAGATAAAGGCTGCCATACTATAATCACTACCATTCAAATGTTAACCAATCATTCTTTTTTTATTTTGTTAGACTCGATCATACTTCAGCAACCTATTGGGTTTTTAAGCATTGGTATCTCATCAGAGAACATCAGGGAAATCAAGCTTCCCCTCCTCTCTAGAGAGACTAGACTAACAGAAGAGCTGAGCCAAGCTGAACAGAGCACCGCAAGCCTTGTGACTAGCTCTGCCTCCTGACTGCCTTTCTGTCATGTTGCAGCCGTCAGCAGCAGCTGGCTTTACAATGCATTTTGGTTTTGGTTTATGAATTTCCAGCCTGGCGAGCAGATGCCAGACTTTTGCGCATCCCGTGGGCTCCTGTCTGTTAGAAGCACATCTCTTCTGTGTGTTTTCCAAGCTTGGGCACAATCACAGACTGGATTGTGGATCAACAGGAAGCCTGATGCAACACAAACACTCATAAAGAGGGAGACATTTTCTTCAGCTGAGACCAAGGAGAGCTTATGATTGTTCTATGATATTTCACAATGCTGCTGATTCTTTTAAAATAGGTCCTCTTCAACATGTCATATTTCCTGAAAAATAATATCCAAATGGATGCACTTTTTAAGGATCTCATTGTTGTCACGTTTATAAATTACCAGATACACATTCAGTTTAAGTAAATTTCTTAAAATCACCCCAAAGTGTGTGATTTGTTTGTGTCAGTGAGACAAAGACAGGGAATGTCTTGTTGCGTGAATGGGCCTAGGTACTGTAATTCTCCTCCACCAGTCCTTTTCTAAGGTCAAAGTATTCAGTATAGGAGACAAAATTGATACAAGCTTTCTACCTGAAAATACCACCCATATTAGTATTCTGCTGGCGGACATTGTCTTCCACTGTGAATACTACCACTGTTCAACCACTGTTGTACCATACTGTTCACCTCAACCTTTAGCTTTTAGCCTTGGCAAAAGATCATTTCTACAATGTCCCAAATTCTGGCATCATCAACAAAATTCTAAACACGTTTTTCACCACATTTTGTGATTCAACTGTTCTCTCTGGTGGATTTCTCATTTTGACATTGACTTAGCTTTAAAGACACAATGTGCCATGTGTCAAGAAGATCAGGAATGTTTACAGTTTACAGAAACCTGTTTTAACTTGCATTTTTGGAAATATGTTAGGTCCATAGGTACTGTCTGTGTTTGTGTTATGTCGTAAAAGTGAAAATGAACTGCTACCTCCTCTGTCAGCTCTAGCCGCTGAAAAGAAATAAGCGGAGAAATCAGGCTAATTACGAAAGCTGGTCAGTCTGATGTCATGTTGCCTGAGCTCATTACTATTCATGAGCTCGCCCAGTTGCGCTGGGTAAAGCCCCTGACCAACCAGATGGCCGACCCTCGGCAGAAAAGGCATTCAAAGCCAGACTGTCATGGGGGTTTGTTCAAAATACAATCACATATTTCTTTATATTTTACTCACTGAAATGTGTTTCCGAAAAAATTTTAAGTGAACAATAACCCATGCAGTTGCTGAATAATTTATAATTTAATAATTTTTACTGATCCCCAGTGGGGGGATTACAATTTACACTCTGTTTTGTTAGTAGTCACTACACACAGACCTGAATAGCCAATCAGAGTCAAGCAGCTTAGCTCATAAATACTAATGAGAACTGGCACAAATTGAGCTGAGTCTTCCTGCAGGCTTTCTATACCACACAGGAATGGCTTGAAACAATGTAACCAAGGCATTTTTTCCACAAAAAATATTGTAGAACTTCAGACATTACCACAAAGTAAAGTAATACATAGTAATACGTGTGGCAGGGCACCTTTAAAAAATAGCAACTTGATAGCTTCAAACTTCAAATGAGTTAAAACATGTCAACATCATACAAGCTAGCTTCATGTGAGGTTATATGGGAAAACCTAAGAAATACAGATAGGATAGGTACCTGGTTTCTGAAGCATTTTCCCTGCTGTAAATTCCCATTTTGAAATGTTATTTTACTGATATTTTAATTGTTCATTAACATAGAAACACTTGGGCCTCCTGGATGCATATATTTTCACATTCACACAGTTGCACACATTCATCCCTGGAAGCTGCCCAGTACAAGCACAGCCGGATGTGCTGGCCACTGAACAGCTCCACTGGAACGTTTTTGAGGTCAAGGGCCTCAAACTGTTAAAATGTGCAGACTAAACAGTAAACAATCTGCCATTACTGCAGCGGCATCCCAATTATAAACCTTCCCCAAAACACTGTATTATATGTGGAGGAATTTACTTTAACTTATCTTTAACTCCTTTTGAGTAGTTTTTTGTTAAGATATACGTCTGGAAGATCCTAACATAGTAATCAAAATGCCATTAAAATGAAGGTAGTAAAACTGAATGTTCTCAACCAAAACAGCTAGAAATCATTTTACCTGCTAATCACCCAAACCACACTTACTGTATTGGGCGGTGCTGTAATCAGCTGCTCAAAACCATAAACTTTAACTTCTAAAAAAAAACATAAATTGCAAAATCCGAAAGTCTCTGCACCATTAAACTTTACTTCAGTTTGCAGCTGAAGATGAGTGGCCTGCCACCATAGGGCCATTGGTGAGCCATAAAGTCGTTGTCACTGTGACAACCCATATATCTTTTGCTAGAAGGGTACTTTCTTTCTTTTTCCTGGCTGGAATTATAAATTATTTATGTAATGATAATGTAATATGATAATGTAGATTGCAAGTAATGTCGTTGGGGGTTGGTAATGTGATTTTCAAATTTTCTATTTTCAAAAGTCTGTGTACTATAAAACCAATTTAACTATATTTTGAATATTAAGGAATATTTTCCACATGAACACAGGCTACCTTCATCTGCCAAAGAGGACAATTTTACATGCAATCACATTAAAGCTGGTAATTGGATTTTTATTACATGAAATGCATTTGGGGAGTAGTTCACAACTCTCCTTAAATTTGACTTTACTTCGGAACTTTTATCCAACCAAATAATTTCTTATTGTAAATGTGCTGTATTTATATAGCGCTTTTCTAGTCTTAACGGCTACTCAAAGCGCTTTTACATCATTCATTCACCATTCCCACATTGTGGCTGAGGCTGCCGTACAAGGTGCCACCTGCTCATCAGATAAACACTCACACTCCGATGCGCAGCATCGGGGGCAACTCGGGGTTCAGTGTCTTGCCCAAGGACACTCCGACATGGGACTGCACCAACCTTCCGATTGGCAGGCAACCGCTCCACCACTGAGCCACAGCCGCCCCCTTATTCAGTTGCTCATCTGTTGTACTGATGATCCAATCAAAAGACTCTCATGTCCATCCAAGTCTATATTTGTTATGTCATAATGAAACAGTTTACATGTATACAGAAACATACAAGATGGTAAATACTTTACATGTAAAAAGATTTAATCATGCTAAACATACCCAACTTTAATAAGCTATTTTTCCAACTGCTATAAATAATACAATAATAAATATGAACCAAAATCTACCTTTTATTTCAAAAAGTTTTTAAGAAGGCGTTGTGAAGTTAACGTGACAGCTTCTTCTGTCTGGCTGCTGATTGGTCAACTGAACGTGCTGTTGCTCTCCCAGGTTCAGTGAACACTGTTAGTCCAGAGAGCTACAACCATATGAAAGAATATTTATAGAGTAAAAAAGTGTTAAGCATATTTGGTGATATGAGTAGCAAAGTCATGTTAACATGCTTACGTAATGACATCTTATTAGAATATGGGTCTGCATTCACAGGAAAACACTATTGAGAGCAGCATGTGCGCTGAATAAACGGTCAGTTCCCGGACCAAAGAGACGATGGCGGTCTGTTATTTTTCTCCCGTGAATATAGGTTTGGTGACTGTTGTATCGATATACTGCTGCAGGAATGTCTAACGCTACAAGAGGTCTGCCCAAAAAGTTGCTATAGGGCTCTTAAAAGTCCTAAATTTAAGGTGGCACAATCTAAAATTGTCCATGCAGAAGATTAATTTTTTTTAACTTTTGGAACCCTGGACTCCCAAAATAACTCCACCAACCTCTGTTTGGATTTCTCATTCTTGGCTGAAATTGCAACACTCCCATATCTGTAAATAATGATCTAGACACATCAATCGTGTGTGATGTGTCTAACAGCAGATCAGCAACAATCACAGCTACAGAAAACTTAAATCATGACATCTTGGCAGCTTCAAATGAGTTCAAATGAAGTAACGCTATCACAGATCCAAGCTAGCAACATGCTATATAGGAAAACCATAGAAATTCAGCGTCATCGAGCTACTTAGTGTTAAACCATTTCAAACAACAGCGGCAGATGGCATAGAGGAACGTCATTATTCAGGTTGCCTGTTGCTACATTTGTTTTTTATATAAATGTCTTTCATGTGCATTTTGCCAACAGTTAATTGTTTTCACACCTACAGCAATATCATAACCACCAGCATGCTTTCCTGCAAACACATGCGTAAAGGTGTATACACACACTTAACCATGCACACACACAGGCACATGTTAAACCAAGCTGTTGCAAGCACAGACACTTAGTCAGAATAAATCAGCGTGGCCTGGCACTAGTCACAGCTCTATTTCCTGTCTTTCCCTTTGTGATTGAGATGGCTAAGGATATACGGGCCAGACACAGAACCATCCCACCGGGACACTGAACAATGATGATAGATGAATACCTGCTAGCGACAATCAAAGTGCTCTTTCATCATCACAAATTCAATTTGGGAGATGGACGTTTGCCCCCCTGACACACGCGTTTCCACAGCATTAAAGTCAAGCTTCAATCTGTCATGTTGAGGCTGCAGATGTGATGCTAATGTGAGCACCAGTTGTATGAGTTGTTCAGTGGAGACATGACGTCACTTCTTTTGCCGCCTGTTTTTGTGTTAATATTTGTAATGAGTTAATTAGTGGAAGTGACAGAGGAAAGAATTTGGAACTCTTGCATTCATTCATTTTTCCCCTCATTTTTTGTTTTCTTCTATATTATCTTTGTCTCTTATCCCCTTTTTCTCTCTGACCCTTTTCCTTCCATTCTCTCCTATTTACTTATTATGCTGTCCCTGTTCCTTTCCTTTTCCTTTCTTCTCCAGGGAGTGGTGGCTGCAGAGAAGACCAGAGGTGGTCAGCTCCTCGAGGAGCCAAAGATGTTGCCTTTCCAAGCGAACACCTTCAGCCTCCAGGTGTCCATCCAAGATGTTCCCCAGTTCCTGTGGAGCATCAAACCCTTTACCACATGTCAGGTAACCCTGGCAGTAACCAACAAGATATTAAATGAAAAGAGATCCAATACCAAAGTGTTAATTTGCAAGATCCTGTTTTTGATGCTAAGAGGTCATAACTATGGTGTGTGTCTTGCTTCTCCCATGGGTCAGCTATCGAACAAATGATGTGAATGGTGCTGTGTTGTGTTAGTTAGAGATTCTCTTGTACTTTATGTATTGTAGGTATTTTTCTTTAACTTTAAAATAGTACCATAATTCTTAATTTAATTTCCACACACAGTTCAACTTTGTTCTTCCAACGCAGTATACCATCACTTTTCAGTACATTAACAGGCAGTGTACTTTCTTTAATAAATTATTAAAAACAGACATAATTTTCTGTAAAATAATCAAATTAAGATTGTTTTCAACTAATAAAGGGCAATAATCGTCTTGGTTTCTGATAAATTATCAAGTCTGCATTTATAAATATAATGTGGTTGTTAGTATGGTCTTTTTCATTTGAAAAAAAACATAAATCTATCATTGGGCTACTTCCACATTCAATTTTAATTATTTATTTTACAAATAACTGATTCAGCAGTAGATTGTTAGGAGACCGAGGAGCCAAAATATTCTACGCTGTGGCGAACACTTTCAGAAAGAGTGTCAAAGTGTCCTATGATATAGCATTTCCAGGTTCCTAAAGAATATGTTTACATGCTCTCATGTTAAAAAAACAAACATTTTCTCATAGTTGGCCATGGCTGCTGCACCTGTATACGTTAGGCTGACATATGCGGGTACTTTGCTAAACAGACGATCCCATAAAAGTCAATGCAATGCCATTTGTTATTAACTGTTCGATCTATGGGCTAAGATTTAGTTAGTTATCCATCAGTAGTAACTGTCCCCACTGCCAGCATCATTTACAACACTGACTGAGAATATTCACGTATCTTATGAGCCTCATAAATCAGTGTGAAGTGTCGATTAAACCGCTATGCAATAGATTTTTGGCATTTTCTTGTTACTCTCCTGATGTGACAGCGCGATTCTTTTCCTCAATGAAGCCAGTCTTGTCTATAGCCTGGAGCCAAACCCCGTCTATCAGGATCTATTTTAGGACACGGCAGGAGGACAAATCGGAAATCAAAAGTTTTTGTATGTATTGCTTGTGCAACTCAGTACTCAGCAACTTTTGGGCATAGTTATTAATTTAACGGTTAAAGTTTGGAGCAATGGTAAACTTCCACTGTTGTTTACTCTCTTCTTCAAGATGACATATTTTACCGCCGTTATCATGTATCTACTGTACTTAACAGTGAATATTAAAAGAATCTAGCAGCACTTTCTGATAAAGGCTTTTAAACCAAATACCACAAAACCGGAAATGTTTCAGGAGTAATGTGACCCGGAATTTGGGAGAATTTAACACTGGCAGTCAAGATTACGTATTTTACTGTTAATAAACACAGACAATTTGCGAAAAAACGCTGCAGTAGCTAAAAAAACCCACTCCAGTCATGCTTATCTGGAGCAAATGACTAATCATAGAAGGCCGGCTTAGAGTCTTAAAACACATAGCCGAGAGTAGAAAAATACTGTTGAAATCAGAGCGTTTAGAACAGTTGGAATTCTTAACATTTTAGCCCCCTGGGATTTCCCTAAAATACATTTACCTCATTATTTGAATTTTAGGACACGTTAAACATGAAAATCCATCACTATTACATTGTATATATGACAGAAAAAACGGAAAAGCATAAGCAAGATACTGAAAACCCCTAACTGCTCCCGACGTGTTGTAAAGCAAAGGCTTTAAGTTGTCTAAATGCAGTCCATTCACCAAATAGAACCAATCACAATATTTGTTTACAATACCTTCCGGGAAGAATACCCTTGCGTCACGTCCATACAATTTAGCAGCTTTAAAGCAAACAGCGGTGAGTTGTTTCAATTGTGCATATGTATACCTTTTGTCCAACTGAAATACATGTTTGATGATTTCATATCTCATTAATAACAACACTTTCACTAACGAGACATAATTCACCTTTTGGGCCTGTGACTTAAGAAAAAAATGACAGCTTGAGTTTACCCAAAACTACCCCATTGAAATCCCACCAGTGGACAGAGATATAACAACAACCACATGTTGATAAGTGTCATTGGCAATGCATAAGCCTGATTAGTGTAGTAAATATTAATAACAGTAAATATAAATAAATAATAGGCTCAATTTGAGCATTAAACATTCATACTGTATGTAATTAAAATACAAAAACATAATAAATAATAAAGGAAATGTGAAAGGTATCATAGAGGAAGATTAATATCTCTACAATCCACAGAAAGGGAAACGACAGTCAACGAGAGAGAGAGAGAGAGAGAGAGAGAGAGAGAGAGAGAGAGAGAGAGCTGCAAGCTGCAGACAGCTGTTTCTCCATGACTACCCCTGCTGACAGTTGAAAAAAATATTTAGCGCTCTGCTAGTGCCATGTTCTTATGTGAGTGCTATGAATGATGTGTTTTCTTTGATTTTGAAACAGTAGCCTTGTTGTTATTTAGCCTTGCTGAGGCTATTAGTACAAGCATTTTGTGAGAAAAAGGGGTGAGTGTCCAACAAGTTGCCACAGAAAATCTGACAAATGTTTATTATTCATAAAGGTCTCCTCTGTAACATAAAAGTACTAAGAAACCCAAGTAGTGGAAAGTATTTAAAATGCTGAAATTTGTGTTGCCAGTTTCCCAATACAGCCCGTGTTAAGGTGAGACACTACAGTAGGAAATATTTTAACTAAAAGATATCGTTGTGAAACTTCCCCAGTTGATTACTTGAGACAATAATTTTTTGTATTTCAAGTTTTCTGAACTTGTATGTTTAATTATGCAAATGAGGCATTGTCTAATTAAATATGTGCTGATTTGCATAAATAATGGTGTTTCAGTATTTTTCAACTTGAACTCTATTTTGCATGCATGGTGTCTAATGGCTTTTTTCCACTGCATGGTATCTACTCGACTCGCCTCAACTCTACTCGCCTTTTTTGGTTTTCCTTTACAAAAAAAAGTCCCTGGTACCGCTAAAAGGTACTTTTTTTAGTACCACCTCAGTCGAGGTTCCAAGCAAGCTAAGGCGATAGCAAAAGGTGACGTGAAAAACCTGCAGACTACTGATTGGTTGGAGAGAATCGTCACTATTTACTGCCTCATCATTGGTATTGACAAAGGGGGGTGTCCTGAACAAACCTGCCGTGTTTAAATAGTTTTGCTAGCGGATTTGTTTTGCGGCCTCCAGCTTCTTTTGAAACTAACTTGTCTTCTGGCTGTGCGACAGCCCCATGTCAGGAATCAAAAACAACACACCGTCGACGTTCTGTGTGCGTTAGGTCACGGCGGTTTCCTGCTATGACAACCAGCAGAGCCGAGTTGAGCAGGTACACTTAATAGAAAAATGCCATAAGTAACTAATGTGAACCAAAATTTAAAAATCTTTTGAAATCTGTGGTCCAGTATTGAGTGAGAATGCTGTAACCAGCAGCCACATATTGGGTTGCATTGGAAAATGCACACCGTCAGCTTGAGTCCACTAACAGTGCTGTTTTTACCACTGACAGGATCAGATTATTATTCAAAGTTTCAGACAAAATTAGGAAAAGGATCCCTACAGAGTAAGATCCTTTTTGTTTAACATTAAACAGCCCCAAAATCACCATCACCAAACCTACCAGACTCTATTTAAATCTGTCTGAAACTAAAATGAAAGTAACGTTCATCTGGTTTTTACTCACTTCATATTTGTGTTTGAGTGCATCATTTTGTGCTCTTCTAGTGTGCATCCTGCTGTCAGCCCACATTCAGAGAATTATAAAGACGTACGTGACTTGAGATTAATAGCTTTGTGTTTGTTTTGCTTGAAGGAGCATTAAAATGCAAACAGTATGAGATCAAATGCGCCGCAGTAGCCAGTGAATGCTGTTTTGTATCTGTTTTCATTTGCCGAACAGCTGAGCAGTGTCCCCGCTGTACGCTGTAATTGCTTAAAGATCTGAATGCAAGGCGAAAGCTCAGTTTCAAAGACACCCACCCTCTCCACGGCCTTATTTATGAGGGCCTCGGAATGGCAGACAGGCACCGCAAACCTGCTTTGGTGGATCAGAGCAGGTGTAGAATAATAGCCGAGCGTGGTGCCATACATCAAGTCAGCTTTTAGTGCTAAAGAGCATCCAAGCTTTCTATGTCCATCACCTCCCCCTCCCCCTCCCCCTTCCCCCATCGCTCCCAGACTCCATTATCTGCTGCTATGAGCCGCACTGTTCCTCACTAAGAATCGTTTGCAGGTCACTTTTGAAAAGGTAGAGACGGAGTCTAGCAGAGGTCACGGACGTTTACCCACAGATGTGCCCAACCTCTTGAAATTAATTATATATCAAAGGCAGTCTTTTCCCTGTTTCCTGTATTCCCACATACTGTAAATAGCTTACAGTACCTAGCCCGAAAGCGTTTTTTTAGTGAGTTACTGTACTGTAGTACTGTAGGTACAGTACTGAGTACTGTAAGGGAGCTGTACTGTATGTGTAGATGGATAACAATAGTTAGTTTCAAATCAATTACAATTCAATTTTATTTATAGTATCAAATCATGACAAGAGTTATCTCAAGACACTTTACAGATAGTAACAGATAGATAGATCTATCTAATCAAAACTCCCAGTTTAGGTGATGCACGTTGGCAATAATAGTCACAACAAAGCTAATGGAGCTGACTACAAATAGTAGTTTTAGTAGTTCATGGCACAGCAGAGCATAGCAGGGTGCAACAGGACATAGCAGGGCGCGGAGCAGGTCCACCGGGACAGCTGAAACACTGATTTAGGTGCCACCCAAATCCAAGGAAACATGCTGGGCAAAAAAAAACATAAAAACATAACGACTCCAGGAAATAAGCACCCCAGAGCGAAATTAGTAACAAACATTTCTGGGATATGGATGCACACAGATGGAAAGAGAGAGGAGAGAGAAGTTCAGTGTATCAAAGGAAGTCCCCCAGCAGTCTAAAACTATAACAGCATAATTAAGAGAGACAGGGTAAATAGAGGAGCCTCGTCGGGCTGTACTGCCCTGCCTCTCTCTAGTTTGATTATATCATTGATTGTATGGTAGATTAATCTGACAACTATAAAGAGAAGCAGAGAAGAGAAGGGGTGTTGCGTCTGCAAACATACACCCTCCCTGACTGGTCTGGCTAAACGCTGCAACTCCTAACTCCCTAAATATAAGCTTTTTCAAAGAGGAGAGTTTTAAGTTTACTCTTAAATGTGACAGTGTCTGCCCCCCAAACCCAGACTGGAAGCTGATTCCACAGGAGAGGAGCCTGATAGCTGAAGGCTCTAACTCCCATTCTACTTTTAGCAACTCTAGGAGCCACAAATAACTCTGAATTCTGGGAGCATAGTGCTCTAGTGGGACAATAAGGTACTCTGAGCTCTTCAAGATATGATGGTGCTTGAACATTTAGAGCTATGTAGGTCAATTTTAAATTCAATCCTGGATTTTAAAGGAAGCCAATGCAGAAAAGCTAATACAGGAGAAACATGATCTCTTTTCTTAGTTCTTGTCAGAAGACACACTGTAGCATTCTGGATAAGATGGAGAGTCTTAAGGGTTTTATTTGAGCAACCTGATTGTAAGGATTTACAATATTCCAGCCTGAAAGTAACATATGCATGGACTAGTTTTACAGCATCGTTTTGAGACAGGAAGTTCCTAATTTTGGCTATGTTTTGAAGATGAAAAAAGAATGTTATTGAGGTTTGTTTTAGAAGGGCGTTAAAGGATATATCCTGATCAAAAATAACTCCTAGGTGTCTGAACAGTAGTGCTGGAGGCCAGGGCAATACCATCCAGATTAGCTATATCTTTGGATAATGAGATTCAGAGGTGTTTAGGCCCAGCACAATAACTTCAGTTTTGTCTGAGTTTCACATCAAAACATTGCATGTCTGGCTCCGTCTGAGATCCATCAAATAAATAGTACTTAAACCAGCTTAGTGGGAGACTTAGCTTCAATGCCAACTAAGTGTTCCAGTCTTTGTAACAGGATGGTATGGTCAATAGTGTTGAATGCAGCCCTAAGATCTAGTAAGACAAGTACAGAGGAGTCCTTTGTCTTCAGCAGTTAGAAGGTCATTAGTAATTTTCACCAGTGCCATCTCTGTGCTATAATGCATTCTATATCCTGACTGAAAGTCCTCAAATAGACTATTGCTTCTTAGAAAATCACATAACTGATTAGCGATTACCTTCTCAAGGATCTTGGAGAGAAAGGGTAGATTAGAAATACTGTAGGTCTATAGTTGGCTAAGTTTAAATAAATAAAAGTTTTATCTTTTATTGTGAATGCCACTATTCATTACACCCCAACCGGCCCCATCAGACACCGCCTACCAAGAGCCTGGGTCTGTCTGTCTGTCTATCTGTCTGTCTGTTTCTTTCTAAAAAGGAGTTTTTCCTCGCCACTGTCACACTAAATGCTTGCTCTGGGGGGAGTAACTAGAATTGTTGGGTCCTTGTAAATTAAAGTGTGTTCTAGACCTACTTTATCTGTAAAGTGTCTTGAGATAACTCTTGTTATGAATTGATATTATAAATAAAATTGAACTGAACTAAAATGTAACATTGAAAAATCTGTGTTCGACTTAGAGTCTGTTGGGATGCATCTCCAAACGCAGAAACAAAGTTCAGTTACACAGTTTAGACACATGAAAAGATCCGTATTTTGCCGTTATCCAAAGTCATCCACAGCAATCAGTAGATCAACAAAAAGGGTCACAGTGTATCCAGCAAGGCCTACGCGCGGTGAACGAGGCTTCTCCACTTCGCTGTTTAAAGTGGAATTAAACGTATAAAAGTCCAAATCTAAACGAAACGCGCAATCAATCAGTAAGCTGACAGAAAATGTGTACATATGTGGCATTTTTATTTATTTCAACGTTGGCACGGCAAGATGTCCAGATTAGTGCAACAGCAATTTTTGTTCTTTGCGTCCTGCATATTGTTGAGTTTTAAAAAGTTAAAATGTTTGAAGGAGCCAGGTTAGAAAATTATGCATACATCTGTCCCCATTTCCCCCCTCTTTTTAACATATGGAAAGGGGTTTCCTGCTATGCAACAAAAGGTGGTCTTCTGTCTCCTGTCCCCTGTGGTCTGAGTCTAGGCTAAAACAATACAATGTTGATTGGACTGTTTGATGTTAGTTTCACATTTACACAACAGAAGCATTTGCTCTGCAACCAAAAGCGACCCCCAAAGGTGCAGAAGGCAGGTTCTGATTGGACGACAAAGATGCACTCGACCTGCTGTCATGACAACAACGGACCAATGAGAAAGGATTTAAAAGCACCAGGTGAAAAAGAACCGCCCCAAGGTGCAGAGGATAAAACTGTGTGACTTAGGAATTTTCAGGACTGCTTTCACATGACTCCATCAGGGGAAGCGTGGATCAGTCCGCTGTCAGCTGCAGTGTTATTGTGTTTGTTTGTGTCTGATTGTCTTTGTCTTATCATCTTCATCACTGCTGTTGCATTAAACCTTTTCTTAATTCTCAATTTGACCTTCAGCCTCCTTTTCCTCAGAGATCCGAACTAACGCGATGTTAGTTATGGATTTCTAACAATATGCATTGACAGTAGTCCAATGTGAGAGCCAGAGCCCTGAAAAAATATGTTTTTACTATATTTATATGAAATTAGATGTGTTACCTAACACTATTTAGTCAATTTGTGTTATTTAAAATATCTATGAAATATCTGGTCATGCCAGACGTAATTATTCCACTCATTTTTGAATCAATGCAATTACCCGTTTCAGCCACCATAAGGGGCAATGCCCCCCCAAAAAAAATCTGCATATGAGCTCCGTCCAGAGTGGGATGAATGCTGTCTCTCCTAATTAGAACAGGCTTTCCCCAGAAATCACTTCAGTTATTTAGATTGCCCACATAATTAGCTGGACACCACCTTGACAACCAGCGGTGGAAGGATGACATGCGGCTGTACAGCTGATCAGGTTTGGCAAGGGGTCCAGAGAAAACTACTCAGTCCAACATTGTCTTTGCATATATATGCACAAAGTGACTCAACATTAATTTTAGTGATCTCCGATTTGCAGAATCTGGTATCATGGCCCACATCAGCTATGGAAAATTATTTTGATTCCATGGTGTGGAGCCATGCCTCACACTCACTAAGCCTTGCCTCCAGGGCAGTGAATAAACTACATTTATTACATGTATCTTTATCATTAAAGGAGGGAGAGGAATAGCTAAACATCCGACAAACAGAGCAAGGCTGTGTCTCTTTCTGCATACTTCCGTCATTAAGCTGCTAATGTGCACTGACCACTTGCTGCCGTAGTGCCCACCTACGCAGGTTAGTATTGTCCCTAAAGCAACACTTATGTGGAAACACTTCCCGGAAATGACGAGCGGTCAGCTCAGCTCACTGCCTCTCAAAATCTGACAAAAATCTATTAAATTGACCTTTGTCAATCAAAAAAGCAGACAGATTTAGCATCTCCATGGCCTATTTCTCGCTTAAAATGTTTTCAGAAACACGATGATGAACTATTTTTGTAAAATACGAGATCGTATTCTGAATGAGCAACCATTATGCTCGTTGTGAAATCCGGGAGAAGCCAGACCCACGTGGCGCGTTCATGCAATCATCCCTGGTCCCTCCCCTTTCCTCTTTGTAGTCAAGATGGCACAGGTTTTGTGCACGTAGTGTCCATCCTTCCACACTGAATGTTCTGACTGTTTTTAGGGTTTCATCCAGCTACTTTCAGTGCACTTCATTCATTAATTCATACAGTCATTCATATTTATTAAACAGGAAAGTTAAAAAATAACATGACATTACAATATAAACGGGCCAATTTAAAAACTGCAGGTTCCTGTTCTGCCGAAACATAAAACATTGAATGTGGTTACAGCACGTCGGGACAAACATTTGTACAGGACATCAATATGGACTAGACAGATTTGGACAACTAAAACAACAATACAGTTTTGGCACATAAGGACAGAGAAATTTATACAAGACATCAGCCTGGACAAACAAACAAGCCTTGGACAGTACATGAGAATGAATGTGTGCAAGTGTAACTGGAAGGAGCTGTTTGTACACCTTTTTGAAATACAGTCCCTGACAAAAGTCTTGTCGCTTATCTATTTTATAGAAACACCTGCTATTAACCTGACTTTTAATTAATTAATTGGTGTAAGAAATAGCTCATATGAAAAGCTAAAACCCTCCCAAATGATGTTCAATGCACTGAAATAAATTAGTTTCACTAAAAAAAGATTTATTATTTAAACAAGACAGAAAGGTCAAATTTTGGCAAGACAAAAGTTTTGTTGCCTATACATAAATTGAACAAATTTACTACAAATACTAAAATATGTCAGCAAATTAAATAGTGGTGCTGTGAGATTCAAATTTAATATCTTGTATGACTTCCATGAGCTTGAAGGACTGCATCCATGCGGTTTGGCAAGGATTCAAACAATGTATTGATGAAGTCATCAGGAATAGCTAGGAAAGCAGTCTTGCATGCCTCCCAGAGTTCATCAATATTCTTTGGTTTGGTCTTCCATGCTTCCTCTTTCATCCTACCCCACATATGCTCAATGATGTTCATGTCTGGTGACTGGGCTGGCCAATCCTGGAGCATCTTGATCTTCTTCGCCTTGAGGAACTTTGAAGTGGAGATGGAAGTATGCGATGGAGCACCATCCGTCTGGAGAATTTGGCCTTTCTTGGATCCATACGGGCTCCAGTAGGTCTCCTGCAATATTTGCGGCAACTGTGGTGTAATTCAACAGAGGATTCATCTGAAAAATCCACTTTCTTCCACTTCTCCAGCGTCCATCCTTTTAGCAGGCTGTGGGCCTTGGCAAATGCCACACGGTTTTTCAATTGTCTTTTGTTTAGTGCTGGCTTCTGGGCACTGATTCGACCATGGAGGCCATTTCGAGACAGAATCCGACAAACCGTTCTGGTTGACACAGGGACTTCAGGGGACCAGGTCTGGTGGAGCTCTGCTGCAGTGGAAAATGGGCTGGCCTTGGATTTTCGAGCCAACAAACGGTCCTCTCGAGCAGTTGTCTTGCGGGGTCTGCCTGACCCGGGCTTGTCAAAAACATCTCCAGTGTCTTCAAATGTTTTTTTAATCCTCTGTACTTGACGCTGAGACACATTGAAGGTATCTGCCACATCAGCAGTGGATCTGGTCTTCAGCCTCTTGATAATCAAAACTTTAGTCTCAGGGTGAATCTTAGGCATGTTTGCAGAGGTCTAGTTGCAGTTGATGTGAAGGTCTAGTGTACTGGGGTTGTTTTTATACACACCTGAGACCTGATTGATCCATTATTAGTCACAGGTGAAGCTCATATGACAAGGCGACAACACTTATGTCTTTGCAAAAATTGACTCAATGGGCTTTACCAAGCTGTGAATATTAGAATACTTTTTGACAGTTTCTTTTTGCACTGAAACATTATTACAAAAGCTGTTGGGATTAAAATGAGCCATTTCTTGTAAAAAATCTTGATTAGAAATATATTGCAGCGGCACTTCAGGTCAATTTGTACACAAGCGACAAGACTTTTGTCAGGGACTGTATGTGATGGATGATAGTGTTCTGATGTGATGCAGGATGTCATTCCAAATCTTGGTGTATTTATAGATAAAAGATTTCTGACCAAAGTTGTTTTTATATGGATGAACTGGAACAAGTGCCTGTGAGACTGACCTAGTGAGGCGTCCTGGTCTCATGTGTGTCGGAAGAAGTGTAGCAAGGGCTGGTAAGATGGCAATTTGAATCTGAAAATAAAAAGCAATTGCGTGGCTATTTTTGAAGTTTTGGTAAGTCAAAGCATTAAAACGTGCAAGTGCAATGACCCGTAACTGTAAACATCAGCATGCATAAATACATCAAGCCATGGAATTATTGAGACTTCAACGCCAACTCTTATCTTTTATCTTGCTGGGTGTAAGTGGCTGTGCATGTGCCAGCGTGGTCACATGTAGAACAGGGAGCTGAGTCATCTCATTTAGAGCATATGTTAACACTGCTGTGTACCGTGTTATGTTTCAGATGTCCCTCTTTTTTTCTGCCTCCTCAGGAGTTTTCTTTCCCCCAAGTGTGGTGCAGCAACCAACAGCCCCTGCACTGTGCCTTTTCTCTGGAGAGATACAGCCCTGCCACCACCCAGCTCTCCTGCAAAATCAGCGTGCGCCAGGTCAAAGGCCAGGAGCAGATTCTGCAGGTCTACACAGCTGTAGCCGAGGTGAGGCTCTTGAGCTGCGGGGGGATGTTTCACTTTCTCGCTCAACCTTTATGTAACCTTCCTGGAGTGTGTCCACTGACAGCAGGGCCAACTCTCCTGAGCTTGCACTGTGTAATAATAGAGCGAGGACACTTACTCTTACATTCTTACTTTCTTTTTTTCTTCACAGATTTTTGCTAAACACAGACAACAAAAATCCAGCTGTTCACCACATTACCTGCACATATTTTCTAACCTTTATTCACCCAGGTTCCAGCAAACACCATGTATCACATTCACATTCACATGCATTTAGACACCTGGGAGCTGCCCAGTCTAACAGCAGTCTTCTGTCAGCTGCTGAGCAGCTCCAGTGGAGCAGCTAGGAGTTAGAAATCCTCACTCAAGAGCACCTTGACAGTAGTTGTTAAGCCAGAAGAGTGTTACTCATTGATTTTACCCTACTGCTTTTTCACAACCAGTCACAAACATACTTGTCCTACCTCAAGGCCACAACACTATTTAAACTTATTGTATTGCAGTCAGACGCAGGTGAAATATTATTTGCAATTACTTTTTATGGTTTTACCTTCATGATTAGTTAGGGCTTGACAGATAGGAGGAAGAAATAAAAGTGTTTATAGGAGCTGTGAGTAGATTTCAAATCATCACCAAACACACACACACACACACACACACACACACATATAGAGTACAGTAAACCGGCATGACCATTTTGGGAGAGGGTCTATACTTAGTTTCTATCACAGCACAAATTGTAACTAAATTTCTAGAAAATTGGCTAAAGAAAATGTAAATGAATCTGGGTTTCTGTTAAACATTAGAAGTTGGTTTATTACAATAAACATTAAACAGTTGGTGGCATTATTCCTACATTTGGGTGTCATTGAATCATTCATCGGTGAAGAAAAGGAAACAAATAGACGATTACAAGAGCTCCAGTCAAACCACAAGCAATGAAACCTTATGGAAATATGACATTATATGACTGATGGAAATATGACATATATATGTGTATGTATATATATATGTGTGTGTATATATATATATATATATATATATATATATATATATATATATATATATATACTATACTGTATACAAATAATCAAGTTCAAACTAATTTAAAATGGCATGTCATTTATTTGAATTACAACACAACCCACATACAGTAACCTAAACTAGAAATTTTCCACTTATGATCCAAAATGCTTCCTCACATTACTTCTCAGATGCTATCCATTCAGCAAGGTCTGCAGTAAGCTAGGCTAATAATAATGATTATTTGGTTAATTATAATTATTCTAAGAACAGTTATTTTCTTTTTAAACTAATACTTTTTAATAGAGAGGCACCAATTGACCGACAGGTCAGACTGACATAGGCCAATTTTATGCCGGTCAAATGCACTCGGGTGGCGCATGTTTAACATCGCAACATCAGCATCACACGTGTACAGTACACGCACCGCCGCTCCATCAGCTGTTTATGAAATGTCAGAAAAGCTCTGCAGAGCAGTCTGCTCTACTGATCTCAGGCAAACGGTCAACTGCTCTCTCTCCCCTCTGAGGCTGAACAACTACACAGATATATGATCTGATCCAAATCGTACCATACCTATCATTATTGTGTTATTATGCAGATAAACCTAGTAACCCCCACCCACAAAAAATTAAATCTTTTGAATGTGACATTTTGCATGCAGATGAGCCAGATGTCACACTGTTACATACAACACTGTCATTGTGTTTGTTTTTCCTAATGACTTAATTTTCAAAAACAAAAATAGACATTTTTGACTGAACACAGCCTCTGGTGACAGAAGGAACACACTCCAAACATTTAAAACCACATTATAAGCCCACATGGTGGAGCGTTTGATCATCAAAAGATAGATTTGGGGAGGTGTATTGCTTTAATTCTTCTTAGAAATGCCTGCACTAGCCACGCTACTAGCGGCTTCCAGATGTCTTTTCCTTTGTGGTATTTTTTGCACTGACATTTTGAAATGTTAAACATACCTGTCTGAGTTGCCCTGACCCAGGAAACCCCATTCATCTGGCTCCCCAAGCTGGTAAAACGAGCACAAAGCAACATTTGTAAATCCTACCTGACCCTGGTCTGATTCTAGTCTGTTTCTGTTCTTCCAGACTGAAAAGGAGTCAGTTCCAGTTTGTATGCAGACAGACTGCACCATCACATCCCAGACGGGGCCCAAAGCCTTTAAAATCCCTTTGTCCATCCGCCAGAGGATCTGTGCCACCTTTGACACTGCCAACGCCAAGGGCAAGGACTGGCAACTCTTAGCCCAGCAGCTCCACTTAGATAGGTGAGCTTATGATGTGCACCCTCTCTGAGAGTATGACCTGTGCATCCTTTTCTTTGTAATGGTCTCACTGTGAACACACGCTGACGAAAAAGATAACTTGCTGTGAGTGTTGTTCACCTCATATATCTGGCTTTATATTCAGCTACCTTTTGTTCTTCATCTTCTCTCTCAGAAGTAGGAGGCAGGACTCGTATTTAATCACTTAAGCACATAAAGGATTGTGTTATCTGTTAAGTGCTGTGGCTTATGTGCATTGTGGTTTTGAACTTATTACACAATTTCTTTTGATATTAATCATGTAACATGTAATTATTAAATGGAAATATGCAATTATAATAAGACCATCCTAATCTTTACTCCATCCAGTTGTCGTCTTCGGTTGCTTTGATCTTTTGGCAGCTATAATCTCCTGTTAAGTGCATGATTCATGAAACTCTGGTATCTAAGAGTCCTTTGGGATTCCAAATTATCCAGATAAGCTTTCCTCTCCAAGTTGGGTTGCTTTCAACTGAGCCTGATGTGACCAATGCCGCTTATGTTGCTTTTTTCTTTCATAGCAGCAAGGTACGGCAGTGAAACACTGCCCCCAACTGGATTCAATGCTACATAATACAACAAGGCCTCTTTTCTCATTTTGTCAGCACCCATTATTTAAATTCAAACCACTGGACCGTGTTTGCCAGTAATTACTTATCATTTGTGATGGTACTACTTTCTTTATATTTTTGATTATCTTAAAAGGTCTTAAGAAACCTTTTGTTTCCTACATGAAGAACCAGATGTTTTTTGTTTAAAGCACCAAGGCAATTTATGTTAAATTAATTTTCAGTTACAGATAGTTACAGATATTTTATGATAAGCAAGTTAAGGGGACCCAAAGACCCATTTGGATTTCGTTTAGTTAGTGGTTAATAGTTGATTTATGGATTCATAGTGAGTATAATAATGTGGATACCTGTTCTTTATAGAGTGCTATTTCTAATTAGGTATACATTCCAATTGATATTATTTTAATAACATGTTTTCCATTTTGCACAGGATAATAGAGCCATTGTACAAAATACAGCATGAGGGTCTTGGTTATTCGACACATAGGACCTCCCAAAAGCCTAAAAAACTGATGTTTGTGGTCTTAAACACCAAATATTGTGCATTTTTGCAGTAGTTGAAATGTTTAATAATTTAATCGGTAATAAAACAAATTGTAGTAGCATGTACAGAATACAATTGTAATCGGGATACTTAAAAATCAAATGGATAAGAAAATTTAGTTTTTTACTGAAATATAAGTCATTATCCCCCACATATGATGTCAAAACCTTTTTTTTATAATTTGCCAACACAGCTAATCCAAATCACTGAGATGTTGATTCACACAAGACTAATATTATCTCATGACCTCTGTGTTTGGCAAAATATGGCATGTAATTTGCGGTGGCATTTTTATTTAATGGCAGGATTAAGATCATAGACAACCTCTGCAATTATTACAGAATAGGCTGCTAGAGTTCCCCAAGTAAATACTGGTGCTGTGCAAAAAAGGGCTTTTGACTCAATCCTACACTCCTGCTTACTACTCACTAAAGCACCAAGTGTGTATTAATCCATGGCTAAACATAGTTCAATTAATAAGTCCTTCATGTTTAAGTAATGTTTGCTAAACCTACAGTGCCCAGCTGTTTAAGGAAATAACTTTTTAAATGGGATTTGTTTTAAACAAAGAAACAAATCTGTTATCCTTTACGGTGCACAGTTTTAAAACTACTGGCATATTTGCTATGCATCACAATCACGCTCAACACATTCTGAAAGGAAATTAGAACAATGACAATTATTTACCTAATCAGTTTGACTTGTGTCGTTTACAAGATAGATAATTAGCAAGGATAACCCATATCTGAAAACAACATTAAACATGTTGTCAGTGTTCTGTCCCTGAGAGTGCCCTCTTCCTGTGCAGTTCATTAATCCTTTGTGTGCTCCTCTACAGAAACCTGGGTTATTTTGCAAAGCAGCGGAGTCCATCAGCAGTCATACTGAGCCTGTGGGAGGCTCGCCACCAGGACACTGCTGACCTTGACTCTCTAGCCAGCGCCCTCGAGCAGATTGGCAAGATCCACTACAAAAGCTCCCCCAAGGACCAGGATGAGCCTCAGTCTGACTGCAATCACATACAAGCGGGCAGTGTGTGTGGAACGGCCAGAGTAACAAATCAGGAATCAGGATTATACAGAATGAAAGAAAAGAGAGGGAGTGAAAATTGACAAACTAAGGCCTATCTGTGTGTACACACACAGCCAGTGATGGACAACACACACTGTGGCGGTGTGCTGGAAGGTCATGAGGTTGTGAGTAGACAGTGCGAGCAGTCAACATGCCAACCAATTTCAACAGAAGGAGGTGAACCGGTACCTGCTGTGGATCCACCCCTCTCTTTTAAGAATCTGTCTGAGGATGGACCATAAATCGTGTTCTGCCTCTCCACTCACATCACATCTTAAGTTATTTTTAATTTCTTTGTTGTTTTAAGTTAAAATATCTCTGTGTCCATTCCTTTTCCAACTCACAGGGTGAGTGGGGTAGTTCCTGAACTTTTGTGCAGACCATTTTTCTGAATTTGTGTGAAAAGAGATAGGAGCTCCTTTTTTCCATTCTGCCTCCCCGCCTTTTACCAGTGGTCCACACGGCAGCTGGACGTATTTGCATAGAGGTTCTTCTATGCAAATAGGGTGATACAATTGTGGCAACATTTTAATTTTATCTATTTGTTCCTCCACACCACATCCTTGTGTTGATGAATGAATGACTACTTAGAAGCCACCTTTTTGATGTTCAATATTATATTTTTAAAAGAAGGCTTAAATGTTTTGATTGTGAACTTTCAAAGCCAAGTATCTTGAAATGCCCTCATTTTCATATCTTATAGGAAGTTTAGCACCAGTATTATATCATTTATACAAAAGTTGTAAAGGAACCCCCGCACACTGTCTAACTTGCAAAAAGAAATGTAATAGCTGGCAACATTTCGGTTCTTAATTATCCTCAGGCCAAATGCCAGTCAGAGTGTAACGTCTTATGTGTTATAAGAAGAAAAAAAACACGACTGTGGCGTTATGTGGCAGAGTGAGATTTGAAACCGTTGCACAGGAACAGGGAGCACATCGTTGCGTCTTATCATCCAATTCCCACCAATAATACCCGTCACACAGACCTCATATCATTTCCTGACACACCCGACTGCCACCGCCACTACCTAACCCCCAAAACACATGTAGACACAAGTATTGACATTTCATGGTTACAGAGGTCATGTGCACATGGACTGGGAGTTTACATAAAACAAAAAAGGAATACTGATTAGACAGCATTACTTTTTTCAGTAACGAGTAATCTAATTGATTACTCTTCCCATCTTAATAACGCTGTTACCGTTACTGCCAAAAAAATGTGGTAGACCTCCGAGCCAAAAGGCAAAGATTTTTTTTTTTACTGTTCTTCCTTGGTTAGTGGGCAGTGCACAAGACAAGCGCATTAATCCTGACGATTGGCTGAAATTGAGTAAAGTTTCATGGTAAGTCAGTCAGAGGTAGAGTTGGGCGGGTGTTCAAAAACACGCATAGTCGGACACACAACGAACCACACAAGCAAGTCAATCAACAAGAGACTGGTATGCCAAGCCCAAATGAGGGGCAATACATTTTAAAAGTTCCAAAACATCTATGGTGTCATTTGCATTGATCCATATATAAACATAATATCTACATACATGGTATTTGATTGGAGGTTAGTCTCACTTTCTCTTGTGTACATTGTTTCTATTAATAATGTACTGTATTAAGTGTCCATTTCATTATAATATTCAGATTTATCATAAACAAATTTAATATACACATGTATTTTATGTTCCGTCAAAGAGGGGTGGAGGTGGGGTCACATTTGAGCATTTAAAATGTACTGCAACAGTAACATAATAGTTACTTTCTGAAGTAACGAGTAACTAATTTAGTAACTAACTTAGTTTTGAAGAAATAACTAGTAACTGTAACTAATTACTTTTTAAAAGTAACTTGCCCAACACTGTTACTGATGGTGTCAGTGTCATAGATACAACATGCAGTTGCATATCTGTTTAAATCATACTAATCCCATACCATACTGAGGCGATACCTGGGCAAAATCCTCAAAAATAATGGTAGATTTGCTGACCTATATTACTGCATGATTTTTGAAGTTGAATCATTATAAATGAAGAGGCCACCGAGATGAAATGTAACACTCTCCCTAATTTTGTTATTGTACCCAACTGAAGCAGTCAGAGCTTTAGCCAGTGTTTTAAGGGCACTCATACTCATTAAGGTAATAATTTGTGGAACTAAAAACTGATAAAATTATACACCAGTTTAAATCAATACATGAAGACTTATAATTCACATTTGTTTTCATCATTTTACAATAAAAATATATTACGCCTTCATGCTGCAGAGGTTTACAACATTTACCTCAAGTCACAGTGGGTATCTGCCTTTATTCTACCACAGAGACCCATGCTGCAAAATAAGGCCAACTAAATTACACAAGAACACATTATCTTACTTACCCCAAGTGATATTTGCACAGTGTTGTCTGCCTCATCCTTCTTTCTGACTCTACCTTAAGTGAATGGAACGTCATTTGTGGTGCTCACAGTATTGAAAGATTACATTTATCAACATTGACAACAACATATCATTCCAGAAACAATTTCCTGGTTACACTTGAAAATTCACAGAACATACTGTGTTTATATGGACTGCCCCACAATTGAAATTTCATTCACCTCCATTGTACTTGGGTGGAGGCAGAAATATTCTTGGCAGATATCTGATCACATGGACAAATAAAAAAAGTATATTCCAGTTGTCTCTAAATAGTGACTCATTAATTTATACATTGCGTTGCACAGACAGGTGTGGAGTTGTAGAGACTGGTTATAATCGTTCACTGAGTGACAGCAGGATGGAATATTTCTGAGTTCTATACACACACTGAGTCACAGGCTAGCCTCATTTGTGATCCCAGCACTTTGTATTTTTCTTTGTGACATGAACACAACATTGCTCAATTTCTTTACATGTCTCTCTGCCAGAAATAAGACATTGTTTGTGTGGGGTAAAACCATCATTCAACACAGACTCCATTTAGCTGCTATAACCAGCACATCAGACTTAACGCACGTCCAGAGAAGAAGACCAACGAAACGAAAGGACACAGGTGATTATGATGGATTTAAATGTTGGTTTTGCCACAACAAAACATTTTGACATTTCAGACGTACGGAGTGCTGAGGAAACAAATTGGGTTACATGTACACATCTGTGTTGGTACAGTATGACTTGAAGCCAAATAGAGCACTTTTTTAAATTAAGGTATACTTTATCACTTGGTGTAAACACCTTAAAGGTTGGCTACTTATTGCTCTTGTGAATCATTAAAACTAAAACTAACTAATTTTGTATAATGCCATTTTATTGACATACTGTTTCACTTGGACACCTCCTTAAGTAAACATAAGAAAAAAAACATGCCACCCCCTAGTTTGATTCAGTACAGCAATGACTCAAACAGCTTCATTCACTTATCATCAAGGGGAGTTTTTTTTAAAAACAATAACCATTAGTGAACCTTGTGGTTTGAGTCTTATGACCTTTCTCACCAGTTACTATATTCAATAAATAACATCACAGTAGCAGTAACCATGTAAAACAGAGGAATGTGGTACAAATGAAAAATTTAAAGCATATGCTTGGAGCTGCTTTTTCTCTTGAACAATCTAGTTGATTTGGTTGTGGCACCCAGTTGAGTCAGTCTTTGCTTTTACCCAGTCCTTAGTCTGTTGTGCCACCAAATCCCACATTGTCTCCAATCTTAATGCTGATACCCTCAACTGTATTAAGAGTTAAAAGCAGAAAGCTACAAGGAAATTTTGGGATCTTTAGCACAATACTGGATACTATAACAAAATAAGGGACAAATTTTTCATCTGGAAATTGGTTCCTTTAACCATGACTGAATACATCACTTGCGTTATGTACTTTGTATATATATTTTTTAAATGTCCGTCATCAGGTACAACGCGTTCTTATGAACGGGTTAGTATAATATCATTAAGCAAACGCATGCACAATAATTTATTCTCCAAAAATATTTTAAAGGGGTAGAGAAGCCAGTCATATCTCCCCCCCCCCCCCCCCCCCCACACACGCTGAGCTTCTTTCTTTCTTCTTTATTTCTTATCAAATTTTATTCATCTTTTATGTCATTTAAGCTGGCAAGTGAAGAATGTGATCTCCATATTATTGTTCCTTTAATTGTGTAACTATTCATTCCTGCAAGTAAAGTTTCAAGAATGGAAATGTTTGTTTTTGTAACGCTATACTATGGCTAAAGTTGCATCAAGAGCATCCTGTCTGTGCAGACTCAGCAATCACCCTCATTCTGGTTGTGTTTCAGCTATGTCCACTCTCATAAACATGTTGAAATTCTGGTTGTTTTTTCAAAGTGAGCTCACACACACACAAATGTATTCTCACTATGTATAATGCTTTGGTGTAAGGCTAATCTTGAGATAAAAAGTTCACTGTTTGCGTCCATGACTTTCTGTCAGCTGAGTTGGTCCCATGCTATTTTTTTGCTTTACACATGGCCTTTGGCTTCATATCACTATTCTTGTGCCTTGTTTAACTACTGTAAATGGTAAATGTTTTAAAGTACAGATGCAGATGAAAAAAATAACAATCACACTGACATACAGTATATGTAAAGGTATTAGTTGAAAACGTATTTAAGATTATAATATCAAATTGGCTGCAGAGCTTTTCTAGTGCTGAACATCATGGTAATGCCAGGGCAGCTTTGTGGTATATTGTATCTATACTTATGGACATTTTGGATGTTTTCTGTACAGTAGAATTTGCAAATGTATATGCAGCCTTTTGGAAATAAATGTACAGTTGAAGACTATCTTTTCCAAACGCTGATAATTTTACATCAGGCAGTGCAACTATCTATTAATTAATTTTCAATGATTGACAGCTCGGTCAGAGATTCAGGTGTGTCATGCTTGCAGCGGCTAATGCCTTGAACCTCTAGCCTCATGCAGGGATTAGGAGCTGGCTACAAAGGTCTAGTAAACTCACATCTTTACCACACATCTTTTTTCAGTTCAGCTTTAATGTTGGCTTGAAAAACACCACACCGCATCCCTACTTAGATTGAGTTAAAGGAGAAACCGTTTCACCGTGGTTTGTTCATTTAGATTATAGCACTCTAAAACTGGGGTTATATCTTTAAACGTAAGTGGACACAAAAGCCCTTGCGACATCCTGATATTACTGCAAACAAAATGATCTTCTTTGCATAAGCTCACTGGTTTACCTGAATGTATGAGTAATGCAACAGTAATGCTGGTACTGTAGGTCTGTCTTACTAGATTTTTGGAAGCACAATAGAAAAATTTCAAAAACAGTGACAACATACCAAATAACGCATAGATTAAAAATTGAAAAGACTTGCGGGACGTGATTCCTGGGCGCAGGGACACGATCCGTCTCTTTTTTTTTTTTTTTTTTTTTTTTTTTTTTTTTTTTTTTTTTCTTTTTTTTGTCCAACTTTCTTTATTGCATTTCACAGCTTGACACACATCAATCATTAGTACAATGAAAACACAGTAATCATATAGCAAAAAAAAAAGAAGTTCAAGCTGATTTCTCCCAGAACCCAGCCCACCCCAAACGAACCCCGTCCGGGTCCAAACACAAGACAAACAACCTGCTGGGATCTAGTCCCTGTAGCAGTTTCTAGTAACACGACATACACACATCTCCATTCACACACATTCAAAAGGAAGCAGGAAATAAAAAAAAAAAAAAAAAAAAAAAAAAAAAAAAGAATACTGATACTGAGTGAAGAAATGAATATGTACCCAAGAATACATGTTAAGTTAAACAGGTATGAAAAAAAAAAAAAAAAAAAATTAGAAGACGAAGAATACATAGCGGTTAAAAAACAAAAGAATTGGATAGGATATCAGTGAGAAGGCCTACAGATAATTTAATTTTCTTCTGAATCAGGTAGCAAGGTCATGGTACCCACAACAAATAGGAAAGGTCCCCAAACCTCCATAAATTTACTGGTGGAACCCTTAAGTGAAAACCTGAGTTTTTCCAGCTTCAGGTTGTAAAGAACTTCTCTGACCCAATAGTCATAAGAAGGGGGGACGTTTAGTTTCCATCTAAGTAAAATAAGTCTTCGGGCCAAAAGGGTAGTGAAGGCTAGGGCTTGTTTCAAAGAGCGCGAAAGGTCCGGGTCTGGAGGGATGCCAAATATAGCCGATAGCGGATTGGGGAGAATTGTCTGATCATATGCTTGACTTAGTGTTTTAAAAATGTTGTCCCAATACCCGATTAGTCTTGGGCAAGCCCAAAACATGTGGGTATGGTTAGCTGGCGACTGTCCGCACCTATTGCAAATGTCGCTAACTGATGGGTAAATCTTTGCTAATTTTGCGTTTGTATAATGCACTTTATAGAATATTTTGCACTGTATTAAAACATGCCGGGCACAGATCGAGGACTTGTGAATTAAATTCTTGGCAGCCTCCCACTGCTCCTCCTCCACCCCAGTACCCAACTCCCCCTCCCATGCTGTTTTAACAAAGGTTTCAAACCTTGAGGTGTTATTAGTATTAATAGAATTACATACGAATGAAATAAATTTTTTCCGGTGTGGGTCTAATTGTAGAAGAGTATCCAAAAATGTTTCAGGGGGTCGATTAGGAAAGTGTGGAAACACTTTTTTAACATAATCCCTGGCCTGAAAGAAACGAAAGAGATGAGAATTGGGCAGTTGGAATTTGGACGAGAGTTCAGCAAAGGAAGAAAAGGTATTACCGTTATAAAGATCCTTTACAGTCCTGAGCCCTCCGTCGTGCCACAAGTTAAAAACTAAATCAGTGACTGAAGGCATGAAGTTACAATTTTTAGCTAAAGGAGTTTGTATTGAGGGTCCATGCAGGCCAAACTGTTTCCTGAATTGGACCCAAATCCTTAATGTGGCTTTAACTATGGGATTATTCTCTATCAGGGAGAGGGGAAGGGGGAGCTGAGAGCAAAGCAGAGAGGACAACGAATAACGGCTAGATGCCCTTCATCTGCCCCCAGGCGGGTGAAGCCTCGCATCACCCCCCCCAATATGTATTTTTTATTACCCCCCGATATTGTCTGAAGTTGGAAGGCAAGTCCACCCCCCAAAATTTGGGGGACGAAAGAATGATTTCGAAGTCGGGAGGTTTTTTAAAGCCTGGGAATTGGGATATTTCTTATCCAAACTTGTCAAAAAGGTTTTCGTAAAATTGGGAAATATGCGGAAAAAGGTAAAAAATTTTGGGGTAAAATTTCCATCTTAACCGGGTTCACCCGCCCCCACAAGTTGGTATGGCCCCACCGTCGAATCTTTCTCCATTTCTCAAAAGCGGGGAAAAATCATTTTCCCATAAAAGTGGCATAGAAGAAAAAATAAAATACCCCCTAAGAAAACAAAAACCCTGTCTACCCCATTAAAGGTAAAATTGGAGCGAGGGGGTTTTTTTCCAAAGGTTCGGGGAAAAATTTTGGTTTTTCTGGTAGGTTGAAACCCAGAGAGTTGCCATACTGTTCTAGAAGTTATGACCTGGGAAAGGATGCATGGGATCGGAATTTAAAATAGCAATCACCCCGCAAAAAGGGTACCTTTTGGGCCACACCAGACTCGGGAACCCTTAAAGCCTTCCCCAGCCGCCCCCGTTGCCAAGGCTTCGAAATAGAAAACCCCAAGGGAGACAAGGGCATCCCTCCCTAGTCCCCCTTCCCTAAGGAAAGGGGGGAAGAAAAACCCGTGTCCTTTGTTTTTTTTGAGCCAGGGGCCGGTAACAGTTTAAACCCAAGGAAAAATTTGTTATCAAAACCAAATTTTTCCCCAAATTTTCATAAAAAAACCCCCTTAACCCGATCAAAAGCTTTCTCGGGCATCGGGATACAATTATTTCGGTATAAGATGCCGGGGTATGAAAAAATTTTAAAAGCTCGGGTTTAGGAATGTTTGTCGCCCAGTCAAAAACCCTGCTGTTTAAAGAATAATGGGGACCCGCTGGAGGGGGTCGAAAGAATTTAGAAAACTTCAAATTAATTGGGAGGAAATGGTCTTAGCTACTACACAGAAAGGGGTTTATCTTCAAAGGAAAAAACATTGTAGCCCCCGTAACGTGCATTTTGGGGGTTTTTGAAAGGCCTCTTATACACTCCGTTTAAAATTTGGCGCCAAAAAAATCCCCCCTTAGCCCTTTAAAAATTCTGAGGTGAAACCATCCCGGGGGGGAATTTGCCCCAAACTTTTAAAAATTAAAAGACTTTCACCCCCTTATAGTAAAAGGCCCCCCCAACCCCCCCCCCTTTTTCATTAAAACCCTTGGGAAAATTGATACATTAGTGTATCATTGAAAGGAAGGGCTAGGGGAAATTAAAGTTTTGATAAAAGACGCAATTTCTTTATTTTTGGGGTCAAAAAAAATCTCCCCCCTAGCTGATTAAAAGATGATTTTTGGGGTTGCTTTAGCTCGCCTTTTTGGGTGCAAAAACTTCCCTGCCTGTCCCCCGTTTAAAGAAGCGCTGCCTTTTCTGGTTTTGGAAAAAGCATTTTGTTTGTGTCAATTGAAAAAGGTTTGAAATTTTTACGTTTTTAAAGGCAGGATCCGGGTTGTTTAATATCTGAGTCCACCTCTTTAAATTTGGTTTAGTAACCCTTGGTGTAATGTACCCCTTCCTTGAAATTAGAAGTAAAACTAAAGATGACCCTATTTGCTTTTTAGGCTTTCCCCAAGGGGGCTTCTCGATATATCAGTGGCCTTAAAACAAGTAAGGAAAGCTGATTCTTAAAAATTTTTTTAGTCCCCCCTGAAAACATATAGAAATTAAATTCCAAAAAATTTAAAAAGAATTGACAGTGTATCCCCAAAATCTAGGGATGGGGATGGTCAATATGGCTATAGCGTGATAATCAAGGCTTTTTCTTTAAAAGCAGTCTGTATCAACAAAAGGGAAAAAAACTATGCGTGTAGGTTGGTGGACTGGGGAAAAGGGAAAAAGTTTTAAAATGTGGGTTCCCCGTCTCCCCGGATCACAGTCCCAAATCAGTTTGTAAACATTTAAAAATTTTGCGCATTAGATTGAAATGGTTTTGTTGGGATTGTCCAAAGGGCTCCGGGGTCTTTAAAGTTCCCCTAAGATTAATATAAAATTTCAAATCACATAGCGAAAAGAGTCAGACACAAAGGTGTTGCATCCCAATTTGACCTGACGCGGCAAAATTGGGCCCGAGGTTTTTAATTTTCAGAAAATTAGAACGGCCTCCGTGTCCGCTATTATTTTGGTTTTTCAAACAAAAATTTTACAAAAATATGGCCGTTCCCGGCCCCTTTTTGAATCAGGTGAAAAAAATTTGGGCCAAACCACTTTCTTTTAAGTCGATTATTCTCTATTACGAGGGTGTTTTTGTAAAAAGAATATGTCCCTTTAAGTTGTTTCAAAAAGCCATGACCTTACCTCTTTGTAGCATTTTCCGACCTTACTTCCACGAAAAAACCCTTAAATTATACTGGCTGGTCATTTATGTTCCACGAGAGTTATATGTTGCGTAAGGCAGTCCAATTTTTCTGAGCGGGACTGAAATTGGATATTGTTGGCCCCAACGTAAAGAAGGAAACAAAAAAAAAAAAAAAAAAACCCCCTCCCCAAAATCCATACCACGAGCAACACCAGCATTTTAATCAGCCCCCCATTAAGCAAGAACAAACATTTAAGTTCCCTTGCACCCGGGGGTTTCTATTTCCCGCGAGATTCCCCATCTTGGCACTTTCCCTCCTCCCAAAAATTAGAATGGGCCCTTTTCAGAAGGTAACCAGCTCAAAACAGAGAGCCACAAATTCAACCAACGTAACTGCAGAGGAACTTCTGAAAAAACTCCATAACCGAGTAATCTCAAAATAATCGGCTAAAACACCTCAAGATAGATATGCTGGCTCTAAATAAGCAGCCTATTGGTCATACAGACTGGCGTTACAGCCAGTGTAAATACAAGTAAACAGGTCCAGGGCTTATTTCAATTAAACAAAACCTTGGTACAGTTCACCATTATTCCACTAACGGGCCAGCGGTAGGTGGATGACAAGAGCCAATATAGCGCTTGGCGTCCTCAGGTGAAGCCAGGAACTTTCGAATCCCATTCTCGGTCATGATGGATAGTTTGGCTGGGTAGCGCAAAGCGGGCTTGAGTCCTCGATCATAGAGTTCCTTCATGATCCCGCGGTAAGCTGAGCGCTGTTGTAAAACCTCTGGACAGTAATCTTCAAAAATGTGGAACGGGGTACCTTTGTACTTCAACTTGCCTCGTAACTCTCTGGCTTTGCGTGTAACGAGTTTTCCCCGATCAGATAGTTGTGGAAACACACAGATTACGGCTCTGGGTTTCTCACCAGGGCCCGTTTTCGCCGTTAGCACCCGGTGTGCTCGTCCAGCTCAGGAGCCTTTTTCAATACATCTTCCCCGAAGACCTCCAGCAGCAGCTGAGAAAAAAACGTTGTCGGATGCGATCCTTCTAGGCCTTCAGGAAGTCCCACCAACCTAGCGTTGTTGCGGCGGCTCCTACTTTCCAAGTCAATTAGCTTAGCTTTCAGCCTGTTGTTCTCTCCGGTCACTGTAGCTAGCTCAGCCTGAATTGCCTGTATGTCATCGCTCATGGTAGTGGCCGCACTTTCTAGTGATGAAATTCGCTGGTGGTGGGTAGTAATGGTGGATTCAAAGTGCTCCAGTTTCGATTCCAGTTTAGTAAACGCCGCATTGAACTCCGCTGAGAGGGATTTCTTATGTTCGGCTAGCGTAGCCGTTAGCACAGCCATGATGTTCCCCTCATCTTTCTTCTGCTCTTCTTTCTTTGTTCTGCTGGTCATCGTGTAGCTAACTGATCAGGGTTCCAATGTAACTTGATAGTTATTATTAGGTTAACAGAGACGAAGTGAGAATTAATAAAGTAATAATGTTCGAGGTGGGAGCTCAGGAAAAAGCGTCTACTCCATCTTGCGGTCCAACCGGAAGTCCTTCATTTCCACGATCCGTCTCTTTGACATGCAACATGAATCAATAGTGTCCCAGTGTGGACACCAAAAACCATCACTTCCGTTTTTGTTTCATTAAAACTTAAACAGTTAGAAGTCAACCAGGCCTTTATGTCATCAAGGCGTTTGAGCAGTGGTCCGAGAGAGCTGCTCTTTTTAAGGGGCACATAGATCTGGCTGCTGTCACCATAGCAGTGGAATAGAATGCCATGCTTCTAAGTATGGAACCAAGCGGGAGTAGATAGAGAGAGAAAAGAAGCGGGAATAAAACTGAGCCCTGTGGGACCCCAGACGAGAGAGGAGCAGAGAAGGACACCAAGTCACCACAGCTGACACAGAAAGTGCGACCTTCCAAATAGGACCTGAACCAGTTGAGAGCTACATCCTTGATGCCCACCCACTGCTCCAAATGAAAAATCCGGATTTCATGGTCCATTTCATCGTCCACCGTGGCAAATGCACCAAAACCACAAAATAACCGGAGTCAGTAGCTAAAAATATATCATTAAATACCTTTAAAAGAGCAGTTCCGGTGCTGTGCAGAGTTTTAAAACTGGATTGGAAGACTTCAAGAATGTTGTGGTCTTTCAAAAAGGCCATTAGTTGCCTGTGGACCAATTTTTCAAGTATTTTAGAAAAGAAAGGTAGTTTAGATATTGGCCTGAAATTGGCTAGATCTGCAGGATCGAGTCAAGGTTTTTTAATTAGACTACTGCAAAAATTTTCAGGGACCACACCCGAGTAAAGGCTACCATTAGCCACTGCAAGAAGGGATTGACATGTAGTAGGGAAAACATGTTAAAAAGTCGAGGAGGGACAGTGTCACTTGGAGTCCCTGGGGGCTTCAAGTGACCAACAATCTTCTAGTGCAGACTGAGTAACAGGTTCAAACCTTCAAAAAACAGTCACAAAAGTGGCCTTAGTAAAAAAGTGAAGAAATTGTTCACACTAAGCTTGAGAGGCATCAACATAGGCAGTTGACTGGCCATTAAGAACAGAGTCAATAGTTTTAAACAACATACAAGGATTGTTAGACAGAATAATTTCAGATTGATACTGCCTTTTTGCTTCTTTCAAAGTTAATAATGACGCCAGCAATCTCGTACGATTTGAAACGACACATGCAGTTTGTCCTTCCAGTTGTGCTCAGCTTTACAGCACAATCACAAAAGGCATAAGCAATAAACTCCGCACAGAGCCACGTGCGAAAGAACACTCTGATTTGAAGTTGATATGGCTTGCTGTCTGGATTTACCCTGCAGAGATCTGAGGAACAGTTAACCATAGTCCTCAGAAATTCACCGGAGTTTAAAATTGCAACACAAAAAAAAGCAGAAAGGTATGGAATGAAACTGAACAACTGAAACTGAAAACTGAAATTGGCGAAAATGCATGCATCCGGCGGAATCTTTTGCAGCAAAGGAGCAATCCCAAGAGTGGAACGTCAAGGATATAGACTACAGCGTTCCCAACGTCGGGTGGTAATTTGGTCCAAACTCCAATATTTTTTTTTACAACAATTTGTGATTGTGCACACCTTGCCAAAATCACAGCATCAACTATATCCCCCACCCACAGACACAATTTGAAGACAAAAGTGTAAAAGACAAACACACTTTTCTTGCAGGTTTTTTTTTCAACAGTATTACAGTTCGGACTGATAGCAAGGACATTAAGTGAAACAATTGCGCGAGAGCTTAATGGCTGTATTTTAATACTTTGACATTTGATTATATACGCACATTATTAAAGACAGACATTTAGTTATTTACACTGTGTTCTGCCGTTCTAATGCTATCATGTCTTCCATGGAGCGTGGCCATCTCCTCCTGCACTCCGTAGCAGACAATGTGATGGTGAGACAGCGCCAATTAAAAATTAAGAACATATTTTTATTTAAGATTTGAGTTGGATTTTACAAGGTGTTTATGGAGCAATTCACTCGGTAAAAGCACTAATTACACTGCTGGATTTTTCTTCATGTTAACGTTGATGATATGGAGAGAAAAAACGTGTAAGGCACCAATATTTGAAAATATAACAAATAATCATTATTCTCACATCTACTTTCTGCAGTCTGACATCAGTTCACCTCCTCACCATCTGCGTCGCCAATTCCCATTGTCTCCAAATTGTTCGTACGCATGGGTCATGGGTTTTTTATAAATCATAACCTTTGCGTGGGAAGTGGCATACACACATTTTCAGCTCCGTTTTGTGTATACGCCACCTTTATAAATGAGATCAAATTCTGCTTTGTGAAGATCAAAGTGTCAGTGTCTCCATACATTCAAAAGTTACCAAAAGGATGAATAGTTTCAGCAAGTTACAGCACTAACAAAGACTGTTATTTTAATGGGTTGAGGACATTGACCAGTGTAACTTTGATCTTTGGTGATCTTACATGTGGAAGGAGCCTGGATGTTCTCAGATTATTGCTGTTGTGGACTCACCTAAAGAGACATTAGAACATTTTAGCATGTAAATTAGAGTGTGTTTTCCTCTAATTTAAATAGATTTGTGATGGGAATCATATAAGCTTTGTGAAGTAGTGGAGCTTTATTAATTATCATCTTCTGTCTAAAGAACAATGATGAACATTGTGGGACAAGCAGGACCCCAAGCAGAGCTATGATGCTCTCCCAGGTAACGTTAGGTCAGTAACGTAGCTATATGAATATGAAAAGTTATTATCCAGCTAACTACAAATTGGTGTGGTTACTGTTGGTCAGATAATACACAATGCTAGTGTATTGGTTAAGTGGAGGTGATCCATGAGCTTCTGGAACGTGGCCGGCGTCACATTCCATTCGAACAGGCCCTTTTTGGGCTCTCGGTGTCATCTCCACCTGCCAGTGCCCTGATGTTAAATCCAGCGTTCTGAAGTACCTGACGGTGGACAGTTTGTCTAAGGTGTCCTGGATGCGGGGCAGTGGATAAGCATCCTTTATGGTTCTTTCATTTGAGGGCCTGTAGTCGACACATAGCGGCGACGTCTGGGCCTTCTTTCTCACCATAACGACTGGTGCAGCCCAACTGCTGTTGCTGGTGCAACAAGCCTATTGTTTTTGTAGGGATTATCATTATTCAGCACCTCTCCCATCTCTCTCATTTTTGAGGGTCTTAACATGTGGGAAAACTCACAAAAACTTGTACCCATATCAGACTTCTTGCTGTTTATGAGTTCACTAAAACCTATAACTTGACATACACAGTGGGATTTTTGCTTATCATAGCATTAGCACAAGATTGGATTTTTTGAGTATAGTTTGAACTTAGTGAAAAAATGATCTATTTGTCTAACTGATATAATCAAAAGTAATCCAAAAAAAAGTCACTGTATTCAATGACTGAATTAATGAATGACAGTATTTTAGTGGATTAAGAGTCCCTTGATTTATTCTTTTGGGTAGTATGTATTTGTTTATTAGCTTTTTAGCAGAGCGAAATGGAATATGCAGATGTTTCTATTTTTATTTTTTTTAAATTATTTATTTTTATAGTTTTCAGTGGTGATCCAGAATGAAAATCAACAGGAATTAGAAGACAGTTTTTCTGCTTGGGGTGGAGATGGGTTAACATATTGAGTTTTATTTTTTAATCCCTTTGAAATATGCTGAAAATCGTGTTTGCTCCATGTGGACCTGCTTATATGGTTTGACACTCACTACAAGGCACACAGACATTTCACGTCCCCTAAACTCACAGCTCTAGTCAGTGTGACTGTGTATACAATTGGTTGACTGTCTTGAAAGTAGCCTAGTATGACGCATAACAGATTCTGTTGACTCAGAAAAACCTTTTCCCATCTGTCTTTACACTTATATAAGACTCATTGATTCACATGTGCTTCTTAATGTACTTTTGTGTGGCTTCATGTCCTAGGCTTGCATCTTCCCCTTCCCTTTTGACAAAGTTTGTATTCCTACAAAAAAAGAGTCAACTGACATCTCTCTAACAACATACCTTACATTTCAGTGTACAGAGACCATGTAAGAAAAGACAAAAATTACATTTTCCATATCATTAAAATTGATCTTGACCTCGGTGCAACAGATGAGCAAGAAGCAGTACAGTCTGTCTGGATGCAAAATTAATGTCTTATCTTGGACAAAGTGTCTAATAGGTTTCAGCCTCCTCCTTGGCCTTATCATCTAAAACAGAGGTTCCAGCAGTGTGCAGGGTAAAGGCCTATCTGTGTGCGCCAGACAACTACTCATTAGATATCGGTAAACTGACACAAACAAGGAGAATGATGTTTGCTAAAAAAACCTATGATGACGGCTGACTTCATGCAGTCTGGTATGAGAGGAAATTGTGCAATGGTGTGTTTTTCCCGTTAACCTGGGCCTCAGAGGAACTACTTTGAACTGGTAGTGACTTTATATTTCCAAGGTAACATACAGTGTGTGTAAAAGCAGAAGAGGTTTTATTTACATATTTTGCATTTGTAAATTAACTGGGGCCCTTTTACATCATAATTGCGTTTGATAGCCAACTTTAAATATATTTTTCTTGTACTACATCTTTACTTTTACTTAAGTGAAGCACATGACTTTTGTTTTTAAGAGTGTATGTTTACATTGTAATATTGCTGCTTATACTCAAGTAAAGGATCTAAGTAGTATTTCCTCCACTGTTTTTAGGTTTATGTCATTGGTGTAAAGTAACTAAGTATATTCACAGTATACAGTACAGTACACTAGGCCTACTTAACTTGTGTGTTTCCATGTTACTTTAAACTTCTACTCATACTTCTATTAAAAACCTATGACAAGTTTATAAAATACAATGCGTTGTTACAGAATAAACCAGTGGTTTAAAACCCTTTTGGCTTGTGACTCTTTAAAAAAGTTTAGATGTTTATTGTTAGGAATTCCACCCCGGACAAATTGCTTTACTTGTTATATTGTCATTTGTACTTAGGCCTTAGTAAATGATTTAAATCCTTCTTACGTCACTGCTCTGTGTTTTTTTGTATTGGATAAAGTCGCCTATAGGCTTTATCTGTCTGTCTGTGGTCGGATGGTGGCTCTAGGATAGGTTTCTGGGTGGGGTACCGCCCAGCCGAAGTACGTCATTACGCACACCTGCGCTAGACTTTGGGACGGGAGCATAACGCCTGTCAAAGCACTGCCACAAATTAAACTTTGGAAATGACTCCCCGTAATTCTGTGGATTTAGATATCGCTACTAAAGCATGACACATTTTCTACAATACATGGTAAGTGTCTTTAAAATCGTAAACCGCTTAAAAGTGTGCTTTTGTAGTGGGCCCAACGGCTGCTGTTTGTTAAGAGTTGCGTTGTTAAAATACTTCTGTTTCGCTCCTACAAAGATGGCATTTTCTGAAAGTAAAAAACAATTCATAAATGGTTGCGTGAGTCATTTAATTTCCGTTGAGCACATCCAAACTTTTCAACATGTAGTATGTTAACTCTCAGAAGTCTTTTAAAATGGGCTATTTTATGTTGTAGTCTGGTTGAATATTGACAATCGAATATCGATTTCGCAATTACAGCCTCTCGGCAAAATAGGATAATTGTATGTGATTTTCTGTTTGTTTTGCTAGTTTTTTTGCTAGACTCTTCGGAGAATGTCACATTCATCCGTCAAAGTCCCTCAGTCTCTCTGAGTCTGGGTGCGAAATTCCTCGTAGTCTTCAAAAAGTAGCCTAACAAGTTCATTCAAGCTCTTTTCCCCTCATAGCACACACGACAGAGCTGTTCCAAGTTCCTATGTTCGATTGCTCTGGGTAAATTAACGCTGAGTCTTACACACTAAGTAAATTAGTAATAACATTCGTGGGATAAAACCTAGGCTACATGCCCTAACGTGTCTCCCTGCTGTGTTAACCAAATCTCGATTTACAAATACGTCATTTGAAGTGCTCTTAACAGTTTCCATGCGTATATATCCTAGATTCTGGGCCAAACTGTATTTTATGAATTGTTAGTGCTCTCTCCTCAATTCGGCGGTGAAGGTATCCGCAAAAATAACGTTACTTACTTTAAAATTTGAGTATTTACGTCTGACATCACCCACGTTATCGCTCTACGTGACGTTACTCGGCTCGAACAAGTGGTGGTGTAAACTAGCCTACCCCAGAAAGTTGATATTTATCTAAATAATGGATTTATAGTGCGTCTCTTAAAGATTTAATATATGTCTTAATTTTGTAGTTGAAATGTATTTCTGCGTCGTTAAGCCAGGTCACTTTCAGTTGTTGTTTTTTCCTTCATATACGTATATGAAACCCCCTTTTTATTGTATCTGCTCTTAAAAAAAACACTTCCTGAATGTAGAGTTTGACCACAGCAGACAACAAACAAAAACCAATAAAGCAGCAACCGGAAAATAAACAATTAATAGTAGGCAATAATTGAGTATGGTCGCTCAGATTCAGAATCCTTCAAGTCCGCATATAAATTTTAACACCTCTAGAGTTTAATGTCTGTAGGAAATCCCCCTCTCCCATCATATTCACCTTCCAAGCTCCCATTGTATGGCCCGATCAGAAGTGCATTCCATTAGTTGGGCACAGTCATATGTGCGTCATCTAAACCAAACTCCATAAAACTAGGAAGGAAAAAAATATTTGTTTACAGTATCTGTAGGTAAGCCATTTCCTGTGAGCGGTACTGTGTCATCATCAAAGTAATAGGCATCATCGAAGGAGTAGTCCATCAAATACACATCTGATTAAAACACTCAATCAAGTCATTAATGCCTGCTAATTAATATGCAAAATCATTTTAAAGCTGTTGGTAGCTTTTCTCATGTCAGCAGTATTGTTCCTCAAGTTTGACTAAATCAAATTAACTAATTATTTATTAAAGTAAAGTAAAGTAAGTATTAAAGTTTAAGTAGTTTATGAAAGTAAAGTAAGTAGAAAATAACTACAAGGAGTTTTTAACAGGTTATGAAACGTCATCATTTAATACCCGTGCTTCTACATAAGCAAATAAGACCATTAGCAAGAAGATTGGCTAGTTCTAGTTATTAATAATGGCTGTACTGGCAGAGGCAGGTTTTTCAGCGAGCAGTTCGTTAACCTATTAAAATAAAGCAGGATGTTGTATGGTTATGGCTGATGCTGGGGGAGGATCAGCTAAGAAATAACGAACATAATTGACTGAAGGACAACATCAAAAATGCTAAAAAAGGACAGTGATTGAACATGGGCAAAAACACAAGTCAGCCTTGGTCCATCAGTCAACAGGAAAGGATTCAAAAGCGATCCTGAATTGGCCCTCTTCCTCCTCTTAATTTACGAAAGGGAATGCGATCTGGTTGTGCATTAAGATCTGGTTGTGCTGTAATACATGAATTTACGTTGGTGGCTAAAACAAAGCTAGCCAACTGGCTCATAACATAACATTTCATTTTGGCCTTGCTTCCGAGATATATCTTGATGTTGGCTTATTTTAATGAAGAAAACATTACAAGTGAATGATGATAACTTTAGCTTTATCCCAAGGTCACAACCCAGCCTCACAGCAGTTTTTGAAATGTTCAGGTAATTTAATTTATTGTTTTGTGTACACGGACACATCGGTTTTTTTTGTGATGCTCAGCACGTTTTTTGAACTAATGTATTTCAATGGGAAGCATCTCTTGTAATCACGGCACAAATCTTTCGGCCAGTCGGGCTGCAGCAGAGAAGATGTATACAGCTTTAATAAGCTTTTTAATAATTGCTATTTTTAGCCGCATGACCGTTTTTATAATCAACATTTATTCATGAGATCTTGTCATGGTTTAACGTTATTATTTTGGTCTTATTGCCAGGAAAGCTGGATTGCTTTGTTGTTTATTGATATTTTTTAAACATATCAAACAAATCTATCAACATTTATTTAGATGTAATCATGGTATGCATTTCTTTATTTTAATAATATTATTTCAGTCTTATTACCGGTGAAATATTACAGTATGCCGTAAAACAGAACACTATCAATGGGCCGAGCTGGGTGCATTCAAAGCCGATGTCCTACAAGGCAGTGCAGGCATTCAAATTAGGGAATCAGACAGCAATCAGCGGGTCTTTAACGCCAGCATCACTTCAATCTACATATTATATCAAGCCCAGCACAATAGCTACTGAGTTTACATCAGAAAATTGTAGGTCATCCATGATTTTATATCATTTATGCATGCTTGAAGGTTAGCTAGCTGACTGGTTTTGTCTGGCTTGATTGATAGATATAATTAGGTGTCATCTGCATGTGAGTGAAAGTCAATTGAGTGTTTCCTAATAATATTGCCTAGGGAAGCATATATAAGGAGAAGAGGCACTGAGCACTGAGCCTTGTTGAACGCCATGGCTAACTTTAGCGTGCTTGGAGGATTCTTTGTTAACATTAACAAATTGAGATTGATCAGATAAATAGGACTTAAACCAACTTAGTGCAATTCCTTTAATGCCAACTAAATGTTCTAGTCTCTGTAACAGGATGGTATGGTCAATAGCGTTGAATGCAGCACTAAAATCTAGTAAGACAAGTACAGAGACAGTGTCTTCAGCAGTTAGAAGGTCATTAGTAAATTTCACCAGTGCCGTCTCTGTGCTATGGTGCTTTCTAAATCCTGACTGAAAGTCCTCAAATAGACTATTGCTTTGTAGAAAATCAAGTAACTGATTAGCGACTACCTTCTCAAGGATCTTGGATTGAAAGGGTAGATTAGATAGACGTAGGTCTATAGTTGGTTAAGACCTCAAGGTCGAGGGAGGGCTTTTTCAGGAGAGGTTTTATCACAGCTACTTTAAATTAATTAATACATTAATTTATTAAAGGACTATAGGATAAAAGCAGTCTAAGTATATGTCAGGTCTTGTCGTTCTTACTATTGGTCCTGCGTAAAAAGGTGAACCGTTAGAAGTTGAGGGCAAAAGGTGATGAATTTTTATCTCTAATTGTTATAATTTTATTAATAAAGGAGCTCATAAAGTCGTCACTACTCAGAGCTATAGGAATAGATGGCTCAATAGAGCTGTGACTATCTGTCAGCCTGGCTACAGTGCTGAAAAGAAACCTTGGGATGTTCTTATTTTCTTCTATTAGTGATGAGTAATAGTCTGATCTGACATTTCTGAGAGACTTTCTAAACATTTTCAGGCTATCTTGCTAATCTAAACAAGATTCTTCCAGATTGGTGGAACGCCATTTACTTCAAGTTTTCGCAAGCTTTGTTTTAATTTACGAGTTTGGGAGTTATACCAAGGTGCTAGATTCATTTGCTTCATCATCTTCGGAGCAACAGAGTCTAACGTCATTTGTAGGCAGGTCGTAGCACCGTCTACAAAATCTAATTTCGTATAGTCTGGTAGTAAGAATTTGAAAGTTATTAAAGAATGGTCTGACAATAAAGGATTCTGCAGAAATACTAATAAATCTTCATTTTGATGCCATATGCCAGCACAAGGTCTAGGGTGGGGTTAGAACAGTGAGTGGCCTTATGCACACTCTGACTGAAACCAATTGAATCCAATATTGAGTTAAAAGCAGTACTAAGGCTATTGTTGTCAACATCTACATGGATATTAAAATCATCTACATGAAGTACTTTGTCTGATTTAAGGACTACACCTAATAAAAACTCAACTTTCAAACAAGTTATAATTTAGTTTAGGATGGGATCAATTAACAGGCTTGAATCTAAGATGGCTGCAACTCCTCCTCCTCGGCCAGAGCTTCAAGGAATTTGAGTCTTATCATGACTTGGAGGAGTGGAATTATTTAGACTAACATATTCTTCATGGCACAGTCATGTTTCAGTAAAACAGTTTGATTATATGATACCAAATCGTAGTAGTAGTAGTACTAGTACAGCTTTAGAAGACAGAGATCTAATTACTTGTCCACATCTAATTTTCTTATTCTGTTCTCTCATTGCAGTGGTAGTTTTAATTCCAATTAGGTTCTTAAGTATAGCTCCTCTTTTGTGTACCTTTGATTTAACCGTTGGGGGACAGACACCATGGTTATGGGACTTTGAGTGGGCGACTGCTCCAGCGGGAGCACAGAGAAGCACGTAGCACTGCACCTCCAATTACTGATTTCAACCTTGGGTTGTCATGGTTATTACCGATAACAGATTTGGTCAGATTTCTTGATATGAGAGCTGCTCCGTCCAAAGTAGGAAGAGTGCTGTTTCTCCTAATCAGACCAAGCTTTCCCCAGAAAGTTCTCCAGTTATCTAGGTAGCCAACCTCTAGGGCTGGGACTATTTGTCGACGCAAATTATTTATGTCAACGCGTCACGTCTAAAAATAACATGGCTGCTTCCAGCAACAGCGAAAGTATGGATTCTTCGCAACAACACATTGAGAAAACGGCTTGCACATGTTCTTCTAAAGTGTGGGAGTATTTTACTCTTAACACCAACAACAACGTGGTAGTCTGTGGACTTTGAAAAATGATCCTTGAGTCAGAATAACAGCAGCAAAACACCATAAGTTCTGCTCACCTATGCCTCACCAGCTTCTCCCGTAGCTCACCCATATACAGTATGTCCTGCACTGACTTGTCCTGCAGTGTGAGCTAAACTGTGCTGTGTCTCCTCGGCACGGTCTTCAATAATTGCGCAACCAGGACAGATTGTTTCAGATATCTTACGAGTCCTTTAACACGGCGGTTACAACGCCCCACATGTTAAAAAACTGTCTGGTTTAAATCTGACTCTGGCTCAAAATTCCCTTTTACAAAGAAGAGAGACAATTTGCACTTTTTAAAACTTTTTTTTATTTTTTTTATTTCACTTTTTTTAATTTGTGTATGCCTCTTGAAAGTGACTTGAAATGTTATTTTTTTTATTGTTGTTAGAGACTGGCATGGTGTTATTTCCATTAGCTTAATAGCTGGTTTGATTTGCATTGAGACATGATCTTGTGGAAAGATCCCAATGCATATCTCTATGTATGGTGAAGGGTATGTGATGATGGGGCGGGCTATTTTAATTCCATGGGCCAAGGGAACTTTATCAGGATGCATAGTATCCTGGATCCATGAAATAACTGGCCTTTAAAAATAAAGATCTGCCTGCCTCTGTGGGAATTTCACATAGGACTGTGTATACTTATGCCCCCTGTATTTACAATACATTATTCATTCACAAAGAAAATTGGTGTCATTAAAAGGTTGGATTTTCCTAATTTCTTTGAATTAAGGCATTTAGATAAATTTCCAAAAAGATGTTTTTTATTCCTCTTTTTAATCAGCTTTAGCATGGGTTTTTAAACTTCCTCAAGCCACTGTATGTTACTGAGGTCGAGACCTTTCCAACGATGTGTTTGCTATAGCGTTTCCTATTTATTTTTACATTTCATGGAGACCACTTTGCAGGCGATAGCCTCTTTTTATCGCCCCCAGAGGGATATTTTCCTTGAGTTCAAATGCTTCACACGTAACACTTGACATATTTTATCATACAGCTGACTTATACTTACAATAAAATAACAGCATAAACAAATTGATATGAAGCCAGATTGAAGCACGTCACACAGCCACAATCTATCCTTTGATTAGACTTTCCATGCACATCTATCACAATGTCCCAGAGTCCAATGTGACTCAAATACCATCCCTTTATTTAACAGTATTCAGTTTACTATGATCTCATGGAAGCTCATTCAAAAAGGTGAAACCAGTCAGTCATCTGACTTTATTATCAACAACAAATACGGGGTTATCAAAATGAGGGCTGCAACTAATATTTATAACCGTTATTGTTTAGTTGGCCTCTGATAATTCTTTGGTCAATAAAATGTTGGATATTTTATTATTTAATTCTAAGTGGAAGTTGACCAATTTAAATGCAAATGAATTTTAGAAATCTTCGCATTTACTACACTAAATGTTCAATAAATTGATTCCAAAACAAAAAGAAATCAACCAATAACTACAATATTTATTGTTTTTAACATGTTGACTGTCCTAATTTTTTTCCCCAAAGGCTTTTTTGACATTTCTCTGGCACCTCAAACCCATGGGGGCATATCCGCACTCTGGCCTTGACTTAGTAGGCAACAGGACAAGGCGGGACGTCCCCTGCAGACCAGACCTAGAGTATCTGGATGGTAACATCTGCTGTTTATACTGTCCAGCTGGTAAGACACATAGAGCCACACTTTATGTAGTCCACTCAGACTGAAGTTCTGTCACCAGATCGAATCAATAAAATCCGTGTGTGTGTGTGTGTGTGTGTGTGTGTGTGTGTGTGTGTGTGTGTGTGTGTGTGGTGTGTGTGTGTGTGTGTGTGTGTGTGTGTGTGTGTGTGTGTGTGTGTGTGTGTGTGTGTGTGTGTGTGTGTGTGTGTGGTGTGTGTGTGTGTGTGTGTGTGTGTGTGTGTGTGTGTGTGTGGTGTGTGTGTGTGTGTGTGTGTGTGTGTGTGTGTTTTGTGTGTGTGTGTGGTGTGTGTAAGGTACACGTAAGATATCGCCCTGCACCAGTGCAGGAGAGCAGGGGAAGTGTGTGGAATGCGACGATGGGACATACACTGAGCACGCTAACGGACTGCAGCTGTGTTTGAAGTGCACACGGTGTCGCTCAGGTAATTGCTCGCCAGATTTACACTATTGATTGGAATGACTCTGGAAGAAAAATCCATATTCAACCTTTTCAAAGTGCTCCGAGCATAAACTCAGACTTAACAAGGTCTTTTTTCATGTTGCTTTCTCAGATCAGGAAGTTGTAAGGCCATGTACTCCCACTCAAGATACTGAATGTCAGTGCAAATTGGGAAGATTTTGTGCTCCTGACCAAGCATGTGAGGTGTGCAAGACGTGTTCAAGGTGAGTCTATGCAAACCAAACAGGACACACCTGATGCTTGGTTTAGATTTAATGACGGAAGAATAATCCTTCTTTGTGTCACTTATATCTGAATTAGAGACAATTGTTCTTAAAACAGCCTCATTCATTTGTATTCCTTCATGCATACAATTCAGTTGTGAAGAAGATGAAGAGATGGAGAGGAGCTGCACCTCTACTTCCAACACAGAGTGCAAGAAAATCCAGAGCAATGCTGGCTCTTCCTCAGGTACACAGCACAGTGGATCTTAATGCCACCTGAAAAGCACAACATTTGCTTTGTATTTTTTATTTTATTTTAAGACAAAAATGCATGCAACTTTACACATGATGCTGCAACACCAGAAAAGCAAAGTATGAAATGTATTATCATTAACATAATATGGTGCTAATAGTTGTCTATTGCTTTTTTTATCAGCAAAGGCCTCTGTGATTGTGCCACTTGTACTGATTGCTGCTCTGGTTATTGGTGGGATAATCATTGTTGTGTGCACAAGGAGACGTCGTAAAGCAACAGGTAGGTAAAAAACAATTTCTAGGAAAGATAATGGCTGGGAAATATTTAAAATCCTTTATTTCCAAGTTTTCTTAAAGATAAAATGTGTATCCAGGGAGAGTTGCTGTACTTAAACCATTTTAAAATCTTCTAGTTTAATTTTTTTTGCCCTACCACAATCAGCATAAACCGACTGGAACTATGACAACATCAACAGATGCAGTCAGAAAATCAGGATCTGGCAAAGTAAATTATAGCATCCAGTATGACACTACACATCGAATTGTTTGTCTTGTTGAAGGCTAAAGAAATTTCTTGTTTACCTTGAAATACAGTCCAAAACCTATACATATTCAGTGTACTCTCAAATTGGACAAAAAAGAACTTCGTAATGTTTGTCCTCTAGTAAAAATAGTTGCTGATTATATACTAGTTGATTAATCAGTCAAGTCAGTTGGTTCAGCGCTAAATGGTTCGTTTTTTAAACGATGTACATATAAGGAAACATTGTGGCAGGGCTCAAGCACTTTTTTATGAATTTTTGTATGTATTTATAAAGGACGTCGCACATTAATTAACATTTCTGTAAATGTGCCAGTGTTAGCCAGCTGGCAGATTTTTCACTGTATGCCTTTGGAAAGATGTTTTGAGACCAGAGCAAAAGCTTGAGCTAACATTCCTTTTAGGTCTCTTCTCTTTAATAATAAACACCTCTAGCACCAATAAGCACCTCTACGGTGCTTATTTCTTTGACAGGTCTGTTTCTTTGATGCTGATGGGTTTTTTCCTACTCCAGTAATTAATGTACTCAACATCAACATAATGCAATGTTGATACTGTTGCAAATCAGTAAGCATGGCTTCCAGAGACCTAGCATTAGCCAGATTTGGTTGAACAATGTCAACATACTGTTTTATCCACTTGTTCGGCTGTCCAGTGGGGCATGTCGTGAAGCTCTGGCTTCTCATTTTGCATTCAACACACATGGATTAGGCTACAAAATATTTAATTAACTAAAACAAACAATGGACTTACTGTCAAAACCTTCAGGTAGAACTTGCGTTTTTAAATGGATGTGACTAGGCCTGAAAGACTTATTATCTGATTCACAGGGCGTGTCATTATGTGATTCACAGGGTGTGTCAGACAGAAACATGTTGGGTACTAAAGGTTTTGGGATGAGCAGTGATATCACTGCAGGCTTTGTGTCCTTGACACACATGGGCTGTGCTCGACACAGCCTTTCCAACATGCTGCATGGTTTTCTGTAGCAATATGGTCAGAAACCTGCTTTGCTGGACTACAAATGGCAGGTATGGCATTGATTGTTTCAGTTAATGATCACACAGCAGCAGGTAGTACAGCAGTTGATGTGCTTACACTTTTGCTGATGATGTTTGAAAAAGGTGTAGTAGGATAATAAAATGTAAATATCAGATTGGCCTGCATAGTCAACATGTGAAACCACTGTCTGTAACACTGTATGTTGTCAGTAACAAACTTGAAACTGGACTGCATCCAGTTGTTGGCAAGTAACACTTTTTCCATTTGGATCCTGTCATGACAAGCCATTTGAAGACAAATTTCCTGGTCTCTACCGTTTGCAATGCTGTTGGTAAACTCCACTCAATCTAGCACAAATTAGTGTCACACGGTTAGGTTTCAGAGCTGATCTATGAAAATGGATCTGACACCACTGATTGGTGTGGCCATAGGTGCTGAAATTAATGTCTGACCAGCAGCCTTTTTTTGCCCTTTTTGTTTAATGAGTTTTGATTTATCCATTAAGGTAAATTTAATTCACAAATACGTGTTGTAAAATGGCTCCTTTTGCATTGCATAATTCTCTTCTCCCATCCATTTTCAGATTCTCAGAGAAATGTACCTGATGGGCTAAAAGCTGGACTGGTGAGTCACTGATGGTAATTTCATGTGCAGTGGATGCAGTATTGGGTCTGGACGTTTTCTCCAGAAATGAGTGCATTCCATATATTGTAAAAATAAGTGTTTGTAATTGATTACACATTTATTCTCTCTCTTGGGTACATGTTGTCCAGAGGCAATACCCAATTGCAGCTGCAAGGGGGGGAAATGTTACTTTTTAAGCATGCAATGAATGCTATTAATGCTACTGCAAACCTGAGCCCTGTTTTATTTGTTGATCACTCTACTTAGCAACCCATAATGACAAAGTGAAAGCATGTGTTTGCAAATATATTAAAACTCAAAACATGAAATCTAATTTACATAAATATTCAGACTCTTAATTCAGAACTTTGTAGAATCCCCTTTGACAGCAATTACAACTTTGAATTGTGTTGGGTAAGTCTCTACATGCTTTGCACACCTGGATTTAAAAGGTTTGTCCCATTCTGCCTGGCAGCTACCCTTAAGCTCCGTCCAATTGGATAGGACACTTCTGCGCACTGCCATCTACAGGTCTCTCCACAGATATTCCATGGGGTTTTAGTCTGGGCTTTGGCTGGGCCACGCTAGGACAGTTAGAGATTTGTCTCAAAGCCACTCCAGCGTTGTCTTGGCTGTATGCTTTTGGTCATGGTCCCCCTGAGAAGCTTCGTCGTGCTGAGAAGCTTCTCCATAGGGATGGTATTACCAAGGATTTGACCAGATGTAATGCTTAGAGTTCTGCCCTAAGAGAATATTTTCCCTTTTGCTCTGAGTCCTTTAAATGGTGTTTGGCATTCTCCAAGCGGCTTCTGACTTCCGTCTAGCCACTCTACCATAAAGGAGGATTTTTTTAAGTTCTCAGAGAGTTGGATTAGCAAAGATGGAAAACGGCGCGAGATCCAGGAAAGATGTGAAGGAGAAATCATAAGGAACTAGGAAAAAACAACCCAGGTCTATAAGAATCCGACTGCACTTGCACTCAACATAATTATACAATGGCGGATATTGGTTATTGATGTGGGTTTGCCGTGGTGAAACTACAGAAAGCGTATCTGAATACTTCTCCCTGTACAATGCTTTTCAATGCCGGCTCTATAAACGTGCACAACCTGATGAAAAATATTCCTTCATTACGACTTTGTCATTATGGGTTCTTGATTGGCAAAAATCTACAACACAAAATGTGCAAAAAGTGAAGGGGTCTGTTACTTTTTGCAACCACTGTATATTTCAGAATGTATTTAAAACAAGGGCCGAGCAGGACAATAAAGTGATAGCTGAGACTAAAGTTTCCTTAGATTTTATTGATGGATTTTATACAAAGAATGAAGATGAATACAGAAGCCCATACCTAATGTAGAGTAGACTAAGAAATATATAAAAGCTGTATAAAAGTCTCTTTCTTCAAACGGACATAAATATTATCTGTTTGAACATGTTCCTGATCCTCTAGCATTACAGTCAAAACTGTCCCACTAAGGAAAGGAGCAACGGAGAAACCCCAGGGCAGACCTGCTCGAATCTTATCCTGTCCCGGCAACTGGTGAGAGCCAAATCCTCAGCCGGCATTGAGGAAGAGCGCAAAGTGCTGTGTGAAAGCCTCTGCAGCTCAGCCAGTAACTCCCAGCACAGTCTAACTGGCCTGCCCTGCTCTGCCTTCCCTGCATATCCCCCATCAGCCAGCCCCATGGTCCCCACCCAGCCCAACAGCAGGGTGAGACCCGACAAGCTCATTTCCACCCCTGCTTCTATCCTCGCTTCCCTTTTTGCTTATTTCCTTCTCACCTGCTTACTCCTATAGAGTAATTCTTTGCTGTCTAAACAGCAGACATCCTCCGCCGTCTGGTTACACTGGTCTGACTCTGCTCCTCCTTCCAATTCTCCGCTTTGATTCTGGCGTTACAAAGTGCATGAAAACGCATGTTACTATCACAAATGCATAAGTCTATGTGAGAAACATTGACTTTTATTTCAAAATTAATAATGACCATTCTCCGTGTTCACCTTCTGTTTTTTTGCAGTTCAATAACATGTTATGCAATATAATTGTTGTTGACCCACCGTGTCTCTCTGCTAATTTACGTTACTGTCAACTATTGTGAAACATGCCTTCTGTAGTGTCATATGTCTGTGTTGATAATGTTACTAATAACATGCGAGTCATCTTAAGAGGGATTTTTGGACATGCCAAGCAATTGGATCATTAATGAGTTTTATTCACCAGGACTGACATTTTCTGACTCGTTAATATTTGCAATAGACTTCTTTGATTAATGATTGTTCTCTGTTTTGTCATTTAGGAAGATAAGCAATTTCCCAAGCTTGTTCCTGTGAATGGTAAAGTGTCTTTTACTTTTGTTCCTTCTTTCAAACAATAGACCCCTCCTTATGATGACACAGTGACAACACTGGTACACCTTTGTTAAAAACAGTGGATATTTCAGTTATGTACAAGTTCTAAATGTTCAAAATCACTTAATAATGATACCTTTAACTACAATGGTCACTGCATACCTGAGAGGTCTATACCTTTTTTTGTAGGTGAAGAGTCTCTGAGGAAATGCTTTGAGTATTTTGAAGAAATAGACTTCGGCTACCACAAGAGATTCTTCCGGCACCTTGGGATAATGGACAATGTGATCAAAAGCAAAGACCACCTTCTCTATGATGACAAGATCCATGAATTGTTGAACATTTGGGTGGAGAAAGAGGGCAGAGAAGCCACCTTAAATGACCTGCTAAAAGCATTACTTGATTTGAATCAAAGGCGAACAGCTGAGTCTGTAAAGGAAAATGCTGTTCTTAATGGTCATTACTTTTGTGATAATGAGAGGTGAACTGTTCAATAAAACCCCTCGCAAAAAGCACTCAAGGTGACGAAGACCTCTAACCTGTTACCTGAAACAATTTGAAACACGCAGTAAAACTGGTTGTAGGAGCATAGCACAAGGCAACTGCCCATAGTGCTCTTTTGGCATAAATAGTGAATGTGTTCAGGCATGAAAAACTCATGGTGTGAGGTCTTTGTTGGAGTAAGCTTGAGTATTGTCCATACTGGTTCAATAAGCACCTCAGAAGGCTACCTACTGTCCATAGTGGTCTTTTGTTGAATAGTAAATCTGTTTGGACAAAAAAAGCACATCACTCTTACATTTACAATGTGAATATTTTACTGAAGCTGCTGCTACTTCAGTAAGGGCATGAGGTAATGCAGGGCATTGTTTAATTACAGTCATGCTTGACCTTACATATGTTCCAAAATGAGCTTGAATTCAGTTTTTTTGTTCTTGTTTATTTTGTGTCTTATTTATCAGGTGTGAAAAACATTTTTACTTAAAATGAGACCAAATCTTAAGACGGGTTGATTGTTACACCTAGTGAATGTAATGTTCATTAGACCTTATGAATTAATGTCATAATGGCTGCACTGATTGAGCAATGGAACATATGAAGCAACAAACAGAATGTCTTGTGATCAATTGTTACAAGATTATATTATTATGCTGGACAGAAGTTATGTTTGGTTGTAAAAAGTATGTGCTCTGGCTGACAGTATTGTAAAATTGTTGATTAAAAGTGTTGCCCTAATCAAGGTTCAGCTTGGTTGTTGATTTACTAAAGGATGTGTTCGATAATGATTAATTGATTTTTGTGTCTGAGATGTATTTCTGGTCTGTTGTTACAGTTCTGACATAATCCTGATCATAATGACCTCTCAAAAGTTTACCAAACCACAAAAGGTTCTATGGAAGTGCACCAGTTTAGCTTTGTAGTACCAAGTGCCTTGTTTTTTAAAGATGTTAGTCACAATGTTACATACTATCTACTTATATTTTATCACTTACTACTGAATAGTCTGTTTTCTCTCACTTTCATGGCCTGTAGTGTTTGTCAGCCTATTGTTTTTATATTAATTTACTTTTTAACTTTACAAACCTAATCAGTTGTTGCTTTTTTACAGAATAATTGCAAGCTAATGGGCTCTGACATATCAAATTCAAAAATTAGGCTTGAGAGCAAAAGTTAAAGTACAACTTATGTGTAAATAAAATTAAAAAACACTGCTCCTTTCTCTTGTTTTCTTTGTCTGACATTACATGGGTTTTGTGGTATTCCTTTAACACATAGTGCTCTGTTTGGTTTTGTGGGGAATTGTGCACTGATAAATTCTACTTGAATCAAATATCATTTCAAATTGCTGTGTAAATATGTACTGTGCATTGTAAATAGTGTCAGCCAGTGAGCTAGCTAGAAAAGTGGGCCACACCCTTTGCATGAGGAAACAATCAAAATGTCCAATGTTCAGTTAAGATAGCTGCAGAATGGAATCTATGACATAACGCTTTATCAATTTATTTAAATTGGATATCACTGCTTTTATGGAGAATATAATACACCTACACAAACACATTGAGTATGGGCTGTTTAAAGATTTATTGTTAAGTGTTGGCATATTGGATATAAAGATTGTAAACACCGCCCGGAACAAAAGAAACCTATTTAGTACTGTGCACCTTTAGCCCTGATAGCAGCTACTACATGTTATGACAAGGTTATGTGACATCTCAGTTGCCTTATTTGATAGCTCCTCAGCTGAAATGCAAGTTGTTCGGTCTCTGTTCTGTGAAGGTCGTCTAAAAGCTCTTACATGTGCTCAGAGTAGCAATCATTGAGGAGGGAGCTACAGTGGGGGAAATAAGTATTTGACCCCTTGCTGATTTTGCAGGTTTGCCCACTTACAAAGAATGTAACGATCTATAATTTTAATAATATGTACATTCTAACAGTGAAAGACAGCATCCCAAAGAAAATTCCAGAAAATCACATCAAATGAATTTATTAAAATTGATAACCATCTGATGAGGAAAAACAAGTATATGACCCCCTACCAAACAGCAAGTATTCTGGCTCCTACAAGCCAGTTAGTCTTTCTTTAAGACACAGCCCCAATCCCAACCAATTATCTACATCAAATACACCTGCCTCACCTCGTTACCTGTATAAAAGACACCTGTCAACACCCAAACAACCAGCATCCAACATCACCACCATGGGCAAGACCAAAGAGCTTTCTACGGACATCAGGGACAAGATTGTAGATCTGCACAAGGCTGGGATGGGCTACAAGAGAATCGGAAAGCAACTTGGAGAGAAAAGATCAACTGTCGGTGCAGTTATCAGGAAATGGAAGAAGCACCACACCACCGCCAACCTCCCTCGGTCTGGACCTCCACACAAGATCTTGCCTCGTGGGGGGTCCCTGATCATGCGAACGGGGAGGAATCATCCCAAAACCACAAGGGGGGAACTGATGAATCAATTAAAGGCAGCTGGGACCACAGTTACAAAAGAAACGGTTGGTAACACTACGCCGTCATGGATTGAAATCCTGCAGCGTACGCAAGGTCCCCCTGCTCAAGAAGAAACATGTACAGGCCCGCATGAAGTTCGCCATTCACCACCTGGACGACTCAGAAGAGGCCTGGAAGAAGGTGATGTGGTCAGATGAGACCAAAATAGAACTTTTTGGCCTCAACTCAACTCGTCGTGTGTGGAGGGCAAAGAACACCGAGTACAACCCAAAGAACATCATCCCGACCGTCAAGCATAGTGGTGGCAACATCATGCTTTGGGGGTGCTTTTCAGCCAAGGGGACGGGACAACTCCATCGTATTGAGGGGAGGATGGACGGGGCCATGTATCGGGAAATTCTGGACCAACATCTCCTTCCCTCAGTGAGAGAGTTGAAGATGGGTCGAGGATGGGTGTTTCAGCACGACAACGACCCTAAGCACACCGCCAAAGTAACAAAAGAGTGGCTGAAGAAGAAGCACATCAAGGTTCTGGAGTGGCCTAGCCAGTCTCCAGACCTGAATCCAATTGAAAATCTTTGGAGGGAGCTTAAAATTTGAGTTGCCAGGCGACAACCTCGGAACCTGAATGATTTGGAGGCTGTCTCAGGGAGGAGTGGGCCAACATCCCTGCCGAAATGTGCGCAAACCTTGTCACCAACTATAAAAACCGTTTGATATCTGTGCTGGCCAATAATGGCTTTTCTACAAAATATTAACATGCTGTTTGTCCAGGGGGTCAAATACTTGTTTTTCCTCATCAGATGGTTATCAATTTTAATAAAAATTCATATGATGTGATTTTCTGGAATTTTCTTTGGGATTCTGTCTTTCACTGTTAGAATGTACATATGATTCAAATTATAGATCGTTGCATTCTTTGTAAGTGGGCAAACCTGCAAAATCAGCAAGGGGTCAAATACTTATTTCCCCCACTGTATAAGTGAGGATACACAAGAGCAGCGTTCCGGAAGTCGTGCAGCTGAAAGGGATGCTAATTCATAGGGAATAGAATAGAATAGAATGCCTTTATTTTCATTATACACAAGTACACAGTACCTGTGCAACGAGATTGAAGCAATCCCTTTACAGTGTTGACACAAAAACATAAGAAATATAAGAAAACAATATAAAATCAATATAAAATCAAAAAATTAAGTCAAAAATATATAGTGTAGGTAGTACAGAGAAAAAAAGGGGGGGGGGGGGGGTGCTGAGTCCGGAGAGCAACTGTATACATATATAAAATAGCTTTGAATACACATTGTGTGAAAGCAGATAAGTGTTAAAAAATTAACAAATATTGCACAGTAATGAAATGAAATGGTTAAGTACTAAATAATAAATAAATAAATATTGCACAGTATTGAAATGGTTAATATATTAAATATTGCTGAAAATTGCACAGATTCCAGTGTCCTTTGAGGTATTATATAACAGTATAACAGTAGTGCACAGTCGGAGGGAAGAAGAAAGTCCGAGGGCCGGGGTAGGCTGTGGAGTGGAGTCAGTGCATATGTGAGTTAAGGGTGGTTATGGCCTTTGAGAAGAAACTGTTCTTGAGTCTGTTAGTCCGGGCTCTGATGCACCTGTAGCGCCTTCCTGAGGGCAACAGGTCAAACAGATCAGAGCCGGGGAGGGAGCTGTCCTTGACAATGTTCTCTGCTCTGCTGAGACTGCGGGAGGTGTAGATGTCCATCAGGGAGGGGAGAGGGCAGCCAATGATCTTTTGTGCTGACCTTACAACCCTCTGCAGCCACTCCGTCTTCCACGGTGCAGCTGCCATGCCATACTGTGATACAGTAGGTCAGCAGGCTCTCAATGGACGAGCGGTAGAAGGTCAGCAGCAGGTTGGAGTCTAGGTCGTACTTCCTGGGGACCCTCAGTAAGTGTAGTCACTGCTTCATGTGACGCTTGAGAGGAAATTACATCTCATCCCTCTAAACACATTTGCATTGTTAGCCTCTCTCCTCTCATGAGTTTCTCGCGTCTGTCCCATGCTTCCTTGAAGGGACAGAGATGTACCCAGGGACTCAGCAGGGAGCTTGTAGGCATTGCACTTCCTGCAAAAGGCCAAGGTTGATGGGTAAATACTCCTTTCTCTGTCATGTTTGAGATCATTCCAAAGGTGTTCTGAGGGGTAGGTATCAGATCTTTAACAGCTTTTTCATCTGGCAAATGTAAAATACCCATTCACACATTAATCTGGATCCATGAGCTGCTCAGACATTCCTTCATTTGCCAGTCATTTCTGCAGTTTGCAGCTTAATTTTCTCCTTCATTCCACATTCAGCAGGTTGAATAACATGCTGCGCTAGCTGTTCATTCACTTTCTTTTTATCTAACATTAACATTTTGAATATTGATGGGATAACCATGTTTGTTAATTCAGATACTAGCCCTACATTGTGTTCTCACTTAGAACATTTAATAGAGCGGTCACAGAAACATGCAGCTAAATTATACCTCTGTTGTAACAAATCAGCTGTCTGACTCTCATGCATCAAACAAATGCTCTCTTAGAACATTATTAAACATTCTGTTGCGGCTGTCTTGTGGACAAGCCAAATAACCACTCAGGAAATTTGATTGTAAGCATCTATTAAAGATTTGAGAGCTCTGCTGCCATAATATACTTTGTTACAAATGTGTTTGACTTTGAAAATTTAAATTAGTCTGTGCCGTTAAAGAGCCCTGCCTTTGCAATGCAAAAGCAGTTTTCAAGGAGAAAACTACATACATACGTACATACATTTCATCCAGTTTAAATGTTAGATGGTATGAAGATGTAACCACATAACCACGATTTCCATTTACACTGGGTGGTTCAAAACTGAGAGAAATCAAAACTGAGAAATCCAACCAGCAAAAGAAATAACACCTGCGTCAAACCAGTTATAACTCCAAAACATGAATTCCTTATGCATTCATATCTTAATCTGAGACTGACAAAACATCATTAATATGTGAATGTGCTGTAGCAAGGATTAAAACTGTGAAGTTGCTCAATATTAAAGGTCTGTGGTCCAAGCTTACAAACTTTCACTTGTCACTGACAATGCAGCATCTCCTCTGAGATTTTGTAACAGAAACATTCATCTTCAGTTAGTTAGCTGCTCTGTGAGGCTAAAATGCTCTAGCAAAGAAATCCAAATTGGTTTTTGGTCCAAAACTTGTTTCTGACCCTTAATGGTATTAAAAAATGCTAGTGGCCAACATACATACAATGATTATTTTATTTATCTGATGGTAGTGCTGTATGAAAAGTTGGAGATTAACACACACTAGGAGTCAAATAAGCACAAATGGATTCAACCGTAGCACCCGTACAGATCTCTTCAGAACAGGCATGCGGACAGACTAGGATTCAGTCTTCATCACAGGTTTCACCTTCAACTTGAAAACTGATTTCCTCTCCTTCATTAAGAAAACTGAGATCACCCTTCCTCAACCAAGAGATTGTCTTCTCTGGTCTCTTTTCCTGGCATTTGGAACTCTGGAGCCTCAGGATTAAGGAGCACTTCCTGCCAACAGCTATCTTGTTTACTCTGTGTTGGTCTTTCTTACTCTGGAGCGTGTGCAAGGTTTATCAACTCTTGTGGAGGCCTGTTCCTTATGAACAATCTGCTTGACTGGCAAAACCCACAAGACACGCTCTCTTCCACCCCCATCTTCTGGTGTGACAACATACACTGGGATGTTTGTATTTGTCTGTTTTGTGACCACATATACTGTAGACTCCCATCTATCTGCTATTTTGTGTTTCTTCCTAATTTTCACGTTCCGCACTAAAACTTGGTCCCCCACATCAATGGGAATAGCAGTTACCTTCCTGTCCCATCTTCTTTTATTAAGTGGCTGCCGCTTTTTAGCTGACTTGGTGGCTGGTTTGTAGGCATACTTCAGTCTTTTCTTCAAATCACTCACATAATGAGTTTGGGTCTTTGGGCCATATCCAGCTGGACAAATCCCAAAGCAAAGATCTATGGGTAGGCGAGGCTGACGACCAAACATCAGGAAAAATGGTGACTCCTCAGTAGCATCATTCCGGGTACAATTGTAGGCGTGCACTACAGGACGCAAATATATCCGCCAATGTTCCTTTTTCTTGTTCTGCAGTGTGCCTAAGAGATCCAAGAGCGTGTGGTTAAATCTTTCCCCAGGGTTTCCCCTCAAATTATAAGGTGTGATTCTAGATTTCACTCCAGCTTACTTACATAGCTCAGCCACAATCTCAGACTCAAAGTTTTCCCCTTGATTAATGTGGACTCTCTTTGAGAAACCAAAGTTGCCTATGAGGTTCTCCCACAGGATTTGAGCAGTTTGGTCTTTTGTTGGAAATGCCATAGCACATTTACTAAAATGATCGGTGATCACTTAAACATTTCTGATGGGTCCAGAGTCTGGCTCCAAGGATAAAAAAAACTATGCAGACCAGCTCTAATGGGGAATACACTTTGATTTTTTGACAGTTTTGCTGCTCTCTGAGCTCTTGCTTTTCTTCTTAGACACTGTTCACATGTTTTACATTTCTGTTCAACAGCTGCTGCCATTTTTGGCCAATAAAACCTAGCACAAGCCAGCGCCAGTGTTCTTTCATATCCCATGTGTCCTGTCTGGTCATGTACTCCCTCCAAAGCCATTTCTCTGTGACTTTCCGGAATCACAAGCTAGTTATGGCACTGCCCAACTTGGTTGGACACTTGACAATACAATACTTTGTTGATGAAATCAGTTGAGGTCTCTCTTTCCAGAGAAGGCACACATCACAACTCTCATGGCGCTTTTCCGGGCCTGACAATGTTGTGCCAGACTCCATCAAATCTATGACACGTTTAATAGTGGCATCCTCCCATTGAAATCGCTGCCAGTCGGCTGCTCTTAAGCCTGGTAAGGTGGAACTCCCAGGCCATGGATCCGGCTTCTCAAGACTGTCAAGGACTGCATTCTCATCACAAAAAAGGGTTTCTACCAATGGTATGGACCCTTCGTCCTCGTCGTCTAATGAGTGATCATCTCCAGTATCATCTGTTGATCGAGTAGCTTTACTGGCCACCTGATGCCACAGGCATAACATGTTCTTCACATCTTGGCTCAGCATTTTGAAATCCTCTGGTGAGTGTGATGCCCTGTCCATCAACTGACCCACCCTCCTGTCCAAGTCCTCTGACATCATCCGAAAGGCACTAATGTGGTATTCTTGACAAGCCATCTGCATCAATGTTTGATTTTCCAGTCGTGTATTTTATGTCAAAGTTACACAATGAAAGTGCTGCAAGCCATCTATGTCCATCAGCATCCAGCTTGGCTGTGGTCAAAACACATGTCAATGGATTGTTGTCAATTACGACTTGGAATAAGACACCATACAAATAATTGTGGAACTTTTCACAAATAGCCCCCTTAAGTGCCAGGAACTCTAATTTGTGCACAGTTTCACTTTGGGAGAGTCCACGGCTGGCGTATGCAATGGCGCGTGTTTTCCTATCCTAGACCTGATACAAAGCAGCACCTACACCAGCTATCATGTCTGGATCTGGCTGTATACCATTGGCAGAAATCACATGGCCAAGATATTTTACAGACATTTGGAAGAACTTGCATTTAGACAGTGACAATTTTAACCCAAACTCTGAGATTCGGTTCAAGACTTTCATCAGACGTTCTTCGTGCTGCTCTAACGTATTTGAAAAAATTGTCAGATCATCCAAAAATCCTATGACTTCTTCCAAATTAATGCCAGCCATCACCTTCTCCATCGTCCTCTGAAATATAGCAGGGGAATCAAGCTGATAGTAGCCACTTTTAGATTAAGGACGGTGAACCACATGGATCCAGATGACAAGGTAAAGGTCTCCTCAATACGCAGGAGAGGATATGCATCCTTTTTGGCAAGTTTGTTGGGCTTACGATAGTCAACTACCATCCTCAATTCACCATTGCGTTTCCTCACTAGAACCACTGGCGATGCATACAGATTAGACATTCTATAATATGTCACAAGAATTTAGATATTATTTCCATCATTTACGCTTTCAAAGTTTCAAGTTTAGCTCAGCACAGCGTATGTAATTTAACATTGGCCATATATGTCTTAACTAATAATATGTATAAACATTATCAACAGTTTAGCAAATACATTGACATTGAACACAAGACCCACGCTTCCTCCAGAACTAGCTAGTACAGCAGCCATTACTCCTTTCAACTGTACGCTAACATCTGAGTTTTAAAACAGACAGGATAACAGTTAGGGATAACCATGGTTTATAAGCTTACCTAGGTTAACAGAAACGGTTTTCAGACACCACCATCAAAAGAAAGAACAAAATAATTCACTGTTCAGGATATTATTTTCTTTTTCTTTCAGAGCTACGCGTTCGCTTTTTCTCCCTCTGAGACAGGTTTAGAAAAGAACACCAGTGCTGCGCAGTGGCCACCTAGTGGGCATTACCGCAAAATGTTTGCCACTGCTGAAAAGTGTTGAGAATTAAAATTACTCAATTAACACAAAGTGGCGTAACCTGAACTATTGGTGTCTGATTAATAAGTGAAAATAAGAAACTCATACTATGTGTTGTGAAAATTATTGATCACACTATCACATTATCCCTTCTTAAGTTTTAGAAAAACATCAGATTTAGGGCGGGTTACAGTTGCATTTGTTGAAATAAAGAAATATCTACTGCTTCTGCTTGTTCCAACACAGTACAAATATTTATATTCATTTTGAATTTTTAGTATTTAGCTGACGGTACAGGAATCATCTTGATTTAATGATAAAAAAATTCTTTGCAACTTTAGAACCACAGCTCAGAGTATTTTAAGACTGTCTAATTACTGGAAATGCATGATAATGTTGGCGTTCAGCACTTGGGCTCTTATCAGACACCAATTCATTATCTAAACAGTGTTTGTTAGGTCATCATCAAGATAAAGTCACTGTCAATGATAGAGTTATCTTAATCAAATATATGGAGCATTGTACTGAATAGAAACCCTGGGATTTAATGCCCCAAAGCCTGCCAGCATAGTACTGCACAGTATTCTGGCCAAAGTAGCTAAATAATACAAAAGTCATATCAGTCTATCAGCTTCCCTAATTGGTGAGTCGTGAACTCGGTTTGAAAACATTGACCTCCAGAGCCCATGCAACGTATCTCTGTGATATACACTCAGAGATAAAGGGGCCAACAAATGGAAATAAGATGTGCATGTTGGCTGGAGAGCTCAGGTGCAAAACGGAGTGGGATGAAACCCCTGCTGACCCATCATCTCAGAGAAAAAGCACAAGAAAATTTAGCAGAGACTGCGACTGCGAGAAAACAAAGGAGTAGAAGCACAGCAAGAAACCAAGACTTTGATGACTGAGTCACACTTTAATTCTGACATGTAACTGGATCACGCCACTGCAATAAAAAGATTGAGTTGTCATAGGTAGCATAATTATGCTTTTGGATCTTTGTAATCTAATTAAGGGAACCTACTTTACTACTTTTGATGTGAAATATGAATTGCCATAATGAAATAATACAAGAATTACCAGATTGTATGGTGAATCCTTAATAAGTATGCTGTATTTATATACAGCACATTTGATTACTCAAAGCGCTTTTACATCACCATTCAGACATTCACCATTCCCACATCGTGGCCGAGGCTGCTGTACAAGGTGCCACCTGCTCATCAGATATACACTCACACACCGATGCGCAGCACTGGGGGCAACTCGGGGTTCAGTGTCTTGCCCAAGGACACTTTGACATGGTACTGCAGGGCCAGGGATTGAACCACCAACCTTCCAATTGGCAGGCAACCGCTCTACCACTGAGCCACAGCCGCCCCTTCAGTGCTATAGTGCTTATTCCTAAAGTGTATTTTAACACATTGTTTACCTTTCTGATTCCGTCTCACCATTGTCATCAGTATCGTTTTCAGTTGTTTCAACAAAAAAACTCTAAAAATTGACTGAACCTGGGCAGCACCAAAGGCACACAGACACAGACGGCCAACTCCAAATTGATGTTAATGTTGCTCGGTATTGTAACTTGTAAATAACCCACTCTTGCTAGCACATTTGTCATATCAACTTTAGAATGCAATAAATGTCAATTTTGTCAAAACAACGAATTGATGCAACTTTAAAATACGATTTTTATCAAGCCTTCAAAAGCAATCTGAATCTCATTTACTGAAACACCCTACACCTTTTGATTCCTTTTGTACCTCTTGTCCCTATTTTAGCAATTTTACTTTAGTTTTCTGTTATTATTGGTAAGACCCCAAGAAGCCCAGCTGCCACTCTAGAGACTTCATTCCCATTCTGTGATAACAGCTACATTGGCTCTCCACAGCTGCCAAGGATTTCATGGAGCTGAAGGCAGAGACCCAAAAACCTCTAATGTGTGTGTGTGTGTGTGTGTGTGTGTGTGTGTGTGTGTGTGTGTGTGTGTGTGTGTGTGTGTGTGTGTGTGTGTGTGTGTGTGTGTGTGCCCTTTGGGATCATATTGACATCCAGTGGTGATATTACTATTGGTTCCCTTTTGAAGAAAGCACTCTTGGGTTGTTTCCCCATTACCACATCACAATACCAAAAAAAATGCACTGCTCGGTTTGCATCCCTTCAATTCAGAACTACGTTTTTATGACCATTGTGCCGACATTCATTTATTCAATAATAAATGACTTACAAAATTCCTGTCTCATCCATGTAAGTGCTGTTTCAACAGGATTCTGGGTACTTATTATGTGAAATTTTGAGTGAATAGGCCTGATTTTTATGAAAGCTGTGATGATCGCGCCATTCAGGCCAAGTAAGAAGGTGATAAAACAGCTTGCCAGTCTTTATACTAAGAGCTATGCTAATCATTGTTGAGAAGGGAAAAAAAGGCATTCATTCTTACTTTTTTGGTCTTCAGGGCTACTCCATAGGACGGAAAGGACAAAACAAGTGAAATTCAGCTCTAAATATGTGTGTAAAATATACTACGTTCAATATACTACCTTCTTTGCTAGATCTAAGAGGACTTTTTTCCACCCCTTGATCTGAATTTGTTATACTGATGTGCAATTCTGCAGATAATTAATTTTAAGATAGAAAAGGTCACTGTGACAGAATTCAGGATTACTTTTTCAGAAAAGGAGTAATTTCTTATTCACAAAGTCAGCCCACTATTCACTGCCAAACAGAATGGCTCCACACTGTAGATCAGGATGACATCACAGTTGACTCTTTAATTTTGAATTTAATATATTCCACAGCATAATAACCAAAATGTCAGTTTCCTTGGGATTCCCTGCGGGGATCGTACACTTTGTCTGTGAGGTCTTTGGGCTTTCTGACCTGAACTGCTGTAAAATCAGACAGTTGCCGCAGCATGCATTCAAGGACAAAAATGATTTGAATATGTAAATAACAAAAGGAGGTCAAAGCACAAGTTAACACAGGAACTGAAAATAATCTCAACCAAGTGTTGACAGAAAATTAAAGATTTTTTCAGAATCCATCCACCTGCAGTAACTCTTTGTGTTCGCTCCTTGATTCCTATTGTGGTGTTTCTGACCAAAATTGGCTGGACTGTTTTAACATTAAGCATAAATTGTCACCAGATGGTGTGTGTGATATTTCTTTTACCAAATGTTTTCCTACTCATTATTACAAACTCTACACTTTATTTTGCAACATATGGTATTAGATTAGATTAGATTAGATTCAACTTTATTGTCATTACACATGTACAGGTACAAGGCAACGAAATGCAGTTTGGGTCTAACCAGAAGTGCAATAGCAGTAAGTGCAGGATATACAATGGTTCCGTAAGTGCAAGACATGGATATGTAATGAATAAATATAGAAAAGAATACTATTATAAACAGAGTTTTACAGATGGGTTTGTCCTATGAATACAAAATATAGATAACAGGTATTGTGAGCAAGATGGATATTACTATAATTGCAAATTTTTTACAGATATGTGCAAACAGCATAATATACTAATGAAATAAGGTAAAGTTTGGGCAGAAACTATCCGAATTAAAGTGCGGTGGAAAGTAATTGCATATTACAGTTAAAGTACGATAGTGCGGATGTAAATGTAAACAATTGGTACTGTAAATAAATAAACAGTCAGCAGTGCAAATGAAATGTAAGTAGTGCAAAAAGGTAAGTAGTGCAAAAGATGCAGATGTAAACAGTCGTTACTATAGTAACAGTCAGCAGTGCAGATGAACATTATAATATTGCAGATAACAAAATGGAGGCAGGTGTGAGGAGGGAGAGGAGAGTCTGTCAGTATATGAGGGGAGTGGGATCAATGAGGATTAGAGTTCAATAAAGAGACAGCTCTGGGGAAAAACTGTTCTTTAGTCTGCTGGTCCTGGTCCGGAGGACCCTGAAACGCCTGCCGGAGGGCAGGAGAGAAAACAGTCTGTGGGCTGGTTGAGAGGAGTCCTTCAGGATGCTGCGAGCTCGATGCAGACAGCGTTTCCTCTGGACGTGCTCGATGGCGGCAGTGGAGTCCCGGTGATGCGCTGGGCGGTTTTCACCACCCGCTGCAGTGCCTTGCGCTCTGCAACAGAACAGCTCCCATACCACACTGTTGCACAGTTTGTCAGGATGCTTTCTATTGCACAGCGATAGAAGTTCACCAGGATAGTTGAGGAAAGCTGATTCTTCCTCAGTGTCCTCAGGAAGAAGAGGCGCTGGTGAGCCTTCTTGACCAGGCAGGAGTGTTGGTTGACCAGGACATGTCCGCCGAGATGGACCCCCAGAAACTTGAAACTGGAGACCGCTAAAACAGCCATTCCATCGATGGGATGGTGTCGTGCGTGCCTTTGGCTCCTTTCGAAGTCCCGATGGCCCCTTTGGGTTTTGGTGGGTGGTTTGGGACGGGTTATTTTCAGTGCCCCATGGGCCAGGTGCTGGTCTTTTCCCCTGTGGGCAGTCTCATCGTTGTTGCTGATGAGACAATCACCGTAGTGTCGTCGCAACTTGATGTGGAATTAGATTCGTACACAGGCTTGCAGGTCGGAGGTGAAGAGGGAGTAAGAAAGGGGCTCGCACACAGCCCTGTGGTACACCGTTTTGGAGTGTGATGGACGTGGAGCAGTGGAGCCTGATGACATTCTGGGTCTTTTGGTAAGAAGAGTCCAAAATCCCAATTGCACGTGGAGTGTGATGCCCAGGTCTCCAATTTGGCTATTAACTTAGCCGGATACAGTGTTAAATGCTGAGCTGAAGTCAACAAACAGTATTCGTGCAATGTTCTTATTGTCCAGATGTGTAGCACAGAGTGCAGTGCCATGGAAACCGCATCCTCTGTGCTCCTATTGCTACGGGGCAAAACTGGTGTGAGTCCAATGTTGATGGTAGCGAGTCCTTTAGGTGGGCCAGACCACCGCTCAAAGCACTTCATTACGAGGGGTGTGAGTGCTACAGGGCGGTGTCGTTAAGGCACTTCGGGTTTGGGTGTTTTGGCACTGGAACAATGGAGTGCATTTAAAGCATTTGGTACAGCTGCTTGGGCAAGAGACAGGTTTGAAAATGTCTGTAAAAACTCCAGCGAGCTGCTCGCACATGCCCTGAGTACGCGTCCAGGATGTTATTCCGGTTTCCCGCAGCCTTGGCGTGCTGATCCTGCTCATGCCTTGCAGACATCTGGGGGGAGAGTGTGATGGGGGGGTGTCAGTTAGGGTTTGAGCTTGGTGGCAGTTTCTCTGTTGTCTCTTTCAAAGCGAGCATAAAAATCATTAAGCTCGTTCAGGAAATTGACATCGGGGGCTACGGGGGTGGAGTGAGTGGTTTATAGTCCTGATGCCTGAATGCCCCGCCACATGCGTCGAGGATCAGCGTTGGAGAAGTGTCCCTCTATCTTCAGCTTGTAGCAGTGCTTGGCCTCTTTGATGCCCCTTTTCAGATTTGCCCTGGATTGCTATAGGCCTGTGCGTCTCCTGATCTGAAGGCAGTATTGCGTGTCTTCAATAGGAGTCGCACTTTCCTGTTCATCCATGACTTCTGATTGGGTTGTGGTGATCTGCTTCTGGGTTGTAACAGTGTCTATGGTGGTGTTAAATAATCCAGTACAGAGGAGGTGTAGCAGTCAATGTCCGTGTGAGAGCCTGGTGGCTTGAGTAGCAAACGTACTCCAGTCTGTGTGTAAAAACCTTTCCTGAAGTGATGAATCTGCTCCTGCAGGCCACACCTTGATGGTCTTCACTGATGGCTTCACGCGGTTGATGAGAGGTGCATATTTGGGGGTGAGGAACAAAGAAAGGTGATCTGACTGTCCCAGGTGGGGAGGGGTTTGTCGCGACGTAGGCTCCAGCCATGTTTGTGTAAACATGTCTAAAGTTTTGTTTCCTCGGGTGTGACAAGAAACATGCTGGTGAAATTTTGGTAGCAACTGACTTCAGTTTGAATGATTAAAATCACCAGCGACAATAACGCAGCTCCGGGTGAACGGTCTGTTGTTTACTAATGGCTGCGTGAAGTTCTTTCATAGCAAACTTGGCGTCAGCGTCCGGGGGAATATAGGCTGCAGTGATAATCGTACAAGTGAACTCCCGTGGTAGATAGAACGGTCTACATTTAACCATGAGAAACTCAAGGTTAGCTGAACAATGTCTCCCAACAATAGCAGAGTTTGTGCACCAAGCTTTGTTAATGTAAATGCACAGACCACCACCTCTGGTCTTGCCGGAGCCATCTAGTGTTCTATCCGCCCGGAATGTGTGAAGTCCCGCTAGCTCGAAAGCATTGTCCGGTATTCCGCTGTTTAACCATGTTTCCGTGAAGATTATGACATTACAGTTCAAAAGTCTCTTACTGTGTGTAATGCTGAGTCGGATCTCCTCCATTTTGTTCATCAGCGACCGTACATTGGCAAGGAAAATGCTGGGTAAAGAGAGCCGGTGTGGTGTTAGCTTTAGCTTAGCTCTTAGTCCTCCGCGCTTCCCCCGCCTTTGTTTACGATCTCGACGCCGCCTGCGAGCACTTCCGCCCGGCCGGGCAGAGTGCGGCAGAGTGCGAGGTATACCTCAGTGAGCTGAAATAAAAGCACTTCTTTCAGTAAAAGGAAAACAATATACAGATTATTTTGGCTATAAGATCCAGTGGAAAACATATTCAGAGGTTATTACAGACTGTTCATGATACTGTTTAGAAACCATCCAAAAAAAAATTATGTTTCTGTCATATCTATCTGTTTCTGATCAAAACTGACTGATGTGATTTTATCCAGAAAGAACATTCAGGACAATTATTTTTAAAAACAGATTCGACCCCCAAAAGCAGATCGCGATAACATAAATATACATTTAAGTGTATGTATGTTCATTAGTATGAGTGGCCATGTGTGATCATTTTGGCGTGTGCCTTTCAAATGTTTTGATGTCTCATGGGACACAGTGCTGGCATGTCTTCCTTTTACCCTCTGTTTCTTGAAGGGTAAGAGAAGTTGCTGGGGCTTTTGAAATCCTCACCTGACAGGCATGAGTCAGAGATATGTTCCTGTAACTAATATAATATTGTGTTGTCTGGAAGGTGTGGTTCCCATGGCATGATGAGGCAAGCAAGAGGGAGTTTTCCATCTGCTGGTTGATCATAATAAAATCTCACACATTTATTTACTATGGCCCACCTTTTTAACTGGGAACACATAAAGTGAATCAAACCGGGAGCAGTAACTTCCTGAAGTTTCCGCTGTTTGCTTGCTAACATCACAGTGACAACAAATGAGTCCATTGCAAACAATCCCACAAAGCAGTGTGCCACTTTTCATAGATGCAAAAATAACCCTAACTGCACAATGATGCAGTATAAGGTGTTAAGTAGCAAGCTTTAGAGATGCTGGTGGGCGGATTTTGTCAACTTTAGAAAGAACCAGGCTTTTTCCACTCTTTATGTTAAGCTAAGGAACAGATCCATGCATCCATCGTCATCCAATTACCCGGGGGTCTATTCCGAGCCACAGTTATGAGAGTGGTTTTGATATGCTAGTACAACTCTCAAAAAGGAAGTGATATTTAAAGATTTCCCATAATTTTCCTTGATTTGAAACACTATGGTGAACCTAAACGTTATTTCAAAAGGTACAGGCATTTTTACCTCTATATGAGAAGTTGTACCCTCTGTTTAAGAATCTTAAATTAAAAAATGTTACCATTGTAAATGTCTAAAGTAACCCAAAACATGTTTGCATGTTTTGGTTTACTTTAGGAAGAGTCATCAAATTGCGGGGCTAAAATAATATCATTGACAGTGTTTTTTTTTTCTAATGGCATGGCATGTTCAGTCTGTTGCTCATTTGGTCTGCCGATTTGGTCTCGACTGAAAATCCTAACAGCTATTGGATAGATGTATAGCACCACCATGAGGTTGACATTTGTGGTTTTGAATGTGGAATGTCTGAACAACTTTTTACTCGTTTACGACCAAAATCTTGCAAACTTGATGACATTTCCATCAGTCTCAGCTCTACTTTTTGCATAGTGGTAATTATCAAAAGAAAGCATCCATATAAATGAAGCTGGAGAAGATGGTAAACATTATAGCCTACCTGCTAACCATCAGCACGTCAACATTGTCATTGTGCAAATGTTAGCATGCTGATGTTTGCATTTAGCTCAAGCGCTGTGCGCAAGTACGGCGTCACAGAACCTCTAGCAGGGTTGTAAACAGTTTGGTCTTGTTTTACCATTAGTTTTTACTTACATACTTTTTATCATTATGTTTTGTCAGCGATTTGACATTCATGAGTTGTTTAAAATGCTTTTCAGAGAATGAAGACTTGGAACTAAGCAGTTCTGCATCTCTGGCTTCAGAAAACAGAGGGGGTGAAACCACCGCAGGACTGTAAAGATAAGACAAAGTCTATGCCATGCCAGAATCTAAGGCGTAAAGGAAATATCCCACATTAATTCAGATGTCCCCTAACAAAAGCCTGAAGCTGTCCCACCGTGTCACACAGCCAACTTTGCCCACTCTCCTCAAGCATTCTAATCCTCAACACTGTGCTGCTGAGGCCAGTCACACTGAAAGGGGGCTGGGATAAGGATTTGAAAACATCACTTCAGGGAATTTGTCACAGGACCTGTTATAATATCAGACAGCAACTTGCACCCACTGACTGCTTAATTCTTTTCTGTTCCAGAGAACAGCGCTGGAGGAAAGTGGCTCAGACCCTCTGTTTGAGATATATTGATGCACATTCCTTCAATTGTTGTGGTTTTTCTGAGAACTGCTGTATGTATTGCCGCTGTTTGAGGTTAAAACCAAATTGTGGTTTATATGAAAATACTAATAATTTCCACTTGTATTGATCCCTCTGGGAAAATGAATTCTTACACACAGGCCAGAAATATACACACATAATCAGGTCCTATACATGCACAAATGGATAGATGTCATAGTGAGATGTCTGCGACTGCTGGACAGGCGCCCCGAGCAGTTGTTGGTTGGGTGCCTTGCTCAATAGCACCTTGCCAGTGCCAAGGAGGAGAACTGACAGCTCTCCAGCTACCAGTCCACACTGTACTTTAGTCGGTACAGTTCCCAACCCTGTTCCCCACACATAGAGCTACTCCCATCCCACAAGAAAGGCACTTGAGAGGCACTGTTTTTCTTGCACCCTCCGTTACTGCAAACCTGATTTCCAACGCACAAGACAATGAAGACTGAACGGAATCACAGTAACGTATAGCCTCATAATTGTCTATAACAAAACATATGATGATAATATTCAAGATAATTGCTTGCTCTGGAGGAGACTACTAGAACTGTTGGGTCCTTGTAAATTCTGGAGTGTGGTCTATCTGTATAGTGTCTTGAGATAACTCTTGTTATGAATTGATACTATAAATAAAATTGAATTGAATTGAAATTGAATAATACAGTCAGTAAAACGTGTATATATTTTTATGGCGAGGCAAGGCAAGGCAGCTTTATTTGTATAGCACATTTTAGCAACGGAGCAATTCAAAGTGCTTTACACAAAAAGAGTTAAAAAACAGTTAAAAAATAAAAACAGATAAAACACAAGAATTAACAGTTAAAAATAAAAAAAATAAAAACAGATAGAACACACTAATAAAAGTTACAGTGCAGTATAAGAAATTAAACAATAAAGAAAATTACCAAAAAAAAATAACATACAAGTTTACTACAACATACAAGTTTGTGCTACACAGAAGAACAAATGAAATACAGACTAATACTGCCTCCAGGTGGAGCTGAAAGACAACTGACAACCTTCAGGTCAGCCATCATGCAGTCCAGGGACGTTGTTAGGCCTATTTTAGTGGTGCTGAAGCTACCCTAAAATGTTGTTGTATTTAGCCGCAGCACATGATAGAGCCTATATACAACTACAAAACAGCTAAAAAGACAGAAGTACAAAGAGTTGTAGTGCTATCAAGATTATTCTGAATGAAACTGGCAGCTTTCAGAGCGTTGCAAGTAACTGGAGGATTCATATCGTCTCGTCGCTACTCTTTGAACTCTTTGACCTGAACTCGCTGCATGAACACACACCAACTTAACTTTCTGCATTCACTGGTTGTGATAAATTAAATAAATTAATAAATTAATATGTAGATGTTAGGCTAAACATAGGAGGGCTAGGCTAAACATAAGCATATGCCCACACATACACATGTGAACATAAAATGAAAGCAATCTTCTGTTGTTTAGTGGTAGAGCGGTTGCCTGCCAATCAGAAGGTTGGTGTTTCAATTCCTGGCCCTGCAGTCCAATGTTGAAGAGTCCTTGAGCAAGATACTGAACCCTGAGTTGCGCCTTTGGAGTGAATGCTTATCTGATCAGCAGGTGGCACCTTATACGGTAGCCTCAACCACACTGTGTGTGAATGGTTCCTGTACTATGTAAAAGTACTTTGAGTAGTCGTTAAGACTAGAAAAGCGCTATATAAATTCATCCATTTACATCATACATACAGTAATTGTTACTCCGAATCTTTCATTCCTCCTGCCATCAGGTTATTATATTCAGACAGTAGCCACTTTAAATAGGATCCTTATCAATAGCTTTTTAAATATCAATAATTGTTGATTTATATCATACATTGTATGCGGCTCAAACTTGTATTGTCAAAAATTCTGGGTTAAAGTTCCTGTGTTATACTGTATGCAAGCCAAACTACATAGCAAAATGACACTCTAAACCAATCCACAGTGCAGTTACAGTAATTAGTGTTATTAAATAGCATTCTTTGGACAACTTATCTTATAGAGAGAGGAATTAGATATAGTATGCTATTACTTTAATTATCACACATTTACATGAGCAGAGAGATAGCATTTGAGTCATTGCCTACTCATGAAGAGAAAAGTCTGGCCTAAGTAAATTTCCCCACGCAGCGTTGATGTGTCTAAAAGCTAACGTTACAGTAACTTTTGTTGAACAAACTAGAAATGGAAGAAGAGGATATGTCTGTCACTTTTTACTTGTTAACACGTTGGTTTCTTGACTGGTTGTTGAGATAAGTGTAGCTCGTATACAGCAACAAAAGATATGAGTGCAAAGATTTTGCAAATGCAAAATGTGCTAAGCACCCCGTCTTTAAATCCTAGTGACGTTCCTGATGCAGCCATAGCCCTCTTCCTTTACTAGGTTCCCCAACACATACCGTTATCACAGCCAACTACCACACAGAGAGAGGCAAAGCAGTAGCAATTTCATCAGTAGTAATTCATACTGTAGCCTATGCTTATACAACCTCAAACTTGTTTAGTGGCTAAACAGTTTATAGCTTCTTTTTTATTTTTTTATTTCATTTCCATTGCTTTGTTGTTTGTTAAATATTTAATGTGTGTGTGTGCTTAAATTGTATTTTAATTTCTCCTTCTAACTCTTATTCCTTTAAGTGCTGCAATGAATGTATTTCTCCTAGTTGATCAATAAAGTTTTTCTCATCTTATTTAATCATGGAGGCTGGAAGTTCAGAGCTGAAGAAAACAGCATCAAAAGAACTGGAGGGCAAAGCATAAACTTTGAGCTGGAGCATCAAAGCGCAGGACTTTGAATTATTCAATTTAATTGTAAAATTAGGGAAATCATCATAATGTGGAGTGCTGCGGGATGCGATGGTGACAAACAAAACTGCATTTCCCACAAGGCCTTGCGTTGTCAATAAGGAATGTGTTATCTCTTCCTGAAATAGGTTTACCCAGACAGTGTAAGACAGGTAACCTTATGCGCAGTTTTTATCCTCGCGTTGTCAGTTGTAAAACCTAAGATGTGGAATGTAAGCCTATGTGAATGAGGTACACGAATATACGCAAATTAACACGTGAGTTAGTCAGACATTTTGTAAAGCCTATGCTATCAGCAGTAACGTTACTTAACGTTAACTCGGGACGTTAATTTTACAGACGTTTTGAAAGATAAGCTAATCTAGTGTTGCCCTGCTCAAGGAGAAACAGGCCCTGCGACAAGAAATGTGAGGCTTAAGGAATGTATTACCGACACTCAATGTACAATTTTAAGTAGCAAAAGTTAAAATAGATTGCTGAATGCGTCAAAGTTACACGAATGTCAAACTCAAGCTATAACCAGGCGTATGTAGTGAGTCATGTGTTCCTTTGCAACAAAGCAACTGGGTAACTTGATCCCGTTTTAGCTCCACTATATATTTTTTTTTAATATATTTTTTTTTTAACTTTTTTGTATTTTGCAGACTATATTTGTTTGACAGAAGAAAATACAGCTTTTAGTTGGCTGATTGGATGTTTCTAATTGCTTTACATACAAACAATGATTAATGTGTCGTGCTCTCACTTTCCATCACATTTATGGGTAGCAGATGCAGCAAGCTGGCCCCTCACCTCCCAGCTGTTCTTCCACCTCTGAATGCTTCCCCCTCAGCCACCACAATACAGCTGAATGTGGAAGTGAGACTTCATCTGGACCAGAGAAACACGAAGTGAGAGCAGATAACACTTTAACTATTGTTAACGAGTAACCAGGGAAAGTCACGACATAAAGCATTAACTTTTGCATAATGTGGAGTTGAGATCAGTATTGAAGATTAGGGCGTGTTGTGAGATACAGCACAGCATCTGTGGACAAGGTAAGGCACTGGTGTACATTTCTTATGATAATCAAATGTCCAGCTTGTGATACGATGTTGAGTTTGATGTAATGCTGAAATAAATAGCCGTTAAAGGTTAGAAGAGATAGGCTAAACAACAATGATTGATTCAACCAGTTTAATTGCAATTTAGTTTTTTCTAGTGGAAAAGTTGAGATTTAAAAAAAAACCTTATATCACTTATATGTTTTTATTGTTTCTAGTACTAATTAAATTTAACATTCCATTTTGGCAGATCATTTATGCTTCATTTATGTATTGTAACTGAAAAAAGAGGGAACAAGAAGGTGTTGATTTGGGGCATAAACTTAAAACTGGGCTAGACATCTAAGTGCCATATTATCATTTTTTCTAAAGCAGTTGAAATGCTGTTGAAACAATGGTTGACCAGATGTCTTAAAAAAAACTTTTGATCAAAATAAGCCCAGGCTTAATCTAGACATAATTTGAGCAGCAAATGACCAGTGACTAACTAATTTTGGCATTAAATCAGCAATATGACACCTGCAACTTTATTTTTTCTGATTTTGTTCCTTTTTTATGGTTTAGCCTACATTTCCGTCCAGAATGAGATCCATTGTGAGTTTCTACATATGCTACCTGCTGTGCTTGGGTCTGGGCCTGGCCTGCATGGTGTGTGTGTGTTTGTGGAATAGCCAGTGGCGAGGGGGTTTTGCCTGGGACGGCTCGGCACTGCAATTCAACTGGCACCCTGTTCTGATGGTAACAGGTCTAGTTGTGCTGTACGGCAATGGTGAGTGCTTTTTAATTTTTGTATCAAACTATTTCATTTCTGTTTATCACGTCTGTTTTTCCTTGTGACAGTCAGACTGTATTAAGATAATTACACATTACAGGTTGCAAAGCGACCTAGCATATAATTTGATGCATGACTTCAGTATCATAAATGTGAGGTAAAGTCCACAGTGACTGCACGTTAAGTGCCACACCTCAGGGATTGCAATCACAGTTATTTTTGGGGGATTTAAAGAAAAAATAAAATAAATAAACAAAAGAAGGTGCCTTTCAGCAAGTAACTAATGTATCTTCAACGTTGTACATGATGAACTGGATGTTAAATTGTAATGATGATGGGTACTCTCTCTGTTTGGATGCATTTGTGTGAACACAATGACTCAAAACAAGGTAGGCCCTTCACACTTCTGCTAAGCGATTGCATCAGATTTTTGAGGACATTTCTGCCTAAATGTGTGGGAAAAGGAATACTTGATGATAGATGCATTTGGTCATTCCTCACCCTTTTTAAGTGTAATACAGTTATCAATGAACAGTGCACATATAGGGCAGCCCCTCTGGATAGTAAATGGTGTGAAAGCAGCAGTGATAATAAATGTGTTGTATGCGCAGCACACACAACATGTCATAATGTTCCACATGTGTGATGAACATTTGTGAAAGTATGTGACAAAATGTCTGTGTTCACTGGTGGTTGTATCTCTAAGATGTTTGCGATTATTTACACTTTAAGGATAAGATACTACCTCATTGAAATACATTAAAATACATACAAAATGGGATTCTTATAAACTTTATTGTAAGTATAAGTGACTAATAGACAAACCTTTCAGCCTTTTAACGTATGACATACTGATCATTTGTAAGCTATTACTTACGAATAGTATGTTAAAAAATTATTCAGTCATTCATTCATTCATCCATTATTGCATTCATTTTGACAACCCTTCCAAAAGATTAATGCAGACTGGTGTATTCACGATTTCACATTTTCTTCATGGGCTACTCGAGTGATGAGTATTGGACTTTAATAAAGCTGTTATATATCTCACTTTTCAGTCCCTAGTATGACTCAACCTCCAAAACCACGAAATCTGACATTTCCCGTAGCATTTTTCATCAGACTTCCCCTGCCCTATAAATGCACCCAGGTCTTTCAAATTCCAAACCTCCAGTTCAACACAGACTCAAAAAAAAGGCCTAAAGCCAAAATCAAGGGAACCAAAATGCATGTATGACCCTGGTGACATTATCAGGGTTATTTTCTCAGTGCACTCCAGAGCCACAGTTGACATCAACTATAATGTACAGATGAAATGTAGCGTCTTTCCTCTTGTTGCTTCCTCCCTGCAGGAGCTGTGTTGTACCGTGTCCCCCTGACCTGGGGTCAGAATAAACTCCCCTGGAAGCTGCTGCATGCCACAGTGATGTTCCTAGCTCTGATTCTGTCAATTGTGGGTCTGTGTGCTGTGTTTGGCTTCCACAATGATAAAAAAATTCCCAACCTCTACTCTTTGCACAGTTGGATTGGAATCACTGCTGTAGCACTTTTTGCCATGCAGGTATACAACTTTACACGCAGGATCTAAATTGCTTTATTAGACATGTAATAACGTGTTTTCTCTTTGTTGTAATCTGAGACATGGTTGAGCTTTGGTTATCAGCCTGTATGTTTACTGTGTCTGTGGATGTCTGTCCCTGCATTCGTTATTTCAGTGGGTGGTGGGTTTGGCTGGCTTCCTTCTGCCCTGCTCCCCCATATCAATACGTGCACTCCTGAAACCTGTCCATGTGTGGATGGGAGGCAGCATACTGTGGCTCAGCATCGCTGCATGCATTTCTGGAATCAACGAGAAACTGTTCTTTGTTCTGTGAGTATATTTCTGAGTTACTTTTTAGTAATATTTTCCTTAAAGATACAATTATTAAATTGCTCTCTTACATGTGTTTTCTTTCCCACAGGACTGGAACTCAGGCGTATGTTGACCTTCCATCCGAGGCTTTGTTAGGAAATTCATTAGGAGTTTTAATTGTAGCCTTCGGCTTGGTCGTTTTCATGATTTTGTCCAACCACAAATGGCAGCGACCAGACTCCAGTCCTGAGGTTCTGGCTTACACGGTGAGAAAATCAGTGCAGTTGAAAAGAGATTAGAGGATTTATTTTAATGAAGTATTTCATAATTATCTTTATCTGCTCTCTCCCACAGCCATTGCTTGAAGAAGAAAATTAATGAAGGGAAACAGTTGAGCCATTACAGATCACAGTTCCCCTTTACAATCCAAAAGTTCTACAAACTTTGATCTACTTTGAATGTATAAGCAGCTTTCTTAACAGTGTGATAAGTATCAATGTATGTTGTGGGTGTAAATATTTTTTTGAAATTATATTTAAGATTGATCTTTTGCCAAAGAATAAAGAAAAGTTTTTTTTGTCAAAGCTGTGACATTTTCCACATAAGCTCTCCAATGCACTGTAGCTTAGGGTGACCAGACGTCCCCGGTTTCCGGGGACAGTCCCCGATTTTGACTACTTGTCCCCGGCTGGATCTGTCCCCGGAAATGTCCCCGGTTTTTTCAGTGTGACTGAAAGACCCGAAATTGGAATGAAAGAAAGAAAATACTAACAAAACGTAGCCGATAATCACACACCCAACACACGCAGGCTCCAGGCAGCCAGAGCCAGCGGTGCTCAGAGAGGTTTTAGAAGCCGTGTGTTACAATGCTAAAATCACTGATTATTTACATGGAGTCTGGTGCGTTTAGCGAACGCAATTTCGCGGACTTTTATGTTTTAAAAAGGATCTTAATCTTTAACAGAAAGGTCGACCTCCTTAGAAATCCTTCCCATAATGTTGTCAGACACTTAGAATATTAATCTGAGTCTGTTAGCAGCTAAACAAGCACTTTTATGAACGTAAATACAAGCTGGACAATTATCCCATTAACTCACGCTGCAGCTTGTTTCTCTACTGCCGACTGCAGCGATCTCGTTTAATACTGCACCATTGTCAAAGGAAAATATGTCCTCAGTAGTTTTTGTTGTATCTGATTCTCAAGGAGCTGTTGCAGAAACAAGCCTTGAGCAGTAAAGCAAAACCTGTCAGTAGTTCAGTAGACTAAACATTACAACATTACGAAATATTGAGATGTTCTATCTTGAAATATTAAGACTTTCTATCTTGAAATATTAGGACTTTCTATCCTGAAATATTAGGACTATTAGGACTTTATATTTTGAAATATTAAGACTTTATATCTTGAAATATTAGGACTTTTTATCTTAAAATATTAGGACTTTTTATCTTGAAGTATAAGGATGGATTTTTTTTATCTTGAAATATTAGGACTTTCTATCTTGAGGTGTAGTGGAGTAGGAAGTAGCAGCAGGGGTGGGTCTAGGCTCAGCCCCTAATAAGAACAGCTCTAGGTCTAGTGTCCCCGTTTTAAGTTTTACAAAAATAAAAACATTACTTGTTTTGTAGGTAAATACACTTCTGAGCTCAAAATGTCCCTGGGTTTTGTCTGAGAAATCTGGTCACCTTACTGTAGCTAGCTAGCAAGCCAGCTAAGAAAAACCTTGAGTTTCATATTTTATCACATATGTGTTCCTAAGGTAAAATCTCTAAGCGAAGAAATATCCAAAGCAGAAATATAAAGTTCATAATTAGGTTTTCATTAGTATATAATCACCTGAAACTAAGAAACTTAAGCTTACAAAAGCTTTTTGTAAGCTTAACCTAGCAGGTGCTCTCCCACGGAGCCCACCAATATTGCAGCACCATGTTTCTACAGTGGCTGTACGTTACCTGAATATAAAGATGACGGCTTGACAGCTCCTTAAAAGTGAATCCAAAGATCACTTGAGAGTTAATTTTTCTGATGTTTGGTTTTAATTAGTTATTTGATGCTATAAAAACGGGGCTGAATGTCATAAGTGATAGCTGTGATAGATCCCAGTGCCTGTATCCAGGATATTTTGGCTTCACTTTTGTACAGCGTGGGATGAAGTGGAGGTGTGTCATCCATCTTGAACAGCTGCAGAAAAAAAAATATGTTTTTATTTTTTCGGGCCTCTGAGTGACTGGATAGCTTGAATACAGGAAGTGGAGACAGAAGGGGGACGACATGTAGCAAAGGGACGTAAATCCCGACATTGAGATGGAATCTGGCTCTATAGTCAAAACAAAACATAAACATAGAAGTTAGCCATAGGTGTGATTTGAACAATACTTTTCCAAGACTTTCTGTTCCACCAGAGACAGGCTGCCTAGAGTTTACTGTTACAGTTAACCTTAATAACAAATCAATGCTGACGTATATTGTTTAAAAAAAACAAAAGACAGAAGTAGAAAAAAACCCAGAGGGAAGTCTGCAGTGAAAGTGTACAACGCAGGGCTCGACTATGACTAACCACCGGCAAAACACTCACTCAAAACAAATCAGATGTCTCAGAAACATCAGACAGCAGGAGAAGATCTGGTTCTTGGCTGTAGCCCTGCAGGACCTAATTTCTTTATTGATGAAATAGTTTGATATTGATATTTTGGAAAATCCATGTATTTGCTTTCTTATAGAGAATAAGATGAGAAGATTTATACCGCTCTCATGTCTGTCTAGTAACTAACTAATGTAACTAACGTTACAATGTGTCTCCGAGGCTGTTGTCCGCTCTCATCTTGACTTAAGTCTCTTAGCGCTGGGGGAGTGAGGCAGACATACCGGGGTTTGCTAGCTGGCTAAGTTAGCATTAGTCTATCTATAGCTAACATCACAAAGCAAACTTAATCGTGGGTAATCCAGTGCTGTTAATCATGGTCAAAACAATCATATTAAAAGCTTTAGCATTAGCTAACGTTACTTGTCAACGTAACACATTGTAGTAACGTTAAGCTGGATTCACTGATATTGAAATATATCAATAAATTCGGTATCTGCTGTATAATTGTGTTGCAAAGTGGCATGTAATCAATGAAAAGTGATGCTGTGTCGTATTACAGTTACTGAGTATAACTTATAGTGACATTGTATAATTTACAATTACTCTCAAACGTATCATCCGAATTACCGTGTTTTGACAGAAGTTAGAATAACCAGAGGGGTCAAAGGTTACGCCACTGACAGGCGACCAAACAAATTGTCCTGTGTCATTAAAATTAAATTACAGATTTTCTTGGGTTCAATATTGTTGGAACCATTTTGGATAGTGTAAGTACACAGCTCAACAAAATAACATAGGTGTAGTCGGGTTTAGACATTTTAATGCAGAAATTTTATATATTTTACCTTTAAATAAGGCACCCTTTTGTGAGTTACCAATTGAATTCAGAGAAGGGAATCCACTTCCTGCTGTTTCTTAACTGGGTGCAGAATCTTTCTGGAATCTCGTCATCATTTTGTGCTTCCCCGGTAACCAATAGGTTCCTGGCCATGAAATAGTCCGGCACATAACGCCTACATTAAACCACAACTTGTCATTTATTCACACTTCAAATTTGTCATGACTTTGTCAGTCTTTTAAATATGTTTTAATTGGTTTTCACAGGAAATGTTACTATAAAAGTTAGGGCTTATTTGTTACATTTTCACCCCCACCCCAAAACCTACATAGAGTTTGTATAACAGCAGAAATTATTTGTACACTAATAATATTAGACAATGAAATGTAAATAAATAAAATTAAAAAATAAATAATAAATACTCTGGGGAGTAAACTCCCCAGATCTAGGTTAGTAACAGGCCTTTCTGGGACGGGTTGCACACAAATGCAAAGGGAGAGGAGAGAGCAGCTCTGTGTGTCAAAGGAAGGAAGTCCCCCGGCAGTATAGAACTACAATAGCATAACTAAGAGAGACAGGTTACATTATTCTTAAATGTGGTGACGGTTTCTGCCCCCCAAACCCAGACTGTGAGCTGGTTCTACAGGAAAGGAGCCTGATGGCTGAAAGCTCTAACTCCCATTCTACTTTTACAGACTCTAGGAACCACAAGTAACTGAATTCTGGGAGCATAGTGCTCTAGTGGGACAATAAGGTACTATGAGCTCTTCTAGATATGTTGGTGCTAGACCATTTAGAGCTCTGTAGGTCAGGAGAAGGACTTTAAATTCAAACCTAGATTTTACTGGAAGCCAATGCAGAGAAGCTAATACAGGAAAAATATGATCTCTTTTCTTAGTTCTTGTCAGAACACGAGCTGCAGCATTATTGATCAGCTGGAGAGTCTTAAGGGACTTATTTGAGCAACCTGATAGTAAGGAATTACAATAGTCCAGCCTGGAAGTAACAAATGAATGGACTAGTTTTTCAGCATCTTTTTGAGACAGGATGTTCCTAATTTTGGCAATGTTACGAAAACGAAAAAATGCTGTTCTTGAGGTTTGTTTTAGATTGGCGTCAAAGAATATATCCTGATCAAAATGTCTGACAGTAGTGCTGGAGGCCAGGGCAATACCAACCAGAGTAACTATATATTTAGATAATGAGGTTGAAAGGTGTTTAGGGCCCAGCAAAAGTTTAACATCGGAAAATTTTAGGTAATCCAGAATTTTATATCTTTAATGCATGCTTGAAGTTTAGCTGTCTTTGTCTGGTTTTGTCTGGTTTGATTGACAAGTATAATTGGGTGTTATCCGCATAACAGTGAAAGTTAATTGAGTGTTTAATGATATTGCCTAGAGGAAGCATATACAAGGAGAATAGGATTGGTCCAAGCAGTGAGCCTTGTGGAACGCTATGGCTAACTTTAGCGTGCTTGGAAGATATATCATTAAAATTAACAAATTGAGATTGTTTAGAGAAATAGGACTTAAACCAGCTTAGTGTGATTTCTTTAATGCCAACTAAATTTTCCAGTCTCTGTAACAGGATGGGATGGTCAATAGCGTCAAATGCAGCACTATTTGATAAGACAAGTACTTTGTCTGCAGCAGTTAGAAGGTCATCAGTGCCATCTCTGTGCTATGATGCTTTCAAAATACTCACTGAAAGTCCTCAAATAGACTATTGCTATGTAGAAAATCACATAACTGATTAGCGACTACCTTCTCAAGGATCTTGGACAAAAGGGGACGGTTAGATATAGGTCTATGGTTGGCTTAGACCTCAGGATTGAGGTTTTTTTCAGAAGTTTTATCATAGCTGCTTTAAAAGACTGCGGTACATAACCTGTTAATAAAAACATATTGATCATATCTAGTAATGAAGTGTTAACCACAGGTAACGCTTCTTTAAGTAGCCTTGTTGGGATAGGGTCTAAGAGACAGGTAGTTGGCTTAGCTGAAGAGACTTTTAACATTAATAGTTGAAGGTCTATAGGATAAAAGCAGCCTAAGTATATGACAGGTCTGCGTTTAAAGGTGAACTGTTAGAAGTTGAGGGCAAGAGGTGATGAATTTTATCTATGATTGTTTTAATTTTATCATTAACTTAGAAATGTACTTAACCATGGACCCCCAAAGAGACTCAAATTTTCCTGCCGACCCCCTCAAGCAGAATTTATTTTCTCCAGAGACAAGAACATCATGAGGCATAAAGAAGCTTTGGGGACTTCCACTCCAACAATATCCTTCTACGTGCTAATAAGGATTCAAAAGTGAAAGCGTCCCATATTTTCCTCCCAAGCAAACAATGGCGTGGTAATACTCCAAAAATAGAAGTCTCTTCACTTGGGGTCGACACAATGTTTAAAGCCCTAGACAAGTGGTTAAAAATAGCTGTCCTGTAACCCTGAAGACGAGGACAAGCCCAAAACATATGTGTCATATTAGCTGGTGACATGCGGTACCTATTACATTTATCAATGACATTGGGATATATTTTGTAAAGTTTGGAGTTAGTAAGATATATGCAATGTACAACCTTAAATTGTTTCAGATTGTATAAAAATAAGTGCTATAATTTACTCGGGCTAATGCATCTTTCCAGAAATCATCGTCTACTACTCTGCCAAGTTTGCATTCCCAATCCCCTTTGTTTTTAGCAAAAGTCAGCTCTGTGTGTTGAGAAAGCATGAGTACATTTTTGAGATGAGGCTTTCCTGATTTGTGGAAATGTCAAAAATTGAGTAAATTACTAATTTAGGAGGTATATTGGGGTAGAATGGGATTTTAAGATTAGCAAAGTTATGCACCTGGAAGTATCAAAATAGATGCAATTTTGGTAGGTTACATTTTTCACAAAGTTTACTGAAGCTGCAGAACACGTTATTAATATAAACATACTTCAGTTCAACAAGGCCCAACCTCTGCCACAAGGAGAAAGCCATGTGGGGGGATAGAAATGGTTGTGGATAGAGCTGTGGTTAAAGCTAAAGTTGAAATAATCACTGGGTTACGAGAACATTTGGCTGGTTGGATAGGAATACTAGATGAGAGCAGAGCTGAAGTGATGTAGCCTAGCAGGACAAGATTTAGCCTCAAACTCACACCAGCTCAGTTTTGGCTCCTTGATCCAAAGAGTCATTTTGTGTATATTAGCCGCCAAATAGTAAATTTGATAGATTAGGAAGACCCAATCCACCTATTGATCTATATGTCTCTGTGAATATTCTCTTCTGATCCTGGGGGTTTTGTCTTTCCATATGAAAGAGGAAGTAAGCTGGTTTACCGCACAAAAAAAGATTCAGGTAAAAAGAGTGGCAAGAGGTACAAAAAGCATGGAAGCACATTAATTTTAATACAATTTACCCTACCTGCAATGCATATACGGTATGCAAGACATTCCATCTCTCTAGGTCCATTTTAAGCTTGGAGGCGGGATTTTTTCCTGGTAAAGGCCAGATAACTTTTGACAAATGTTGACACTTAAATACTTAAAGTTGTTTATAGACATCTTAAAGGGATGAAGCCTATCAGGTATCTGAAGGGCTACATTAGGGAAACATTCACTTGAGAAGTTCAGTTTGTAACCTGAAAAAGTTCCCAACATGTTTAATGTTTCGATTATGGGTGGCATGGGTCGGAAACAAATAGTTATAAATCATCTGCATATAACAAAATCACGGTCCTGATCATCATCACTACACCATTTAGGCTGGGACCTGACATCCAGTCCCTGACGGATCGTTAGCCAATGTTTGTATGTTGTGCTTGGGTGTCAGCCTAAATTGTTTGTTAGTTAATATCTTTTGCTTTGTTGCTTGCTGTGTGTTGCTTAACTGACTCCTGTTTCTCTGTCTGCAGTAACTTCACCTGGATTTACCTGTCTTCACGTCTGGCATAACCTTTTTGTCTTCAATAAATACTCACCTTTTTTCACCACCTACCTTGTTCTGGTCTACGTTTGAGTTCAGAACCTGAGAGTTTCTGACATTAAGTGCAATAGATAATGGCTCAATGGCGAACACCAACGGATTCAGAGGACACCCCTGACGAGATCCTCTGCCAAGGGTGAAATATTGGGACCTCAACCCATTAGTGTTTATTAGGGCTGTTGGAACAAATTCTGAAAATCAACCATAATTCAAATAGTAAAAAAAACAATACTATTCTAATGCTGAAATTAATTATCGAGTGTGATTTTTTTTTTTAAACAAATAGGTTGGCTAACGTTAGCTAATCTCCGTTTTTCTCATGTCATGTCTGATGAACAATAAGTTAAGGGAGATAGAAATACAAGGCATTGTGAGCTATTGTAACGTTACGCACCAAGTAACGTTAGTACAAGGGGGAGTGACTGGCTGCCGCTGGAAATTGGAAGAAGGATGGGAAATAGTTTTAACATGGCTTTTTAATTGACATCCACCGACCCAAGGTGTTTATGTTATCATCAGTTAGCTTGCTCTGCTTTCCTAACTGTGTTGCAAGTTACAGGAGCTTAGCTAGAAGTTCAAGGAGACAGCTAAAGTTAATCTGCAAGAAACATGTTGCTTAAACTAAAATAGTAGTGACAGCACTGTTAGCCTTTACCATAGAGCCGCTTCAATACAGAATTCTCTGTTGATTTGTGTTTGTTGCTGTGTGCTCGTGGTTTACTATAATGTAAACAGAGAGCAGCGTGCAAGAAATGCAGGCTGCATTGAGCAATACATTAAAAAATTATTTTAATATTTACAAAAATAGCAAATGAAATTAGAATGATATTATAGAGGAAGACTGTCAGCTCTAGTGTTTACGGAGGACCTTGGTGAAGAATACAAGAGAGTAATCCAGGAAATAAGTTTGGGGCCAATACAGAATCTCTTGAAAACCTCAAAGACGTACCCCCACTCTACCCTATCAATAGCTTTATCAGCATCCAGAGAGACCACAACCTCAGGTTTCTCATCCGATGGAGGAGAAAACAGTATTAAGTAGCCTACGGATGTTAGAGGAGGAGTGTTTTTCATAAACCCGGTTTGGTCGGGTGAGATAATTTTAGGCAGTGCTTGTTCAAGCCGGATAGTTAACACCTTAGCTAGAATTTTATAGTCTGCATTTAAATGAGAAATTGGGTGGTAAAAGCTGCAATTTGAGTCATCTGTGCCAGTTTTTAGTATTCAAGTAATTGTGGCTTCGATGAGATTATGGGGCAGGGTCCCTTGGTCCAGAGAGTCGTTAAACATTTTTAAAAGAAGAGGGGCCGATTATCATCTTTACAATCTTTTGTAAAACTCTATAGGAATAACCGTCCGGATCGGCAACCGGAAGGTGTTATTAATGAATGAAGGGATCACTGTAAGTTCACCAGAGTGGGTCTTTATTTGTCTAATTTGCTGGGATGCTGAGTGGGCCTTGATTTGACGTAATAAATGGCATCCTGCCTTCTCACCATACTCATAAACAATCTGTGTGATCGTAACAGTAACTTTTCTGTCTCTTGAGTTGAGAGTAAATTGTAATTCATCTGGAGATTTTGTCTAATTTTAACCAATTCAGGAGATTGAAACTGAAAGTTTACTGTCCACTTCTCTTATTCTTTCCATAAGCTTTTCTTGTTTTTTCAATTCATTCAGAGTACAATATAATCTCTCCTCGGACAACTAGAGTCTCCAAAAGTAGTAATGGGTATATGAGGTCAGAGTTGTTTTACATAAGGAAATCATCAATAGCTTTTGAGATTGTTTTACAGAATATATCATCATTTACCAAAGTGAAGTTTAATCTCCATGGGGGACGTGTTTTCTGTAGAAGCATAAAAGAGAGGTCAAGCAACAACGGAGCATGATCCAATATTACAGTAGTGGGGTATTCTATGCTATTTACAGCAAACAGAAAATAGCTATCAGAAAAAAAAAAAATCAATCCAAAAAAATGTATTGTGGACGTGTGAGTAGAAAGAAAATTGCTTTTTGTAAGGGGAAAAAAACGCCTTGGGTAAATACTTCCTGTTTGGCTCATGAATGATGAGAGTGCTTTGACCATTTTGGAAGAGGGCTTCTTTTAGGGCAGGATTTGTCTTTAGTTGATCTATTGCACAGTTGAGGTCACCTCCCAAAATTAAATGGAGGGAGTTCAGGTCAGGCAGGACTGAGATAATTTTGGCAATGAATAATTCATCATCCCAGTTAGGTGCATGGAGAATGATGATAGCAACATCGTCGTTATTTAGAGAACCAGAAACTTTGATGAAGTGGCCTTGAGGGTCAGCAATGACTTTAGTTGGTAAACATTTGACCTTCTTATGTATTAAAATGGCCGTGCCCCTTGCCCTACTACTAAAGTGGGAGTGAAGGTTGTTGCCAACCCATGAAGCTTTTAATCTATGATGTTCTTTAGTAATTAAATGGGTCTCTTGTACAAAAGTAATGTCAGTCTTAAGATGTTTTAGGTGGGAAAAAATTCTACCTCTCTTAAGTGGGCCATTGATCTTTTAACATTCCAAGACACAAATCTCAGACCTGCTCCCCCATTCCTTGTTACATTAGTCATTATCGAACATTAAAGAGTAAGGGGAAGGTAATGTAACGTAGTGCCTTGTTGAGAGAGAGAGAGAGATGGAGGACGCAAGAAAAAGAAGAAAGGAAAAAAAATAAATAAAGAATGATAAAAAGCGATAAATGAAATAAAATCCTGCAGAACCTAACTCCCAAATTCCCGAACAGAGGGCTCTGAGAATGGAGAACCAGAATTTTCACATAACTAGTCCTCAGCTTGTTCTTAGAACTAGAACTAGCAGCAGCATCCAACAAACTATTTAGCTTCGGTATGGCATAAACCTAACAGTCCTGAGTTGCCAGGGCTCCAGCGTCTGCATATACAGTGTGTTGCAACAGGGAAAGGGAGAGAAAATTAAAAGAAACAGAAACATAAGTGGAGGGCAGCTACCCATCCATAACAACCCCTGGATATGAAAAGAAACATATAATAATATTACAAATAGTAAGCATTCATTGCAACCAGCACATTAGTTTAATGGGATTTCTTTAAACCAATCACAATTGTCTTGAGCGGTGCTTAGCACTGGAGAAAAGCCACGGTGCCGCTGCAAAATAGGCTCGGAAGGAACTTGTTTTGTTTGAATGTGTACAGTTAAAAGTGGTTTTAGTCGTGCTAAACTCAGACTCAGATAGAAAACTTAGATTGGACAGATAGTCTGTCAGGATAGAAAACTCAGATTGGACAGATAAGCTGTCTGGATTTATGCTGCAGAAATCTGAGAAAAGGTTAATCATAGTCCTCACAAGTCAACCACAGTTTAAAATGCCAACACAAAGGAAGCCCCAGGCAATGGATATTCATGCCTAAATGAGTGAAATCTGGCGGATTTTCGGCGGCAACGGAGTGGAACGTTGAGGATATAGACTAGGTAAAATGTGACAACTCAGTTATGCAGAAATGAACAGGGGAAGAGGAAGTGAGTTCATGCAATACTGATAATGATCAGTCACTGCTTGGTCTTAGAAATAAAAGCACTGGCAGCAGTTCAATTCAATTTCAATTCAATTTTATTTATAGTATCAATTCATAACAAGAGTTATCTCAAGACACTTTACAGATAGACCACACTCCAGAATTTACAAGGACCCAACAGTTCTAATAGTTTCCTCCAGAGCAAGCAACAGTGCGACAGTGGCGAGGAAAAACTTCCTTTTAGGCAGAAACCTCGGTCAGACCCAGGCTCTTGGTAGGCGGTGTCTGACGGGCCGGTTGGGGTTAGAATGAAGAGTGGCAATAAAAATAGAAAAAATTAGTAGTTTGTAGAAGTTCTTTGTAGTAGTTCATGGCATAGCAGGACGCTGTGCGGCATTACAAGGCACAGCAGGGCACAGCAGGACGTAGCAGGACGTTGCAGGACGTAGCAGGACGTAGCAGGGCACCGCAGTGTAGCAGTTGCACATGGCATCACAGAACGTGTAGCGGGACCATGGCGACAGCTGCTACCCTGATTTCGGAGCCTCTCTGATCCAAGGGAACATGCTGGTGAAAAAAGAACATAAGGACTCCGGGGAATGACTCCCCAGAAATAGGTTAGTAACACGCATTTCTGGGACATGGATGCACAAAATGAAAAGATAGTAAGATAGAGGAGAGAGGAGCTCAGTGTATCAAAATAAGTCCCCAGCTGTCTAAACTATTACAGCAAAACCAAGAGAGACGAGGTAAAGAGAGCTCCAGCCCGGCCGGGCTAGAACTCTCCCCAACCGGATCGGGCTGTATGCCAAGTCTCCCTTTAGTTCTATTATATTCTTGATTATATGTTAGATAAATCTGAAAACTATGTGACTAACTACTACTCCCTAACAATATTCGATTCTATGCCCTAACTAGTGTATCAAAATAAGTCCCCAGCTGTCTAAAACTATTACAACAAACCAAGAGAGACGAGGTAAGAGAGCTCCAGCCCGGCCGGGCCAGAACTCTCCCCAACCGGATCGGGCTGTATGCCAAGTCTCCTTTAGTTCTATTATATTCTTGATTATATGATGATAAATCTGAAAACTATGTGACTAACTACTACTCCCTAACATTATTCGATTCTATGCCCTAACTAGTGTATCAAAATAAGTCCCAAGCTGTCTAAAACTATTATTACAACAAAACCAAGAGAGACAAGGTAAAGAGAGCTCCAGCCCGGTCGGCCAGAACTCCCCCCAACCGGATCGGGCTGTATACCAAGTCTCCCTTTAGTTATATTATATGAAACTATGTGACTAACTACTACTCCCTAACAATATTCGATTCTATGCCCTAACTATAAGCTTCATTCAAGCAGTGAAGTGACAGTGTCCGCTGATGCTGCAAAGACTGATAGTGACCAAATGCCACAAACACCTCAATAAAAGCTAAATGGTTAAAATCCTGCCTTATAAAAAGGCATATCAAGCACTTAAGAAGGCGATAATGGCAAACCGGAACCCCTTGTCTTACCTTGTCTGAAACTTTCATGTGATTTATATGAGTTTACAACACCTTACATGCTCATTATTGAGGCCAAAAGGTTGCAGGAAAACTTTGTAATTGTTCTGCAGCCTTAAATCTGTATTGTCTTGAAATCAAGAAATCAGTGTGTTGTACAGAAAGCTGTGGTTGTGAACAACACTCTGAACAACACATTGATTTCCTCCCATTCACAAAAAACACCCAATACACTGCCAAAGCTGCACCGCAGAGTCACTAATGATCCGTCTGGTTTATGTAGAGAAGAAAAAAAAATCTTTGAAAAGAAAGAGACCAATATAGCACATCTAAGAGCTAAACATAATTTTACAAATGAAGTGGAACATCTTGAATTTCTAATACTTGTGTTCAGGGGCGTTTCTACGACCTGGGGAGGTTCAGGGCTTAGCCCGGACCCATTTAACTAAACTTAATGCAATGCAAAAAGGGGAATGGCTTGTCCAGCTTTTTAATGTTTATTTTAGCTGCCCAGTTTATAGATGTTAGTTAAATAACACCAACATATAATCATCAAAGCTGGCCTGGCCACCTAAGGGCCTAGGTTTTTATGACGTTGGGGTCTGGGGTTCCCCCCTGTAAAATTTTCAGCATAAAACACTTAAATTCCTGCATTTTGGTGAATTCTTATGCCCCTATTTCTACCTTTTTTGGAATCGATGTATGATGGAAATATCTTTATGTAAAGGGAAACCTAGATTACAATCCAGATATAAAAAACATGATGGAATATATCAGAATGAGGCTCTCAGGTATTATGTATTGCTTTCAACTATTTCATCTCCTTTGGATCAACTTGTCTAATTATATCTGAGTCAGAACACATGTAGCCTAGGCATAATTTACTCTTTTGTTGGGGATGTAACCTCCTTAAATGTTGGGGATGTAACCTCCTTAAATGTGCATATAACTATCATTCAACTCAATGACAAATTCATTCATTTTAATCAATTAATAAACCCCTGGACTGTGATAGGAAGTTTTTCCTCGCCAAAACTACTACAACTGTTGTGTCCTTGTAAATTCTGGAGTGTGGTCTAGACCTGCTCTATCTGTAAAGTGTCTTGAGATAACTCTTGTTATGAATTGGTACTATAAATAAAATTGAATTGAAATTGAATTGATATTTCAGATGTGTTTGAGCAAGATTTGTGCATGTTAAAAAATATAACTTATCCCATTTGTGTTCTCTGAGATTTGGAGCTGTGATATTTTGATGAAAAAATAAAGATATAATAGACTATTACAATAATAATTGTATTGTGATATCTGCTGATCCGGTAGATCTCAGACCTTCTGACAGACACACAGCCCCGTTTGGGTATCTGGTCTCTTCATTCTAACCCCAACCGGCCCGTCAGACACCGCCTACCAGGAGCCTGGGTCTGTCCGAGGTTTCTGCCTAAAAGGAAGTTTTTCCTCGCCACTGTCGCACTGTTGCTTGCTCTGGAGGAGACTACTACAACTGTTGGGTCCTTGTAAATTCTGGAGTATGGTCTAGACCTACTCTATCAGTAAAATGTCTCAAGATAACTCTTGTTATGAATTGATACTATAAATAAAATTGAATGAATGAATGAATGAGACAAACTTTAGAGAAGTGTCTGTAGGCCTATATGCTGTTATACATCGGAGGTGGAAAACCAAAACTAGGCTACGGCAGAAATACACGGAGCACAAACGCGACACAGCAGCAGCATGCCGCCGCATGTCCACAGCGCAGCGCGTCCATTATAAACCTCAAGCTGCACAGACCACAGAAGGCGCGTTGCTTATCTTTATTTTTACAGAGAGTGTGGACACTAGTAAAAGCTCCGTGTGTTTGAGTCTGAACCATGGACTGGAAACTTCACGTCACAGGAATTTCAAACTAACGCAGTAATATTGCGCTTGGCGCATAACGCTATTTCAGCCCATATTATAGCATCACTGATTTGGCTATGATTCCTCCTTTACACCTTTCGCAGCTTTTCTCACGTAGAGACAGTTGCTAGGTGATAGCAACCAAAACAACATGATGGTCAGACCCCGCACGTAGCTGCCCGTTCTATTCGCCTTGTAAAAAATATACCGGACAAAGTACCATGAGTTCTACAAAACATTGTAAGAACTGTGAGTGCCTTGGAAAATACTTGTTTTCATTTGCATGTGCCATTCTATTCTATTATACTTATTTTTGTAAAAAAGTAAATAAAAGAGAAAGGGTGAGAGATTTGGTGCGTTCAGGGCTGTAGCCGGGGACGCCCAGGCCTATACGCCTCTGCCTGTGTTCCACAAAGCTTGCAACGTTGTTGTTGCAAAAATGCCCCATTTTATTTCACACAAGGTGGCAGCAGAGTCCAGTCCAGTTGTGGTTTTTAAAACTTTGAGGAAACTTGTGCTGCTTTCTTGTGAAGTTGTGATCAGTGCTAAATAACAAGAATAACGAAGAGGTTCGCAGGCAAAAATCATCCTACACATGACGAAGTTGCCTTCATCTAGATCAAATGTAGCTCTATGTGGTCAAGGAAGTGTGGTATACCAGCACAGATGTGATATAACGGAGACAACTTGTCAATGATGTCAATATATTTTGCAACACAGGCATAACAATGCATAATACTTTTACTACAATTTTTATGAATTCATTGTTTTCCTCTACCATTAGGCCAGTATAGAACCCCCATCATACACATGTAGCCTATTTATTATTATTACTGTTTTTAATGCGTAGGCTAACATTGAAGGAATTGACACATTACATTTCACTAAAAATTTTATTCTTAGATGATTTTACGTAACAAAGAAATACATTGATTGACTAACTACACGCCCGATGGACATGTGTTCCTCTTCAGTTTGAAGTACATCACAGCTCTGTTTCTCTTCTTTCTAAAATAAGAACACAGCCTACTCCTTAGTTATCACGGTAATTTTTCCAGCAAATAATAAGCAGTTCTCCCCATTTACTTTTAATGGCTGTTTAATGATCACCTTGTCGTTTTTTTGTTTTGTTTTGTTGTTGTTGTTTTTTTTTTTACAATTTTTGGATAGTCTTTGAAGGCCGCATTGTCGCTTCGGAGTAGCTATTTCGAGTTTTTCTTTTTCTTTTGCAGGATGGTAGGGAAAGACTCTAACCCTAACGCTTTCATAACTGTCTATGGGGAAGACTCATCCGTGATTGGCTCGCCCTGACATTCTCACCCTAACCATAACCAATCCCACTCCTCTTGCAAAACCCTCCTCTTGCATGAACCTAACCAACCAAACCAGAGCAGTGAACGAATACTAGCCATTCAGGGATGAGCTCCCTAATGAATATTCATGAGTATTCTCCTACCATCCTGGAAAAAAAACAAAAGAAAACACGCGTCTCAGGCCGTCTCCGGCGAGGTGGGCGTCAGTGGGCGGGGCCACCGCAGCTCCGGTCCAAAGCCAGAGGTTTGCATAAGAAGGAGTGAAAGTTTATAGAGAAGGAGAAGAAACAACTAACTGACTTTGGGCTTTGGTCTGTACACAGTGTTACTGCAGCCTACAGGAGGGACAAGAAAAGTAAGTTCAACTAGAGCCTGAAAACATGTGAAAGTTGCCTCAAGAATTTTAACAATCAGGGTTAAAGCCTTTGTCAGTAGAGTTAGGTCTGTCTGATGGTCAGTTGTGTTGTTTTCCCGCGATGTTACTGCAGGGTTTTCATTGTGTTTGACCTTTAGTGGCCACAGCATGCTTAAAAGTTTTGCCCTGCTGTCTTTTATTCTCTCTTTTTTTACACAATTTACACATGTATGTATTGTATACCTCGTGCATACATTTGAGCACAGACAGTAGTTATTAATCAATTATACAATAGTGATTAATCAATTAGTCGATCATCAGAAGATTCATTGTCAACAGTTGTTATAATTCGCTCTTTGTTTCAGTCTTTTAAAAAGTAAAAATAGGCCTACCCTAAATTTGCTGTATTTTCCAGTATTTTCTAGGTGAGCTTTTGCACATTTTTTGTGTTTTACATCTTTTAAGTTGTTGGTCAGACAAAATGTAAAGATGTCACCTAAGCATCTGGAACTTGCAACAAGACCTTTTCTGTATTTTTTGGCATTTAATTGACTGAACGAAGAATAGATTTAATGGTAAAATGTATCTAAGTACATTTACTCAAGTACTGTACTTAAGTACAAATGGTGAGGTACTTGTTAAAGTACTTTACTTTTCTTTTCATGCCACTTTCTACTTTTACTCCACTACATTTCTGAGAGAAACAGTGTACTTTTTACATTAATCTGACAGTTTTAGTTACAAGATGCTTTACAGATTAAGATTTCTACACACAAAACACATGTAGTTTAGAAAATACAATGTTTCATTATAAATTAAACTACCCAACAATATTTAAGTCTATACCGTTGTATACTCTAAAAAAGACCCAAAAGTGTCTCAAGAGCAAGCATTTGGTGCGACAGAGGCAAGGAAAAACTTCCTTATGGCAGAAACCTTGGACCAACCCAGGCTCTTTGTGGGCAGCGTCTGTTCCTGCCGGTTTGGACACAGATATACAGATATACAGGTATAGAGAAATATGATTCATAACAATAACAGCAGTTGGAAAGATGAACAGTGGCAGTTATTCTAAAAGTAAAGAAATAATAGTTGTAGCAGATCAGGGCGATGCAGGGTGTTGAGGGGCGTAGTAGGGCGTTGCGTTGCAGTGCATAGTGGGGCACAGCAGGGCATCGAGAAACACCACGGCAACTGCAACCAAAATTTAGGTGGACTCCAGGGAAAACTGCGAGGCAAGAACACATAAAGACTATTCAAATTGTTTATTTCCTCCTCAAAAATAGGTAATTGAGTGGTTATGACCATATAAGTAAGTATGTAACTACATGGAAATGGGACAAACGATGTCTGTGGCTTACGCAGCGATAACATCACTGAAGGCTAGCTGTAGCTCGCGCTTGGAGCAGCTGCTTCATCTGCCTGTTGCACCTCTCTGTCTGGTTCTTTCCAACTCTTGTGTGGCGAGTTCTTTGTCTGTATTCTCGGATTCAAACAACTAAGGACGACCACCAAACTCAAAAGGCTCTTCCGTGTGTTGAATATCTGCTATATTCGCCTAGTTAAGTTACTCCAAACTTCCATGTGAACAACTCTGGTCTTCACTCTTCACACACAAGCTACGATCTGCACACTACTGTTTAGCTACCTTTTCCTGTATTCCCAGGAGACAGCGCGAGTCAACAGCTAGCCTTCAGTGATGTTATCGCTGTGTAAGCCGCAGACATCATTATTCCTGTTTCCATGTAGTTACATAATTACTGATATGGTCATAACCACTACAGTGCTCAATTACCTATTTTTGGGGAGGAAAAATACTACAATTTTTTGCCGCAAAGGCATGGAGGACACCCACCAGACCATTAGGCGCTTGGGGGATTGTTGTCAGCTGCAGGAGGAGAGTAAGGCGGGGACGAAGGCTGTTTGCCCGGCTAAGGGAACTACCACACAGATCGACAATGCCAAGCCTCCTACTCAACAACAGATACATTGATCACACACAAAATGGATGAGCTACAAATACACACGTAAATGTAAGGGCCACGTATGGGCCCTGTTCATGTTGTACAGACATATTTTTATTGCATTGTGTGTCTGTTAAGAGGCACGAAGATACTCTAAAACTTGCCATGATAACTGCTGTGTTAACTCAGTGGAAGCTTGTACACGTAGCTGCAACTACTCAGTGTTGCCTGCACCGATTCAGGTTGAATTTTTTTCAATCGAAAGTACTCTTGTATCTATAGTGATCAAGATTAACATAAAAATTGTCCGGAATTCCCCTTTAAGAGTTTCCAATGGGGTTTATCTGCATTCGTTTGAAAATATCCTAATAAGCATGATTTCATTCCATACTTTCATTCTGTAATGTGTGCGCTGTTACTACCTTGTGCAACTACTGCCACGTCATGAGAAAAGTCGAAACCCTGTGGTTGAGTGATCATCTGGCTTCTGTCAGATATTTTTACACAAAAGCACAAGATTTTGAGCTTCCAACATTAAACATTTAATGGGTTGTGGAAACAGCTGTTGAATAGCATGTGGATATTTTCAGTTGTGTCAAGACACGTTTTGTCCAACCACGAACTCTTGATTATATCAGTCTGACTTGTAATTGTGATACATTCTTTTTCTTTAAAGGTAGGCCGAAGCAAAGGCCTAGTTGTTGTCTGTTTGACATTACATCACCCCGCAGGTCTGTTTCAGGTTTGAGTCCGGCTTATCTTGGACTCATTTTCTGAACTCAACTCAAAGAAAACTATTAGATGATCATCTCTGGACGCAATATTTTTAAAGATTGTCCAACTGGTTCACATAAAGTTATATTCAACTACTTTATACCATGTAGGGATATACCACAATAATAATTCAAGCCCTAGCCAGTTATGAAAATCTTTCTCTTTGCTGCAGAACTTTGAGACAAAAACACACAGGGCAGATCTCACATCTCACATCACATCTCTGTCCACAAAAGAAGTTTAGCTCCAGTAGCAGAACTAATCTCTGTGCATATGAACATGTCTAACAACACATATCTCATGACCATTCACATACACTGGGCATCGGATTGTCTATTCTGCAGTTGAAAATCATAGATTTATAAGTTGAAAATACAGAAAAGACTATCAAAAATGGCGAAAAGTAAGACCAGAGACTTATTTGCTTGGACTGACGATAAGTTGGAACCGTCACTAAAAGATATGTAAGCCTACATGTACTTAACTGATAAGACTGACGTGCATCGCCGTTTCCAAAGGTCTCCATTTGCGCCTGTCTGGACTACAAAGTAACAAAGCAGTTTTCAAATCAAAACAGGGACAGCAGTGTTTGGTACATTTGGCACCTTTCACATGCTCTACCGGCATACATCAATTTTCTTACGCACTGAAAAACAAATGTATAACTGATATCGTTGTGACGCGAAAAGAGGACACTGACAGTGCAACAGCAGCACCGTAAAATTGTTCTGTGGGATTGTCCCCCCTTTCACATCACAAATTCTGAGGAAAACAACATCATTGATGGCGAGCTGTGTAAAGCATTTCAGCATTCATAAATATAGGGGATTCACAAGAGACAGATTTTTTTTTAAAGTGTGGGGGAAAATGGTCAAAATGAAAGCAGCTGGGGCAGAGATAATACAATTAAATGTGCTGTGTTTATATAGCACTTTTCTAGTCTTAACAACTACTCAAAGCACTTTTACATCATACAGGAAACATTCACCATTCACACACTGTGGCCAAGGCTGCCATACAAGGTGCCACCTGCTCATCAGATAAACACTCACACACATTCACACTCCGATGCGCAGCACCAGGGGCAACTCAGGGTTCAGTGTCTTGCCCAAGGACACTTCGACATGGGACTGCAGGGCAAGGGATCAAACCACCAACCTTCCAGTTGGCAGGCAACCGCTCTACCACTGAGCCACAGCCGCCCCAAATAATTGACTGGGAATTTTTTTGTCACACCCTCCTTGCCTGGTTAATGACCACTCTAGAACTATGTTCCCAGTTTGTAAGACAAGTTTTCTGTTACACTTTTCTAGTTTCCAAGCCCAAGTCGAGAGAACCCTATTGAGATTATTGGGGGTTCTCAGACTGTTAAATCAATGTTCCCTCCGTACTTGTTCTTCAGTCTTAGTCCTCTCTAATAAACACAAAGAACTATTTTGAAAAAAAACATCTGAATTGTAATACGTGCCTCTCACTTTTGGTCTTTTCATCAGCTTCAACGAAAATGCTGTCCACCCAGTGTCTGCCCTGCTGCACAGTCATTCTCTTATTGCTATTCGAGCTGGCTCTTGCCCAGTACGAACACCTCGGCTACCCGCAGGGCTACCCTGACCCAGAACAGGAACACTACATCGCCCCCCAGCTGTCGCCAGACACACCCAGGATTCAGCTCCGATTAGCGGGGGATAAGAGGAAACACAACGAGGGTCGCGTGGAGGTTTTCTACAACAATGAATGGGGCACTGTATGTGATGACGACTTCACTATCCATGCCGCTCAGGTGGTGTGCAAGGAGCTGGGCTACCTGGAAGCCATCTCATGGTCACCATCCTCGAAATATGGAAAAGGACAAGGTATGTAATGCAAAACACTGTTACTCTTGAAAGGGTGGGAACACATAGAACAACAAATGTAATATTTCTAACAAAAAACAACAACAAATATAATATTTCTCACAATAAAAATGGAGTACATCTCATTTTTAATATCAATCCAGTACTGGCTGAGGATGCTGTATTTTGATGGAAACCCTATTCCATCAAAATACTATTATTCATTGGAAACTTATTGAGAAACCAGGTTAGCCTTCAACAGAAACATCTTTTTTAACTCCTTTGTTTCCACTACTAAAGGGAAACATTCCTCCCCATGGAACTACTGATCAATTTCTCTTGTTTCTTGTCAGGACCCATCTGGTTTGACAATCTTCACTGCACTGGCAAGGAAAAGACCCTTGCGCTGTGTCCTTCCAATGGGATCGGTGTTTCAGACTGCAAACACAGTGAAGACGTGGGCGTGGTGTGCAGCGATAAGAGAATCCCGGGATTTAAATTTGTCAACACCCAGCCCAACCATGTAGAGGTAAACTTAAAAATTGGAATCCTAAATCTGTCACAAGGGGTGGCTGTGGCTCAGTGGTAGATCAGGTGCCTGCCAATCAAAAGGTTGATGATTTGATCCCTGGCCCTTCAGTCCCATGTCGATGTGTTCTTGCGCATGACACTGAACCCAGAGTTGTCCCAACTCCATTGGAGTGTGAATGTGTGAGTGTTTATCTGATGAGTAGGTGGCACTTATTTCCCCAAGTGTTTGTAGACCTTTTGTCAATTCAAGCAGGTTTTTTTTCAAAATTATTTTACTGTTGACATTTGTTTGCTGACACCATGTCAGCTTGCATGGTGACAGCTGGGTTTTCTGATCTGTTTTGATTTTATATAAACACCTTCTCAAGTCTCAAAACCCCTGTTCAGATGTGGAATACGTTACATTACATTACTGCCTTCAGCTATCTGTTAAAGTAATGGGGTTTTTGTCCTTCAGGCAAAGGTGTCTGTTACTGTACGTAAATCTTAGTTATGGCTTTATTCAGACAAGAAAAAGTTTCAATGCTCATACTAGCCTATATTTGACACCTGGTGCGCAAGAGTTAACTTGCAAGCAGTTGGATATCACGAAATGAAAATCCATTTTGTCAGGCTTCAACCCAAACCACACCTGCGTATAGCAGGTGCTACTCTGTTATACACGTTATTTGGCGCCCATGTTATCCATTCTGTCTGGCCACACCAGGCGTGTAGCGTCTGCGTAGGCCCCTATGCTGCAGGCAGGTAATCACGTACAGGAAGTTCACAGTGCAGCCGAATATTTAACAAAAATAAAACACATTTCAAAATAAAACATCTAGGTTAATGGTGATTTTGGCTGTCTTGACTTTCCACAGCGAGACACACGATCACACGGAGAGAGACCGACGGATGGACAGAGAGCGTCTCACACACACACACACACACACACACACACACACACACACACACACTGCCACATATAGGCTACAATTACCACAGTTTTCCCCACTTGTCATGTCTCTTTCTCTTGGGAGAGAGAGGAGAGAGAGAGAGAGAGAGAGAGAGAGAGAAAGCAAGAGAGAGGAGAAGAAGGATTGCTTTGTGACTGCCGCATAGAAATATGCGTGAAAGTATGCGTGAAAGGCCAGGCGCACGATCAGGCATTTATCTACGCTACGCGACACTTCCGTGGGTGATGGGTTCCCAGTGTAATGCTTATTGTGTCCGAACTACCAGCTTACCGCATCAATTACCATCCGGTCAGGAACCACTTAGCTGTGGTTGTGGGACAGCCATGACTGTTCGAAATAACAATGGCTGACGTGATAGACAGATCACCTGCCAGGTATTTGTTTAAAGCGTCTGCCCTTTCCCAAACAGTTTCAGATGGTTCTTTGTTAACAAACCCTATGGCATGTCAGGTAAACTCAAGAGGAAGTAGTGGCACAGCTGGAGAACAGTGGCATCACTGCTGTTCATCAAGAATACTTTCTCTCACAGACAGTGATAGATTTTAGAACCTATTTTGCTTCTAATTTATTAGCAATGTGAGGGCAAGTGACTATTTCCGATTAGGCATCGAGAACTGATTCCTACTTGGAATTGTTTAAAAAATTATGATATCAGTGGAATTTTTTTTTTTTATTATTGGAATCGTTAGAAATGGGTTTTAATTTAATATGCGCAAGTTTTGATTTCCGTAGCGGCCAGGTGCTTGTTGAGTTGCAGCCATGGAGGACAGTAAGCGGTGCTCTAAAGTGGCTTTAATTTACGTTGAAAAAGTCTAGCAAAACTGCAACCAAACATTGAATCAAAATAAAATGTGCAAAATCAAAAAAGCAGCACAGATATCCAGACTTTTAGCCCCTGCTAGGTCAAGTTCCAAAACCGCTGAATCCTAGATTTTCTATGATACAACTTTAATAAAGACTTTTCTGTTGACCCTTTTGCCAATGCCAACTCTTTCCTTAACTCCACACCCCCAGTTTGTAACACAGCCTTTCTATAATAATGTGTAGACTACTACCTGAGACAACCGTCACCCTTGAGTTTTTCTTTCAGACATGCCAAGGTTGACAGACTTGAAAAATTCCTCCAATCACAGAAAAATCACAGAAAAGAATAATAATATTTATTAATAATAATACGCTTTTAAAAAATTTTCTTTTACATTTTACATTTACAACAGGCTCAGTGGTACTCCTAAAGCCCCATTTCAATAATGAATGTTTCTTTGGGTTTGGTTGGAAACAGTTCTGTAGGGGCTCTGTTTTTCTAACCAGCCTGCAGTGAAAGTGTATCAGCAAAAGTTAAACTGGTAATTGTTAGGTGTTGCACACATCACTGTCAGAGTTGTCTTGCCGGATCTTTGAAAGCTGAGCTGAACCACCAAAAGCAGAATGTTATCTTTATGCTCACTGTGCAGGCCTGATGAATGCACATTCCAATGTTATGAGCAAATTGCAAACCAGAGCTAACTGTCTGCATCTGTCTCTCCTTCCGACCCACTCTTCTGGTTCGTTGGGGATCTTAAAAACTAAAATGTTATTAATATGCTATAGTGTTTATCATAATGCCCTCAAAACGTGAGCGAACAGCTCAGAAGACCTTTTCTTTTACAAAAGCAACTCAGGATTAAGGTTTGTCTTTCAGCTGAATTTAATTGAAAATGCTTATAGCATGAACCTACAGAATCTGCAGCTACTCTTTCAGTTTCAGCTCATTGTTTAGCTGTCTGGCCCACAACTTTTTGATACACTCTTAACGCTCTCATAGCATTGTTTCGGCCTCAATAGACAGCGGATTTCAGCAAAAGAAACTCTAAAGACCCACTTTACCCTACCTGCTCAGCACTAAACAGTAGCCAGAGTTAGTAACTAGCTAGAAGATCCTTCAGAGAGGCATGGTTGCTGCGTCCAGAACTAAGTCCCGCCAAGACGATTGTGATTGGATAAAAGAAATGCAAACAACCCAGAGCGTATTTTTAATTTTTTATTCCTATCCTAGAATGTATCTGTGGTGAAGCCACCCTTACTCCACAGCATTGTGGAGATAGGCTTGGCAATGCAAAACTATCCACAATATAACCGACAAATTGCAAACTGGTAATGCTATTAGTGGCTAATGTAGCCTGGAGTTTCTTGTCACCAGCAGAGATAAGGAGCAGGCTACAGAGGTCTGGTAAGATGTCTTCTTTCTAACTACAGCACCCACAGTTTCTTTTTTTATTTTTAAACTCGTAGTCTTTAGACCGAACCAACTGTGACTCAAGTAACATCACTTTTTTCACATAGTACTCCCTAACCCCTAATTTCCACAGGATGCGTAACAATTGCGGATTGACTCCGCTGCGTGTCGGCTCCGTGCTCCACCGTCTGTCAACGCCCACTAGGTTCGGAGTTATTGCGGAAAGGCTGCCGCCATGACTGACAGCTGAAGTCTTGAGGACCTACGAGATCTTGCAAATTCACGTAGAATAGAACCACAAAAGCTTTTTGTTTGTTTCCATCCAGAGGAACAGAGAGGAAACAACTCTGTGCTGTGTTTTCAAGGTGTAGTGCAGGGAAATATAATCCACCGTGAGCACGGTCTATTTTATTTTGAAAATTAACCGGATGTTTTGTTTTGTTTCTGTGCTCAACCTCCTGTCCCACATCTGTCATGTGCTGAATTGCTGCAGAGCTCACGGCGTCCAGCAAAAATATAAGTTCTGCGTATCTGCTCCAGAGGGCTGCACCCGTCAGGTGCCGTCAGGCTTCTACTTTTCAAAATACAAGCTTGCAATGTCTTTGTACTTTGGTGTTTTGAGGGTTTAAGTATATTATAATATGTTTTAAATATGCAAACTTTTCCATTCTGTTCTAAGATGGTGCCATGGTAGTTTATATGAAGGTTTTATGAATTGTGTGTATTATTTCATTATGAAAGGCTGTAAGTGTGCCTCATGTTGCTGGTGCCATAATCTCACGTGAGCCTGGTTTTTGCAATTATAAAGCAAATAATTTATTAATAATTGGTCCGGTAACAGACAGTAATGCCAGGGCCAGAAATGCCAAATTTTTGTCCCAGTCTGCACCTGCTATACCTGTAAATCATGTGTAGTGGAGGTCCCCTTTAAAGCTGCATTGTGGTAACAGATACATCTAGCTGACTTTTTGCACAGAGGTTCACAGGGACAAATGGTAAAGATTATGATTCTCTAGCGCGCACGGCTGGAGAGGTCTAGACGTCTGGAGTCAAGCGGGGATAGTAGCTGGAAAAAAATCAGACTCAGCTTTTCCATAGAGTAAAAGAAATCACATGGGCTCCTGCATGTAAAACATAGCCAACCAGGCTCTGCTGCCACACAGCCGGGCCTAGCTTTATCATCTTGAAGTGGTAATCTGGTGACTCACCCACACATATTCTGTTGTGCCATGACGACATGTTGTGGGGGGGTTTTGCGGTATGGGATGATTAGGGCTTTCAGAGTGCTAAGAGCCTGCGTGTAAAATAACTGCCTCATCAGGTGATGGGAGCCTCAGTTCAATAGCCAGCCACTCCACCACAACGGAAAAAGCCAAAAAGTGAGCTAAGAGGGAGGTGAAACACAAACCCTTGCATGCACATGTTACTGACCTATGACATCTTTGGACAGATTCTTCTCTTTGACCGTTTTGTCTTCTCACATTGTTGAAATTTTGAGTGTTGCCAAGGGTTTTTTACTGACTTGTAAACAAAAAAAACATCTCATTCCTTGAATTTGTTCTTTTCTGGTCAGCTGGGTTTGCATGGCCTCCAGTAACTGTATATTTAGCATTGTGTCTCAGTCAGCTGCACAGTAAACAACACAGATTGACAACCAGAGTTGTCTGGAATATTTATAGTCATATCTCTCCACTGTTTATGTATTCCTATGCTTTGAGGAAGTCTGCTGCAGAAATAGCCACATAGAATTACTGAGGTCTGACCTGTGGTCATGCAAATGCATTGGATTCCATTTCAAACCAATTTCAACATAAAGAAATTCCAGGGCTTACGATATGTGATGTTTGGCAGTGCCCGTTTACACGCTAGTCCAACAGGCTGCCAAATTTAGCCAAATTATATGAACAGTGATGCAGTCAGATTTCTCTACCTGATTTACTCAAGTCAACACTCAGAAAGGGACACAAACAACAGCTGAAAATGTCTGAGGAGCAGCCTGTGAAAGAGGAATATTCTTAGTCACTTGACTTTATATGGAAATGTCAACTCATGTGGGGACTGGTTATACAGTGGAGCATTATAGAAATGTCTGTCAGCAGTGAAGAAAAACTGGAAAGATGTAATTAGGGCTGAGTATTGTAATTGTTGCCATTTTTGGTGCAAACATCCTCAATTATAAGTCATCAAAAGCTTTTGAAAATGGGTTATAATGTTGGACTCTTACATTATATTCTCACAAACAGGTCTGGTTACTTTATAAAGACATCTGCTTTTGAAATATATTACTAACCTTGACTTTCACTGGGGAACGTGTCTCAGTCACTTGTCAATATCTTAATTTCCCTGAACAGTGCCCTCTGATTGTCCAGCTGACATAATTAATCACCAACTTTTGTGATGATTGAAGCCAACAAACACTACATACCTTCAGCATCTCATCTGAGAACTGAATATCTTTAGGTTTGGACATGTTTATTGGAAGACACAAACAATGTGATGACATCACCTTGGGCTGTAGGACATTGTGTAGCAAAGCAACATTATCAACATTATTTTCTGACATTTTATAATTGAAACATTTAATAGATTTATTAAGAAAATAATTTGCAGATGAATTGATAATGTAAATAACTGTTGCAGCCCTATAGAGGAGCCACCTTTAATTATTGTTAATTAGTGCATTACTGTGCACTCATACCTATATTATTAGAACTAGAGCTGCCTATTTAATCATATTTTATTTCCTTTTGTGATTTGTTGCTAGAGTTGTAAATACAGTAGTCTCGCATTGCCAGATCTTCCTCCACAGCGCTGCGGATGCGGCTGTCTGGCTAGTCCGCACAGTATTCTGGGATGGGAGAAAAATGTGCTATGGCTTATTTAGCATTTCTTTAAACCAATCACAATCGTCTTGGGCCACGCTAAGTGCTGGAAGGAACCATGGTGCCGCTGCAAAATAGCCTCAGGAAGGAATGTTTTGTTGGATTGTGTATGTTCAATTGTTGTTTTAGTCGTACAACAGAAAACTTAATTTGGACAGATATAGCTAGCTGTCTGGATTTACCCGGCTGAGATCTGAGGAGCAGTTAACCATAGTACTCATGAATCCACCATAGTTTAGAATGTCAACACAAAGAAAGTGGAATGTGTGGGACATCCGGCCTAAAAAGAGGGACATCTGGCGGAATTTCTGGCGGCACCTGAACATCGCTGCTGATATAGACTATAAATACAGTGATATTTCAAGCTCAGTTTGTATTTGTGTAATTTTCAGGGTCAGTGCTAGCTTAGAAATCTAGACACACCCTAGTGAGAGCAAATCAGTCTTGCAACTCTCCGTTGGGTTGTGAGCTGGAAAAACAAATTCTTGTCAGGCCAAACCCATTGTGTTGGAGTTAAGCACTGAAGTCATTCTTAAAATGATGTGTTCTGATTTTTGCCGACTGGATACGGCAATAGTTTGATCTGTCAACTAGTATTGCTCTGGTTGTTTATTTAGTGCAGAGGGAATTAGAAAGACAACAGTTTATCCCACCCCTCGGATTGAGTCCTGCCAATTGTGAGTTCACAGACCCAACATGTTGATGTGGGTCTGGCTTGTCAGGCTAGGTCCGTGCATTAATTCTACATACATTTAGTCCACATTTTAAGACTTATGGAAGGCACAAAAGTAGTTTTTTTATAAGTTAAATTATTATAATGTGTTATATTATAAGTTATCATAAATGTATAGAGATTAATGGAGCCCCCAACCAAACACTTTCTGTTGCATAGATCTTTACTCTTTTTCTTCTTTACTGCAGCTTTTCTCTTGTTTTCCCTCCTTGCTCTTTCTCTGCTGCTCTCCCTCTACAAGTAGACTACAAGCTACAAGACTACAAGCAGCCATGAAGTCACCCCAAGCACAGTTTACAACTCCCATTTTACTCTCTTTAGTCATTTTTCCCTCCGAGGCTTTAAGGTCAAATCTTCCACTTTCCTCCTTGTAAATCTCCAACCATGGCCATAAATTGCCTTTTCCGCCGTTCAGCACATTTGCACTATGAGTGCGAATTAATACATGGCTGCCCTTTGTGTCACAATCTAAAAATGGTTTCAACTATTCAATTATTTTTCACGTAGCTGTTAGATGTTTCTGCAACTCTGTAAAAGCTTTCGCTCTGAGGCATCACATTCCAACAGTTAAACAGCGGATGTTTGGCCTCTGGAGACTCTAAAATCAAGTGCTCCAACTGACAGTGTGAATGGAGGTCTTGGGGGCAGAGCTTGCTTTCACAGACAATTTGATGTTTTTTTCATGTTGAAGTAAGAAACGTCCAATCTGTTCTTGAAGGCTGACAAACACGAATCTTGTTTAAGGAAGTATGCCTTTGATTATTCTGACTGTTTTGATGTTTTTCTAGCCATGTGCAGAACAGATTTGTCACATTTAATCGGCTGTGTTGTTGAGGAGGAACGCAATGGCGTCATATTGACAAGTTCCTTTTTTGGCTCTTTTCCACAACTGTAATTTTCTGTTCTCTGTCACAATGTGTAACATGTGTCATTTGAGGACAGAAAAATACACTTGCTATCTGACCATTGTGTACAGTCTAATAATATTTAAAACTAAATTTTAAAGTTTTAACCTGACGTACCAAATGTTTTTTTTAACACAACCACCCAAAAAAATACTTGGCAGGTGACATGAACACATTAGGTTTGAGCCTAACAAGATAGATTTTTGTTTGATTTGTGGTCCCGCAATTCTTGCATAATCTCGTATCAATCAAGAAAATCAAAAAAAATTATTTGACAAAACATAACCAACTCAAAGTTGAGAATTTTATGGTGCTTTTAAGCATACCATACAATCTTATTCAGTGAATGGAGTTGTCACAGATATGGATCTGTTGACATGTGAGCTCAGTAGCTGCACTTTTAGGATTTCTCATCCATGTTGTCTTAAAGTTTAAGCATCAAAGATTATTTTTGACATAGGATTTAGACAAAACAATCCTAACTCAAGGTCCACTCACTAGATTTTTTGTGGACCTTTCAAACATATCACATGGTCATCAAACTATAGTAACGGTAATACTAAAAGTAATTTGCCACTAGTGTGGCTCTAGGAATGGTTGTGTCAGTTGGTCAATCAATCATTTGGTCCACCACTTTGGTCCAGACTGAAATATTTCAACAGCTATTTGATGGATTGCATTCATTTTGTGTACAGCGGATTCATCTTAATAACTTGACTTTTCTTCTAGTGTCACCATGAAATGGACATTTGTAGATTTGACCATATGTTTCATGAACCACTGGTTGGGTTGCAATTTAATTTGGAACAGACATTCATTCCCCCCTCTGTAAATATAGTAAAATCTTACCTGAAAGAGTTGGCATTGTCAGTGTGAGTATGTTAGCCAACTGATGTTAGCATTTATCTCAAAGCACTGTTGAGGCCAAGCAAGGCCTGACAGAGCCACTAGCATTGCTATAGACTCTGTAGACAAATTATATGCTGAGCTTTTGGGATATACACCTGGAAAAGAGGTCTAAAAATGTGATCCAGTCTACTTGCCCAATTTATATTTTTCAGATACTGTGTGATCTATACATGTTTTTAAAATGTCAGAAAGGACATTTGAAAAGACAAGTGCAACTACAGCAGTGCCGGAAATGGGCCGGACCTCAGTACCTCGGAGTACTGTCGTGATTTTTGTCCCCATGAGTACCGTTACTTCTTATTGAGTACCGCCTTCTTCTGCAGTTACAACTAAACACCTGAGTAACTGTGTCTTTCAAATAGCCAAACAGCGCTGAGAAAACAAAGCTAAAAATGTTTTTGTTAACATGGATAATTGCAGGTTCTAGGATTAGACCTTTAGGGGGGCTCAACCCTAATGAGAATGTGACATAGACACAGTGCTTTGCAAAAGTGCTAACCCCCCTCTTCCTCCCTCCCCCCTGCTAAATCAGTAATTTGACTGGATAACAATAAATATATGTATTTATTACTATAAAAGAGGATAAATGCAAAATATTGAACATATGAAAAAAAACTACAAAAGTCCCTATATGGACTACCCGAATCAAATCAAATGATAATGAAGAGTAAACAATAAATAAATAAAAAAATAAAACTTTCCTTGACTGGGTTACAGGTGCATAGCTTTGGCGATGTCACCTGATCTTACCCCCGCAGTGATCACCAAATCCTACACACCAGACCAACAAGTTATATGGCCAGTTCAACCGTGGCAACGTCAACTGTAGCTATATTATTATATTACAGTGGCGTAAAAGTTAATGTCAAGCTTTGAACCAATGAAATGCATACAAAAACACATTTTATGTGATGTATTACCAAGACATGCCTATAAATATAAATATATCCAAGACACTTGATCATGTCATGTAACTGCTGAATTAGAGTACCGGCAACTTTTTTGGTCCAATTCAGGCACTACGGTCATACATGGCAAACAAGGGCTCTTTGTGTATGTAGGGTTTTTATTTTTGCAAATGGAACCTTGTTTTTATACCTCACTGCCAACTGTGTGTGCACAAAGGTTTTGGGTTTAGGCGCTGTTTGCACCAGCAGAAAACCTTCTACATATGGCTTTACATTGGGGCAGAGGAACAAATGAGAAAATCACAACAGCAGTGTAGATTTATTTCTGAATATATATGGTACATTTGTCTAAACTGCTTTATTTAGTAGGTTTATCACCTTCTACACTTTGCCATCCATAATGATGATGTACTTACTGTCAACGGACAACAATTCTATGATCTCTTACTTTGAAATACAAAATGAGAACCAGCCAAATCCTAGTGCCCTGAAATCACTCTCGAGTGTGTCTTTCTTTTCTACATTTTAATGCCACTTTAGCTTTAATGCCATAAAAAAGCAGTTCATTTCCTTTAAATCATTGTTTTTGTAATTTACGCTCCAGTTCAGTGTTTGTCATGACTTTGTGAAACATCTGCTTTCAGTTTGTTAACAAAGGCTCTTGTAAATGTATGTTAGAGGAACTGCACACTGTGACACACTGCATTCTGTAAACACTATCTGCATTGCAGCTGGTGGAATAATCAGCTCTTAAGAAAGACTCGGTTTTGATCAGACATGTTTTAAAGTCCAGAAAGGGACAACAAACATACCTCAAAAATGGCACAGCTCATTAGAATTCTCAGAAAGAGACGTAAACTAAATACCACATTGAATGTGAACCCAGTGTGGATGTGAGGTGATTTCTGCTGGCTGAGAGACTTGTTGAAGACCTCTATTAAAACCACATGTTGCAAAGTTCCAAGCACTTTGTTTTTTCTCTCCAGCCAATGCAGTCTCTACTCCATGGTGTACTGTAAGAACAAGAAGTCACACACAATCTTACAGTACATGAAGAGAAAATCATCTCTGCAGTCAACCCATCCTAAGCATTAGGAGCAGTGGACGGCCACATATAGCATCCGAGGAGCAATTTGGGATTCAGTCTTGCTCAATGACACTTTGACATGAGATTGAACTAATCTTGTGGTTGAGGGCCATCCCACTACCTTTGACCCACAGCTACCCTTGAGAAGAGTTTTGTACTATATAACAAAAAAACTATAGCATATTCTGGGTTCACTCTTCTTCTAATATGTAGTCGTAGATGACTGTGGGCAATGTAGCTAAAACAATAGTCCATAACTATAGAGGGTATTTGTATTTTAAAGGTTTAGCTGTGGGTTGTATCCCAAGTGACTTGTGTGGAGGAGTGAGAACAAAGTAATTCAACTTGTGATTGTTGCTGGGCCTTTAGTCTTTGGCCATCCCCCTTTTTTGAGAGACTTCCCCTCATCTATGGTAGATAGAGATAACCTGCCCTTCAGGGTTGCCAGTTTGAACCTTTTGCAGAACATCAGTATGACCCCAATTGAAAATGGTTTCTTTTTAGTGTGAAACTAACAGGTTCCAGACGTAAACATGGCATTTTTCCAATTGAGAGTAATAGTGGTTCAAATTTGGACAGAACTATATTGTGTTTTAGCATCGGCATTGCAATGTGCACATGCGCAATAGTCACATTGCAGGATGTTGCGATTTTGACGCTAATCCTTTTTTGCTGCTTGAGAGAAAAGTAAACTTTCACCGTTCTCCTTTTGCATGATTATTACCGTCAGAGCCTTCCCCTTTAAGACAGGTGGCCATGTGGCCAACGTGTGTGTGAAATTAGTCTGACGGGGTTTATTGTTATGGGAAGTGAGGCTCTCCGTGTGTAGAAAAGTACCGAAGGCAGCAGCTGCCGCTGACACAGTGATGCGCATAGTTTTGATGGGTAGTCAGTGAAGCTACAGTAGTCAGTTACAAACTAAATCACCTGATTAATGCCACATATTCACAAAGTCTCCCGGCCATGTCCCCCGCAGAAAGCTGCTACCAGTCATGCTAAAGCTAATAGCCTAAAGAAACAAGGGGTCCGTCTGTCCCAACTAATGTTACGGTTTGGCGCCGCGACGCTGGAAACGTAACTCTTCTCTACTACAGAAGTCTGTATCTGATCTAACGTAATTTACAAAAATTTCATTGTTCTTGGATACACAGAGTTTGTTGCTAGTGCGCGTGACATGCAGGTCTGATCAATTTATCAAGCTAACGAGATGGCCTCGCTTGTCGATCACAACCTGAAATTTAGAGGAAGCAACATGCAGTCACTGTCATTCACTTTAGCCTGGATTGATAGTATTATATGAATACAATGGTGTCATGCTAGTCAACCAGCGTATTTCTACCTAATTTCCCTCTCTAAAATAACTTCAGAAGAGTAGTCCCATCACTAACTTGCTTTGGTGTTTGTAAAGCATTAAAGTTTAACAAAGAATGGTTCACATTAGAAAAGATCCTTTTCATTTTTATCTTCTATGTAGATGCACTCCCCTACAATATCACCGCAGTATTTGAGAATGATTTATTATAATAATAATTAGAGATGTTCCGATACCATTTTTTACTTCCCGATACCGATTCCGATAGTTGTGCTGTGGGTATCGGCCGATACCGAGTACCCATACCAGTGTGTTAAAAAAAAAAAAAAAAAAAAAAAAATGACTGTGATAATATTATCATTGTGGTAAGGCCTGGCTCAGGTTTAACACTTTTTAAAACATGAATTAATACAGCAAATGGAAGCCATATATTTTTAAATAGAACAGTATAAAAATGTAAAACATGAACGTTGGACTTGGGGATTTTCCACTTTACTAGAACCCCCTCAATTGATTCGGCAATGAATGTGCCAGTATGTGACCATCGGAACTCGGTGGCGTGCAGCTCCGCACTTCGAGGGGTAAATGTTGACTCTATATGTTGTCCACCCAGTGGGACGTTAAACTTAGCAAAGACATGGGGCACACGTCGGACCGCCAAATGTCCGTGGTAAAGCCCAAGCATACACGAAATGTGTTCCCTAACTGTCTCGTATAATTTGGGTAGCGCAGTTTCGGAGATATATTTACAACCTGGCAAACCGTACCTTGGCTTCAAATGCTCCATTAAGCAGCGAAATCCCAAATTTTCGACAACAGACGGGTTGGTAATCCAGTACAATAAACTCTGTCTTTGGGGAATTTATCTCGTCACTTGAAGGCAGTTTCCAGAGTTTGCTGCTGCAGTTCGTCCTTTTTCCCCCGTAGCTTTCGTAAATTCGTTGTGCTCTTTAGCGTGACGCGTCTTCAAATGTTTAATTAAGTTGCTGCTGTTGAAATTTGCAACACTCGTGCCACCCCTTCAAATTGCTTCTTTGCATATGTTGCATGTTGCCGTCTTACCGGTGGGAACATCCACGGTAAAGTACTGCCAAACTGCCGACATGATGCGCTAATGCTAGCTTGTTTTAAGGAGGCGTTAGGCGATCAATTCTTCTTCGCCCCTCTAAAACAGCAGCGCAACTATTTTAAGAGTGGCGAAGAAGAACTGTGTCCGAGCTAACGGAGCTAACCAGTAAATAGATTCCTATTTTTAATAGTTTATGTGGTATCGGATCGGTGCCTGTACTCCAGTACTCGCCGATACCGATGCCAGCATTTTCGGCAGTATCGGAGGCATTTCCGATACTGGTATCGGAATCGGAACATCTCTAATAATAATACATTTTATTTGTAATGCACTTTACATTTAAGACAAACCTCAAAGTGCTAGTTATTTTCAAATAGAGCTATTTATGTCATCTTTTAAAAATTACTTTTTTCTTTTTTCATATTGCAATATATATATCGCAGGGGGAAAAAATATTGCAATGTCATTTTTTTCCAATATCATGCAGGCCTAGTTCAAATAGACTCCACTGATATGTGATGCCAGTAAAATGTTCCTGTTGAGCGTAAATCTGAGGCAATGAGGTTCTTTCCATTTGACAAACTAAAAAGTAGTTATGTTCTTGCTTCACTTCGTATTAAAAAGATTGACTTTGAGTTAACCTACTTCATTTTGCTAATTTCTATATCTTACAGTAAAGTTATGCTATGAAGGCATTTCTTGAATAGCCTGATGCACCAGGTAGAACACAGAACCATCTGACAAGTTGTCATTGGAAACTGTTTGGAAAAGGGCAAGCACAAAAAAATACCTGGCAGGTGATTGAATGAACCATCTATCACGTTCGCCATTGTTTTGAAAGAACAGTTGCGGCCGTCACACAATAATCCTCTTTGTAGCTGTCAGTAGCTCCTCCCTAAGCGCTGATTGGTGCAGTAGGATGACAGTTCAGACACAAATGGATTAAGCCTGACAAGATGGATTTTCTTGATATGTGATCCTGCTATTGTTGCATGATCTCCTGATATTGCGAGAATCCAGCTGCTGTGTAAGGTAACCGCTTAATGGCCAATATGAAGAAAAAGAACAATTACTTCTTAAGTTTGACCCTATTCCTTATAAAACATTATGCTTATTTAGAGCTACATCACTTTAGAGTGAGGCTATATACTTACTTGCTACAGGCAAGAAAACGCACACATGCTCAATTAGATCAAATCTTTCGGTTTCATATAAATTTTGCTTCTGTCACTCAACTTTGCAGTCCCCCTCAGCTCTAGAGAGTGTTTAGCCTCTTTTAGCCAATTTGGCTTAATTACTACATGTTATATTAATGCTGCCAGTAATTGTAGAGGCAACCACAAAGCATTATCACTCAACTCTGTAGTTCCTCTCAGCTCTATGGAGTTTTATAGTATTTTTCAGCTCATTGTTTTGGTTTTACAACCCACACATTTACTGTTTTGCTGGCAGTAACTACAGTGCCTTCCTTAAAATAAATACTAACTTCTGCCAATTACATGCCAATGACGACAACAGTATTTGGCAAATAGCCAATCAAATTGCAGTAAGGCAACAGGCAATCAGCCCCGCTTGGCATCAAATTTATACTGTCTGCTTTCATTGCTAAAAGCTTTGGGCATGCATATTTGGGCCACTTGACATTGTGAGTGTAGCGTTATCCCCACATAGCAGCCTCTTGAGCCAAGCACAATTGAATCACCATTTTAACCATTCTAGCCCGCCACTGACCTTAGATTGTAGATTAATGATAAAGAATACAGGCAACCGGGTATCTGTGTTGTGGTATTTTCAAACTGAAGAATTCTGTCTTGAAGCAATAAAGGAAAATCACGTTTTACAACCTCGAAGTAAACTCTGTGAATTAGAGCTGAGTTGCAACAGATTGAGGCCCCTTCACCTCTCCCATACATCTCATCCCACTAATGGCTTTTCCATCTGTGCCACTTTTTCTCCTGGACAAGCAAAGACTCAGGAAATCTCTTTTGAACAAGTTGTGTTACGAGATTAACCAAAAAAGTAGCTGTTTTTATCTTTTATGTCTCTTACTCTTATGTTAGTTCTTTTATATGCACACATAAACGTTTGGCATAGATGTTTATCTCACCAAGAGTTATGATCAATCAGTTCAAGGGGGTGGGTAAGTATTTTGCTTCTGTCTTTATCAGATATTACATCTCAAAATTTAAGCACCAGCATGCCTTTAGCTTGTCTTTATCAGTACATCATTCTGTTTGGTTGAATTTCCGTACTAACCGACATTTGGATCAAACTAGTTTTTTGCATGTCTATCACAGAGTCATGTACTGTATACCCAGTAAATCCAGACAAGGTCACCATCACCACATTTCCAGTCATCATTATGTTCCATAATTTCAGCCACAGTACAGTATATCCTCTGCAGTCCAGACCTCGTTGCATCTGACCAGAATGATTAATGTGGTTATCTTTGGGAGAAAATAGCAGAGGGTAGAAAGACTGATGGTTTGTACCTTTCATTCTGGTGGTCTCTGCCCTTCCCTGGAGACAAATGCCAATTAGGAAACGCTACTTTCTCATTATTTGATGTCAAGGTTCTTTTTGGCTTTATATGAGAGAACTCTGGTCCAGCCCATCTGTTAAGCAAAGCAACGTATTCCCCCCAGCCAGACTGAGCTCCCTCCCCTCAGCCTGCACTGTCACGTAGCACAAGAATGTGGGTTTGGCCTATTGGAGAGGACAATGTTTATTTAATCCCTGCAAATGGTCTGAGAGGAAAGGCTCTGAGCTGATTTTTGACAGCCTCTCACTGCCTTCAAGCTAACAGGCCACTGACTGAGTTTTGCTGAAATGCTCTGAGTAGTCTTTCCAAGTTTCAAATCTCAATGGAAAACTGTTAAATTGGTCAAAATACCTAATCAAAACAGACTACCAAAATCATCCATGTGTCTAGTAGAGTGATGCTAACATTTTATACATACAGTATAGTGAAAGTAGACTCCTTGCTAACACTCTACCCATGTGCACTGGGTGAGGCCAGTGGATGTATAATTAGACTTGGATACAGCGCAAGAAGCCCCGTTTATTGCAATGAAAGTTGCTCAGCTCAACTTCTGCATATACTGTAATTACCTGGATGATCTGCGCTGCTTCTACACTATGGGGTCCATAGAGCAGGCACACTAGAGACCTCCTCTGGCGGAGCAGGCTACTTCTGGTTTAGCACTACACTCAATTGGATGGGAATTCAGTTATTTAATTGTAGACTTTTCAGTTGTTTCAGACTGAATGGATATTTGTTACAGGCAAAATATGTGACCATTCTGAATTTAGTATTGTGGTCCCAGCCCACAAATCGTATCCTACAGACCAAAGAAAAAATCTTTGTTTGGTATAAGTCGCTAAGCATAAGTCACACTTTAATTATTTTAATATTTAACATTTTAATATTGTTCAATGAAAATGAGATTAATGATACAAAAATGGTCATTTCCTACAATATTGTGAATCATTTCGCAATCGCAATATCGGTTAAAATAATGACACAAATGTGAATTTGTAGCAGCTGAAACACTAAATGCCATACACATTTATTTGACTCTTAATTTTCTCTAATGTAGATTTGAAAAAAATGTACACAAAATAAAATGTAAGGAATGTAGACTGCATTTTTCATACGAAAAAGTGCTTTACACACAGCCTTATCATAGCTGAATATTTATTCACTGTAGCTACAGTGGCTGGTAAGCAAAAAAGTTAATGTCAAGCCCTGAACGTGTGCAATGAAATGCATACAAGTCCTGACCTTATCCAGGAGTATGGTTCCACAACCAAGACTGTGCGTAGAAGTAAGCCCCACCAGATCCAACTGGTAGCGCTCCAGCTCCCGCAAGTTCTGGCTCGGGTGGGTCAAACCCAACGGTTCCTCCCACAGGTGGTGGCCGCATAGGATGGAAAGGGAGGTGCCAAGTAGCTTTTTTGGGCTGTGCCTGGGCGGGCTCCACGGCAAACCCGGCCACCAGGCGCTCGCTGACGAGCACTCCATCTGGGTCTGGCTCCAGACAGAGGTCCTAGGCTTCCTCCGGGCAGGGTCACTCTATCTCTTCCTCATTTACTCATAGGGTTTTTGAACCATTCTTTGTCTGGCCCCTCACCTGAGAACACTTTGCCATGGGAGACCCTACCAGGAGCACAAAGCTCCAGACAACACAGCCCTCAGGTTCATAGGGACACACAAACCTCTCCACCACGATAAGGTGATGGTTCTCAGAGAGGGGGTGATGTGTGTGAATGTTTATCTGAGGAGAATGTAACACATTGTACGGTAGCCAGTAGATGTTTCTGTATGGCACCTTTTGCTTGTAAGCCAAATCATCACTCTCCTTTTCTTGGTCTCAACCAACTCCTTGGGGAAAATTCTGGCTCTTTGTTTTTACTATATGCTTGTTTACCTTACATACCACACCTTACAATGTTTTTGTCTCCCGTTTGGTGTTGTGTACAGTTATTAGAATGTTTTGCTGCTTTCTGCTGTAGGAAAGAGCAATAATAACAGCATTAAGAGTAAACCCAACAATAAAGTGCCATGAAAAACAAGCCCAATAGAACTGAGGGGGACTAGAGTTGCATGATAATTCTCTGTGGGTAGTCATCACGAGCCACCCCTTACTCACATCAAACATATTATTTTGATCAATTGTTATATAAAATATCAATAAAGTGATAATATATATAATAATATAGTGCAATGTTAATTACACAGCAAAAAGTTTCACCCTGGGTTGCTCGTTGCTCAAAGGGGATATTGAGCAACAGGGCTAGTGAAACTAAACCAACACAAAATAACTTCTGGAGTTCTCTCTAAGTAGTATGGGACTGTCCAAGGCCTGTGCTGCTCAAGTTTGTGGTCGATGATGATGTAGCTGTAAGTCTGGAAAGAAATGGCAGTCTGTTACTTGCCACCTACTGCATGTGCACTCACAATGCTGTTTTTGTACATTTCTTTTTAACAGACTGATGCTTTAGCAACTCACTAAAATGTGTTGCACATGTTACCATGGAAACCCTTTGCAACGTTTGGCCTTTAAAGCAAAAAACAGTTGTATTAAACAATATTAGTTAATAAGGTGATACACTGTAAATATGTTTGAGCAATCTGGAGAAGATTTAAAATCAGCGCACACAGATCTGAGCGGCTTTAGGTAAAGTATGGACTGGGGGTTGGGGGTCTTTGATGTTATGTAACACAGAAATGCTGTTTTGAGCCAGATATAGCCTGTTTACACCATATAAGATTTCAGATGTCTGTCTAGTCAGAAACAGAACAGAATCATTTTTATGGCCCATGTGCAAAACTAAAATATTTCTTTTTATGTCAATTATACTGAAATGGACCAAAATGTGTTTGGAAATGAATTACATATGTACATATATACATTCTTTCTTTGACAATTGGCAAGTCAGTAAAGATAAAAAATTTCCTTCAAATTTGCTAATAAGTTTCTTGACAAATCTGCACATTTCTCTTTTTCTTTGTCCGTAGAACCTTGATATTCAAGTTGAGGACGTGCGCATACGAGCCATCCTGTCGTCGTACCGTAAGCGAATCCCGGTAACAGAGGGCTATGTGGAGGTCAAGGATGGCGGTAAATGGAAGCAGATCTGTAACACCGAGTGGACCCAGCTTGACAGCAGAGTCATCTGTGGCATGTTTGGCTTCCCTGGGGAGAGGAAGTACAATGCCAGAGTCTACAAGTGAGTATTTCACTACTGTGTGTGTGGTCATGGGTAACTCAAAGAGCAGAGAAGGATTTAGCGTTTCATTCAAAAATGGCCACAGAAATGGATGGTGTGCTAAGGTATTTTGCAACAATCTGGCCCATCAATTGAATGCTGTAAGTCAGTGGTTGTTTTCAGATAAGTTCTGAGTAGCCAGTTTACTTCGTTTAATTATATCTATAGAGACATAGAAGTATATTCATCCTCCTTTCAGCTTTCAGCACCAACTTCTAAGGGGAAAATATCTGTCTCTTCAGCTGCTAAATGCTATGTTCACTAGCTAGTCGCTTACTTTGTGTGTTTGCTGTTTGGTGCTAAGCAGGTGGTGAACAGTGGGTATATCAGAGTTTTTTTGTTAAAACAAACTGATTTGGCTGGAAAACAGGTTGATGAGAGCACTAAAACTGAACCAAACCAGTATGTCACAGCCATTAAACCCAAACAATGAGCTGAAAGACGAACTGAAGCGTCTTTGGTTTCATATGAGCAACTCTTCACATTACTTTTGCTTTTAGATAAGTGCAGCTTTAAGAATATACACCATGCGCACACTATATCACAGTAGCAAAATATTAACTAAAACAAAAAAGTTCTTAAACTAAATTTTGGCCTGGGATCCCACTACAACAAATTAGTGATCGACCGAAATGGATTCTCTAGTGCCGATGCCAATACTGATTTATTTTATTTTTTTCATCAGCCTTAGCTGATGACCGATACGGGCTACTGATTTTCTTGAGCCGATATTTGGAGCCGATACTGCTTTTGTTCCCTCAATTTACATCTGTTAGAATAACACCCTAAAGTCTGAACAAAACAGGTGACTCCTGAATTTAACTTTATTAGTAGCCACTTTTAGCAAGTAAGCTAGGGAGACACAACATGATGGGAACAACATAACTTTGGAGTTACTGGGGGATGTATAGTGTATCTCCTCTTTTAGCGGAGGTTAGCTGCCTTTCCACACCTCTAGCCCATTTCACTACGCTAACATGAAAATGACTGATTGATATCAAGTATCACATCTAACTTCGGTAAGACTGCAAACAGCCTTGACCCAAAACGTTATCATAATGGATCCATACCTAAATTACTTAAATTGCTTACTAAAATTCATTCAATTGCTGAACTTTGCAGTTCAATTAAATTGTATTTATAGTATCAATTTATAACAAGAGTTATCTCAAGACACTTTACTTTAGATTAGGTCAGGAGCAAGCATTTTGTGTGACAGTGGCGAGAAAAAACTCAATTTTAGGGAGAAACCTCGGACAGGGGAAAACTTTTGGGCGACAAAGAACATAAGGACTCTGGGGAATAAGCTCCCCAGAGCTAAGTTAGAAACAAGCATTTCTGGGTCATTGATGCACACAGAGAGAGGAGAGAGGTACTCAATGTGTCAAAGGAAGTCCCCAAGCAATCTGAAACTATAACAGCATAATCAAGAGCTGGTGCAAGGCAAACCTGAGCCAGTTCTTTAAGTGTTAGTAGATGAATCTGACGACTATGATGAGAATCACTCAGTACTGAAAACAAAACACTGCTCTACCCTTGTCCTTGGTATGGGTCAAGTTTCAAAGCACTGCTACACTTCCAATATGCAATAATATGCAGTAATTTGTCAAACTTTCCATGCCTGGTAAATATTCCAGTCTTTCACAATCCATGTTCCAAGTTTGCAACCGGGACTTTCTGTTATTGATTTGAAGTCACCAAGCCAAGCTGGCTAAAGTGGTGTCACTCAAGCACCTTCAGAGCCATATAAGACATTACACAACTGTGTTAAAATGCTGTATTTTAAAAGCCCACATTGGTGTGCCTTTTCATAAATTATTAAGTAGAATGTTAGTAAAATTTGTAGACATTCAAGTAGGGCTGCACAATTAATCGGATTTTAATCACAATTACGATTTTGGCTTCCCACTATCAAATTTGCGTGATTGATCAATATTTTGAATGCGTCCTTTCATAGAACGCTCCGTTTTTTTTTTGCAAAGCCAATCTACCACTGTCTGATCATGAGCCAGTCAGAGTTGTTCCCTGCCCCACGCAGTAACTAGATGTAGACATTCACAGAGGACAGAGTAACGTGAGGAAAATTCAACAGATAGCAGTCAGTTAATCGTCGGTCTCAAGGTTTACAAGTTTACCAGTAAATGCAACATTTTGTCCCGTTTGTGTTGTTTTTCAGACAACAGCAGTGACCAGTGCTAGTCGGTGCTAGTTGGTGTCTGTTAGCTCACAGGGCTCGAGGGCGCGAGTAACATTTCTACTCTAGGTCGCACTAGGTGCACCTAATATCCTTGCATCCGCTGCAGTGTTGTTCATATCGATATGGTTTAATTTTGCGTAACATGACCCATTTCTTCTGTAAACAATATTGGTCAAAATAATCATGATTATCATTTTGGCCATAATCGTGCAGCCCTACATTCAAGTTCTGTAGTGCTGTACAAGTATTGAAAAACCACTTATTTGAAGCTAGGTTAAGAGATATTGGTGAGAAGTCAAGCTTCACAGCCTCAGGACGGGCAGTTTATTCAATCATCGCTGTGTTTGAACAGTACTGATATGCATCACAGCTGTTTTTAAGTTGCATTGAGGAGATAGCAGCGCCAGTCCTCTGGCTGCGGCTTAGAACATTAGTTTGGATAGCTTCCAGTCTGCAGCTTCTCTCTCGCCAGCTCCCATATGAAAAACAAATACTGCTTGTCCAATTTGAATTTATTGTTTCACGTACACCTCAGACAAGAGACACAAGGATAGGACATACCACACTGCTAATGAGGCTTATTAAAAACAGAATATGGGCTCAGTAATAAATCGGGAGGAAGAGATTAGCAACCCAGCAGGTTTGTTTAATTTAATATAGGACTCTTTGTCTGTTAGCAAACCTTTACTTTTTAGGTGTCAAGATAAACTTTGTCAAGTTAATTAAATTCTATTTTCTCATCCGCTCACAAAATTCAGGGTACTTGCATGACATGAAAAATAAATACACTAAAGTGAATTGAGAAAATAATGCAGACATAACTGCTAATGCTTTAGCAAAACAGTTGCCTAATAACACCTGCACCCACCTGCAGACTTCCCTTTAGCTCTGTTTTTGGTCCCAACCAACTCCTAAGGGAAATACCTGTTTTCTAGTGATTAAATGCTCCGCAATGTTCACAAACTAGTTTTTATTGCTAAAACAACTGCATTCTGGGGCGACCTCTAGCTCACCCAGTTAGGCAGAGGCCTTTTGGAGCGGCTGGATTCGAACCCAGGCCTTTGGAGCGGCCTGGGTATGAATCCAACCTGGGGCTCTTTGCTGCGTGTCATCCCCCATCTCTCTCCCACCTTTCCTGTCTCTCCACTGTCACTCTGAAATAAAGGGAAAAAGCCCCAAAAAATAATCTTAAAAAATAAAATCTGCATGCTACAGCTAAAACGAGTATGAGTTGGACTAATCTGAACCCACCATTGCTTTAGGGGCTTTTGGAAAAGCACTTTAAATAATGTATGTATATTCTTTTTCTTATTGTTATTATGAAGTTGCAAGCTCTGAAATCAAAACAATTAGCTCAAAGATAGTTACCAAAGCCTGGTGATAATTTGCTGTGGATTCATTACCAGTAGCAACATCTCACTCATTGCATTTGACCCATTGTTTATATGAAAGTATTGATGAGTGCAGCTTTAACTTTTTTATTTTTCCAATGGTACTTGGCTAATTTTGAAAAACAAATAACACCTACTTGTGTTTGATATACCTGAATACTTTATTAATCTCCTTTCCTTCTCTCGTCCCCATCTGTCCAGGATGTTTGCTCGCCGGAGAAAGCCCACGTACTGGGACTATGCTGTTAATTGCACTGGCAATGAAGCCCATCTTTCCAGCTGTAAACTGGGCCAGGCTTCATCAACGAAATTGAATGGGACCTGTGCTGGAGGGTTGCCTGTGGTGGTGAGCTGCGTGCCTGGTAGAGACTTTGCCCCAACGTCCATGACGGGATTCAGGAAGGCCTTCAGACAAGAGGTAAAGTCTATTCTAATGTGAATCTTAAATTCACACACACAGCTAATTACTGTTGCAAATGCACTCCAGTGATTAAGACTGGGGCTTATCTCATAAAAAATAATTGAACTTTCAGTACACTCATTTTAGAAAAATAATTGTCCAAGCCACTGTAACAGTACGTTCTTACAGTCTTCTGTCTATGGCAAATGAGATGTGTGATGTCTGTGGATGGGGTAAGTAAATCAAAATGTTAAAGAATGCTGATGTAGAAATAACTGCACTGGTTCAATTTCGTTCACTGGCTCTAATGTAGAGAGTGGGCAAGTCAATGTTTTGTGTTTTGTTTTAAAATCTGAAGCTGAAACCAGAAGAGTAGAGAATGGTATAGCAGCAGATTACTGTCCATTTCTTTGGAATGACTTGTTCAGCAGTCATACATTATGTGGGTGTGGACTGGGTGTATTTATGCAAAATAATCACATTTACATATGAATGAGGCTAAAAAATTACCAAAAATGTCAAGAGGTATTTTGATTTTGTCATACAGACCCCTTTTCTTGGCACAAACCTTTAGTAAGTTTCCACTTGACTCCCTACTGGCTCCACAGGTGTTGTTCTCTTCCTGATTCTGACCTTTGACCTGCCCAGTGGGTAAAAGGGACTTTGTCTTACTCACACGTTTAGCAGATCAAAACAGGCTTTATTTGTCTCAAGGTTTTAGGGAATACATAACTCACTCAGTCTGTAAACAACCACGACAACTTTCAAATCAAGCCAAGACATACTAATAATATTTGCAGCCCCTGCTAAGCTGACATGAATTTCTGTCTGTGTGACTCCATCCACATCAATGTGAGGTTTGAGCTTGTCTACTGTCTGTCCTGTTCCCCAGCTGAGTGCCGGGCTGGGAGCGGCATGCAAGACACCACACAGCAAGTCTGAGTCAACAAGTCTGACTCAATGATTTTATCCTAACACCAGATGTTTACCATTCTGAAAAAAGAAAGCTGACACCTCCAGTCTAACACAACTATCTGTGAAAGTACATTGAAGGCGTTAATAATAATAATAATAATAATAATATTAATGTATCCTTTATTAGTCCCACAAGGGGAAATTACACTTTACACTCTGTTGTGATTATACACATATTACACACAGGCCTAAATTACACACAAATGCTCAGAACCTATGCATGCACTAAATGGAGAGATCTCAGAGTAAGGGGGCTGCCCATGGAAAGGCGCCCCGAGCAGTTGGGGGTTTGGTGCCTTGTTCAAGAGCACCTTGGCAGTGCCCAGGAGGTGAACTGGCATCTCTCCAGCTACCAGTCCACCACCATACTTTGGTCCGTATGTGGACTTGAACTTTGACTTACACATTGATAAACACTGGTGATTCCAGGACTTTTTAAATGTGGTGGCATGGGAGGGAATAGGATAGAACAACGTAATGTAATTATGCTAAATAAAACATCACATGAAATATCATATTCATTATCAATTTCAGTTGTTTTCATTTTAAAGGAACACGCCAACTTATTCACCGTATCCCCCAGAGTTGAACAATTCGTGTGTGCTGTAACTCTGACTGACGTCCCCAGCATTAGCTTAGCCTAGCAAAGATCCTCCAGGTAACTGGTTCCAACTAGCCTACTGGTCCCAATAAGTGACAAAATAACGCCCAACATGTTCTTATTTACATGTTGTGATTTGTATGGTCACAGGGTGTACAAATAACAAGTCACACAGCCATCTTCTAACCACATACTAACTGAAGAAAGGCAAAGCAGTGCTACTTGGGCGGAGTGATTGGCGCAACACCAAAAAGCATTGTTTCTTCTGTCAACAAAACCAAATGTGAATAGCTAGCTAGTAGCGAACATGATCATGGCTGACTTTGAGGAATTGTCAGAGGATTTTTACTTGGTATAAAGCCAAGATCCAGAACCGTATATTTTTGAGCCAGAATACACAGACGAGGAGTTACAAATTTTGGAGGCTGATAGACAAAATGCAGAATAGACTGAGGGGAGAATCATGTACTTTATATGGTGAATCCATTTCATTAGCAAGGTAAAGGCTACAGTCATGAGTGTTAGCTACAGCATCGCTTATTTTATTCTGTGGTGAAAAAGCACATTTTTGACAACACAGTAACGTTACAGGGATAAATGTAGTAATAGTGTTAATAATCTTACCACTGTTACATTAGTTGGTCCTCTGAAAACGTAACAAAACGAAAGCAAACTCCAGGCGAACTCTCTGCTCCATGACCGGGCTTCTCAGGTGCTGCGAGCAAATCCCCCCGCCCAAGTAGCAGAAGTAGCAGTGCTTCGCCTTTCTGAGAAAATAATTCCCAGTTAGTATGCAGTTAGAATATGGCTGTGTCTCATGTGACCTTGTTATTTGTACACCCATGTGACTATACAAATCACAACATGTAAATGAGAACATGTTGGCTTTATTTTGTCACTTATTGGGAGCAGTAGTGAGTTGGAACCAGTTACTTGCAGGATCTTTGCTAGGCTAAGCTAATGATGGGGTCGTCAGACAGAGTTACAGCACACACGGAGATGAGAAGGGTATGTATTGATTTGTCTAACTCTCGGGGATACGGTGAATAAGCTAAAGTCCCAATAAGTGGGTGTGTTCCTTTGAACAATGAACCATCAGGGCGTGTAGTGGTAGTCCCAGCCTCTATGGGGTGTTGGCGTGCAGCGCTGAAACGGTCAGGACGCCCAATTATACTCCCGGCCTCCAGGAGGTGTTGTCGCAGCGCGCTGGAGCCGTCAGGGAGGGTTGGAAGACGTCTTTCCTCGTCATTATTGAGGCGGTCCAGACTACGATGAGTTGGCTTGATGGCTCTCTCCATTGACTAAATTTCAACTTCCATTTGTTGTGAAAAATCCATGATTGAATGGCTATTTACTTTTTTTTGTACCAAACAGCGACCTTTTTTTCATTAGCCTGCAGCCATCTTTGATTTGGGCAAATTACTTTGACTGACAGCTTTGTTGATCAATCAATGAAGTAATGTGCTCAAAGAGTTTGCACAGCGAATAGAGAGCCCTTACAGGAAGGCCATTACTATGTCTTTGTGTGTGTATTGGGAGAATACAGAGGCCTGGCAGGTTGAAATGAGAGTGATTTGGCTTACTGATGTCAAATAGCAGAAGATCCTGAACCATCCTTTAGTTACACTGCTATAGGCCTAGACTGCTGGGGGACTTCCCATTATGCACTGAGCACCTCTCTCTTCCTCTTTCTCTCCATCTGTATGCAACCTTATTCCATTAATGCTTGTTTCTAACTCGACTTCTTCCCTTTCCCGGAGTCTTGTGCTCTCTTGCCCCTGGAGTCTTGTGCTCTCTTGCCCCTCCCCTCTCTCCTCCTATCGCTTCCTGCAGGTGTTTCTGGCTCTGGATCTGTGGTTGGAGTCACCTGCTGCCTCCCTGTTCCTGCTTGACACCCTCTGCTACAATTCTCCATGTCTATCTCTGTCTGTCTGTCTGTGTCTCTCTCTCTCTCTGTCTGTCTCTTTCTTTCACCCCCAACCGGTCGAGGCAGATGACCACCCACCCTGAGCCATGGTTCTGCTCAAGGTTTCTGCCTCTCTAGGAAGTTTTTCCTTGCCTCTGTCGCCTAGTGCCTGCTCTTGGTGGGAACTGTTGGGTTTCTGTAAATAACATCACAGAGTACGGTCTAGATCTGCTCTTTATGGAAAGCGCAATAAGATAACTGTTGTTGTGATTTAGCGCTATATAAATAAAATTGAATTGAATTGAATTGATAAAACATTGAAGATGACAAAACTAACCTTTTTGGATAAAAGGAAATGGACCACTATGGTAAAAACCTGAATAGTTTAATATTTTGTTAGTTACAGAGTTTATTTGTTTCCCCTGATTGCCAACACCTAGAAGAACACTTTTCAAAAGCCAATAGTCTTGGCCGTTATTGTTCTCTGTGTGATTTCAACACATTCCTGTAAGATTTCATTTCTTTTGTCTTGTGTTTATAGTCATTTAACAATTTATACATTCATGCGACCTCCCTACAGCATGCATATCCTGATAGCCCAGCTTCTTCTGAAAGAAATGATATATAACTTGATTGTGCATAACAGGGTTGAGGTTATACAAACATCGTTACACAACAAGCGAACAAAAGATGGGAAAAAAGGGCTTAGACCTCTGAGGGTTAATAGTAGGGATATGCCAAGTACTCGGCTGAAACGAGTATCTGGTACGGGTAAAGCACTTTTGCCGAGTACAAGTATCATACGAGTAATGCGAGTCAATATCTGTACTCGGATTCAATGAAAGTCTCCATTGACTGTGTCTCCGTTCTGTGATAGGCTAGTCGCAGTGCTAGTCCCAGCGCCCCTCCCCTACACTATTCTGTGATAGGCTTGTCCCAGCGCCCCTCCCTACACACACAGATTCCTTCTGTTGTGTCCGGCTGTGCTCACACGCACTCAGGACACGGAGAAGTGAACAGCTCTCTCCTCAGGTCTCCGGGGCTTTCCCGTTAACATTTAGGGTTTCTTCAGCTTCAGGTTTGTTTTATACTTCGGTTTGAACTAGTACCTAGCAACCAGGAGACTTCTGGTAAACGTGGGGTTTGTTCAGCCATAGTGCTCGGTAGAATGATACTTGCGTTGCATCTCTGCCGTCTGAGTTTTTTTTTTTTTTTAAACAGCCTGCTGGCTCTAACCAGTCTTTTTGAGTGTCTGAAACTTTCTTGCTGTGTTTTATAAAAAAAATAAAAGGCAGTTGCGGTATAAATAATATTACAAATTAAGATACATACACAAACACATTCCAACCCCCCGCCCCCCCCTCCCCTCTCTCTCTCTCTCTCTCGCTCTCTCTCTGTATCTCTTACTCCACTCACAGACACACACACTCACAATTGAGTGTGTGTGTCTGTGAGTGTGAAAATAAAAAAGAAGCAAAAATAAATAAATGATCACACTGATCATAGAAAAATTAAAAGTTAAAGAATAAAGTTATATTGATGAGTATGAATACTCTTGTTCATTACATTTTACTTCATAATTGCAAGCACATTGTTGTATTTATTGTAGCAAAACTTGTTATATACTGTAGGCCTATATAGATTGTTTGTTACCATGACAACACCATGAAGCGCAATGCTGATGCTGTCATGTAAATAGTTTTCTAATCAGCAATAAATATAACAATTTCTGATCAACCCATATCAATTGCATGCTTAAAATAACATACCGGTTAAAGCCCCGCCCATTTCAAGACAACGAGACCCACTTCGGGGTTAAATCTGACCACTTCCGGGTTAGGCCCCGCCCAGTCCGAGTACAGATACGGATACAGATAATTCATGTGTTAAACAGACACAGATACAGATAATGCTGTACTCATCCCTAGTTAATAGCGTGTTCTATAATAATATATATATATATATATATATATATATATATATAATAATATAATAGCGTGTTCTATAATAATATATATATATATATATATATATATATATATATAATATATATATATATATATAATAATATAATAGCGTGTTCTGGGTGTTCACCTAAACAATAAACTGAACTGGACTGATAACACCCAAGCACTCTACAAGAAGGGCCAGAGTCGCCTCCATCTGCTGAGGAGACTCAGGTCCTTTGGAGTGTGTAGGACTCTCCTCAGGACCTTCTATGACTCTGTGGTGGCCTCTGCCATCCTCTACGCTGTGGTCTGCTGGGGGGGGCAGCTCGGACCGGGACAGGAGCAGACTCAATAGACTGATCAGAGAGCGAGCTCTGTCCTGGACTGTCCTCTGGACCCCATAGAGAAAGTAGGGGAGAGGAGGATGTTAGCCAAGCTGACATCCATCATGGACAACACCTCTCACCCCCTACATGACACTGTGGGGTCCCTGAGCAGCTCCTTCAGCAGCAGACTGATACACCCACGGTGTAAGAAGGAGAGGTACCGCAGGTCCTTCATCCCGGCCACTGTCAGACTCTACAACACCTGCACTACCTGATAGTGTTGTAGTTTCTGTTCCTGTTTTTCTCCCATCTACATCACACACTTTCTGTTTATCTTTAATATTGGTATTTATATTATTTTATTACAAGTACTTACTTTTCAATATTTATGGTCTCAGGTTAATATAATTTAAATTATGCTACCGACTCTTGCTTCTTTGCTCTAATTACACATTCAACTTAATTTTTAACGTCACTTACACCGCAATATTGTTTCTCTTATCATGGCAACCGCACTTTAAAATTCCTTTTGTTTGACGGCATTTTACTTACTCAGTCTACCATATTTTCATTGTCTATTTCTTGCCTGTATTTCTTGCCTTGTATTTCTTTCGTGCTTACTTGTTTGTGTGTTATGGTTTTGTTTTTGGTTTTTGGTTTTTTGCTGTTGCTTCTATGCTGCTACTTGTAACGACAGAATTTCCCCGTCGTGGGATAAATAAAATCTAATCTAATCTAATCTAATAAGCATGAAGCAATCTGCTGCCTCAGCTTTCTCAGCACAGAAAAGGAAAAAAAGAGTCTATGATTTTTGAAAGAACCAGAATGCATAAAATGTGGTTTTAAATATGTGGTTTTAGAATCAGAATTTTCCTTTTCAGCAACCGTTGGTCCGTCTTCGTGGTGGGGCCATTGTAGGCGAAGGCCGAGTGGAGGTGTTGAAAAATGGAGAGTGGGGCACCATATGTGATGATAACTGGAACCTGCTGTCTGCCACCGTGGTGTGTCGAGAGCTGGGCTTTGGTACGGCCATAGAGGCCCTGTCTGGAGGCCGCCTGGGACAAGGTATACAAGTTTTACATTTTTACTGTTATTTGTGTAAGAAAAGTTAACTGACAGTATTTCCATCTGCATATTAACTCTGGAGGCCAAACATAAGGAAATGGCAACAAAAGGAAACTTGTTTTTATGGGCTTTTTGATTTAAACCATGTAATTAAGGCTAATCTAAACAAGAGTGCTGCTCTCTCCTTCCTCCAACACCTTATTCCTCTGAGCAGCAACAGCCTGGGCTAAGGAAGCACAGTGTATATCTGAAACAGTCCCATGCCAATGAGCTCAGAATTACTTTATTGTTGGAAGAACTGTGCATGTATATTTTCAACATGGCATGGGATGGAAGGTTATGACTGTGTAGCAAAACCACATATCCCAAACATTTCAGGCAGTAATTCTATCCTTTACTATCCTCCTCATATCACGCCTGTGTGCCACTGAGCAGAATATCATGAACTCACAGACCATATGGTAAAAGGGATTTACCGGTAACTCAGGATTAGTTACAGTGTGCGGGTTTGTGAAGATAGGAATCCGTTCCTGAGCCAGTATGAAATCAGATATCTTTCTGTAAGGATATATGAAAATTCCTGTGTATTCAATTTAGAAGTAACTTTACTGAGTTAGGAAGAGATAAGGCAAGCCTATTTCAGCTGGACTGTGGACAGAGCCCGTGGTGAATGGTGTCTGTACTGAAACGTAAACCATTAACCCATTACTTTCTGTTCAGATCCTGGGAAATGAAATGTGGCTTGCCATTTGGATTGGATTAAACTCTATCTATATACTAAAAAGTGTTTTTACATTAAAGCTGCATTGTTTTGTCATGGCCATAGTGTAGCTGTAAACACAACGTTGACATTACATTACATAGTTGAAATGGTTATGCATTAGAAGCCTGTTGTATCAATTCAGTTTGTCTATTGACAACTGTAATTGCAGTGTTCTCTCTCATTTTAGCTTGGTTTTGGTCTCCACCAACTCCTATGGGAAATAGCTGGCTCTTTAACTGCTACACTTTCAAAATAGCCCCTATTCATTTTAATTTGAATTGCTTGCCTGGTGCATTTAGCAAAAATGTTTCTGGTTGTACATGATATGAGACCCGCTCAGACATGAATTAGAGACCCAGACTTGAGTAAATGTACAAGTGCTCTATCAAGTTATTCAAGAAAGCAGTTAAAAGTTTGATTATTATATATTTTATATTATTTTAAATGTTTAGCCTAAAGGACACTCACAATTCCTTTGGCTGTAGCAGCAGTACAAGGACAGAAATGTACAACACCGCAGCATGTCATGAACCGCGGGGAGCTAGTTAGCTAGCGCTTACTGATAGCTCAAGCTGGTGTATTATATTTGTAACTTACCTTGACATGTTTCTTTGAATTCAACGGTACATTTTTGAAGACCTTTATTTTGCAATCTTTCCTGAGGCGAGCGAGCAGGTACGAGTGTACAAGTAAAAGTTGTTTATGGAAAAAGATGGATAAAGCAAAAAAGCTGTCAGGGACTAAAAATAGAAAAAGAAAGAAGGAAAAGGAGATGTCACAGCAGTTAAATAAGTAGATGCTGAATGGCAACAGGTAGGATTTAAAGTGCGCATATTGGGCGGCTGTGGCTCAGTGATAAAGCGGTTGTCTGCCAATCGGAAGGTTGGTGGTTTGCAGTCCCATGTCGAAGGGTCCTTGGTCAAGACCCCAAATTGCCCTTGATGCTGCACCATCGAAGTGTAAATGTGTGTGAGTGTTTATCTGATTACCCTGTGGCACCTTGTATGGCATCCTCGGCCACAGTATATGAATAATGGTGAATGGTTCTTGTACTATGTAAAAGCGTTTTGAGTAGTCGTTAAGGCTAGAAATGCACTATACTATAGATACATTTATATTTACTTATTGTGAAAACATCACTTTTTATGGGATTTGGGATTATGTTGTGTCTCTGGTGCTTCCACATGCATACAAACTTTAAAAAAAACCTATCAATGCTGTTTTGAATGAGATACATTTTCTGAATGACCTCTGCCTGCAGTCTCCGGGTGAGCTGGTCAAATTCTGCACGGCTTTCTACGTCACTAGCCAAGATGAGGTAGCTAACACAGCACATACTAGTGCTAGCATGCTAGCTTGTTCTCAATGGCAAAACACTGCTACAACACACACTAGTTCACCATAATCTACAAAAGAACTACTTCTATGTCCCTGTTCTGCGGGCATTCCATAAGTAGAAGAAGTCTCCCAGGTAATCCTGCCTTGATCAAAGATATAAAAAGTTACCTAGCTGAGACTTACTTAGCCGAGCCTTACCTAGCTACTGCGCATGTGCAACTCCAAACAAAGATAGTATAGAAGTGAGATGTCTCACTCTGTAGCTAAAACAAGTGAGATATCTCACTCTGTAGTTAAAACAGAGACCTAAACACACAGGGTGAAAACAGGATCTGCATCAATCTGCAGTAGCCTACAACAAAAATTGTTAATCTTTAAAATGTTTTTGGAAAATGAAACCATGTAAACCTTTTCTGGTACAAGTACAATTATGAACCTGAAAATGAGCATAATATGGGCGCTTTAAAGTGTGACGTCTTTGCTCGGCTTGCATATATTCATGTTAACAGACTACCTAGCGTTTCTTACCCTCGGAATGTAGCAACCAAATGGGAGTTTACGGCTAGCATAGAATATGCAAAACCAAGGTTGCTGAGATGAAAACTGGAAAATGTAAGATAGCATGTACAATAAATGACAAGAATCTGGAAACACAACTAATGCAATAACTCCATGGACTCATGCATAGATTTGCTACCAAACTCAGAGGCTTGTAAATATTTACGTTAACAGACTGTTCTCAGACTAGCTAGTGTTTGCTAACACTAGCAGCTACAGTGGGGTTTATGGCTAGCTTAATGCAACCCAATGTTGCTGATAGCTAGCTATTTAGATTTTGTTTACAATTCCCATGCATGACATATCTCAATTTTATTAAAGTAAAATAACAACTGATAAATATAAGGTAGCAGAGCTGCCAACTTTTCCAAAAACCTTGGAGTGAGATTTGGGGGGGCAACCAATATTTTGCCGCGTACAAAGCAATTTCTTTGGCTCTTTCAGCAGGGTTTAAATTGGGATTTGTTATATTTGGGGGGATAGGGGGCTCTCCCTAGGGGGGTCTGGGGGTATGCCCCCCCAGGACATTTTTAAAAAAAAATAAACCTTTAAATGGCACTTTCTGGAGAGTTTTGTGTAAAAAAATTGAGAAATCAAGTCTTACATGATATGTGCAAAACTGTAGGGTTCAGTGGTAGAGCGGTTGCCTGCCAATCGGATGGTTGGTGGATGGATCCCCGCCCCTGCAGTCATTGTCGAAGTGTCCTTGGGCAAGACACTGAACCCCGAGTTGCCCCCGGTGCTGCGCATCGGAGTGTGAATGTGTGTGAGTGTTTATCTGATGAGCAGGTGGCACCTTGTACGGCAGCCCCGGCCACAGTGTATGAATGTGTGTGAATGGTGAATGTTTCCTGTAGATGTAAAAGCGCTTTGAGCAGTTGTTAAGACTGGAAAAGCGCTATATAAATACAGCACATTTACATTTACATTATATACATTATTAACTTCTTATGATACAGGGCTGCCAACTTTTCCAAAAACCTTGGAGTGAGATTTGGGGGGGCCAACCCATATTTTGCCGCGTGCAAAGCAATTTCTTTTGGTCTTTATCCTTTAGGGTTTAAATTGGGATTTGGTATATGTGGGTGGATGGGGGACTCCCTAGGGGGGTCTGGGGGTATGCCCCCCCAGGAAAAAAAATTGAAAAATAAACCATTAAATGGCACTTTCTGGAGAGTTTTTTTGCAAAAAAAAATGGAGAAATCAAGTCTTACATGATATGTGCAAAACTGTAGGGTTAGGAGCCTTTGTGTTGTTGTATCAACAGGTTTTAGGGCATTCAGCATTTACATTATTAACTTCTTATGATATAAGAACTGACCCACACAATGTGCCAAACATAATGAACCACATGAAGAGACAGTAGCATATGTCAGCAACAGCTGAGAAGATTTGGGTCTGTGGTGAACAGGTCCAGGGGTCCCTGGTGTAGGGACCAGGGACCCAAAGTTAAATTAATGTTGAGGGATCAACTTAGACCACTGAAATTCTAAAGAATGAGAACCACTGAGTTACATAAGTTCTATTCCTTTAACCTTTGTGCCAATGTTCAGTAATGTTTGGCCCTCATCCTCTGGCCCCACTTACTGTTTTTACTTTTTTGTGAAAATAAAGACTATTTGTTCATATTAAAAAACATCAAATTAATTATTTACAGTTACATTTAGAGATGCAGAGGTTAGAGATGCACAATAGTGGCCCAATCGTATTATATATATATATATATATATATATATATATTATAGTATATATAGGCTAGTATAGCTCAGGTGTGTTTCACCACATTTCTGCTCATATTTACAACTTTGTGCACATAACTCCTCCCATCTCTGTTGTCCGAGATTTGGAGAGTTGTAATACAGTCTGCTGTGCATGTCATTCCTCCGCTGATATGGTAGATCTCATTCAGACCGTCTGACAGACGCAGAGGCCCATTTGGGTCTCTGGTCTCTGACAGAGTTTAGAGGTGGCCGTACGCTGCTCTTTATCGGAGGTCTACGCATGGATGCAACGCGTCACTGCCCCCAGCAGAGCGAGTCCACTACAATGAACTGAAGTTGCTACACTACCAGCCGCGCTGCTCACCTCTATTGTTACAGAGAGAGTGGTCACGAAGCGATGGACGAGTCTGTGATACTCAGAGCTCATACCTGAAGCGCCGGACGGGTCTGTAATACTCAGAGCACATACCTAAAGCCGGGGAAATGCACCTGGGATGGCTCGTGAAAAAAATGTTCTCATTTTGCGACAATTTGAAAATTCCACAGACAGGGAGCGCTCTTGAAGCCCCTCACAGTCTCTGAAAGCACAACTAGTCGATCACAAGTGGCTCAACAGGTAAAAACATAGATAAACTCATCTTCATAAATTGACCGACCGGGTTGACACTTCAGCGTGAGAAATCGGGGTGTGGCGTGTGCGCGTGTGAAACCAGTCAAATGCGTGTGTCTCACGGCCAATGCGTGAGAGTTGGCAGCCCTGTGATATAAAAAACTGACCCAGACAATGTGCCAAACATAATGAACCACATGAAGAGACAGTAGCATATGTCAGCAACAGCTGAGAAGATTTGGGTCTGTGGTGAACAGGTCCGGGAAAGTCCCTGGTGTAGGGACCAGGTCCAGGGGTCCCTGGTGTAGGGACCAGGGACCCCAAGTTAAATTAATCTTGCATCTTGAAATAAAGATATCAATCAATCAATCAATCAAATCAAATGTTGAGGGTCAACTAAGACCACTGAAATTCTAAAGAATGACAACCACTGTTTTGCAAAAATTCTAATCCTTTAACCTTTGTACCAAGGCTCAGTAATGTTTGGACTCATCCTCTGGCCCCCCTTACTGGATTTCCTTTTTTTGGAAAATAAAGACTATTTGTACATTTTATAAAAACATTGAATTAAATATTACAGTTAATTTAGAGATACCCCGAGTTAGAGAAGCACAATAGTGGCCCAAACGTTGCAGTATCGTATATATAGTATAGCTCAGATGTGTTTAAACCCAGATTTCTGCTCAGTTTACAACTTTGTGCACATCAAATAAAAACTCCTCCCATCTCTGTTGTCCGAGATTTGGAGAGTTGTAATATAGTCTGCTGTGCATGTCATTGCTCCGCTGATATGGTGGATCTCACTCAGACCGTCTGACAAAGTTTAGAGGAGGCTATACGCTGCTCATTATCAGAGGACTACGCACAGATGCAAACGCGTCACTGTCCCCCCCCAGAGCGAGTCCACTAAAATGAACTGAAGTTGTATGGAGTAAGAACACTATCAAAAGATGTATGCGTAACTTTATGATTCATATTCGTATTTTTAAATTCATATTCGTATTTTTATACATTTGTGCGTAAATTACATAGGCATACAAAATTAGGTTTTCATACATGTGTGTTTTTTTATGTGAGTGTGACTCTAAAAGCTATGACTGTAAACATTCATGAGTACAACTCTATTTCTAAAGACTACGAATTCTTGAGTGTGAACACGAATTCAAGTTTACGGGTACGAGTAAAAAAACAGTTGAAATGACGTCACTGCAGTCCCAGGCCAGGGTAATCGAACCTCGATTACTTTTTAATGCGCATGCGTCACAGGTGAAAAATGGCTAACCCGACCGGAGGCTTCTAGCCCAGGCTCAGCATCACAGGTAAATAAAAAAGTCTTTATTCAACATTTTTCATAGGGTTTTTTAACTACTGTGATAGCACTTTATAATGATAACATTCCTGCAACCATGACGTTATTGTTTTAAAGCTTGCAACCCGACATATTTACTTGCTGTAACTCTAGCTAGCTAGCGCTATACGTTACTAGCGCTATCGTTAGCTAGTACGTTAGCTAGCGCTATACGTTAGCTAGCGCGATTAAGTGCTCTGTGTGAAAGTAACGTTATAGTTCGTTAACTCGGCTGCAATGAAATCATATGTTTAACCATTTCACCAGATCATTGTGTTAAGAACGAGCCAGGTATATAGTTAACACCACAAGTCATTGAATGTTACGAGCATGAGGGTGCTAAACAGTAACTTAGGACTCAGTGGCCAGTCCTGCTTTTTTTTTCATGGAGGACCTAAACATTGGGGGTTAAAAAAAAAGTCCAACCTAATCCATTGATATGTATGCAACATGTATTAAAAAACAGTTTTTTCAAGGTCATCACTACTTCATCTACGTGTAGTGAGATATATGGCAATAGCCTGCAGTCAGTCAACTATTTCTGATTTTGATTCTGATTCTGATTGAGACCTGCTGCAGGAGGTCTGCGGACTATGGTACAGATTTTAAATAGATTATTTTGCTTTGAATATTTTATGAACTGGCATTAAACTTTTTGGATAAACAAAGTAAACTGCATTCATCCTAACATATCATAATTGAGAATGTAGACTATTGTTTGGGTTGTTCTGTGTTGATGGATGATAAAATGAGAAAAATAGTTTACCCATTTTATATAACCTGCGGTTACACTGGAATTGTGTCAGTAGATAGAGAGACAGCATGATAAGGTATATTCACATTTTTTGTTCAGTATGGCAAAGGAGTATTGTACCCCATTTGACTAGATGATGATAGGTACATTCTTGTCTCAACCATTCTTACGCAACACCTGATTTTGTGGTCAATTCATAAGTCTCTTGCCTGTATATATTGTACCATGGAGGTTGCCGTTGGGAAGCATATGAATGGAAAAGCCAGACCTACACCGAGCTACAGCCGAGCAGAACTGTACGGCTGGGGTACTCGGGTGTGGTTGGATGGGAGTGGTTTGTAGTCACTAAACAACCAGGCTCCTCAAGGATGGGGGGATGTGCTGATTCTTCATAGGACTGTAACAACACATCCTAGTAGCTCTGCAGGGGTTTCGGGCTGCTTTTATTAAGCATTTGTTTTCTGCACAATAACCGTTAAATCGACTAAAATGATTTCCTTCTTCCTAAAGGTGGATGCAGTCTTCATTCTGGGAACAGCCACCCTGTCTTCAGTGAGATTGGTTCTGCCAAACACTGCATGGAAAAAAACATCAATTCTAAAACATTAGACACTAGCCTTATGCCATGGGCAAACCTTTTACAGGGGAAACAACTCACTCCAAAGGAAAACTACCCAGTAACTTCAATTGTATTGTTTTGACATTTTTATTTAAAACTTCTGTAAATAACCTTTACTCATTGTTAAAAAGTCATTGCTTTGCTGTTGATATGCATTTGGTGCCATAATTTACATGCCCAGCTTTATTTGACTAAGAAGGGGATTAAAAAAAAAAAAATCATGTTTTGGAATTTATCTTAATGCCTTAATTAAAATGGGGAAAAAAAACCCAAACCCTTAAGGACCCCAATTGTCTTGAATGAAAAATGTATTGTAAATGTTTTACTTTAAATACAGGGGCATAAGTAACCCCCCCCTATGTTAAATTCCATAGAGGCAGATTTTTATTATTAAAGGCCAGTTATTTCAGGTCAGGATACTGTGCATCCTTAAAAACTCCCGGGCCCTTTTGGGAAATTTAAAAAAAGCCGCCGCCCCTCCCCCATTGAAAACACGTCCAGTCGTTTCCATTGTCACTCGTTCTCCTCTAGGGGAAATTTAACATGGGGGGTTTGGGTATACTTATGCCCCCTGATTTTAACATAGGGGGTGTATACTTATGCCCCTGTATTTTAATTTGGGAACATTTACAATACATTATTCAAAGGAAATTTTGTCCTTATGGGTTTGGGTTTTTTCCTCATTTTTTAATAAGGCATTAAGAAAAATTTTCCCAAAAACTGATTGTCTTATTCTTTTTTTAGTCAACTTAAGCATTGGCAGTACACTTATGAGCACAACTGTCCTCACTGTTACTCCCATGTTAAAATTAACAAACCTTTTGTAACGGTCATTCTTTGTTGGCAAGTGTTGAACTTCATACCATTAACTTTTAGACATTCTTTGTGTCACACTTTAAATGCACTAAACCATTGCTATGAAAATGCCCTCTGCCAAATGATTCTGACATGCCGAGGATTGATCAGGGACTGTAGCAGTTTCCATAAAAGCTGAAGTCAAGGGGCCCACTCAATCTGTGGACTTCAACTCCATAAGGTTCTTCCGGCACCCCTTTCAAACATCCCCAGTCATTTTCAAAACAGCTCCATGTTCTGAAAATCATGTTACCGTTTTTTTGTATGATACATTGAAATATTTGAAAACACAGCCAAGTACACATTGACCTACAAATACCTAGAGCGAAAATAAAACTAAAATCTATCATAAATTAGCTCAGTTGAGTTGGTCTAATTGTGTGCTTAAACTCAACACACTACTCTTACATACTTCTATATCATTCAAAAAACTTTCTTCTAGAGTTATTAAGACCCATTTTTTTTATTTCAGCTTTTTTTTTATAAATCTACATCCACCCTTCAGTTGAAAATTTGTAGCTGAACTTTGCCTTTAGAGACCACCTTGAAGAGAGCTTCAACAAACCTGCAAATCTCCATCTGGTCACAAGGTTCTGCATGTTACCCATAACCCAGAGATGGTTAGGGGAGAGTCCATCTCAGATTTTAAGGGGTGGGTTTTCCCAGCCCTCTGAGGTGGAAGGGCCTCTGCCAGACGTGGAAGGAACATGTAGTGGGCACAAATCAGATGTACGCATCTGACAAATCCCAAAAGGCCATCATCTTTTAGAACTGAAGAACGTCATAGTAAAGATGAGGACACAGGTCCCGAAATCTCGCCATAGCCGCTTAATCCTAGATAAAAATAACAGGACTTACTCAACTCAAAAGTAATCATTCATATAGTCCTACTTTAAAAAACATTCCCAAAAATATTTTAACATCACTATGAAAAAATACTGTAGACTATTTTAACCTTTGGGTTGTGTACGCGTCGGCCAGCAATGAAGCTTCTTCTTTCAGTGCCTTAACACTGAACATGTTTTTTTATAGCAATTGCCGACATTTTTTCCACCTTCGTCACCCCCTGACCCTTAAATGAATGAGAAATTTATAATTCTCATAAGCTCATTTATAATTACTTAACAAAATAACCATTGAACATAACTGAAGTGTTCAAAAATAGCATAGAAACAGTAAAACAAGATATCATTATTTACCTGGGAAAGGGCCCGCCATTTTTCCACTGCCTTCAGGGAAAAAGAAAGGCAGTGTTTGAGCATTGTTTGTTGCTGGATCCAGATATTTATCTATACAGAAGTTTCATATAGTGAATCTGTGAAGAAAAAACAAAAAATAAGCATAAAAAACATTTAATAGCTGCCCGACCCGGACATATGCATAAGTCCCTGATTTTGGGGGTTTTGCCTGGGGACAGGTTTCTACAGTCACGACTCCTGGATGTTGATGGAATTAGAAAAACGTTTTCCAGTTTTTCATGTATTCTTGTGGACAACCCGGGTTAACTATACGCCAGACACCCCGCACCCCGCAGGTTGGCGATACAAAACCCTGGTAAGGGCATGTCATAAGCTGGACAGCAGCTCCTCTGAAAAACAAATCTTAGTCCCCGCATACTCTTTTAATAAAAACACAGGGACTCTTTTGGGAAAGAGCAGCGTGGATCAGTCTTTGGAGGGTTAAATACACTCCACAATTTTAGCTGGGATGTTTAAATGGTAAATGCAGATGTGAGAATAAAGGCTTCCTGATTTATAACTTACGGGAGTAGTCCAAATAAAGTGAGGTTTACTTAATATGTCAGTGATCCTTGACTCCAAACGCTGCAGTAACCGAGTAGCCAGTGGTCCTGTAAATGCCAAAAAACAATTAGATTGCAATTCATGGTACAGAACTTATCTGTACCAAATTTAAAATTATAGGTTTCGTTAGGCTAAATACTTTTAAAAAATTACAACTTAATATTTGGGGTAAGTTACCCTTCTCATTACTGCTCTGTTCCAAAATGCTAAGCATGAGGTGTATTTCAGGGAACGTTACTGCATATCTTGCAGTTCAATCAGCAAAAAAGTCGAGTTCTAACATCACTAACTTCACACAGAGCACTTCATCCGCGCTAGCTAACGTATAGCGCTACTAAAAGTATAGCACTAGCTAACGTATAGCGCAAGCTAACGTATAGGGGCTAGCTAACGTATAGCATTACTAGCTAGAGTTAACAGCAAGTAAATATCGTTCGGTTGCAAGCTAAAGCAAAAACTCTATGAGTTTCAGGAATGTATATCATTATAAAGTGCTATCACAGTAGTAAACCGTATGAAAAATTGTGAATAAGACTTTTTTACTTTACCTGTGATGCTGAGCCTGGGGTAGAAGCCTCCGGTCGGTTAGCCATTTTTCACCTGTGACGCATGCGCATTAAATGTAATCGAGGTTCGATTACCCTGGCCTGGGACTGCAGTGACGTCATTTCAACTGTTTTTTTACTCGTACCCGTAAACTTAAATTCGTGTTCACACTCAAGAATTCGTAGTCGTAGAAAAAGAGTTGTACTCATGAATGTTTACAGTCATAGCTTTTAGAGTCACACTCACATAAAAACACACATGTATGAAAACCTAATTTTGCATGCCTATGTAATTTACGCACAAATGTATAAAAATACGAATATGAATTTAAAAATATGAATATGAATACATAAAGTTACGCATACATCTTTTTGATAGTGTTCTTACTCCATAAAGTTGCTTCGCTTACCAGCCGCGCTGCTCACCTCTATTGTTACAGAGAGAGTGGACATGAAGCGACGGACGGGACTGCGATACTCAGAGCTCATAGGCCTACTTGAAGTCGGGGAAATGAAACTGGGATCTATAGATCTATAGATAAACTCATCTTTCAGAAATTTGACCGACCGGGTTGACACTTCAGCGTGAGAAATCGGGGGTGTGGCGTGTGAGCGTGTGAAACCAGTCAAATGCGTGTGTCTCACGGCCAATGCGTGAGAGTTGGCAGCCCTGAGGTAGCATGCACAATAAATGACAAGAAGTTGGAAAACATAACTTATGCAATAACTCTGGTTTACCATGGAATCATTAATAGATTTTGTTTTACCATTAGTTGTTCATGATAGCTGTGCTGTCAGACATACAGACTATAGTTACATCTGTTGAGTGACATGGAAGCTGTAAGTACAGGGTCACATTTTTCTTTTTAAAGGTCTGTGCCAAGTGGCTTTCCATATTTGTACTTTTTAAAATCCAAAATGGAAATGTAATTTCACCAGCAGCACAACCTTACTGCATACTAGTTGTCTTATCAGATGCCATCACTAGGCTAATTTAAGAATTAAATCTATGCTGCTATATATAACAGTGTGTTCATTTCATTCAGGTGTGAGGATGGTGGATCAGGAAAGACAGGGGAAGGCAACAGGTAGGTCTAACATTGGGTGGAAGTGTAGGGGGACCCACTTGATACCAACAGATTCATTTGTTAATATTATTAATTTGGAAAACTAAAATAAAAAATACATGACATAATAATGTTTGTTTGACAATATGTCTTAGTGGAGAAGAACACAGCTACACAGGCAATGAGTGAATGAGACAGACATGAGGTTGCCGATGGCATCAAGTAGAGATGAGACCAGTGATGTGATCAGGTAGGAGTTCTATTAGAATTAGACCAAACTAAACTAAATGTCCAGTTCAAGCTCTGAGTACTCTTTACTTTTGTTTAATTTTGCACTTAAACGTGTTGCTTACAGTTGAAGTCTGATTACTTCTAATGCCAAATTAAAATAATCTAGCATGTTTTGTTATATATGCTTTAGGCTAATCTTGCCATTGCAAATGAAAAATGTATTTCTTTATCAAAACCCTGCGCATGTGGGAAATATAACAATTAGCATATGTCTGACAGCGAATGCAATCAATGTTGATTTATTTATTGTAAATATCAATGTTGATTTATTTATTGTAAATATATATATATACATAAACACATATAACTAGAACTGCACGCAGTTTCAACGGGGTCCAAGCCTCCCCGCGCCAGTGGTCCCCAGCGACCCGGGGAATTGTTCTATGTTGATTAAAGCGCCCCCGGAGGGCCTGTCTACCAAATTTGGCAGTGAGCCTCCGGGCGGTGGGTGAAACAATCATTGCCGGTTTGGTTTTGATAGCATTTACTGCGGCAGAGATATTGCAATTGCAAATTCCCCATTTAAACGCATTGACTTTGTCCACAAAATCATCAAACGTCGATTATAGCGCCCCCTAATGGCCCATCGTTACCAAATTATGTATGAAGCTTCCGTGCGGCATGCCAAACAATCACCCCAAGTTTGGTGTCGATACCACGTATTTTGGCTAAGATATGGCAAAGTTTGTTCGTGAAAAACACACATTTTTGTATTTGTGGCGCCCCCTAGCGGCCAATGTTCGTCAAATTTGGTACAGAGCCTCAGGGGGTCATAGCAAGTAATATTGTAAAGTTTGGCTTTGATAGCATTTACTTTGGCCGAGATATGGCAAAGGAAATGTTTCCATAGCTAGCTACACAAATTTGTTTGCGTGTAACACGCGCAATTTTTATCCTATAAAAATTCTTTATACAACTTTGTGTCAGGTCGGTCTGGAGATGCTATGTGCCAAGTTTCGTGCAGATCCATTGCACGGTCTCGGAGGAGATAGAAAAAGTAGGTTTTTGATAAATCGCGATTTTTCACGCAGAAAAGTCTAGGCGGAAATGGGCGTGGCCTATATCACGAGATTCAGTAGGATCCAGGGAACGCGTGGATGTAAGGTTTTTAAATTTCCGATGTACGGTTTGGGAGTTATAGGGCCAAACGTGTTTTTTCTCTGCTATAGCGCCACCTAGTGGTAGAAGTGGATGAATTTTTTTGGCTGAGGTCTTTGCGGACTTTCGGACCAGTCCTGAAAATGGCGCGTCGCCACCATGTACGGTTTAGGCTGCAGCACCACTTTTATGCGGAGAAGAAAAATAATGGATAATGGAAAATCTTACCGAAAACAATAGGGTTCCACAGCCCTGCTGTGTGAACCGCGTATCGCCTTGCGATACCGCGGTGCACGCATCGGTGCACGCATCCTCGGGCTTGGACCCCTAATAATAATAATGGATAATGGAAAATCCTAGCGAAAACAATAGGGTTCCACAGCCCTGCTGTGTGAACCGCGTATCGCCTTGCGATACCGCGGTGCACGCATCCTCGGGCTTGGACCCCTAATTAATGATGGTTGGCCTGCACTGCATACCGCTCTGACACGGGGTAGTTGCGTCCCTGCATCCACCGTGTGTGTTTGTGTGCGCGTTAGTTGCAGGGGGAAAAGAGCAGCAGCCCCGCCTGCTGCAGAGAGCCGACAAGATTGAGACAGCAGCAGCTTTCAGCGACTTTAGAGTGAAAAAAATGATGTTAAAATGTATACATGTTGGCAGGACGGTCTGAAATGTTTTGCAGTCTTTTCTGTACGTTTTGTGAGATGTATGAGTCACACACGTCTCGTCTTCATATCAGAAACAAGGAAATTAATTAGGCAACATACGTGTTGTCATGGGCTATTTTCCATTCAGCTTAAACACTCCCAAGAAACTCCAGGTTGATTAATTTCCATGAAATTTACTGGGAATTTTGTGAAACTGCAATACAATACAATGAGAAGTCTGTGTTATAAACCAAACCCAAATGCACAGTATTAGTGTAAATAGCGCCGCTTAGCTTGCATGGCGCTGTAGCCTATATCAGGGGTTCCCAAAACTTCAGCCCGCGACCCCCAAAGTAACGGTGCAAGTGACTCGCGACCCCCCCCCCCCCCCCCCACTATAAACATTGCGCGCAACCGCGCACGCACTACAGGCGTATCCAAACATGAGCATATTGACGACACAAAATAACACAACAGCCATGACATTATTCTACAGTAATTTACTCATTACTTTAATTTGAACTTAATCTCACCTAATGAGGTGGATGTGCAGTATGTTTGGAGCACAGCAAGTTAAAAAGCTCTATATTTTAATGTAAAATAGTTTTTATATACATTACACACTAGGCCCAAAAAATAAAATCCCTTTTACCTATTTCGGCCATACAGTATTCGGTATTTCGTGGTGTTGGTTTTAATCGGTCTGGAGTAACAACTGTGGGCATCAGCGATGGGGTGAAGGTAAAGCCCGGGTTGGTAACGCTACTCGGTAAGAAAGAAAGAAAATCAAAACAGCAGTTCCCTTTTTATTTAGTTGCTTGGTTTTATTTTAAATTTAGCCACTAGTTTTATCTTGTGTTAAAATCATGGCTAACATGCTATTTCTAATCGTTTTTAAATTTTTATTTTATTTCTGGAAATCAACTCGCGACCCCCCCTCTCTGGCTCGCGACCCCCCTGGGGGTCCCGACCCCCACTTTGGGAATCACTGGCCTATATGACACATAGAACTCAGTTATAGCTAGCAAAAACAACTAACAGCAAGAAACATAAGCTAATTTGGCCTAGCACAAACGGACTAGCTTCTTAGCTGCCTCAATATGGTTACCAACTAACATTGAGCAATAACCTAATGTTACACAATGAGAAATACTCACAGATGTTGCCTTAGCAAAAGGGGAGAAGGAAAAGCGATCCGCTTAGGAACAGACAACTAGTAGAGCTCACACATTCCTGTAGCTGATTACCGCATGGCAATTTTACTTCCTGTTTCCCAACATGCACTTGTACTATGTTGCTATGGTTACAAAGATAAACAAACCACTCTAAACTGCTGTAACAAAATAGTAGACACATTTTTAAGCGGCATGACACGTGTAATACCCGTTTTCACAGGCTCTCAGATTCACATACTGACTGGCACGTGGGACTGCTGGGTTGTCACGGGAAACTCCAGTTATTGGTCAAATTTGCGGAAAAGTTGCAGCAATTGGTCAAAATTGCGAGTCACACCAAATTCACGGTGATTGATTTTAACAAGTAACGATGCAGCACATAAAAAATGTATCGGAGTAAAAGTATTAAACTCATCGAAAATATTTACTGAAGTAAAAGTGGAAGTAGAAGATAAAAATAATACTCCAGGAGAGTACAGATACAGCCTTTTAGTACTTAAATACAGTAGTGAAGCAGTTCTACTTTGTTACTATACATCTCTGGGCCCCGCTGAAAATGTGCAGTAGTGCTTCACCTGCACAATGTGGTGGTGTCACAGGTTTTTAAATCGCATTTCTTGGCTCAAGAAAAGGTTTTCAAATGTAATAACTCAATGGAAATTCAGAATTGAATGTCATATTTGACCTTGTTTGAAGTTGTCCAGCAGGTGTCCTGACAACATTTCTTTTACAATGGTAGCCTATAGGGAAATGACTTTTGATGATTATTTCTGTTGCAATACCATGAGTGACCATTGGAACGCATAGTTAAGGCCTGACAAGTTTGATGATTGTGTAATATTTGATAAAGCAATTCTTGAAGGATTTTAGGATATCCAGCTGCCGTGCAAGGTAAGCTAAATGTTCACAAGCTAAGTGTGTCTGTCTACTGTTTGTTGCTAGCCAGCTATTGTAATATAGTTTAGCCGAAAAAGCTGCCAGTTGTGTCTGGAAACAAGATTGATGAGAGCAGTAAGAGTTAACCACTAACAAAAGTAAACATTGTGGACTTTATGGTCTCCATTGAGGAGTCTCTTTTCAGACTGCAAAAGAACAGAAGCTGCATGTAGAGTTTTACAGCAAGTTTGGAAGTTAGGACCCCCATACCCAACAAAAATGTGCCACTGTCCTGCTTCAAAATTACACACTCAACACATCTACCTTGCTAAACAGTGTTTTAAAGCCCAAGCTCACCTGTTTGTATCAGGATATAAAAAAGTACATTCTTCTCTAAGAGCGTACCAATAACTGGCAAGAAGAAGCACATAAAGCATGGGAGGTGTTTCATTTTATCATAAACAGGGACATGATGCACATTCCAGTAACATTAGACATGGAAAATGTTGAAACAGAAGGAATATTCCTGTTCCAAAATCATTTCCCATCTTTATTTCTCATCAGTGGCTCTCTGTAACCTTTCAGGGAGAAAAACAACATTTAGATGGAAATAATGATAAAAACAAAACAAAAAAACAACTCAGATTGTAAAAGGACATCACGATAAACAGCAAAACATTTCACAAAATAGAAAATAGGTCTTTGGCAACTTATACTGTATCAGAAGTCATCATGTTGTAAACAGGAAAGTGTTCAGAGATGTGTGTGGCAGTGTTACATAGTTTATTTGAGTGAGGATAGTATTTATGTGAGGCTCATTGTAAGTTCATTCAGGGAGACTTCTATGCTTCTTCATTCTCTCCTCTCTCTCTCTCCCTCTCTCTCTCTCTCTCTCTCTCTCTCTCTCTCTCTCTGTCGCAGTCTCTTTCACAACCTAATCAGCTGACTCTGGGGCGTTCACTCTTTCAGTTTAACCAACCAGATGTTTCCGTGATCTCTATACGTCAATCACTTTGTTTCACTCAAACTTTAAATCTATTCTCCTCTCTGCTGCTGTCAGTTGTCATTCCAAGCTCCCATTACCAACCCTAGTGTCAAGACGCCATTGGGGGATATTCCTGTCTATCCATGGCCTCCATACCCCTTATGAATTAAACATAGCGATGCACTCTAAAAGAAAGACTCTCACATTTCAACCTATTGTGCAGCATGTTAAATTTTTATTATTTTCACCTTTAATGATAAAAAGTCCTAGTGTCAGGTTATGTCTTGGTATCTTTTGTTCTCATATAAAGGTCATATGGTCATAGGAAATGGTCATAGGTAATCATAATTTGGAACTTGATATAATGTGGTGACTATAATGCTGTTGTAGTATTACTTGTAGTGTTTTCTGATTAACTGACTTTATTGTTGTTGTACAGTGTGTATGTACAGTATGAGTTTCTCTTTTAATGTGTAGGCTACTATTATTGCTTTCTATCCTTTCTTTCATCTTCCCTTAATGAACCATATTGGCTTTAAGCCTTTGAACTGTTCCTGACATCCTATGAAGCTACAGCTGATTTTTAAAGGACTTGGTGTTGTGAGCTCCGGTGCAGGACTGGGTGAGCAGACGAGAGAGTTTTCGATGCATTATAGTTTTTTACGGATTTTGGTGGGTGTCTCCAGTTTTACTTCTAAGCTCAGCTAATAAAATGTTGAACTATTCCTTTCGTTTTGATTTCACACCAGGGCTGAATTTTTAAATGGAAACTGTGAAATTACAGCAAATAATGATACAACATGGACATCTCTCTGCCAAAATCATTTGTTTGTCGCTCTCATGGACCCTCTCATATGGGAAGCACCCTTTCAAAACGTCTTTTGTCTATATTTTTCAGGAATGGGCCCAGTGCATATGAATGAGGTACAGTGCACTGGATTTGAAAAGTCCATCACAGAGTGTGCCTTCAACAAGGAGGCTCTTGGTTGCAGCCATGAGGAGGATGCAGCCATCAGATGCAACGTTCCTTCAATGGGCTTCCAGGAGTCGGTGAGCCTCAGCGTTGTTTTAATCAAACATAACAACAACATATTCTTACTTAAAAACACAATTGTTCAGTTTGTACCAACTACAACAGAAGACTAGTTGTGTCTTCTCATGTATTTCATGCATATGTATGGCCTTCTGCCGACCACTAAGGGCCCTATCTTGCAGCGCGGCACAAAGCCCAACACAAGTGTCTTTGCTATTTTAAGCGACCACGGCGTTTAAATAATAAATGCACCTGCGCCCATCATTTCTCCCATGGGCGTGCTAGTCTTACAGGGAGGTGTGTTCAGGGGAATACTGGGTATATTACTATCTTGTGACATTAGAAAGTGAACACACCATTGACCAACAAAAACCTGGTCTAAAGTCAATAGCGCAGCATTTCAATGAATTTTAACTGTGCATTAGTAAAATGCGCTGAGGCTCGTGCACAGCGGATGCACACTATGCTTGTTACACACACCACACACACACACACACACACACACACACACACACACACACACACACACACACACACACACACACACACACACACCACACACACACACACAGGGAAGCGCAGCAGCACACACATGCAAAAGATTTAAAAAAAAAAACATTACGGTGCAAATTTGCCATCATAATAGCAATGCGCCAAGGTACAAACGCGCCTGGCTTTTAAAGGGAATGGGGGACGACACTCTGATTAGTTGGGGACATGTTACACCCAAAACACATCTATGAATTAATGAAGACACTAAGTACAACCCTTTTGAACCATGTGCCTGGCGTACAGACCCTTTTTTCCGCCGTCAAACTAGCAAAAGTGAATTTGGACACTTCCTAAACGCATCTGTGCCATGCGCTTCACGCCAACGTTAAAATTAGGGCCATTAGTGTTAACAAATGTTGAGGATATGTTGCACATCATACATATAGTCATCAGCTTTTATATCCAGCGCCTCGCTCAACAGATTTTTTAAAAATCCTTCCAGATCTTGGCCCTAAGTTCATTCTCTGACACCAGAGATTATTGCAGTCTGTCACCTGGAGAATCTTTCACCATGTTCTTCATAATTGGTCAAGCCTTATCTTCCAACCTGGAGATTCTTTTTTCTGCTTTGGTTATTCTGCTTCCAAAATTTTTAAGTTTTGTTCAGTTTTTTAAACAAATCCTTCAAACAATACAACAACGTCAGCTACCCTCTAATACAACACACAGGAGCGATTCATAAATTAGCGCGCCCTAGCGGTGGCAGAAAATATGACCTTATATCTAAACCAGCGAGCTTCTTACATCAACAGTTCACTAGTAATGAACTAAAGTAATGACTAAAACCGGCATTTTTAAGTAGGCTTGGAGGAAACACAAGGTCCTTGCCTCTCCTAGACGGCCATCTTGAGCAGGCGAATAATGATTTTTTTGTTTTCCTATGATAAATAATGTTTTGTAAACGTCCTACAGTAGTTCTGATCATTTCATAGTTTCTTAATGTTATTTTTTTATTTTCTTTACTGCATTTATTTTGCACGTCCTTGTAGTGTTTCAAGTCATAATTTTTTTTTATACTGTACATATCATGCATGTATTACCTTTTAAAGTTTTTACCAAAACCTTAGCATATGTTGTCATGTATGCTGGGTTTGTTACTTTGCAGTAACTTGTTACTGTAACCAAATATCCTGTCAAACATCAGTGAGTCACATAGCCTTTAAGTCTGTGCCTACGTTTTGTTGTCGGGCCCATAGCTGCGTCTGAGTGGAGGTCGTAACCCCTATGAGGGTCGTGTGGAGGTGCTGGTGGAGAGGAATGGTTCCCTGGTGTGGGGGACGGTGTGCAGTGAAAGCTGGGGAACCATGGAGGCCATGGTAGTCTGCAGACAGCTGGGCCTGGGCTTCGCCAGCAACGCTTTCCAGGTATGAGACGCAGCAGCCAGGAGGGGTGAATAAGCCTGGGTTTGTTCTAAAAGTAATAGGATTTTTATTTAATTTTTGAAATGTTTTAGAACAAAACCAACACATGTTGTATATTATGTTTAATGTTATTCCAGTCTAACTTATCAAACCAAACAGTACGAATCTGAACACAGGATTTTCCACAGGAAGTTCCAGTTTAACCCTGATATGTCATTTTACTTCATATTTAAAATGAGAATTTTCTTGCTACAAACAGACATCCAAAGTCTTGATAAATGTATTACCGTGTGCACGCCATTACACACTATAACCAATAGGTTGTTTCCTGGAAAACACTATAGAATGTATCAATGAAAGGCAAGACAATTGTTCGGAGACAATTGTTTGAGTTTAGTGTGCTGTATTGAGTTGCTGTTGTTGTCCAGACGAATACAATTATAATCTATTGAAACCTATCAGGCATCGATTTACTTTTGACTCATTGTTGTAAACTTTATTCTCAATCTGTCTCCATTTTCCCTAAAAAAATAATCCAATCATTTCCTACGAATTATATAGCTACATAAAAGTGAAAAGCACCTTTGCATTTGAATTTGAATCATGTCCGGTTTTAAGTCATTTCAAATGAAATCATTGTCATTTCTATAGTTGTTGGATTTGAAAGATTTCACAGATGAAAGTTGAAAGTTTGTGCCATTATAAAAATATTTTTATTAGACGCTAAAGTCAGGACAAACAGTATTTCAAATGCAAAAATGCAGTATGCAATTTATTTTCAAAGTTAGGTTTGTGTGTTTGTCCAGTCCAGTCTAGATATTACGAATATGTTAACATTTTGCCAGTAATTTTCCTATCACAGCCTTTGAAAGTGTTTGCAGAGCAATGGAATAAAGAGCAGAGTTTTATGAGTGGAAATTGTATATTGATGGTTTCTGTATGATTATAGGAAGTCAGGATTACCTTAAGGCAGAAGTACTGTCTGTTGTAATAGGGGTACATTGCGGTATTATGTTAGGCTCATTTCTTTTTCTGGCAGTACCATCACTCATATATTCCAGTCACAAGTACATGAGTTGCACAGGCCTTATTTGGAAGTTCAAGAAAAACAATAGCATTATATATCAATACAATATACAGTAATTGCCCATCTATGATGACATAAAAGGATAATGTGTGCCATCTAGTGGTCAATGTAGAGAATCACCTTTCTTTACAACAATATAGGATGTTACTGTGAACATGTCCATTGAAATCCTCAAAAAAGGACCACATGGTTGCTTGGCATCATCACAGTTAAATATTTAGTGGGAATACACTAAAATACTAACCATACATACTAAAAGGAAGTTTTTTCCTCGCCACTGTCGCACTGTTGCTTGCTCTGGAGGAGACTACTAGAACTGTTGGGTCCTTGTAAATTCTGGAGTGTGGTCTATCTGTAAAGTGTCTTGAGATAACTCTTGTTATGAATTGATACTATAAATAAAATTGAATTGAATTGAATACAGTGAGCTTGCCTTTGGTATCAGACAGTTCTGTGATCAAGTGATATGGATTATTTTTCAGCTGTTGCTATTTCACATATCTGCAATTATCTACTTTCTTGAAATCTTTTTTTCCATTAGTGTTATTTAAAGCAGAATACGGACGCTATAATACTCTTTAGCAGTGGTGGATTGTAACTAAGTACTGATTCAAAAATGTACTTGTACTTTCCTTGAGTCTTTTCTTTTAGTGCCACTTTCTACAACACTCCACTACATTTCAGATGGAAATATTGTACTTTTCACTACATTCATCTGACAACTTTAGTTACTAATTGCTGTACAAATTGAGATTTTTGCACACAAAACGCATGTAGTTTATATAATACAATGTTTTTTTATGAAATAAACTACCCATCATATACTGTATATAATGGCCTACAAGTACAGCGGAAATGATTAGACCATTAAACATTTAGTTGGTTGACAGAACTGCTTTGAGTTTGTAAAATGTGAGGATTTTTCCGTACTTTTACTTTTAATACTTTAAGTACAATTTCCTGATGATACTAACTTACTTTTACTTAAGTAACATTTTAAATTTAGGACTATTCCTTGTAACAAAGTGTTTTTACAGTGTGCTAACAAAATCCGGCTGTTCTCCTGAACCATTTGTGCATATGCCCATTGTTTGGATTTCCGGCATTACGGTAAGCGTACCTGACTCATTTCCGTTTCCTGTGCCTGTGTGTTGGTTGCGTGTTGGTTGCTCTGCTGCTCACGACATACCAGTTCAGTTTGTTAGATTTGCTATTACAGCGGCTAACTGTCCGCTAAACACTTATTCTTATAGCAGTTCTGCCTAAGCACTCACATATCTTCTCATTTTTTAGCGACTTTTGTTAAATAACAGCTGTTTTAACGCTTGGTAGCTAACGCTACCTTACTTTAGCTTAGCTGCTAACGACTTTAGCTTAGCAGTTAGTTATGTCGGCCCCCTCTCCGACTTTCTCCTGCTCGATGTGTGAGATGTTTAGTTACTCCTCTGCATCCTTTAGCGGTGATGGCGTGTGTAACAAGTGTAGTTTATTTTTGGACGTGGAGGCGAGGCTTAGTAAGTTAGAAGTCCGGATCCGCACCATGACAGATCAGTCGTCAGTTACTGTAGCTAACCCCCCCCGGTAGTCAGCACGGCCGGCCTGAGCCTGAGTTAGCCTCTGGTAGTTCCTCGCGAACTCCGGAGCAGCCAGGACATAGTGGCTGGGTTACTGTGCGAGGAACGAGGAAGTACAGTCGTAAGCTTTCCAAGGCGTCGGACCGCCACCAGCCTGTTAGCGTTTCTAACAGATTTTCCCCACTCAGCAACCCCCCCGCTGAGAAACCAACTCTGGTTATCGGCAGCTCCATTCTGAGAAACGTGAAGTTAGCGAAGTCAGCAGCCGTATTAAGTGCATCCCGGGGCTAGAGCGGGCGACGTTGAGTCTTATCTGAAACTGCTGGCTAAGGATAAACGTAAATACAGCAAGATTGTTATTCACGTTGGCGTTAATGACTCCCGGTTACGGCATCGGAGGTTACTAAGATTAATGTTGAATCGGTGTGTACATACGCGAAGTCAATGTCGGACACCGTAGTTTTCTCTGGACCCCTGCCAAATCTAACCAGCGATGACACGTATAGCCGCATGTCGTCATTTCGCCGCTGGCTATCATGGTGGTGTCCAGATAATGATGTGGGCTTTGTGGATCACTGGCAGTCTTTCTGGGAAGACCTGATCTGATTCGGAGAGACGGCATTCATCCCACTTGGACTGGAGCAGCTCTCATTTCTAGAAACATTGACAAGTGTATTGGTGGACCTAATCCTTGACAATCCATAGTTGGGACCAGGAGGCAGAGTCCCAGTCTAACACACTTCTCTGCTCCTTTATTCCAGTGTTACCTAGTAAAAATCCCATAGTGACGGTGTCTGCCCCCCGACCATTAAAATTATTTAAATCAAAGGTAAACAGAAGAGGAGCTGTGCATGAAACCTCAACAATTAAAACCACAAGTGCAATAGTTCAAAAGAATAGGAGAATTAATGTGGACTCTTAAACATCAGATCTCTCTCTTCTAAAGGGGTACTAGTAAATGATTAATATCAGATTCAATATTGATTTATTTTGTCTTACTGAAACCTGGCTGAGTAATGGAGAATATGTTAGTCTAATGAGTCCACCCCCCCCAGTCATATTAATACTCCATTCCTCGAGGCGCAGGCCGAGGAGGTGGAGTTGCAGCTATCTTGATTCCAGTCTACTAATTAGCTCTAAACCTAAACTAAATTATAACTCATTTGAAAGTCTTGTTCTTAGTCTTTCACACCCAAGTTGGAAATCAATGCAACCATTCTATTTGTTATAGTGTACCGAGCACCTGGTCCATACTCTGAATTTTTATCCGAATTTGCAGAGTTTCTATCGAACTTAGTGCTAAAAACGGACAAAGTTATTATTGTAGGGGATTTTAATATTCATGTGGACGATGAGAATGATAGCCTTAGCACTGCGTTTATCTCTCTATTAGATTCTATTGGCTTCTCTCAAAGTGTGCATAAACCGACTCACCGTTTTAACCACACCCTCGATCTTGTTCTGGTATATGTGTGTTGAAATTGACATTTAATAGTGTTCCCCAGAATCCCTTCCTATCTGACCACTGTTTGATAACTTTTGAGTTTATACTGCTGAACTACACGCCGTTAGGCAAAACATCCTATACAAGATGTCTATCTGATAGTGCTGTAGCTAATTTAAGGATACGATTCCGTTAGCATTTAATTCATACCAAGTCCCAAAGTAACGGAGGACTCCTATGCTATTAGTCCCTCCCAAATCGATCATTTGTTGATAGTGCAGCAGGCTCGCTACGAATGACTCTAGACTCTGTTGCCCCTCTAAAAAAGAAGATAATAAACAAAGAAGGTTAGCCCCATGGTATAACACTGAAACTCGCAAATTAAAGCAAATATCGCGGAAACTTGAGAAGATCTGGCGCTCCACCAAACTGGAAAATTCTCGTTTAACCTGGCAAGATAGTCTTAAAACGTATAGGAAGGCCCTCCGTAATGCCAGAGCAGCGTACTACTCGTCATTGATAGAGGAAAATAGGAACAACCCCAGGTTTCTTTTCAGTACTGTAGCCAGGCTAACAGAAGGTCACAGCTCTACTGAGCCAAGTATTCCCATAGCTCTTAGTAGTAACGACTTTATGAGGTTCTTCAATGATAAAATTATAACTATTAGAAGCAAATTCACCAAGACCTGCCTTTAACTGGCACTGACTTATCTCTAAACTCAGGAACCTTAAAAACAGCTGTAAAACCAGATACATGTTTTGACTGCTTTGCTTCACTTGATCTTTATCAATTTAATTCAATTATTTCTTCATCTAAGCCATCAACCTGCCTCTTAGATCCCATCCCGACTAGGCTATTTAAAAGAAGTTTTACCATTAGTCAACACTTCACTACTAAATATAATCAATTTGTCTTTATTAACAGGCTATGTACCACAGCACTTTAAAGTAGCTGTAATTAAACCTCTTCTGAAAAGCCAACCTTGATCCAGATGTTTTAGCCAACTATAGACCTATATCCAACCTTCCATTTCTCTCTAAGATTCTTGAGAAAGCAGTCGCCAAACAGCTGTGTGACTTTCTGCATAGCAACAGCTTATTTGAGGATTTTCAGTCAGGATTTAGAGTTCATCATAGCACAGAGACAGCACTTGTGAAAATTACTAATGACCTCCTAATTGCTTCAGACAAAGGACTTATCTCTGTACTTGTGTTATTAGATCTTAGCGCTGCATTTGATACCATTGACCATTATATCTTATTACAGAGATTGGAACATTTAATTGGCATTAAAGGGACTGCTCTAAGCTGGTTTAAGTCTTATTTATCAGATCGATCTCAGTTTGTTAATGTTAACGATGAATCCTCTGTGCACGCCAACGTTAGTCATGGAGTCCCACAAGGATCTGTGCTCGGTCCAATCCTGTTCACTTTATATATGCTTCCTTTAGGCAGTATTATTAGGAAACACTCCATAAACTTTCATTGTTATGCAGATGATACTCAATTATATCTTTCAATCAAGCCGGATGAACTAATCAGTTAGCTAAACTTCAAACGTGCCTTCAGGATATTAAAACCTGGATGACCTGTAATTTTCTAATGTTAAACTCCGATAAAACTGAAGTTATTGCTCTCGGACCCCAAGCACCTTCGTGACGCACTATCCAAAGATATAGTTACTCTGGATGGCATCACCCTGGCCTCCAGCACCACAGTGAAGAATCTTGGAGTCATCTTTGATCAGGACATGTCCTTTAATTCCCATTTAAAGCAAATTTCAAGGATCGCCTTTTTTCACCTACGTAATATTGCAAAAATCAGGAATATCCTGTCTAAAAATGATGCAGAAAAACTAGTCCATGCATTTGTTACTTCTAGGTTGGATTACTGCAATTCTCTGTTATCAGGCTGCTCGAAAAAATCCATAAAGACTCTACAGCTGATCCAGAATGCTGCGGCACGTGTTCTGACAGGAACCAGGAAAGAGATCACGTTTCTCCTGTTTTAGCTTCTCTGCATTGGCTTCCTGTAAAATTTAGAATAGAATTTAAAATCCTTCTTCTCACCTACAAAGCTCTTCATGGTCAGGCTCCATCTTATCTTAAGAGCTTATAGTACCTTACAACCCTGGGAGAGAACTACGCTCCCAGAATGCAGGGTTACTGGTGGTTCCTAGAGTTCCTAAAAATAGAACAGGAGCCAGAGCGTTCAGCTATCAAGCTCCTCTCCTGTGGAACCAGGTTCCAGTTTGGGTCCGGGAGGCAGACACCGTCTCCACATTTAAGAGTAGGCTTAAGACTTTCCTTTTTGATAAAGCTTATAGTTAGGGCATAGAATCGAATATTGTTAGGGAGTAGTAGTTAGTCACATTGTTTTCAGATTTATCTATCATATAATATAACTAAAGGGAGACTTGGCATACAGCCCGATCCGGTTGGGGAGAGTTCTGGCCCGGCCGGGCTGGAGCTCTCTTTACCTCGTCTCTCTTGGTTTTGTTGTAATAGTTTTAGACAGCTGGGGACTTATTTTGATACACTAGTTAGGGCATAGAATCGAATATTGTTAGGGAGTAGTAGCTAGTCACATAGTTTTCAGATTTATCTATCATATAATCAAGAATATAATAGAACCAAAGGGAGACTTGGCATACAGCCCGATCCGGTTGGGGAGAGTTCTGGCCCGGCCGGGCTGGAGCTCTCTTTACCTCGTCTCTCTTTGTTTTTTTTGTAATAGTTTTAGACAGCTGGGGACTTATTTTGATACACTGAGCTCCTCTCTCCTCTATCTCTCCATCTTTTCATTTATGTGCATCCATGTCCCAGAAATGCTTGTTACTAACCTATTTCTGGGGAGTCATTCCCCGGAGTCCTTATGTTCTTTTTTCCCCAGCATGTTCCCTTGGATCAGAGAGGCTCCGAAATCAGGGTAGCAGCTATTGCCATGGTTCCGCTACACGTTCTGTGATGCCATGTTCAACTGCTACACTGTGGTGCCCTGCTACGTCCTGCTACGTCCTGCTACGTCCTGCTACGTCCTGCTACGTCCTGCTGTGCCTTGTAATGCTGCACAGCGTCCTGCTATGCCATGAACTACCACAAAGAACTGCTACAAACTACTAATTTTTTCTATTTTTGTTATTGCCACTCTTCATTCTAACCCCAACCGGCCCGTCAGACACCGCCTACCAAGAGCCTGGGTCTGACCGAGGTTTCTGCCTAAAAGGAAGTTTTTCCTCGCCACTGTCGCACTGTTGCTTGCTCTGGAGGAAACTAGAACTGTTGGGTCCTTGTAAATTCCGGAGTGTGGTCTATCTGTAAAGTGTCTTGAGATAATTCTTGTTATGAATTGATACTATAAATAAAATTGAATTGAATTGAATTGAATTGAATTGAATTGGTAGTACTTTTACTTAAGGGATCCAAATACTTCTTCCACCACTGCTCTTCACTTTGGTCCTGTTTTCTTAACAGGAGACTTGGTATTGGCCAGGAGAGGTGAGTGCCGACAATGTGGTGATGAGTGGTGTTCGCTGCTCTGGTACTGAGATGTCTCTGTCCCACTGCCTGCACCACGGAGCCCACCTCAGCTGTGCTAAAGGAGGCGGACGCAACGCTGCCGGAGTCTCCTGCTCTGAGAGTAAGATACCCACATTCCTACTGTGTAGCATTCACCACCACTGTTGGCGGTGAATGCTATTTGTAGTGTCCTGAGAGATGTTAAGATGATTTCACACTAAAAATTAAATTAAATTAAATTAAAACGTGTCCACTTTTGTTCTTCACATTAAGTTTTAATTACAACAAATCTCTGGAGAAGCTCTGCATCATTGAAAAGTTTGCATAACCAAAACACCAATGTCCCTTTTTAAAACACAAGCGGGATCCTTTACTTTATCTGCCAGAGTTTTTCTGTTTTTTTGTAGCAATGACAGTGCCATATGTTTCTAAATATGTCTTGTCTCTGTCTGCTTCTCTGTGGTTTCTCCTTCATCCTCCTGTACACAGCGGCTCCTGACCTGGTGTTGAACCCTCAGGTGGTGGAGCAGACCACCTACATGGAAGACAGGCCTATGTTCATGCTGCAATGTGCCCACGAGGAGGACTGTCTGTCATCCACCGCCAACCAGGTGCCGGCCAACTCCTACCGCCGCCTGTTGCGCTTCTCTTCCCAGATCCACAACAACGGCCAGTCTGACTTCCGGCCCAAAGCTGGCAGACACTCCTGGGTGTGGCATGACTGTCACAGGTTAGTATCACAGAGCTCTTTTATATGTTCTTGGCTTTTATCCCAGATTTCACCATATAATAATTTCACAGTAGCAATCTTTTTTTTCTTTTTTTTTTACTGGACACCAGAGACACATCTACAGAAGAGGTTTAGGGATTGTGAAAAATGTATTTGAGTTCTCAAGTTTAAAGTCAGAATTCTGACTTTAATCCACAATTCTGACATTAAACTCAGAACTTAACTACATTTTTCCTAACCCTAACAACTAACCTCATGCAAACCATGTCTTTACTAATGGTGGTGAAATTGTCTGTCATCTGTTAAACTTCCAAATATTCTTCACTTTGCTCAAGGAAAAGTTCAACATTTTGGGACATATGTGGAAATAGGAGTGTTTTGCTTTCTGCCTGAGAGTTGAATGACACGTGTGTGTGTGTGTGTGTGTGTGTGTGTGTGTGTGTGTGTGTGTGTGTGTGTGTGTGTGTGTGTGTGTGTGTGTGTGTGTGTGTGTGTGTGTGTGTGTGTGTGTGTGTGTGTGTGTGGTAAAGAGCCAGAGCCAGGAGGTGAATAGCCTATCATACACCAGCACCTTTTAAAGCTCACTAATGAACATGCGATATATTGCTAGTTTAATCAGTACATTAAAGGTCCCATGGCATGAATATTTCACTTTTTTAGGTTTATGCGTCCCCCCCAGCCTGCCTATTGTCCCCCAGTGGCTAGAAATGGTGATAGGTGTAAACCGAGCGCTGGGTATCCTTCACTGCCTTTGAGAAAAGGAAAGCTCAGACTAGCCAATCTGGAATCTTGCCCCTTATGAGGTCAGATACAGTATTAGGGGACCACTATGGCCTGTATAAAAGCATCCAAAGAGCACGATGTCATGGGACCTTTAACAAAGACGTGTAAATGACACTTTATTGTTTTATGGGGAGTTACTTTTAGTTCATAATTTTCTTTTTGATGCTGACTTTTTTAAATCAAGTAATGTTTGTCTAATGTTTATTTCTCACACTGCACTCTAACTTTAATTATTGTATTTTATACTTTTGTTCTATTTTAGCTGTTTTTAGCTGCACAGAAGTGCTAGGTGGATGGATATTGTAATTGTTGTTCGACAAGAAATAGTTCCCACACATCCAAACCCTAACTTTTAAACATCACAAATCCCCAAAACTGACTTCTTCCACCTCAAAGACATTGCCCGTCTCAGCCATCCAGACTCGACTACTGCAATAGCATTCTCTGTGGTTTATCTGCAAAAGCCCTAAATAAACGTTAATACATCAAAAGTCCTAAATAAACTTTAATACATCCAAAACTCTGCTGCCAGCTTCCTTACCCACACCAGCTCCTGAATCTCCACTAACATCCAGTTTAAAGTCCTTCTCCTCACCTCACAAAGCCCTACATAAGCAGGCTCCTTCCTACCTTACATTCCTGCTGCACCGCCACAATCTACCCCCCCAACCTCCGCTCCTCCGACAGAATCCTCTTTTCTACATCAATCTGGACCAAGCACCAAACCTGGGGTCACCATCGCAGCCCCCCTCCCTCTGGAACTACCCATACACATCCATGACTGTACTGACACATTTAAATCACTTATCAAAACATCCTTCCCCCTCTAATAATATTACATTGTAACTGCTGTTTAATTGGCTGGTTGATTGTTTCACTTGCTTTTAATGTGCTTAATGTACTGGTGTTATTGTAAAGTGTCTTTGAGTACTTATTATTATAATAATAATTATTATTAAATTTGTTATTATAATAATAATAATTATTATTATTATAAGAAGGTGTATTATTAACTAGCCAGTCTAGCCAGTTATCCTTGCTTTAAGTCTTTATGCTAAGCTAAGCTAAGCTAATCACTTCCTGGCTCCATCTCTGTACTTAACACACATACATTGAATGATCTTCTAACATAACTTGCAGAAAGAAAGCAAATGTGTGTATTTCCCAGAACGTTGAAGGGTTTCCTTATTTAATGAACTGCTAGACCAGCTCAATTCAGGATGGCATTTGGAAATCTGTACTGTTTCAAATCTTTTTTAACCCTCAAAAGAAAGAAAAAATGGTAGGAATAGGATAGGAAAATGTTTTTATATACTGTATATACAGTACATATATATATTTTCAAGGACAAAATAGTGCAACCTTTTTTGCAGAACAATGTGCCTACTGAAATGCATGTGACATTTATCATACAATATAATTTGTGGAAGCAGTTGTAACCAGTTTATTATTCCAGGAACATAAATTGCAAGTTAATTATAAATGTACAAGCATTTCCTTTGTAAACATCATAGTAGACTAGGGCATTTCAATGATTCAGAAATAACATCTCAAATTAGACCTAATTCAAAGAAAGACAGATGACTCAGCCCCAATCATGTTTCTGGAGCAGTTTTTCCCTTCCATATGTTGTGCTGCCCTGTAATTGGCCCTGTGCTGTAAACTAAAGGTACTATATAAAAAGTCCCACATTTTTGTGGTTCCTGTGTTGGCTGGAGGATATGGGGCGCCGTTTGTAAAGCAGCTCGTGCTGAAAATAACAGCAACATTTTGTCACATTTAGCTTTAAATAATGTTTAAATAACTGGTATGAAATTTTGAGGGTCACTTTCTTGCACATTTACAACAATATTTGTCAACTTGGAAATATTTTAAATAGTTAAATCCAAATATTAAATGTTACACCTAAATGTTAAATGTTAAATCTATATGCTAAATCTAAATCTAAATGTTAAATCTAAATCTAAATGTTAAATCTAAATCTAAATGTTAAAATCTAAATCTAAATGTTAAATCTAAATATTTAAACTAAATCTAAATGTTAAATCTAAATCTAAATCTAAATGTTAAATCTAATAATTAATCTAAATCTAAATGTTAAATCTAAATCTAAATGTTAAATCTAAATCTAAAAATCTAAATGTTAAATCTAAATATTAAATCTAAATCTAAAAGTTAAATCTAAATCTAAATGTTAAATCTAAATCTAAATCTAAATGTTAAATCTAAATGTTTCGGGTGAAACTAAATATGCAAATTAATGTCGGTAACCGGAAGTACCAAAATAAAAGCTCGAGGAGGTCCGTGTATGTTTATAGTGTCAAATAACGAATAAAAATCCTCTCATCAGGAGATATGGACTCTTGAACTTGGATAACCGTGAAAATAACTACCTAAAATAATAAACACAGTTGGGGAAAACTGTATTTGAAGAGTACTTTGAGTTTTTAGTGTCACTTTTATGAATGGTGTGGGAATTATAGCCACTATAGCCAGCCACGGGGGGGGCTCACTTTGACTGGTCTGTCACCTTCGCTTGCATTAACGTCAGCAAGAGCCTATCCCCGCGCCCCCGACAAAGCACTGACAAGACACTGCGAAATGTCCAACGAATCAGCGTTAGCCGAGAACATCGGCAGAGCCGTCCTGGTGGCTGAACAAACTTATTCAACAGCAACAGCGACAGCCTCAGGGCCACCGCAGGCCACCTCGGTAAGCATGTTTTCCAAATCACGGAGCTAGCATTGTCTTGTTGTCAAGGTAGTAGCAAATCTCTACTGGCTGGCTACCGTTAGCTAGTTTAGTTAAGTTAGCCTTGACAACAGGTTGCTAGCTCCGTGATTTGGAAAACATGCTTACCGAGGTGGCCTGCGGTGGCCCTGAGGCTGTTGCTGTCGCTGTTGAATAAGTTTGTTCAGCCACCAGGACGGCTCCGCTGATGTTCTCGGCTAACGCTGATTCGTTAGACATTACGCAGAGTGACCATGGCCAACAGTACCGTGCCTTGTCGGGGCGCGGGGATAGGCTCTTGCTGACGTTAATGCAAGCGAACGTGACAGACCAGTCAAAGTGAGCCCCCCCGTGGCTGGCTATAGTGGCTATAATTCCCACACCATTCATAAAAGTGACACTAAAACTCAAAGTACTCTTCAATACAGTTTTCCCCAACTGTGTTTATTATTTTAGGTAGTTATTTTCACGGTTATCCAAGTTCAAGAGTCCATATCTCCCGATGAGAGGATTTATATTCGTTATTTGACACTATAAACATACACTGACCTCCTTGAGCTTTTATTTGGTACTTCCGGTTACCGACATTAATTTGCATATTAGCTAAATATTTAGTTTCACCCGAAACATTTAGATTTAACATTTAGATTTAGATTTAGATTTAACATTTAGATTTAGATTTAACATTTAGATTTAGATTTAATATTTAGATTTAACATTTAGATTTAGATTTAGATTTAACATTTAGATTTAGATTTAATATTTAGATTTAACATTTAGATTTAGATTTAGATTAACATTTAGATTTAGATTTAATATTTAGATTTAACATTTAGATTAGATTAGATTTAACATTTAGATTTAGATTTAACATTTAGATTTAGATTTAACATTTAGATTTAGATTTAGCATATACTGTAGATTTAACATTTAACATTTAGGTGTAACATTTAATATTTGGATTTAACTATTTAAAATATTTCCAAGTTGACAAATATTGTTGTAAATGTGCAAGAAAGTGACCCTCAAAATTTCATACCAGTTATTTAAACACTATTTTAAGCTAAATGTGACAATATGTTGCTGTTATTTTCAGCACGAGCCGCTTTACAAACGGCGCCCCATAGGAGGAACAGTTCAATGTTGGCAGCTTCCCACAGCTAACAACTTTTCACATGTCAAACCTTTGGCACTTTTGAGTGCCAGAACTTGACGGCACTTATCAGGCCAAAATCAAACCATTTACAAGAAATGTTGTACATTGCAGATGCCAATTTACACTATCCTTTTTTGTAATATGTCTTTTTTCTTGGTGCTCTTTTATCAGCAGACTGAGCTACAACAACAAGTGCCATTCATGTACTGACATTTTGAGCCTGGCTTTTAAAAAATACATTTCTGTCTCTGTGTGTAGGCATTATCACAGCATGGAGGTGTTTACCCTATATGACCTGTTCTCCCTCAATGGAACCAAAGTGGCAGAAGGACACAAAGCAAGTTTTTGCCTGGAGGACTCAGAGTGTGATGAGGGTGAGAACCAAAACAGCATTCCTACTTTGATTTCACGATGTGAATAAAATTTGACTTTTCAAAAATGTGGGAGAAACAATCCTGTTTCACATAGTCAATAATGTGTTTTGCTGCAACAATCAATATTTTTACTTTTACAATGGAAATGACTGTAATGTAATAGGAGTCACTTGTTGTCACAAACGCACAGAGAATTACCGCCCTAGTCTGCAGCTCCCCTCAGATCTAGAGATGTTTCTAGCATCTTTCGGCTATTTTGGTTTTATGACTTTACTGTTTTGGTTCACTCTTACTGCTCTCTTCAACCTCGTTTCTAGCAAAAAGGCAGCTGTTTTTCGGCAGTTCTGATAAACCCACTGTACACTACCTGCCCAGCACCAAACAGCAGAAAGACAGCTGCTAAATGCTCCACTTTGTTTACCTACCTCTAAAGGGTAAGTATTGGAGCATTTGGTAGCTTAAGAGCCAGGTAGTTTTTTTCAGATATTGGTGGAGACCAAAACTGAGCTAGTCTCTGTCATTGTTAGACTTATCTCCACAGTGAGGCGGACTTAGGGTGGCTACATGACACGTTCCAGGATAGGAACCAATCACAATCATATTGGACGCCGCTAAGCTCTGGACCAATTAACTACGCCTCCTCTGAATGGTCTTGGGAAGGAGCTTGTTTTAGTTGAATATTTGCACCTCGCAAAAGAAAATGACAATATTAAATGAAGTAAACTGTTCACAATACAAGAACATGAGCTAGCAATCCCACCAATCAGTCCCACAACGTCCCATTTGGATAGTAAATGCGGTAAAAAAAATCCTTTGTAAAACATTTAAATCATTCCCTGAAAGAACCAAACAGGTTTGCTATGTTGCAAGATTCAATTTTTGTTCAAAACTTATCATTTTCAGTGTGTAGCTTGCTAGCTTGAAGTTTGTTTACCAAAGGAAAGGGTATTAAGAACAGCAACATGCCGGATGTGAGGCAGTTATCATGGAAATGTACGTCCGTTGATCCAATTCTGTTGTCTGTTGTCTGGAAACATTTTGGCTTCAGAAAAGATAATTTAGAACAGTGTGATTAATAATAGTTAACTTTTTGTTAACAATGTAAAATGTGCAATTAATCATAATTTTGATTTTAGTTCATATCATGTAGCCCTTACTCATCAGTTATTCTGAACACGATAACAAATAAATGCTAATGCTGCTCTGTGTCTTTAGGGTGTGTAAATGAGCAGCTGTTTGCTAACATTGTCACGATAACATCTTCATTAGATGAATATGTCAATGTTGTGTTTACAGCTTGTTCCACTGCCCCCAAGTGGCCAAAGATTACTACATTTTATAAATGGTTCTCAGAGGGTTTATTTGCTAGAATTGTTTTCATTTTGAAATGTCTTATTGCAGGTATTGAAAAGAGATATGAATGTGCTAACTTTGGAGATCAAGGCATCACTGTGGGCTGCTGGGATACCTACAGGCATGACATTGACTGCCAGTGGATCGACATAACTGATATCAAACCTGGAGATTACATATTCCAGGTAATGTTTCCCAAGTTCTGTTGTTATTTTTTCTCTAAATATGAGCGAAGTGCTCTACACACTGCAGCCATTAGTGCTGGCCTCTCACATCAATCCCTGACTTCATGTTCATGTTCTCCCTCTCACAGATAATAATTAATCCAAACTATGAGGTACCTGAGTCAGACTACACCAATAACATCCTGAAATGCAGATGTCGATATGATGGCCATCGTGTCTGGATGTACAGCTGCCATAATGGTAAGACCTCACAATTATATGGAGGAATATCTGTAACGTCTACTGTCCTTTAATGTTGTCCTTATAATCAAATAATTTAAGGGATTATTTTTTTTTTTTAAACCTGGACCTATTTTCCTATTTTTGTATCTAAGTGACTGACAGTAACAACAATCTTGGACATTGGTCTAGTATTAAGCAAGATCTCTGCAGTTGGCAGTCAGCAGAACAAGCTACGATGTACGTTATTGGGAAATTGCGCACCTTCGATTTACATCAACAAAAGTGCTTGTTTTTCCTCTGACATGCTCAAATTATTGTTCCAAGTAGTGCAAAGGAATCCTTCAAAGATCCACCTTTCTTTTAAAGAGTCCTTTTTTACATAAAAACATCCCAAAAATTGCTATCGCTAAACCCACCAGACTCCATGTATTTAAACAGTAATTTTATCGACGTAAAATGCACTTCATTCAAAGCCGACTGACACAAACAAAACTATGAATAGCCGTCTTGGTTTGTCTTTCCACTTTTCCAACAATCACTACTGGCGTTTGGTTGAAATAAACACATAACTTAACGGTTTGCAAGTGAAAATACGTATTATAACAAGTATTGTTTATTTAAATAAAGTCTGGTGGGTTTGGTGCTAGCGCTCTCAGCGCTGTTTCTGGTTACACAAAGAGGATTGTACTCTTTAAAAAGGTTTATCTCTGTAGGTATTTTTCCATAATGCTGTCCGATACTTAATAATAATAATAATTATAATAATCCAACCCTGTCAGTGGCAAAAACATCACTTTTAGTGAATAAAATTGACGATGCACATTTGCCCTATAGCGGGGGTTCTCCCCTAGAGGGTGCCAAAGAGCCACAGGGGAGGCACGACACTCGAAGAAAAAATAACTATGCAACTCTATTGATATCGGTAATTGTGCATGCGTGTAATAGTTTTAAAATGCAACGTTTCCTCGTCCCAAGTCAACAGAAGTCAGCATTAAGGGAGGAGGCAGGACCCAGAGAAAAAATACAGGAAAAATGATTCTGAATTAAAGTCGGGTCGGGGTCCGAGGCTGCACCTCTGCCGCGGTGTGACAGAGTCTGGGAGAAATCACTTGTTTCTGGTTGTCTGTGGAGAGCAAGTTCCCCCAGATCTCCACTAATGCACTTTTAAAAAGGTTGTAGAGATAAAATGTCTTCAAATACAGTATTAGAAAATATTTACATTTTATCAGTTGTTATTGAAACTCATCATTGCCTGTAACACACAAAAGATGGCATTTACTGCAGAGGCGTGTGGGGGTCAGGGCAGGCGGATGGGATTTTGGCAAAGGGGGGGCTCGGCTGTCCTTACCTACTCTAAGGGGAGGCTGTCATTCACCCAATTTGAAAACCCCTGCCCTATAGGATTCCATTGCGGCTGCTATCAGCTAACAAAGTTATTTGTAATTATAAAGTTCCACAAAAAATTATTTTAACTAAAGGTCCATACAAGAGCTTTTTCTGAAGCTTTCGGCCCCATGTCATGGTCTTCATCTGTAGATCGGAGTTTGCTCAGTTCTCTTGGTGTCGGTCCAGTTGTCATCACATGACCTGTATGAAACTTTTGCTCACAGGAGAACAGTAATCACATGGGATGGAGATCCTAAACCTTGTCTTAGTGTGACTCCGTGCTTTGATGAAGACCATGAGATGGGCCCGAAAGCTTCAGAAAAAGCAGTTGAAAGCTATTGAAAAAGCTTCGAAGTAGACCTTGAGAAAGAACTATTTTATCAGTACTTTTACTTAATACCTTGTTGTTACACTAATTGAGAAGTCTAGTCTGAGCAGGGCAGACATCCTCTACATTTATCACTGGAGGTGATTGAAACTGTTTGTATCCGGTGTGAAACAAGGACAAAGTGTGGAGGTGGTAACTCTCTCTGTCTCTACTAGGTGGCTCATTAAGTACTGAAACAGAACAGACGTTCCCAGGCCTTCTCAACAACCAGGTGACCCACAGGTAAAGACAAAGCAGAGGAGAGGAGTCAACTGGCCGATCCCCTGCCACCCCCCACCTCGACACCATCTGAAGCCTACCAACCACCACTCATCTCCATCTGTGCTGGATTCCACTTGCCAGCCCTGCTTTAGTACAAACCAGCTATTCAACCCCCACCCTCCTTTCCCACCCAGCTGAAATAATATATGTTTGCCCCTACTGTCCAAAAAGTGGCAGCTACAGCCTTACCAACACTTCCAACTTCACTGGTTAAGATCAAGAGAATGTGTAGCACTTTAACAGAACCCTGCTGCAACACTTTTTGTTCAAAGCTCATTCTGGAGAGGTTGCATGTCAGTGCCAGGTCGCCTGAGGATTGAGAGGAATCATCAAAAATAACAGCGGTGGTTTGTCTTTGGAAATAAATGCAGTATTATTTCACTTTTTTTGGAGTTTCATATAGGGCCTTTTACACACTAAAGTTCACCTACTGTACACTGAGGTTGTTGCACAGGCCAACCGAGCATTTATTTTGCATGTCTGTTATTTAAGATGAAGTTTCACTTCATCATCTTCATCGAGGATTTTATGCAAATAAAGCTGTGGCAAAAGCAAGTTCTCAAAAAGCCCATTTATCCCAAATTACAAGTGCTAGTTGCCCGATTCAACCGTAAAACTAATCCAGCAAGGCTGAAATATTACATGGTGATCCTCAAAGTGCCCCAAAGCATTCTTTAATGTAACTGGGGCATATATTCTTTGAAATTGCTCTGGAAACTACTTGGACAGCATAAAGTCTGAATTAGGTGAGTTTTAGTACAATCCTTTGAGGGCATTGGTGTCGCAAAGTAGTCCAGAATTTATTATTGAAAAGGATTTGTGAAAGATTTGCAGATTGCATTGCCATTGTTTAACCAGCACTGTTATTTTGCACATTAAACAATAAAGAGAAATTAGAGCCAATCTGCAGAAGCTATGACTGCGGTAAACTCCCCAGGAAGCTACCAACTAGCCCTAAGACTATTGTCACTACATCAATAAACTTCTAGAAAATGTCTCAAAGATGCACTAATCCATTTTGCTGTACCACTTTCTGGTATGACCAGGCCTTAAAGCAGTAACACCACTGTTCTATCACAGGCTAGTAGCCAGTAGTTGTATGCTAGCACAACTAGCCTCAACTTCAGCTTGCCTGTATCCAAAGGCAACTTCTAGGAAAGCTTTTCAAAGTGTAGCGTATGACTTTGGCACAATTTGGAAATGTGTGATTGAAAATCTTTTAGATAGCCCAAAGCTACACTTCCTATACTCCCAGGAACTCCTCTCCCCACACGCGTTCCACACTATACATCCGTGGTTCCACATCGCTGTCTTCCAGCAAGTCACTTTGCAGGATTTCAGAATGAGACTTCACCATCTTCCCATAATGTAGTCACCACTTATAATAACAATCAGAGTGTTGGTGGCAAAAACAACCATTTTTAGTGGACGTACAGCCCGGGTCACGGCGGCCAGTTACAGCATTCTCGCTCAATACTGGACCAATTTCAAAGATTTTGTTCACATTAGACTCAAGTCAAAGGTCTGTGTTGAAAAAATACCAAAATTCCACTTTAATACACTTTAGTCTACTGTATATGTCACTTAAGTGTTTCTTAAGTCTCAGACAGTGGCATTAGGATCATAGGACTGTTCTACGGGAACATGCTTTCAAATAACGGAAGGTTTCAGCGATTACCTCACTGCCTTATATGTGGCTTTTACAAGGAAACAGAAGAGCACAGATGAGAGAAATCTCATGAATAACATTTCCCCCATGTTAGAGTTGCAGATAATAATTATATACTGTTACTAAAGTTAGTTTTTAAAAAGTTTTATTCCTTTACAAAAATATGTTATGTACAATATTATTTGTGAATCCTATTTTATTGTAGTATGTTTTATAATGGTGCTATCAAACTGGTCCTCTGTTTTCTGAGGGTACAGTACATGTTGAACAGCTACATTACGTATACTAACAGTATACTTGAACTGAGTGTAAGGAACAATTTGCTTTGTGGGTTAAACTATAATAAATGTCTGAGTTAAGGAGCAACCAAATATTTGCTGTACAGTGTATATTCATTATTTTTTATTTTTTTCTGCATGTACTGTATGCATTTCTCAACATTATGATATCTTAACATCAAATAACATTTACATCTTTCCCCGACTGCATTCAAACCATTGTGTGAGACACTAAAAAAACAGAACAAAAACATATTTTCTTTGGCGCACACACACTATGGAGAACTGGGGGATTGTGTGGAGATATTCGCTGAATTTGACACAAAGTGTGTTTGTATAGAATCACAGACTTGTGAATGTGGTGTAATGTATAAGTATATTTACTCGAGTACAGTACCCTGTTTAAGTACAATCTTGTACTTGAGTACGTATTTTTTGTGCTACTTTATAATGTTTACTACATTTCGAGGCAAATATTGTTCTTTTTACACTACAAATGGGACAACTTTAGTTAGTAATTATGAGATATTATATTATAAGCTACGCAACAGTAAAGTAGATATAAAGAAATTAAAATGTGCCCCACCTTTACAAGCTGCAGTATACGTATATGATGATGATATAAAATGGGCCATTCTGCACAGGGAGTACTTTTACTACTTTACATTTTGGGTTCAAGGTACAGTGGTGGAATGTAACTAAGTACATTTACTTAAGTACTGTACTTAAGTACACATTTAAGGTACTTCTTTTACTACTTCTATTACGCTACATTTCAGAGAGAAATGTTGTACTTTTTACTCCACTACATTCATCTGACGGCTTTAGTTACAAGTGACTTTACAAATTAAAAGTTTTGCACACAAAACACATGTTTATAAAATACAATGTGTTATTATAATTAAACTACCCAACAATATATATTAGACCAATAAACACTTAGTTGATTGGCACAACTGATTTGATTATTTTCCAGTTTCTAAAATGTGAGCACTTTTACTTTTAATAGTTTAAGTACATTTTCCGGAGGATACTGGGTAACATTTTCAATGCAGGACTTATACTTGTACCAGTAATTTTACACTATGGTATTAGGGCTTTTACTTAAGTAAAGGATCTGAATACTTCTTCCACCACTGGAGGGTGACATGATTCTACAAATAAAAGCACACATGGTGGGTATTTTATAGGCCAATTTAAGTATTTTTAGACTAAACCTGTCTTGGACTACTTTTCCTGGCAGTCTGGAAAAGGCTTTGAAACTGCATATTGGGAAATCAAATTTAGAAGAATCATAAGTAATTTTGAGAAATTGGGGCTTTAAGCAACCTGGGGAGTTTACATTCTACAGTTAAGAACATACACATAATGGGCATTGAGAGGCTGATCCCATTATTTACTGTAAATGTAACCATTTTCAGGCCAACCAAAAAGTACAATAAATAATTGTATAATTTAGTAATTCTCCATGATTGATTTATTGCTAGCAATGTGGGGAATGTGTTATGGAAGGGGTCAAATGCAACTGCTGACCAAACAAACAGATTTATTAAATAGGGAAAAGGAAAGGGGGGAGGCAGACGCCAGGGATTGAGACGCAAAGGGCGAGAGGCTGGGACGTCTCGGGGAGTGAGGACGCTCTGGGAAGCAGGGGAGCCGAGGAGGAGACACGGGAGAGGAAGCGTGGAAGAGCCAGGAGCTTGGAGCCCAAGAGGAGACACAGAAACCAGGAACGGGAACGGAGACAGGCTGAATTGGGACACCATGGGAGGGAGATTGAGAGGGGAAGCCAGCTGACCGGAGACGGCAGTAAGAGTGGAGGTGATGACTGTGGGGAAGAACAAAAATGGGGTAAGTAACTAGAAACATAGGGCTTTAAATGTTCCATTAGAGTGCGATGCTTGTAGCAAGCTTCACCAGGGTGAATGAGGAGTGGATGGAGAACTGGGGTTGATGTAGTGTTGTTGATTGGAGATGGCAGGCAGGTGTGGGCGGCGGGAGCAGGTAATTGTGAATGGAACTCAGGTGTGCATTGTCAGCTGGCTTCAGCAGGAGGGGGAGTGAGAGACAAAAGAAAACAGCAGGAAAAAAACAGGGCAGGCCAATGGCAAACTCAGAAAACCAAAACAAATACTCACGGCCAGCTGGACCTCAACCATAATAAAAGGTTTTGAAAAAGCATTTGGACAGTTTTGGAAAATGTAGTACAAGGTAAATAAAACTTAGCTTCAGACAGGAAGCCTTCTCCCAAGTCTCCTGCTTCCCATTCACAGCTGATTAGGGGTGTTTACTCTTTTAGATAAACTAACCAGATTTAGGCACAACTTCTATCACAATCGTATATTTGCTGTCAATATTTAAATGTTCTCTTCTTTGTTGCCTCCAGTTCATCATTCCCAGCGCCCAGGTCTGAGCTCACCAGTGCTCGTTCCTCTTCTCGTTCATCCAGATCTCGGCTCCTCTTTTTTTCTTTTTTTTTTAAAGGTTATTTTTGGGGAATTTTTGGCCTTTATTTTGACAGGAAAGATGAAGACATGAAAGGGGGGAGAGAGGAGGAATGACATGCAGCAAAGGGCCGCAGGTCAGAGTCAAAGCCGGGTCGGCTGCGTTGAGGAGTAAGCCTCAATATATGGGCGACTGCTCTACCAACTGAGCTATCTGGGCACCCTCAGCATCCTCTTCCTTCATCACCATCAACACCCAACGCGTTTTCATGAACGGGTATGATATCAATACCAAAATGTATGATATCCTTTGAAATTAGGAGACCGCCAGCTGGCCATGTGACACAGGCTGGTCACGTGACGCCGGCTGGCTACAAGCTCCATGTTAGCGACAGTTGCTAGTTGTTTAAGCCGCTACAGAGCTTTATGACGCCGGGCGACAGAATTCCGTTTTATCAGCTGTACTTGGTGGTTCAGTTACCTGAAAATAGGTGACTTTGAGCCGGGTGCAAAGCACCGTGAGCTGTCTTTCGAAACAAACGGTGGACGTTACGGTTAAATTTAGTCCACAAAATATGATCACAATGAAAGTTAAGATTAGGCACCAAAACAACCAGTGAAGATTAGGAAAAATATTGTGGATTGGATTAAAACACTCCTAAGGAACACACATTTCCTGGGGGAAAGACTTTAGTTTGTCCCCAGGAAGCAAACTTCACCATTTGGCTTGAAAGTCCTGTATGTTTACGCCCACCCATCCTCCCTGACCTCTTCAACACAACACAAATAGAAAAGCCACAACACAAATACAAACACTACAACATGAATGCAAATTCTTCAACACACATGGTAGGGCTACAAATGCAAAAGCGACAACAGAAAGGAACGACAACAAAAGTGACCGTCTTTACAGCGGTGTCAGCTGAGAAAATGAAAAGCATTTCCAAATCGTTGTAAATCTCTGCACAAAGTTTAGCGCTTTCAGTCCACTACCTGAATGTTTAAAAAGTGCCAGCTGATGTTACACTATATTAGTTTATCTTAGTCTTCCAAATAGCAAAAAAACATAAAAACTGCATTTTTACCACTACTAGTTATACCCATCAGGACCTCAGTCATTGTGGTGTTACAAGTTATGTGGTTAAATTAGAAAAATATTTTTTATCCCTGTGAACTAGGTTAGCAGAAAGGCCCACTCCATTAGCTGCTGTGTAAAAAAAAAAAAATCTGAGGGCACAATGGGAAGAAACCCCACACTGACATGGCGAGAAGATGCAGCTATGAGCTAAAGCTGCTTTACAAAAACCTCTTCATACCAAACAATGTTCTGTTTCCCCACAGACAGATCTCATTTCAAAGCCTATGGGCAGAGGGGAGGGATGTTTACAGTAAAGTCCTTTTATACGTTTTCTGCCCTAGTGCATCCAATAAACCATAAAGCCCATGAATTACAGTTGCCATAAGCACAGTCATTTAGAACTGAGACAGTAAGCTGCCCCAAAATCTTTTTGTGGTCTTTAAATTACGGCTGCTTTCTCTGTAGGAGAACACTAGCTGTGGATGTTGGAGTGAAGCCAGACATTTCTCTGTTTGGGCAATCTGTTGTACTGCAGTGTAAACTGAGCTGAATCACAGAGCATGAAGACCTGTGTAGGGTGGGGACTCACCTTGATGCTGCTGCTTCCCACAGAGATGTGAAGCCCGTCAAGCCCAGACAGATGTGCAGTGTCTCTTCTGTAACTGTAGCATTCACACAGAAAGAAAATCCTTATTGTGATTTCCAATGGCTCTTCTGTCCAAACTAATACATTTTAATTTTACAACAGCGTTTTAAAAGGAAAATGATCTCCATCTACACAAGCCTTTCAGTAGCATTTAAGAATTAATCTGTGTCCATACTAGCATGTTAGTGATGTTAGATTGACAAACAAATTTTCTTTTTGAATGATTATTAAAGAGGTATGAGGTAACTTGATTTGCAAGTGGTAGTGAATCCAAAATTTGTAAATCTGCTTTGGTGTGGTTCAATTCGAGTTGTGGTTTGAGGAGTTCTCTCAGGACACTTTACAGATTGAGTAGATCTAGACCACAATCTATAATTTACAAAGAACCAACAATTCCCCCCAAGAGCAAGCATTTGGTGCAACAGTGGCGAGGAAAAATTTTCTTTAAACAGACAGAAACCTCAGACAGAACCAGACAGAACCGGCAGCGGTAGATGAGGTGGGCGCCATCTGCCGCTGCCGGTTGAGACACAGATACAGAAATACAGAAGTATGATTCATAATAATTATAGCAGTTGGAAAGGTAAACAGTGGCAATTAGAGTAACAATACAGATTATAGAACTATGATTATAAATAGTATCAGCAGGGCGTCAAGCAGGACCACTGCAGCAGCTAAAATCACGATTAAGGTGCCACCCCTATTCAAGGGAATCTGTGAGGAAAGAAAACATAAGGACTTTGGGGAATAAGCTCCCCGGAGCTAAATTACTAACAAGCATTACTGGGACATGAATAGAGCCCTGCACAGGTTTCAAATTTTGGCCCTATCCCGGCACTGGCCCTAGATGTCTGGCCCAAGCCTGACCCTTGACCTACAGCTTATTCGAAATTTTCGGCCCAGGCCCGACTGTAGCCTGTGTTTTCTTTCTCCTCCCAATACACAGCCTGACGGCCATAGATCTGTTTTGGGTATAATGGCAAAGAGTTTTGTTTCTTCATTAAGTTAATTTAGAAACATTTTTAAACATTGTTTGTCAAAGTAATGTTTTTACTTTTTTAAAGTGATGACAGAGGCCAATTAAATCAACACTTACAGTATGATCCATAAACATTAAACACTAAATGTTAGTTTACGTGTATTAGCAGTAAAAAAACATTTTTGAAAGAGGCTGCTAGCAACACGTGAAGAAAAACGAGGCAACAATCTAAACAAATAATGATAGCCTAAATAATAAATATGTAATACAAAAAAAGGTGTAGGTTGTCTTACCTTACAGTTACAGTATGCATAAAAATAAAGGTTTCACAACAGGAAATTGCCAAAAGCCCCCAAAACAAAACACAAGACAGCCTCTTCACAAATACAAGACAGTTTGTTCAGTGTCCCCGCTGCTACTGCTGGCGGGGACACTGAACACCATGCGTGCCAGTTTTGACACTCGCAGTAGCGTGGTCCCGTTTCATTCCCACCAGCGCAGCACATCTCTTCCATCACCTTCCATGCTGGGACTGAGGCGCAGATAAAGCTGGATCCGTGTCCTCCTGTCCTCCTGTCTTCCTCAAAGTCAACCAGCCGTCTTTTCTTCTTTGCTGTGGGGCCAGCAGCATCAGATGAAGGCACAGCCGTGCGCGCTTCATGAATCATAGTTGGTATAATTAGGTAAAGTTCCTTTGAATAATTTGTGGTTACAGGTGCAAATAAGGGTTATTCCAGCGAGTTCATCTGGGGTTAAGGCATGCCGGAAGACGGTGTTGTAAATGTTCTTGTTGTAAATGGTCATGGTCTTGACATTCCAGGCGCCGTAGAGTAGAATAAAGTTTATAAAGCACGATGTAGAAAGAGCAGAGCATCAAAAGTGGAAGGTTTTAATTCTGGCCTACTCTCTTTGATCAGGCCTACCCTTCCAGCTGTTGAATGGCAACAATATTAGCCCCCTGATCTGGATCCTGACCCAGACCACATTGTTCATTACTGATGCCTTTATGATATGATAATATTGACCATTAAGGAAAAGGATTATAAATGAAATCCTGGATTTTACAGGAAGCCAATTCAGAGAAGCTAATAAAGGGGAAATATGATTTGCTTTCTTAGTTCTTGTTAGTACACACACTGCTGAATTCTGGATTAACTGGAAAGTCTTAAGGGACTTATTTGAGCAACCTGATAATAAGGAATTCCATTAGTCCAGCCTTAAAGTAACAAATGCATTGCCTACTTTTTCTTCTTCATTTTGGGACAGCATATGCCTAATTTTGGCAATGTTACACAGGTACAAAAGGTTGAGTGCTGGAGGCCAGTGCAATGTCATCCAGAATAGCCATATCTTTAGATAATGAGCTCTGGAGGTGTTTAGGGCCCAGTACACTAACTAAATTGTAGGTCATCCAGGATTTTATGTCAATAATGCATGCTTGAAGTTTAGCTAACTGATAGATTTCGTCTGGTCAGTAGTGTTGAATGCAGCACTAAGATCTAGTAAGACAAGAACAGAGACAAGTGCTTTGTCTAAAGCAGTTGGAAGGTAATTTGTAATTTTCACCAGGGCCGTCTCTGGGCTATGATGCATGTGACTACCTTCTCAAGGATCTTGGACAGAAAGAGTAAATAGTTGTGATAGGGTCTAAGAGACAGGTAGATGGCTTAGCTGAAGAAATCTTTAGCATTAATTGGTGAATATCAATAGGAGAAAAACAGTCTAAATACAGTATGTCAGGTCTTAAAGCTCTTTCTAGCGGCCCTGCATTTAAGGTAAACAGGAAGAAGTTGTATGCAAGAGGGGATGAATTTTATCTTTAATTGTTATAGTTTTCTCATTAAAGAAGCTCATGAAGTTGTCACTGAGTTGTACTGAGAGCTACAGGAATACATGGCTCAAAAGAGCTGTGTGCCAGGCTAAGGTGCTGAAAAGATACCTTGGGTTTTTATTTTCTTCTATTAGAGATTAAAAAAATTCGGAGGGTCTTTCTATGATTTTTCAGACTGTCTTGCCCGTCTTAATGAGATTCGTCTAGATTTAAATGGAGCGCATTAGTGACGTCGGTCAGCAGGGCCTGGTGTTCCCCTTCTGCCCCAGGTGGAGCTTGTCACTGTCATTGTTATTCACTATCCATTGAGCTTCTTTCATTGTACTCAGAAATTGGGAACTGCCGTCAAAGAAAGATGCAATGAAACAGTACGTTAATCATACATTTCATAACTGCTGACTCACAATAGGGGGGCCAACAGACAGAGAAAGAAGGCCGTTCAACTTCAAGTCCAAATAAAAATTATAGAACTTGCACACCCTGAAGAGGACCGAGCTGATGCTGGCAGAGATCACATGTCGACCTCTGCCATCGACTACAGCCGGTCTACATGTGCAGCACAGGAGGGAAACGGACATCTGACCCTCTATCTGTCTTACTGTATTGAACCACACTTTCTTTGAGTCGCTTTTCGGGATGAACATTCAGTAGATGACAGCAAGGCATAAAGCCAGCCGAGAGCTTCAAGAATAACATTAGGAACGCAACTTTCCATCCCAGACCTGCTCACCCATTCCCACCTCAGGATTCGGGCCAGCATATGCCGCTACCTTCGGGAGAAGGCAGCAGCACCAACAATAATCCCCTTATTTTATCAATGAATGGTGTAATAATGTCACAAAGTACACATTTTAGGTCCTTTAAAATTCCCAGGCTTGAATCACACACAGAGATGATGGTTCCAGTTTTAAAACTGTCTTTATATGGATGGAGTTTAACTAGCAGCAGCAAAAGTACACTACCTGTCAAAGGTTTGGCATCACTTAGAAATTTCCATTGCACTCCATTGTAGACAGAATACCAGCTAAGATCAGTTGCATTGTTTTTTCAACCAGGGCAGCAGTTTTCAGATTACATTATGTGCTTACATAATTGCAAAAGGGTTCTCCAATGTTTTCTCAGTTAGTTTTTTTAATTGATATCAGATTAGTAAACAGAATGTGCCTTTGGAATACTGGATGAATGGTTGCTGATAATGGCCAAGGTGGATATTGCATTAAATATCAGCCCCCCACTCAGATCAGCTGGTATTCTGTCTATAATGGAGTGGTATGGACACTTGTAAGTAACCCCAAACTTTTGACTGGTAGGGTAGATTTTGTTTAAAGAGTTTATTTTAGAGAGTCTTTCCCCTGTCACGCGTGGACTGGGGGCCAGTGGCATTCGTATTGGCCTGCTGACTCTTCCTGGTCAGTGCGTCTGTGCAGGACCGGGGGCCAGGCGTTCTCCTCGGTGTCTGACAGCCTGCCCCTTTATCCTGGGTCCAGCTCTGCTGTCTTTTGCATGTCTTACTGCCCACACTGCAAAAAAGGGGTGTCTAAAAACAAGATATAAACACTAAATCTGAGGGAAAAGGTACTCCAAACAAGTGAAATTATCTGTCCATGCAGCAAGATAATTTCACTTGACAAGCTTGCTTGATATAAGATTATAGTGTAAAGTTGAACACTTACAATAAGAAATTCACTCTTTAAACAAGATAAATTAAATAACACTTCTAAATAAAGTTTTTTTTTTTTATCTTGGTAAGAGACAAATACTTTGCAGTGCACCGGCCTGCACGCCCAAAGGGTGTCTCCGCAGGTCTCAACCACCACCTAGACCAGCACCACCTCAGGTCCTGTCCTCGTTCCAGCTTTGCCATACAAGCCAGACACTGTACGTCGTCTTGCACACCAAATGGTGCCTCCGCTCAATAGCCCCGCACCACTCAGGTCCCTTCCACATCTCACCCTCCTTTTTTTCCCTCAGCACACACATGTTGCTGTTATCTCATCTAATTAGGAGCCTACGGTGTGTTTGGAGAGGTCCTCGTGCCAATCCAACATCTTCCTTGATTAGAAGCCTCAGGTGTGCTAGGAGGACTCCTCAGTGTCTGATAGGCAAGCAGAAACACAACCAAAAGCAAACCACCACACTCTATACAATACAAATAGGAAAACACTAGTTGCCTGGCTACATTTTGTATAGCCTCAAGAGTTTTTATTTTCCTGCACTTTCTGATGCTTAGGTTGGTTCAAATGTTAGCACTGTTAGCCATGTTGTGTCAGTTAATAACTTTAGCAGTGAGGCGCCACACTCGGGTCGGGAAGGAGGTTCGGACCTTTCCCCCCGGTTGAGGCGAATAAGGGGAAAGCGGCCTCTTCAATAGCCTTGGTAAGTAATCTTGCTAGCTGCATTAGCACTGTTGACTGTGTTAGCATGATGAGCCATGTTAGCTAGCTGCTGTCTCTATCATATTCACAGTGGCGCGTATTCCCAGCTTGGCCTGTATCTTAAGGTGACCAGATTTCTCTGACAAAATCCGGGGACATTTTCAGCTCAGAAGCATATTTACCTCCAAAACAAGTAGTGTTTTTATTTTTGTAAAACTTAAAACGGGGACACTAGACCTAGAGTTGTTCTTATTAGGGGCTGAGCCCCCCCCCCAGGTATGATCCTAGAGCCACCCCTGCTGCTACTTCCTACTCCACTCCACTACACCTCAAGATAGAAAGTCCTAATATTTCAAGATAAAAAATCCATCCTTATACTTCAAGATAAAATTCCTAATATTTCAAGATAAAAAGTCCTAATATTTCAAGATGGAAAGTCTTAATAATTCAAAATAGAAAGTCCTAATAGTCCTAATATTTCAAGATAGAAAGTCTTAATATTTCAAGATAGAAAGTCTCAATATTTCATAATGTTGTAATGTTTACTGAACTACATTTATCTGACAGCTTTTGCTTTACTGCTCAAGGCTTGTTTCTGCAACAGCTCATTGAGAATCAGATACAACAAAAACTACTGAGGACATATTTTCCTTTGACATGATGCAGTATTAAACGAGATCGCTGCAATGTAAGTTATTAGGATAATTGTCCAGCTTGTATTTACGTTCATAAAAGTGCTCATTTAGCTGCTAACGGACTCAGATTAATATTCTAAGTGTCTGACAACATTATGGGAAGGATTTCTAAGGAGGTCGACCTTTCTGTTAAAGATTAAGATCCTTTTTAAAACATAAAAGTCCGCAAAATTGCGTTCGCTAAACGCACCAGACTCCATGTAAATAATCAGTTATTTTAGCATCGTAAAACACGGCTTCTAAAACCTCTCTGAGCACCGCGGGTCTTTCGGGTCTTTCAGTCATAGTGAAAACCGGGGACATTTCCGGGGACAGATCCAGCCAGGGAAAGGTAGCCAAAATCGGGGACTGTCCCCGGAAACCGAGGACGTCTGGTCACCCTACTGTATCTTCATGGATGTCTTAGCTCTTAGCTCATTAGCTCATCTTAGACTAAACTGAGATCTGTGTGGACTGGAGCATGTAAAGGCATCACTCAGGTTAAAGCTGCCAATCTACTACTGACGTCACACAGTTGACACCTGCTTGCAATTGCATCTTACTACCAAAGCTGCTAGACACAACCTAACGCAAATCTTAGGAACCACAATTCTTTTTCAGAATTCAGATAAAAATTCTGAATACAGACCTGGAGTGCTGTACAAATAAATAATTGGCTGTAATGTTTTCCAAGTTGGATGTAAAAGAATTTGGAACAAGGCTTTATTATAATTTATTTATAATTATAATATATGTTTAGGATAAATCAATAGGCTTGACTCGAAAATGACTGCAACTCCCCCTCCCTGGCCAGAGTCTCAATAAATATGATTGGAATGAGTAGACTCATTTAGGCAAACATATTCTTGATGAAACAGCCACAGCCATGTTTTAGTAAGACAGAAACATCATTATGGTTATCTGATATCAAAATGTTTACTAGTACTGCTTTAAAAGACCTGATATTTAAAAGGCCACATTTTATTCTCCCATTACGTTAAACTATTGCAGTGGTGGTTTTAAATTGTATAATGTTTTCCTTTTGCTTACTTTTGATTTAATTTATTTGGTTCAGGGGACAGACACTGTTGTTATGGAACTGCGAGTGGGTAACTTCTCCAATGGAAGCATAGAGAAGCGTGTTGGACTGCACCTCTGCTTCCTGGTCTCATCTCTGGGTTGTCATGGTTTAGAACCTCTAATAATCTATATTACTATACTGGTTACCATACTATACTATTTTATATTTTCTGGATAATAGTGGCTGGGATAGCTCAATTGATAGAGCAGTACCTGCGTGCACCTGTGCACCACACACGTAGGGGTGTTTACCTTGGCACAGAGGGTCCAGGGTTCAAGTCTAACCAGTAACCATTCACTGTCTTCCCCCTTTTTATATCTAGCCGTCTTTTCCATTAAAGGCCCACAAATTCTATCCAAAAGTGGGATGAATAATGTCTCTCCTCAGACCAGGTTTTGCCAGAACATCCGCCAGTTATCTATGAAGCCCAAATCATTTGCTGGGCTCCATCTCGACAGACAGCTAATAATTCGTCAGGGGTAATTTCCTCGCGAGCTCTGGCCCCAGGGAAATATACAGTTGTGTTCGAAATAATAGCAGTGCCTCAACAGCAGCAAGAAAATCACTGGTTTTATTAACATTTCAAACTCTATACCCCAGATAAGTTTCTGGGGGGTAAAATAAGGTATAGAAAACCAACAAACCCAACAGGACAGCCATGCATACTGTGGATTCTGTGAAATTGAATGATTAACTGAAAAGGGTGTGTTCAAAAAAAATAGCAGTGGTGAGTTCAATTAGAGAGGGCATCAATTAGGGAGGGTATTCTGGGAAAAAAGGGTGTTAACAGGTGATCCGTATTTAAGGATCAAGACAACTGGCATGCGGCTGTGCATTTCTCCTGAAAAAACAATGAAAATGGGTCGTTCAAGCACTGTTCTGAAGATGAGCGTTTCCTAATAAAAAAATTGATTAAAGAAGGGAAAACATACAAAGAGGTGCAGAAAATCATTGGCTGTTCAGCTAAAATGATCTCCAAATGCCCTGAAATGGGAGCAAAAAACTGAAAAACGAGGAAGAAAAAGAAGACAACCCCTCGAATGGACAGAAGAATAGCCAACTGGCGAAGACTCAGCCAATGATGGGATCCAAGAGGATCAAGCAAGACCTTCAGTTGACAGTGAGTACTGTGACAATCAGAAGACGTCTTATTGAGGTTAACCTTCCAGCAAGAAGCCCCCGCAAAGTCCCACTGCTGAGAAAAAGACATGTGCAGAAGCGTTTACAATTTGCCAAAGAGCACATTGACTGGCCTGAAAAGAAATGGCATAATATCTTGTGGACAGATGAAAGCAAGATTGTTCTTTTTGGGTCTAAGGGTCACAGGCAGTATGTCAGACGCCCTGCAAACACAGAATTCAAGCCACAGTACTCACTGAAGACCATTAAGCATGGTGGTGCAAGCATCATGATATGGGGATGTTTTTCATACTATGGTGTTGGTCCGATTCACCGCATACAAGGGATCATGGATCAGTTCCAGTACATCAGGATCCTGGAAGAGGTCATGCTGCCATATGCTGAGGAGGAAATGCCGTTGAGGTGGACCTTTCAACAGGATAATGACCCCAAACACACCAGCAAGCGAGCAAAAGCATGGTTCCAGATGAACAAGATTCAACTGATGGAGTGGCCAGCACAATCCCCGGACCTTAATCCCATTGAAAACTTGTGGGCTGACATAAAAAGTGCAGTGCATGAGGCAAAACCAAGAACGCTGAGGAATTGTGGAATACAGTGCAATTATCCTGGGCTGCAATACCTGTGGAACGATGCCAGAAGTTGGTTGACTCCATGCACCACAGATGTGAAGCAGTCATCGGAAACCGTGGTTTTGCGACAAAATATTAGTTTAGGATACTCAGCTAGGTTCACTTATCAAGAATTCTTTGTTTGTACAGTACATTTTTGAGTTTCCAAGGAAAGATGGCAACACTGCTATTCTTTTGAACATGCCATTTCTTACTTTATTTGAAATATTATTATTTAAGTTTTGATGACTTTGCGCAATTGTTTTGCTTTGGAATAGAATGTACTGTGTCCCCAATGTATCTGTGTTCATTAAAGTACAATTTCTTTGAAGAATTTTGACATTTACTCATTTTTCTAAAGGCACTGCTATTATTTCGAACACAACTGTATGTGACTGATATATGACAGTGGCTGCTGAGCCCGCTAACTCTATGTTTCTCATGGAGCTCCCAACAACCAGAGTTGGCTTCTCAGCAGGTCTGTCATTGAGTGGGGAGAAACGGTTGGAAACGCTTGGTGTTAAATGCCGGCTTCGGATTAGAGCGACCATATGCATCCCCGGAACCTTGGGTTAGAGCTACGCTTCCTTTGGACTTTCACCCACTCTCCCAGCTGCTCGGGAGGCTACCAAGGGACTGCTAGCAGAAGCTGAACTATGTTGGCAACACCAGCGACGGGGTGTTGGTGTGGCGGTGCGAGAGCAGACAAGGGGGCAACTGTTAGTCACGTGATGGTACAACATCAAATCACAAGAGAGGGGAGGAGGAGCGAAGCGTGCCTGCTCCGCACTGTAACAGGAGCAGCACTTTAAAGGAGAATTCTGGTTGATTCCAACACGTAGCTATGTTGGTTGTAAATTTGGAGTGCTGTCAGTAGAGAGAAAAATGAAACCAATGCTGCCTACACCGTGTTACCTTCCTGCTAGAGTTAGCACCCAACAGGCTTAAAAAGGGCAAGTTCTAAACATGTTTTTAGCATTTAAACATGTTTAAAATGTCATTAAAAGTGCCTACCCATGTGCAGTGATTCCTTCCAAATGAACACAGTGAATCCGACTGCTGTAGATGTGACAGAAAGGCACGAAAGCTGTGCTAATTCAGCTCTGTCCCAGTAGACCAGGGTTCATTTCCTCTTCTTGAAATGTACATTTTGTAACCCCACCCACGATCTTTTCCTAAACATGTTTCGTTCTTGTGCCGCATGTCATATGTACATCCCCACCCAAAGCGTCCAAATATGACGCCAAGAGTCCCAACCGAGCTCGTCGAAATAACACGCTAAAGAAGACTTTTTGCGTCAGCAATAAACGCCAACACACCTGGGAGTGCGAATGAGTTGGAGCTGAAGCATATCCTCCAAATAGTCAGGGTTTACCTCTGGTGAATTCAAGATGGCTTTCTTGCTACGTAACTATTAGAGACAACACAAAATATTGCCTTATAAAAAAAAACAATTTAAAATGAAACCCTGTTCAGCTCTCAGTTCTTAACTTTTAGTTTTTTTAAAGATAATATTTTGGGCTTTTCCACCTTTATTTGATGGAACAGCTTGGTGAGAAAGGGGGAAGTCACGTTGGATTCAAACACTGGACCTCTGCGTCACGGCATAAACCTCTATGTATATGTGTGCCTGCTCCACCTACTGAGCCAATCCAGCCACATTTGTTTTTAAACTTTTTGGTTCTTAACTTTTTGTCTCCAAATCATAGCACGCACCAGTGTATCTTGTTACAAGGGTGCTTGTGCGTGTGTGAAACACCAGAAGCCAACATGGTGTAAAATATGTACACATTTTATTTGTAGAATACAAGTTTAGATTAATAAAACATTGTATTTCAACTGAAAAAAAATAAGAAAATTAAAAGGTATGAGCTAAATCAAAAATGACATTTTATTTACATATTTAGAAATCAAAATAATTGATCTATAGCTATGGCATTCAGAAATATACTGTACATGTAGTTATTTCATAATTTAACATTACCAGTCATACGTAATACAGTATATTCATATGTCCGTTGCTGTCTAGAGGATAACTAGCCAGTAGATACTCGTGTGTGCTTTTGGTTAAATCACAGTCAAATCAATGAGGTTGCCTCGGATATTTAAACTACACAATCCATGAATTACCTGCAGGCCTAGGCAATTTCATTACGTAATTCCTGTTGGAGATCTTCTTACACTCAAAACACACATTTCTCCGTCCCACCCTCTCCCGTTGATTTCTATGCTCTATTCGGTCCCTATCACGTTACAAACAGTGAAATTGACTCTCGTACCGCGGGGCTCCCGCAAGAATACCTTGACCCGCAGGAGTCCCGAAAAATTGTCACCCTCTAGCCTGGTCACACCTGTAACTGGTGCAGTAAAATGTTTCTGTTCCTTCTTTACACGGTGTTTGGTTCTAGAAGCTTGGTAACTGTACTCACAGGGGCTAGCTGGGGAAATGCTGTAGCTGGCAAGCTAACTGCTAACTCTGGTGCTAGCCCAGTCAGCTGGAAATATTCCCTCTACTGTTCCGTTTATACACCCCTGGTGTTTTGATCACTAGTTTACACAATTTCAATCAATTAAAAAAAAAGTTATCAAAGACGGAAAAAAGCTCTTAGAGCTAACAGGGATAATGCATACTGTCACGGAAGCTGGCTATTGGTCAAAAATGCAAATTTGAAGGTCCAATTCACAAACGTTGATGCAAAACATTTTAACTGAGTTACAGTAGCACCCAAGAGCAAATTCACTTGTAGTCATTGGAATGAATTGAAATCTCTGTTTAATTTCCCAATTTTAAATCCTGGTGTAAGCAGCTCTTTACAAACCACAGCCGACTTGAGTTGCAAAAGAAGCTCTGGCCGACCTTTCAAGGACACTTGTCAAAAAGGACCAGGAAGCTTTTGACGCTTTGGCCGCTCTGACGTGAAGACATTCTACGTTCATCGTATGTTTCTCTGGAATCAGCAAGCGCAAAGGACCTCTACCCCGATGGGTTATTAGCCACTGAACTGTGTCTCATCACCATAAAGCTGACCTAGTTTCAACTTTCTGCGTGAAGCTCAACATGCCCAAAACGTGACGCCAATGGATTGCCACTTCTTGCAGCTGAGAGAAGATGGCTTTCGTTGAAAATGAATGAACTCCGGTAAATTTGAAGTTCAAGTCGTTGTGTTCGTACAGTTAGACTTTAACAAAGGCAACATTCAAAACCATTACAGGCACTGTCAATTAACAAGAACAATCATAATACTCCGGTCAAAGGCAATTTCACAATATATGAAAATATGCTTATTAGACATGTGCCAAAGCTCAACAGTAGTCACCAAACACTATGCATAGCACAGTTTATAAAAAAAAAATAGAACATGCTAAAAAAAACAGCACAGGTTTGGGATTTTACATTTGACTAGAATGTTTGGATCCACACTTACAAAGTTCAGTGTGGTCATTTAACTATAAGGTCAAATGCTACAAAGTAAACATGCAGGGAAGACAAACTACCAAGCATACTTGCAAGAATACATGAATAAGAATAAACGAAACAAACTGTGGGGTGCTACACGTGCAACAAATCACACACATAACCAGAGCTCAGTTTCGTGATTTCAGCCAAGACAATCATTAAAACATGTGTTATAATTACTCATGGTTTAAAAAATGCCAATACATTGTGTAAGAGAGTTTGTTGTGTGTAACAAGCCCTTAATTAATGCATGGGAAAATATACTCTGAATGGGACATGCACTTGATTAGCAGAAAGCGATATATTGTAGAGACGCAGTATTAGGGGGATGTCCGGGGTTCCTCAGGGAGCTGGCCACTGCTGCTGGGCTGCTGCAGACTTGGACCTCTGCCCAGCCAAACAGCTGCTACAGAAACAGAAAGATTAACAGGTGCCGTTAGACTGAGGATTAAATACAATACAAACTTAGGCAGAGACACTTGAACTGACAAGTCTACTATGTTCATCTCTTACTCATTAGCTGCTTTTCATCTCATAATTTCAGTGATTAACACTAATAGCTTTTAGCTCTTTTAATTCACTAAAAACTTCAAGCTTCAACTGACACTTATGTGCGTTGGCTAAAAGGCATAATTTTTCCCGGTTTGCCTAAATGTACAAGACAATGATTCAGCATTTACCTAATAGAACTAGAAAAAAAGTGGATTAGACTGTATTTACATAATTGTGATAGTGTTAGCTGAGACTGGGTTGCATTAATATGAGATATGGCTCACTCTTATTAATGATACCACTTTTTTTACATTTTCATCTACAGGAACTTTTTTATTTGGTGTATTTTAATAATACACTGAACATAAAGTGCCTCTGCATGAACCAACAGTGATAGTTATTGAGGATTTGGTGGAATTCACAGATCTGTTTGCTGGCTACAAGCAGAGCACTCCTTGAGTTGGCATGCCTTTCACAACTATTTAAACAAAAGTCTCAAACTCTTTCACACGTCCATTGCGAAACACTGCATTTGATGCTTTGTTTGTTAAAACAAGCCAAGAGGCAGAGAGCATGCAGAGAGAGTCTTTGGTCTTAATATCAAAAGCATGTATAGTTCTGTCAGGTATTCATAAAGAATGTGTAAATATACAGTATGTTGACTGAAGAATATATTCTCAGAATGCTTTATCAAATGTGTAAAAAAAATGGGGCGACCTCTAGCTGACCCAGTTGAGTGTGCGCCCCGTGTAGAAGTCTTATAGAAGTCTGAGTTTCAAATTTGGATATCAACACTGGAGTGCGTTGGATTATGTTTATATAAGAAAAATGAAAAGAAATTTATGCTCAGATCTTTTTGGCCTGCCATGGCGAGGCAGCGAGTCTGTACGCAGAGCCAAGGACACCGACTTGGTGCCATCTGCCTCTGAATGAATGCTCAGTCAGGTGCTGTACAGTGCAGTCGTCCCACTAGAGTCTGATCCATCATGCTGTAGGGAGGCTCCTAGCCAAAATAAAAACGCTGCTTTAAGCCAGTTAGGCTTTCAGCCATAATCAGGAGGGAGAGAGGACAGCTTGATAGATACGTGATGATGATTTGTTAAAAAATAAATAAAATAAAACTAGTACAACGCTTTAATTGTCTATCAGAGTGGAAAATACCTTCAAATCTCTCCAAATCATGAGACACAAAACTGCACTGATCCATTTTCTCTATTCAAGTGTCTATACATCCAAGTTTCCAATATATACATTTAGCAGCAGCGCACCTCCGCTCCTTTAGCAGTTTGTGAAAAGTCATAATTGTTATTACACGCAGAGCCATCTTCTCTATTGAACTCAAGCAAACAGTCATCCGAGCTCTCTCTCTCTTCCCTTTGAGAGGGAGTAACTGGAACAGTGACAGGACATCATCACTTGTGAAGTCATGGCAACCAAATAAACAACAGATGGAGTGTAGCAGAGTGATAACAGCGACAAAAGCCTCGACATAAAAAGTGCACTCTTGGAAGCGGGTCCCGTGACATACAGTATGACAGCTATAGTAAGTTGGAAAATAGCGTTATGGACACTGAAATTAAAGAATTTACTGTTTATCAGACCCCAGATAAGACACAAAGCTAAAATTAGCAAAATGCTGCGGTCCCTCCCGCAGGGCGACATGGGCGGTGCAGTCCTGAGCCTTTAACGTGAACAGAAAATTGCTTTGCCTGTGTCTTTTCACTGCAGGCGCATGTGTTGAAAGCGGTCACCAATGAAATGTTGTGTTGTGCATGAACGTAGGATGAACTTTAAGGAGACAACCAAACTAAATATTGCCTTCTTTTATAATAAGATTTTACAGTTTTGGTTTGATTTTATATGTTAAAAAAAACACAAATATTGAACAGGTGGTTGCCGAAGGGAGCAACCAGAGGACATGGACTGGTTGCCAATTAACTAAATCTGGCTAAAAGGGACACTGGGAAAACTTTACTGTCAAAGCCCTGAATTGTTACTAAAAAGTGACCGTTTTTGCATAACCAGTTGTGATCCATTTTTGCATAAAAAATACTCATTATAGCTGCTTTAAAATAAAACATTCTACTGAATAGGTATCATAGTAAATACTGGGAGTTTTCATTGCAGTGAAGATGGTTAACTTGCAAAATAGGAAACTATCAAATTGTGACAGAGCATAATAACTTAATGGCCAGTATGAGTTTTAATAAATAGTTAATGTTGGTTTGATATGCCTGTGTATCAGTCTAAGCCTGCAGGAGACGGAGGATAAGAGATCCTGGCAGGATAAAAAAGGCTTTAACACTGGGAATGATGGATATACTGTGTGTGTGCTCAGTCTGCTCGCTGGCTGTGGTTTATCCTGTCTTTGACCATGGCAAAGCTCCAACTCACTCTTCTCTCAACAGCTACTTATAAAAGTCCTGGGTTTACATTCCTCAATCGGACATGTTTATGTATCGAGAAGCTCAGCAGGAATTTCAAATGAGAAGATTAATTATTGTATGCTTCTGTACGGGCCATGGTTTATCCATTCACAGGGGTCTATGGTCTCAAAATTCAATCCAAACACAACACTCCCCATAGGTAAAATATTTATGGGGTATGTCTTACTTGGCCTGATGGCACAGTGCAGACTGGGCCCTGTCCAGCATCCATATACAAAGCACTTTTCAGTATGATTTGGGCCCAGCAAATCCTAGGACGACACTATGAAAATGAACTTCCCAGCCTTTTTCAATACACGAAGGGATTATTGCGACAGAGATTGAAACAACTCATGGGATATGTGTTCTTGAGGTAAAAAACTGTGAAGCGTCTGCTGGGTGAAAGATCTGCAGATATTTAAAAGCCATCTGTGGCTGATGATCACACCGTGCTGTCTCAGAATGTCTTAGCATTCAAACGACACAAAGTGCTTTGCAGGATGGTACAGAACTACTACTAATTATAACTTGAGGAATGCTCTATAATAAATCAAATTGTACAATGGGGTAAATAAGGAAGCAAATATTTTATTTTTTACAAAACTTTTCCCAGGATATTTCTTGTTTAAAATCCATGACCTACACTCATATATGAATAATTTCTAGATACTTTCTGTACGACTTGCCCTTAATAACCTCTCATTTCTGTTGTAATACAAGCAAGAGACACTTCTGCGGTCGGTCCACAGCAGCTAGTACACTGCTGCTGTGAACAGACAGCAGTATTGTTTCAAATCAAAGGGTGTCTTTTCTGAGAGATGGACAGCTACAAAATGGGGTGCGTCATACCCAGTGTGGAAAAGGTCTGCTGAAAGTGGAAATAAACCAGCATTAATTTTGTCAACGAATGCCATGACGAAGCATATTTGTTTTTCCACATTCGAACCAATACCAAAACTAAATGAAAAGTAACCTTTGAAAAGAGAACTTCTACAATCTAAATGATAATTTGTCTCATTTAATTACCTGCATGGATGTGCGGAATCACACACTGTAACTAGTAAAACAGTATCCTCCTTCGCCCAAAATATCTCTAATTCCGATGTTGATTTAGCAGTTTGACCTGTTGCACTACCATTAATAAGACGCACCTTGCATTGTGTCTGATAACACATTTACAACAGATTTATTGACTAAAGTCCTCTATAATCCTGGAACAAACAGCTGGAACAAACAAACCATGCAGGCAGTACGCTGACATTTATTTATAAAAAAAAAAGGTAAGTTAACTGTAATTAAAGTTGGCTATCTTTTGGGTTGTTACTGTGAGGAATAAGTAATTATAATTAATGTTGGCTGTCTACCGTCTCAATGATAAAAAGCATGCACACACTTAAATCTGTGCAAAAATCTTTTTACTTGTTTGAGTGATTGAGTCACCTCCTGAATGAACACGCTGCTCTGCAGAAGAGAGAACAGGTAGCTGTGGTAATGCTAGGGGAGCCGGAACAACAGTGACAAAGCGGTTCTGTTCAAAAAGCCACCATTTATAAATGACCAGTGCATTTACTGAGAGCTGTGTTACTGCACAACAACTAACGTGAACAACTAATCTGTGCCTTTCCAGTAACCTCACATTGGCAAGAACAATCCAACAAAACACCTGCCAAATGTTTGGTTAAAATCTTGGTCATAGGCAAGCTGGTCTCATGGAAAGTGTAGTTGTTTAACTAACTAAGTGTTCTATGGCTCTCTAATACCTAATTACTGTGAAAGCAGGCATTCAAATTTGCATACGCTGAACAGCTCAAGTATTACGTTCACATCTAATATCACACATTCAGTACCAACTGCTGCCTGAAAGAATCCGTCTTATTAACAATGTAGGATATGGGCTATTTGACCTAGTTGTTAAATTGTTCGACTATAGCTACATAAAGTCATGTAACTGACTGTGGTGGTTGTGCTGAAAGGACACTTAATCACTGAGTTCAGTTGCTGGGTTTGGCCCGTTCATGTGCTCTGGACAGCAGCACTCAAGAATACTTCATGTCCACACTGTTTAGCTTTTAATAAAGTAGGTGTTAAAACCATGAGTGCTATACAGCATGCAGTTATAATGCATAAAAATCCTTTAAACGCTTTATAAAACAGCCCTAACTAATATTTTTCACAATTGACGGGGCTTTAAATTTTGATGCAGTGGAGGCAATTGTGCATGAAAGAAATAGTACACAGAGCGAGTCCTCTTTTATTACTCCTGAAGTCTTTTTCTTTGCACTACTTCCCAAAAGGTGGATGATGATCAAAGATGGCGCCGGGTATGGGTGCTTCGGTAATATGGTGCGGTCTATCTTGTTTTGTTTGTTGAAAATTCAATCTTCTGTTGTGATACCTGTCTGGCAAACAACTTAAACACCTTCTGCCATTTTTAAAGACAATACTGTCCTGTCTCCGTCCCCCGTGACTCCATTCACCAGCTCAAGCCCTCCAGCCACACCTCCCCCACCCCGAGAGGTGTCGGGGCCTTGTCACTGCCCACACCAGAGTCCTCCCTCCCCCCTCCACAACAACAACCCTTTTCTATTCAAGAAAGACAAGTCAACAGACTGTTGAAAAAAACAACCCCCTGAAAAGCAGCCGGACCAGACTTGTTCTTTCCCTCCACCTTTAAGCACTGCGCTGATCAGCTGTGTTCACATCTTTAAAACCCTACTGGAGACATGCCATGTACCACCCTGTTTCAAGTCTTCCAACCTCATCCCGGGCCCAAGAAAACAAGGATCACAGGACTATGTTACAACAGACCAGTCACCCTGACCTCTGTAGTTATATTTTAAGTCTTTTAGGGTTGGACGGTAAAACGGTATACCGCGGGGTCTTAAAAATAGCAACGGTATCCGTTTCAATATATTCATTAAAAAAATGCAATACCCTTACATATTAGACAAGGATTAAATATTAAATATAATTCATCTAATGCCTGAAACTGCTTATGTGTGGTTGTCATGTGACAGTGTGGAGGAGAAAGAGAGAGAGAGAGGGGGAAAGATGGCAAGTCATGCACCGAGTGACCTGGTCTCAAAGAAGAAAACGACTTCTGCAGATTGGCAGCAGATTGGCAGCATTTTGGGTTCTGACCTAATGAAAAGGGAGAGGTGTTTCAGTATTAGTGTTTGGTATTCAGTTTCTGAATGGTGCTGGCACAAGCCAACAGTTTGGTGACGCTGCCTGAGCATTATCTCATAATCCCGGTAATATGGTATAACACGGTAAAATAGGTAGGTTTGACGGTGTCAAACTTTGGATAGCGCACAACTCTAAAGTCTTTTGACCGCCTTGTTTTGGCTCACCTCAAAACACTGGTGCACTTCTACACTGTCATCATTGAGTCCATCCTTCCCTGCTCCATCACCATCTGGTACGCTGCTGCCACTGCTAGGGAAAGGGGCAGAGTGCAACGTCTTATCCGCTCTGCTAAGAAGGTGACTGGCTTTGTTAATGTTAATGATAAATCCTCCAAGTACGCTAAAGTTATCCATGGCGTTCCACAACCAATTCTATTCTCCTTATACTGTATATGCTTCCTCTAAGCAATATTATTAGGAAACAATTAACTTTCATTGCTTTCATATGTGGATGACACCTATTACTGGATGACCAACAATGTTCTGATGTTAAACTAATGTTATTGTGCTTGGCCCTCAACATCTCCAAACTTCATTATCTAGGGATATAGCTACTCTGGATGGTATTGCCCTGGCCTCCAGCACTACTGTCAGAAATCGAGGAGTTATCTTTGATTAGGATATATATCCTTTAACACCCATCTAAAAACAAACCTCAAGAACAGCCTTTTTTAACCTTCGTAACATTGCCAAAATTACAAACATCCTGTCTCAATACGATGCTGAAAAACTAGTCCCTGCATTTCATACTTCCAGGCTGGACTACTGTAATTCTTTATTATCAGGATGCTCAAATATGTCCCTTAAGACTCTCGAGCTGATCCAGAATGCGCAAGACACTGAACCCCGAGTTGGCCCCGGTGCTGCGCATCGGAGTGTGAATGTGTGTGAGTGTTTATCTGATGAGCAGGTGGCACCTTGTACGGCAGCCTCGGCCACAGTGTATGAATGTATCCTGTATGATGTAAAAGCGCTTTGAGTAGTCGATAAGACTAGAAAAGCGCTATATAAATACAGCACATTTACATATTTCTCCTGTATTAGCTTTTCTGCATTGGCTTCATGTAAAATCCAGGATTGGATTTAAAATCCTTCTTCTGACCTACAAAGCTCTAAATGGTCAAGCACCATCTTATCTTTAAGAGCTCATATTGTCCCACTAGAACACAACGCTGGTTCCTAGAGTCTGTAAAAGTAGAATGGGAGCCAGAGCCTTCAGCTATCAGCCTCCTCTCCTGTGGAATAAGCTTCCCGTCTGGGTTCAGGGGACGGACACTGTCACCACATATAAGAGTAATCTTAAAACTCTCCTCTTTGATAAAGCTTATAGTTAGGGAGTGAGGAGTCGCAGCGTCCACATGGACCAGCGGGGGAGGGTGTATAGCCGCAGACACGGCACCCTTTCCCTTCTCTGCTTTTATTCATAGTTGTCAGATTCATCAACCATATAATCAATAATGTAATTAAACTACAAAGAGGCAGGGCAGTACAGCCAGACAAGGCTCCTCTATTTACCCTGTCTCTCTTAGTTACGCTGTAATATTTTTAGATTGCCGGGGGACTTCCTTTGACACACTGAGCTCCTCTCTCCTCTCTTTCCATTTGTGTGCATCCATGTCCCAGAAATGCTTGTTACGAACCTAGCTCTGGGTAGTCATTCCCCGGAGTCCTTGTGTTCTTTTCCCCCCAGCATGACCTGTTACATCCTGTTATACTCTGCGGTGCCTTGCTACGTCCTACTGTGTCTTGTAATGCCATGCAGTGCCCTGCTATGCTATGAACAACTACTTTTAGTCACTATTCCATTATCTTTTATTGTGACAGTTATTGCCAATCTTCATTTCAACCCCAACCGGTCGTCAGACACAGCCTACCAAGAGCCTGGGTCTGTCTGAGGTTTCTTTCTAAAAAGGAGTTTTTTTCCTCACCACTGTCACACTCTTGCTTGCTCTGGAGGGAATTCCTGGAACTGTTGGGTCCTTGTACATTAAAAAGTGTGGTCTAGACCTACTCCATCTCAAAATAACTCTTATGAATAGAGTCTATAAATAAACTTGAATTGGCAACAATCTGCCATCTCTCCAGGAAACTGTCCACACCCCATTGCATACTATACACTCATCAATAGGATTATTAGGAACACTATACCAATACTGTGTTTGACCCCCTTTCACCTTCAGAACTGCCTTAATTCTACGTGGCATTGATTCAACAAGGTGCTGAAAGCATTCTTTAGAAATGTTGGCCCATATTGATAGGATAGCATCTTGCAGTTGATGGAGATTTGTGGGATGTACATCCAGGGCACGAAGCTCCCGTTCCACCACATCCCAAAGATGCTCTATTGGGTTGAGATCTGGTGACTGTGGGGGCCATTTTAGTACAGTGAACTCATTGGCATGTTCAAGAAACCAATTTGAAATGATTCAAGCTTTGTGACATGGTGCATTATCCTGCTGGAAGTAGTCATCAGAGGATGGGTACATGGTGGCCATAAAGGGATGGACATGGTCAGAAACAATGCTCAGGTAGGCCGTGACATTTAAACAATGTCCAATTGGCACTAAGGGGCCGAAAGTGTGCCAAGAAAACATCCCCCACACCATTACACCACCACCAACAGCCTCAGTGGTAACAAGGCATGATGGATCCATGTTCTCATTCTGTTTACGCCAAATTCTGACTCTACCATCTGAATGTCTCAACAGAAATCGAGACTCATCAGACCAGGCAACATTTTCCAGTCTTCAACTGTCCAATTTTGGTGAGCTCTTGCAAATTGTAGCCTCTTTTTCCTATTTGTAGTGGAGATGAGTGATACCCGGTGGGGTCTTGAGCCCATCCGCCTCAAGGTTGTGCGTGTTGTGGATTCACAAATGCTTTGCTGCATACTTCGGTTGTAACGAGTGGTTATTTCAGTCAAAGACCCTCTCTATCAGCTTGAATCAGTCGGGCCATTCTCCTCTGACCTCTAGCATCAACAAGGCATTTTTGCCCACAGGACTGCCGCATACTGGATGTTTTTCCCTTTTCACACCATTCTTTGTAAACCCTAGAAATGGTTGTGCGTGAAAATCCCAGTAACTGAGCATATTGTGAAACACTCAGACCGGCCCGTCTGGCACCAACAACCATGCCACGCTCAAAATTGCTTAAATCACCTTTCTTTCCCATTCTGACATTCAGTTTGAAGTTCAGGAGATTGTCTTGACCAGGACCACACCCATAAATGCATTGAAGCAACTGCCATGTGATTGGTTGATTACATAATTGCATTAATGAGAAATTGAACAGGTGTTCCTAATAATCCTTTAGGTGAGTGTATAAACTTTGCAAATTCTGCACTCAACCCATTCAGCCTTTTTTTTGTTATGCAACAGTTATTCTTTAAGTATATATATTTGTTTTCTGCATGTATTGTTTGTTCGTTTATATTCATCAAGGCAAATTAAACACAAGTGTACTTATTTTAGGCAAGAAACCTTTTCTAATTCTGAAAAGAGGAAAATGTGTTGGACGGCTGTGGCTCAGTGGTAGAGCGGTTGCCTGCCAGTTGGAAGATTGTGGGTTCAATCCCTGGCCCTGCAGTCCCACGTCGAAGTGTCCTTGGGCAAGACACTGAACCCCGAGTTGCCCCCGATGCTGTGCACCCGATGCTGTGCATCGGAGTGCGAGTGTTTATCTGATGAGTAGGTGGCACCTTGTACGGCAGCCTCGGCCACAGTGTATGAATGTGTGTGAATTGTGAATGTTTCCTGTATAATGGAAAAGCGCTTTGAGTAGTTGTTAAGACTAGAAAAGCACTATATAAATACAGCACATTTACATAATCTAAAATGGATTTGTAACATTTAAAAATGTTTGTGTTGTACATACTTAATAGCCCAAGCAAATATGTACTAGTAAGAAAGTGTAACTCCTCATTATAGACTATGGATTAATATGGAATATTAGTTATAAGACTCACCGTGGTAGCTTTTATCTAGTCAGGCTTCTGTCTTCAAAGATAGTAACCTCAATCTTAATAAGATTTAGCAAGGAAAAGCATTTGAAGCAAGGTTGGATTCAATGTACAACACAACTGAAATTGGAATTCTTTTTGCTCTTGACATAAGGAATTATAAATTGCGGCTATTGTGCATATTTTCCCATTTATCAACAGAGAATGAAGGTTTTTGGACAGGTTTGTGGAAACAGTGTCTCGCCTTTAAGCCTCTCTGTGACCCTCTTCCCATGGTAGTAGCTGACTGACTAGATTCTTGGCATGATTTTCTTAAAAAGGAAAATCTGAGTTTCTCTTTAAGATAAGGAGGACAGACTAGCCATCTTGTAATTTTGGAGCCAAAGTCTGCGCAGTAGTGATTGGATGTTGGAGCTCATACACCCACCGGACCAATCGCAAGTCAATCAAAAAACTAATTTAAACCAAAATTATTATTAAAATTAAAATGTATTTAAGGTGTACTTTGATTATTTAGTTTGGCCCATCCCCCATCCCGCTAACGTGGTGGGGGTGGGATTTGTGACCTAAACTGCAACCAGCCACCAGAGGGCGATGAAGATGTTTTGGCTGCTCTCATGCAGTCCATGCATCACCCCAAGTTCAGCGGAGACATTCCTGTCAATCTCCCAATGCTCCTGTGCCAAAGTCAGCACAGCAGCCCGACAGTGTCGGAGAAAGAATCCAGAGCACTGCCACTGCTACAGAATTATAGGCAAGAGAAGGAACAAAGCATATCTCCCATTGCTGCCCATTTGGGATGTTGAGTCTCTCTCACACGCACGCACACGCAGATCTGATGCAGATGCTCTGGTGTTTTTACAGGGTATCCCTACATAGCGTTGGATTCCCTGTAAAATGCTCCGACTGCTGCTTTCCATCTTCATCCAACAGTTACAGGGAAAGATGTGGTAGGGTCAGAAGGCCTATAAATCACTGCATCTATTACATCATTGAGAAAGCTCCTTGTTCTACTTAAAGCTGTGGTGTGATTACATTCACATTTTCTGATCTCAGGGTATATGTTTAACAAGTTAAAGTTAACCAAAATATACAGTACTGTATCATTCTCCTTTCCTGAACATTATTTATTCAAAAACATACTGTTGCTTTTTAAGAAGTTGTGGATGAGGAAAATTAAGTGAACAGACAGTATTTCCTGGCTAGAACACGACGACACTGAAGGGTAGGATACGACTCGCAGGCCTCTCTCGATGGGATCGGTGAGCAGGAGGCCTCGTGGTGCGTAGATCTTATCATTCTGCTCCTGAATGTACTTTGCAATCTTCTTCAAAACCTACAAAAAGCACAGCAATCATCGTTTCAGATAAATTTGTAAGGGATGTCAAACCACTGGTATAAGTGTAACAGAGTCCCACCCGCTGTTTAAAGTAATTAGTTTAGACCCCCACTTTTACCATGTCAAAAATCAATGCATCAGTCACGCCACACAGAGCTCTTTTTAAGAGTCTGTGTCAGTGCTTCATTATTAATTCCATTCCGTTTGCTTATTGAGAGAATGGCCAAATCAATAAATCTCCGTCACTGCTACTTAACATCCAGCCAAGCACACTCACACATACACACAAGCGCAAAGCGGTTTCCAACTGCCTCTGTTTATTACACTCTATACTGACTGTAAAATGTAAAGTTTGAGTGATTGTGTCCCAAGGCAATAACATTTGCTCGTGTTTTCGTGAGGGTGCATTCAGGGTGTCATTTTAAAGCTCGAACTTTCAATTATTTTAGTGAAACCAACCATGTCATGTGATGTTTTGAACTTCTTATATTTAGTTTGAACTTTACGACTTTTTTTAAAATACTTTGTAATAAGATTTTGACAACATACAATTGGTTTATGGATTTTGAATGCTGAAGATGTAATGTTTTTTTTTGTTTCTATAAATAGGCAATTATAAAAAAGGGATTTTTCTTAACGACACTATGGGATGTCACCGGTACTGGGGGCTCTCAGTAAAAGAAATTGCAATAGAATGCTAAATAAAACGATCGTCAAGTTAAAGTTGGCAGTAGCTCATTCCGTAGCTCTTAATTATGCCGTTATAGTTTTGGACTGCTGGGGGCCTTAACTTCCTTTGTCACACTGAGCTCCTTTCTCCTCTCTCTATCCATCTGTGTGCATCCATGTCCCAGTAATTCTTGTTACTAACCTAGTTCTGGTGCCTATTCCCCGGAGCCCTTTTGTTTTCTGCCGCCCAGCAGTTTTCCTTGGATTAGGGTGGCACCTACATTATGGTTGCAGCTGTCGCTGTGGTCCTGCTCCGCACCCTGCTACACCCTGTGACGCATTACTTCTAGTTATAGTTCCATTATCTTTATTTTGGAAGGTTTCTTCACCACCCAAGGTTTCTCAGTAAAAGGAAGTATTTTCTTGTCAGAAAATGCTTGCTCTTGGCGGAATTACTTACTTATTTACTGGGCCTTTGTATATTATAGAGTGTAGTCTAGACCTACTTTATCTGTAAGGTGTCTTGAGATAACTCCTGTTATGATCTGACTGTGAAAAAAACTGAGTTTAATTAATTGTATTATTATTTATTTCAGAAGATCTGTTGTAGTTATGGCTGATACTTGGGCCGTACCATCACAGGAAAGAAGAAAATTAAACAAAGAACAGATGTAGACAATTACGGAATTTTTCAAAACCAACCCCAAATGGGCCCTCAGGTACGTAAGATGTCTATTTCATTCATAAAAAAACATTACAGTGGGCGATATGTTGAACATCAGTAGCATACATTAAATTATGTCCCTCTTTCATTTAACGTAGATGTTTTCCTTTCAGTCCGTGTTTGTGTTGGCTTATCATTTTCTTTTCCCTTTTCCCCCTGTAAAGTTACTGTGTAAAGCTGTGTAAAGCTTCTATGGATTTAATGAAATGCGCTATATGAATCCAAGTTCTTATTACGCTGGTTGCTCCTAATGCTTTGGCTCGTGACAAAGTGACAGTGAAACACGGTTTAGCTCACGAGACATCCAAAGTAGGCTAAGGCACCAAATGCAACACTAGAAATGCAACAATGCATCTGTAACTTATTCTCTTGTTGTAAATTAGTGATGTTGCGATGAATGTTTTTCTCAACCAGCAGGGGCGTTGCTAGACATAAAGCTCTCAGGCCCCCCCCCCCCCCCCTAAAAGGTTCTGCTATATGCTGTGCTAAACATACTGCCATGACTTGGCCCACTATTACTAGCATTTGTATTCTGCTGCTGAAATTGAAATAACTGGGCTTACTCTTCAATAATAACAACTAACCCCAAATGTAATATGCACTTTATGATGCAAGAAAAACATTTCCAAAAGGGAAAGCCTTTTCGGACATCTTTACAGACACTGACTGACAGAGGACCTAGTTATGGCATACAACTTTTGTATTACAAACAAGGTTAAATAAGTACATATTAAAATACACAAGTATATTAAAGTATATCCAACAAATTTATGTTTCAATAAATGTTCAGAAAGAAATGCAGCTTTTGTAATAGTTTGAAATTCCCTCTACTTATTTTAAGATCATATAAAAAACGCTCCTAATCTCCTTGAATAAGCCAAAAACTAAATTTCACAAGATCACATCTGAACACATTATAATTTAACTTCACCCAATTGTCATTTTTATGGAATAGACCATGAATGCATCTCCATGTTACCGCTGCTAACGTTAGCTGTTACTACCATTATTTAGCTAGACAAGCGCAACTGTGCTGTCTTCCAGTAGATAAAGATTAATAGCTAACCTCTGGTTTTTGGTGAAATACAGCCTTAATTCACCGCGTTTGATGTGAAAAATATGTCGGCTTTACACAATGGTTTTAGACATGAGATTTAACTGGAGCACAGCAGATCGACACTGGCCATACAGCACCATAAAAGAAAAGACCTACCACTTTTGTCCAAACCGGCCGCTAGAATCAACACAAACTGAAAGGTACATGCAGCCACTTTAAGTAATATTGCGTTTCTACAACAATGATTACCAACAAACTTAAAGTTACAATCAAACAATTCCTATTGTGGGGCAATTCGCTCTCAAAAAAAAAAAAAAAAGTTTAAGCTAACTTTAGCATTGTATCAGCAATGTGGCTAGCTAACAGGAGCTTGCGGCGAGGTTAATGAGCATCTCTGAAGTGCCAATAATATGACGTTAAATTAAACCCTTGAGTGTAATATTGCAATTACAGAACAATGGTTACCAACAAAATTAAAGTTCTAATCAAACTGGCTTCATATTGTGGGGCAATTTGCTCTCAAAATAAAAAAAATAGACAATTCTAGTCCCTCTGTTCAGTCAGCCTAGGCTAACGTTAACGTTAGAAATTGTGGGATTTCACCAAATTGCTTTGCTAGCTCTATCCTGTTATAACCAAGATATCTGCTTTTTCCATGTGTAGATTTAGATACTAAACGTCTGTAAAATTCAAACAAACACGCTTCCTGTCCCTGTAAAACATTAGTCAGCAGCTAACTTAAGCTAACATTATTTTGTAGAGATAGTGGGATTCCCCTACCACACATTTAAATACCAAACTGCTTTGCTAGCTTAATCTTGTAACCAAGATATCTGCTAAAAAAAGTTTTCCATCAACAGATATAGGCCTAGCTCCTGTATGTCTGCAAATAAATAAATAAATAAATAAATAAATAGAAATCACATTTAGCAGCGTTTTTCATGATAGTGCCATCACCGGCACAGCTGATCAAAACATTTCCAGTGAAAGTTAACTTCAGAATGTTGTAACGAATAAGTCGTTTAATCCAATAAATCACTTTAGATACTTTAGAAGTTGACGAGTTTTTGTGTGTTCCACTGTGTTTTTTGAATTACTTACATGGATATAAATGTTTTGGAACAGTTTTTTTTTTTTTTTTTTTTATTCAACTTCATAATGTTGATACAGAAACGGCGGAGTGATATGTTAAGTGATGCACCAGGCATGCTAAAATAGCTTTGAGCTCTTCCTTGACACTCAAGTAAAATCATGATTCCATTATATAGCAATCGCAGCATTCGAAAATCACAACATGACTTTTTCTCCACATCATGCAGCCCTACTAGCCAACCCACTACATTCTTGAGCTGAGAAGCTGAACAGACTCCACTTTTTACTTTTTCAAGTCAATTTAAATTCCATGACTTTATGAGTACTCATTAAATCCAAACCAATCCAAATGTTTTCTATCCCAGTTCACTCCTGTCCACTAAAAACAAAACAAAAAACTGGGCCAAAATTCATTTCAAATCATATTTTGGTTTGCTGTCTCTTGGGTCAAAAAATTATTCATTTACAGCAAGCTAAAAAGGTTCCACACAGCAGCAACACATCATATAGTACTAACTAGGGGTGTGACAAGACACCCAGCTCACAAGACAAGACACGAGATTGGGTTCACAAAATCGAGACAAGAAGACATTTTAACACTATTCTACAGAAAACTTCAAATGAAGAAATAAGACTCAAAAATTAGTTCTTTATTCAAATGAAAGTCACAAAATGAAAACCAAGCACTGAAAGCTTTTGGCATAAAATGACTTGCTTCTCTCCTGTATAACTAGCAGTTACACTGTTACTTATTCCATAAGTATGGTGGAGAGAGAGTCTCTTTACTACAACATAACTAAGCGTTTTCTGGCAGAAGTTGAGACCAAATATTTTTTACTTGATTTTGTCATTGTACAGTAGACAGAGAGAAATTAAGCTTATTTTACTATTGTTTCACATTGATTACATTCCAAGGGAGAACATTTTTCTTTAATATCATTCAAAGTAAAGTTAGGTTTTGCTGTCTGCTTCCCGACTCATTTTAACAGACAGAGTGGTATGCGCAAGACAGCGCCACAGTAAACTACACGCTACGGATGCGCGAGTCTCGGCAGAGAGAGAGAGGAGAGAGAGAGGAGAGAGAGAGAGAGAAGAGAGAGAGGAGAGAGAGAGGAGAGAGAGAGAGAGAGAGAAGAGAGAGGAGAGAGAGAGAGAGAGAGAAACGATCGAAACGCCCCTCTGTGCTTTTCTTTTAGCATAGTTTCTGTTTTCTGAGTTTGTGTGTTCTTTTTGCACCATTTGTATATTTGCAGCGCATTTGCTAAATTCAGCGCATGTGTTGTCAAATTAAGAAAGAGGTTTTCTTAATTTGCTTGTGTTCTGTCTATTTGGGTGTGTTTCACAAGGTTGCAGTCCATTTGCCCGTGTCGGCCACCATATGTGACAGACTCAGAACAGTTATTTTTGCTTTCCAGCACTTTAAGTTTGACTTTAGAAATTACCATATTGTCAAATCTAAAACAACTTCAACAACAACTACATAGTGAACAAACAGAACACCAAAAAAGAACAAGATCCTCAAAACATAAATCAGAAATGTTATTACCTCTCCTTTTCTTATTTAAAAGAAAGCAATAATTGTTTCCTAACTCAGGTGTGATCTAACCACTTGGATGTGTCCACTAGGACGCTTGGTGGATTTTCACATTGAATGTCATGTCTCCAATTAATTTAAATTAGACTTGACTGAAACTTGGATTAAATGTTTAAACTTTTGACAAATACCTTATTCATGACCAAAATGCAACTAATACGTTAACTTGTTTTTGTCAATGAAAATTGAGTAAAATTACTTTTTACCCCACCAAAAATGATTTAAGTCAAATAGGATGATGTTGACCAGATATGACAAAACTCTAATAGACTTTTGATTTCATGACCAAAACTAAGACTAACTCTAAACAGAAAATTACCTAATGTTGTATGTTACCAAAAGTTCAATATCTAGCATCATTCATTCATCTATGCAGGTGAAATGTCTCCCACCTTCTCATAGTGAGTCTCCATACACAGGAAGACGGTGTAGGCTGTGAGGCAGGCCAGACAGCCTTCAATATATGACTGGCTTCCCAGTTTCTCCGCTTCAGCATACAGGTTATTCAGTGTCCGCACCGTCTCCTCAAACTGCTGCTTGTCAATCTGCCTTGGAAAGACAAAAAGATCATTAGACCATGCACAGAGCCAAGTGTAGATTTGGACAGATGTGTGAGAGCTGTCTGTCTGTTGGGATACATTATCATTTTCTCCCATTTTTCCATCTCTACATAAAAGAGGGGCTGTATTTTCTTGGACTGGTCAAACAGCAAGGGATTGCTGGGCCACCTTCCAACATTGGAAACACCTCATTAAATTATTAGGATGACTTGGCCAAATGCTCTGTAATTTTTTCAGTTAATAACAGAACAAATGCACTGAAAGCAGGACACACACAGTGCCAATCCAAGCGGGATTGTTGATGGTTTCTCCTCCAATGGCATAGGCAAAACTTGAAAAATATAAAGACGTATCTCAGCTGTTCTGTAATATGAAGACAGCTTCTAGGATACAAACTGTAACCCAGAATGTCTGATAATCAACATGGTGTTTCTCAAGAATTCCTCAAATGAAGGCTTTCTGAAGGAAAGACTGATGGAGAGTGGGGAATTGATGGACTTGAAGGCTGCTTTGACTGGGGTGTCGACACTAGTCCCATGCTGGAGTCTAGAATGGATCTGGCGATCTCTCTATGATGCTGGTGAAAAAAGGAGCCTCCAGACCACATGAGGAGCCAGCCAGGGGCCTCCTGAGCCTCTGTAAACCCTCCAACGTTCTGCTCCTTTGTGCCCGAGGAATGCAACAAGCTCCAACACATCAGTGGTCTTAGGCGCGTTTGATTTCTGCCTTTGTTCTCCTTCTAATTTTTCAATTTAGAGGCTGCGATTCAAACCACATTTATGTGCCTGAGCGTCTCTCCATTACATCTGATGCAGCCATATTAGCATTTCAAAAATGTTGAGAGAGTAAGGCTGAACATAGCTTACAAATTCAAGTGCAGAAGAGCATATTCTCTTAACTCTAATTGTCACAAAATATAATTTGAACCGAGGAAATAATTATAAGACACAGGTCTGTGCGCACTGACAGTTCCCAATAATAAAACTCTCTGGAATGATTTGGCAATCTAGCTGCCAAATACATTGAGAACACTGAGTGCTGTCCCAGTTTGGATTCTCCACAAGCATTAAAACAGGAAAGTGGTACCAAAAATAATAAAGCCCACAGCCTAGGATAATTATCTGCAAGAATGTGATGTTACAGCGTACAAACCTCTGCAAATGAATATCTAAACTGCATGGCAAAATCAAACATGTGGATAAAAAAAAGTTGTGTGTGTCTGTGTGTGTGAAGAACTTTTGATAGGGGACCTAAGCGTTAGTCAGTGTGACTTTGTGTGTGTGTGAACTGAATCCTACCAGAAAACATGGGAGACCACCCAATCGAGAGGGAAGTACCAATAAACCACCAGTGAGTGGTTGTGAGTGAGTGTTGTGAAGCTGCTCTTTTGTGGTGCATGCATTTTAAAACTGAAGCTTTCTGTCCTTAGAACTCTGAACTGTTTGGCTGGCACTGTTTTTAATGTGGCTTGAGGGCTGTTCAGTCTCAGTGACCTGCTCTTCCTCTCACGTCATTATCGGTGCCTGCTCTTAACCCACTTCCACCGTGGTTCACATAAGGACAAAGTCCAGCAGGGTTCCTCTGGAGAAGTTGCTGACAGTGTTTTTCCCTTCCGGCACAATGTTTACACTGATTTAGTTTGATAAGATAAGATACTGTGTTTGCTATTCAATTTGCAGGTCTGCCATATTGGAGCACTCAAGAGCCACAAGCTAACAAATACAATGTATTGAGAGATACAGACATCTCTACAATATGGACTGTAACTAGCTTAATTTTGAACCGTTTCCTCATGAAATGTGGTTTGGCGTGAGAAATTGAACATGATACTGGTGACTTACTGGAATTAACTTAGTTACTTGGGGCTGATCTAATCAGGTCTATACAAAAACATAATTGAGTAATCAAAAGAAATAATCAAGAAAAAAAATTATTGGTAGTTGTTTTTAAGACAAGGAGCATTGACATGCCTCATAATTAATTTTCAATGAGAAGCGAGATATAAATATACCGTTTTGACCAAAATATAAATATTTTTTTCCTATGAATATTTCTGGAAAAAAAGAGGTTGTCCTACATGCAGACTTTTAAACACCAGTATACATCCACAACAGCTGGTGGGGCCAAATATCAGTAACCTGAATGTGCTCCTCATGACTAAAGCCATCAATCAAAACTCCCAACAGTGTCAGGGGGATGAACAATGCAGAGAAACGGTGACCGTCCTGAACAAAGCGGCTCAATAGTAGGCCAAGATAGCAAACAAATGAGACGAAGTTCTGAAGCTAACTTTAAGATAAATGCAGCAAAGTTGTCAAATTGTCACGTAAGGATGCCCCTGAGACAGTACTGTACACAGGCATAGTGTTCAGAAACATCTGTGCTGAGTATGGGCAGGAAGTCCCAAGGTCCAATTGGGCGGCGCCTCCAAATACCAGACTGATAAAATGGTAATGGCTAACGTAATGGACATTGTGGTGGTCGACAATCAGAAGATGAAGGCACTTGAGATAGTTCTAGCAATCCCAAGCAAAATCAATAAAAAGTAACAGAAAATGAAATGCCCATGGTACTGAAAAATACCAAGGGCTTAGAGGTGCTAGAAATGTAGAATATGGAAAGTGTAGGCAACATTGGTTCCAGTGGTAATTGGAGCAGTCAGGGCTGTAACCCTGGGACAATGGCTCCAGCTAATTCAAGAAAGCCACCAAGGCATCTGGTAGAAGACCCAAGCTTGGAGGAAAAAGACAGTTGGGAGATTATATGTACCAACCTTATTTATATGCTCTATGGAATGTGTTTTATGATGAAGGCCCCAACCCAAAATGCTTTGGTCTAACAATAAAGTTGTTATGCATACTACAACTGTTACTGGAGATTTTGAACATTTCGTACATTTTCCCTTCTCAATGCACCTTGGAAGACGGAGTAGTTATACCAGAAATCCCTACTCTACTTTTACAAGTGTTTACTCTTATAGTTTAAAGAAGGTGGTCACTCTGTCACTGTTAGTAGATAATCCAGTCTGCAGAGTAGGCCTAGTTGATTCACTTTGCTGAATTCAATATCTATTAGGGGTCTGGGGAAAAAAATCGATACAACATAGTATCGCGATATTTCCCGTGGCAATACTGTATCGATACACAGACGCCAAGTATCGATCTTTTATTATTTAAATTGCACATGAGAATTTAACTTTTTGGTAGTAGAATAATCAAATCAATTGCTTATTCAGTCCACCAGATGGCGCTGTTTGTTTCCTGGTGAGGTCAGCGAGGTGACTGTCAGCATGCAGGAGGATGTAGATAAAATAAACATGGCAGCATCAGAGAAAGAAATCAGAAATGCACCGTCTGCGTTTAACTCAAGTGTTTGAAACAAGAAAGGGACAACTGAGATGGATATGAGACATGGGATTTGCAGGGAGTGTCGTGTGCAAATAAAATGCTCAGGGAACACCACCAACATGAGGGCTCATCTCACACGCCACCATCCAGAGTTAGCGTTAGCCGAGGACGGTAAAGCTAATGCTAAACCAACTCCGCCGAAAAACCAACCAACACTGGACACACTTAGCATGACAAAGCTACCTCCAAATTCAGAGCGAGCGAAGAAAATAACTCAAGCCATCGCCTACATCATGTGCAGAGACCTGAGTCCATACAACGTTGTGGAAAATAATGGATTTTGTCACTTGCTAAAAACACTGGAACCAAGGTACGTAACTCCGTTGCGCCACTTTTTCACGAATACAGCCGTACCCAAGCTCTACAGAGAAGTTTAGCTTAAAATTCAGGAAAGTTTAAAAACAGCAGAACATGTTGCATTGACTTGTAATGCATGGACGTCATGGGCAGTGGGTTCCTATGTGACTATTACAGCTCATTATCTCATAGAAGACTGGCAACTGCTGTCTCACGTTCTCCAAACTAGAGCATTATACGAAAGTCACACCGTTCTGCGAATTGCTGCACGAGAATAGGGGATTGCAGACAGAACCCTGATGGTTGTCACCGACAACGCTTCTAATATGGGCATTGCCGTTCATTTAGCGTGACACCTCCACGTCGAGTGTTTTGCGCACAGAAAATGTTTTTGAACTTTTGTTTGTACCAAGGTTGGCAGCAAACAGTAGTACATTTTGTTTACTTAAGGAGTACATGTTTTATTTCGTTTCATTTAAACAGTTTATTTTAATGTAAGGCTACATGTTTTATTTTAAATTTAACAGTTATTGCCTTTCTAATTCCCTAGGGGCTGAAGGGTTGAAGTTGCATTGTAAAAATATACCTGAAGTAGCACAGCAGTGCATACCTGTTTGTGTTACTGTCTAGTCTACCTTAATTAATTGCAAACAGTTCAGTTTGCCAGGTGTATACAACATTTATAACATATTCATGAAAGTGTTGGTTTGTTAGTCAGCTTAACAGTCACATTTTACAGCAATAAAATTCATGTGAGATGAACAGATGTTGACAACGCTTTCCTTTGGGGACAAAATAATGAAGTTGGAAAAAAGCAAATAAATTGCAATATATCGCAGAATATCGCAATATGTTTAAAAATCGCAATAATATCGTATCGTGACCCAAGTATCGTGATAATATCCTATTGTGGTGCCTCTGGTGATTCCCACCCCTAATATCTATAAACAAATCACACATCCTAATGTACTATTTGCCTACAAGTGTCAACGTATAGTTACCTTTTGTACTCTGTAACTGACTGGACTGAACTTATACATGGCTCTGTCGGACAGTCTGTTAACTGGATTCAGTGGAACACTTGAAAAATGTCCTCTAAAAAGGCCTCAATGTTTCGGTGCGTGATAGTCTGCATCACAAGGAATAATGGATTTATACATATTAGGGACTAATTGATTGTAGACCAGTTATCGGGCCTTTTTTGGCAATTTGCAGATTGCCTGTGTTTTATTTGACTGATAAGTATTACAGTTAATTAATTAAAAAGTGCGCTACTTTGGCTCCGCTACAGCTCTCAGTCTCTTCATTACCTGCTTTTTCCATAATGACTTGCCTGCCCAGTTATATTATTACATTATATGTCATTTGGCTGACCCTTTTTATTCAAAGCAACTTACAATTGCTATATATGTCAAAGGCCTCTGGCGCAACTAGGGGTTAAGTGTCTGGCTCCCACACCAAAGGCATGCATCATATCCACTGTGCAATCACTTAGAAAGCCTGAATAATTAACTTTTGTGGCGATAGCGTTAGCGAGGTGTGAGCGCCAAGAAATGACGTCACAACGGCTGATGTTTCCAGCACGAAGGCTCCGCAAGCGGTCGCGTCGTGTGGTTGTGCACCTCTGACTTTTTGTAACTATGCGCCCCACTACGCACACTGCACTTTCATTTTAACGTAACCGGCTGGGAAGAGCAGGTCTTTTTCATGTGTACATGTACAGACCACAGAGAGTCAAACAGCCTTAAATATGTGGTCAGAGAGAGACACCACACAGGGAAAATAAGAAACATTTTGCTGGAGTGTGGAAAAACATCAGATAGATTTATTAAAGCTAAAAAAAAAAAAAAAAAGACTTCACGGAAAGAGTGTCCTTAACAGTTTTATGATTTAAAATTATAATTTATACTGTTTATTGATCCCCAGTGGGGAAATTACAATTAACACTTTGTTTTCTTAGTAATCACTACATACATGCCTGAAATACACACACATGCTCAAGACCTAATCATGCACAAATGGAGAGTTGTCATAGAGAGTGGGCTGGCAGTGCTGGACCAGCACCCTGAGCAGTTGGGGGGAGTACAGTGCCTTGCTTAAGAGCACCTGGCAGTGCCCAGGAGATGCCGTGGCATCCCTCCAGCTACCAATCCACACTCTTGTACTTTGTCTGTACTGGGACTTGAACCAGCGACCCTCCAATTCCCAACCCCCTACGGACTGAGCTACTGCCACCCCGATTTGGAGATGTTAATGTTAATTATCAGAGTAGATACATTACTTGTAATGTTATGCAACACGTCAGTGTTTAACATGGATGCATTTACCATTGTTGCCAGGCAGCCTGCTTCCGTTCACTTCCAGTATCTTCTTCTCTACAACTTTTTCATTATTCATAGATTATTTTGTCTGTACGCCCTCTGGTTTTTCAGAGAATACTGTAACAAACAATGCATTGAGCAGAAACGTGCATGCATGTATATGCATGCTTGAAGCATGCACGCCGTCTACGGCGGCCCACGCACAGTATTGCTTTCGAGTATCCCTGACACTTTACACAGTAACTATTGCTACTAGACCAGTAGCATTAAAGGAGCGTATGTATGTGGCGCAACAGGTAAATGTATAATCTTTAAATAAGATTAGTTTCAATGCAACAGGGACTTTAAGCTTATACCATGCAAATGGAAATTTTGTTTTTGTTTTTTAACATGTTTTATGCAATGTTAGCTGACAATAACTTGAGTCTCACATCTACTTCGAACGCCTTAGAAAACGTCTATAAATCTATTTGCTGGTTTGGTAGACCTATGGTGTTTTAGCTTGCATTTAAAACTATGACTTAAAATCAAATCAAATGAGCTCCACCTTAACAAGCTGCATGTTTTGAATGCATTAATGCATCAGTAGTTGTATATTATTTCGAAATGGACGTTAAAAGTAGTCATTTTTGTTTGTTTGTTGCAATACCATTTACTTAAGATTTTTAATGCAAGATATATACTTCAAATACCAAAGTATTTCTACACTGTGGCTTGGTAATTAAAAAAAATTCTATCATTTGTATTACCTGTTAATAGGCCACATGGTCAGAAAGTTTTTTGAGTAACAGGTTTACATCCTTGCACATGTTGTTAATCTTATTTAAATAACTTAAACTGACCAAGGCCTTGTAAGGGGTAGTTCTCTGGCCACTCAAGTGTTTTGCATATAATAAATGAAGCTAGTTGTGTGTTAACATAATGACAACAGCATCATTTTTTTTCTCACTGTCTGCCTCTTTCTGAAAACTCACAGCAGATGGATACAAATAACAACAACAAAACTGCAGTATGAGAGTATTTCTATTAATTAAACACCAGGGACCTCGATTATTTATGTTTACTTGATATTCTGTGTGTTATCTGGAATGTTTCAAAGTGTGTTTACATTGAGTTTGTAACATTCCAAAATCTTTAACAGTCAAGATTTCCCTTTGTACTGTAAATGCATATTGGTTATCAGTTTCTATAACTACTAATAATCGGTTATCGGCCTTGAAAAACCAGTATCGTTCGACAAAACTAAGAAAATCCTCTTTCCCACCACAAGTACTTGTGCACTACACATATTGCCTTTGAGAAAGGGAAAACACACTGTAGTTTTAACACTTTTTAATCAATTGATGGACTTTATATCATCTTGTTTTAGAAGGAGTTGCAGCCCCTTCTCCAGACTCCATCTGTCTTGTCTTGTCACTTGTAATCAAAATAAGACAATCAGCTATAAAACTGGAAATGCAGCATCTCTTATTTATGAAAGTGCAAATTACATAGTTTTAATCATGTTGTAATCTTCCTGCAGAAAAATTTATTACAATTGAGAATCATCCTCCAGAGATTATCATTTGTTGATCATTTTGCCTTGTCCTACCCAGGATAATCCTTAAACCAGTCTGAACACCAGTGTCCACAAGACAAGGGAGTGTTGTATGGATGACCATCAATCTACCAATTCAATTTGTTACTGGGATTGAAAAAGTCATTCTGAACAGAACCGTGAAGGTGTATCTTACCCGGGTCTCCAGCTCAGAGGGGACCTTGGTTTGGAACTGGCACACAGTGCCTTTGGTGTAATCTCTCTGAATGAAGACTTTGGCTACAACGGCTGCCTGTTGCCTCATGTCCTGCAAGCTGTGAGTCTGTGAAAAAGAAGAGATTACAATACAGGATCATACATTTATAACCCTCTGGAGTTTGTCTGTTTCTGAGTGAATAGACTGAGAAATGTTTTTTTAGATATTAAAATGAATGATGGCTAAATTCCATTTAACTGGCGTGGTATTGTGCATGTTGACGCACAGTAACACCAAGAACACATCGCAGTAGTAAGCGTCGTGTATAGCAGCGTAGTGCAGCTATTTCTATTTTGGCACCCATTTGATCCAATCTGTACGGTGCAGCGATAGTTTCGGCGTCTCCTCTATTTTTTACACAATACGTGCACGTACGTGTCAAGCCACGCAGGTAACGTAATTCCTTAAATAAAGACCGGTAGTCAATTAAAAGTCGGGCCTCTGATAGTGGCCGTTGTTGGCCACTGTTGCTGGATATTTTTGCAAATATTTCTTAAAAAATGAATGCTCTCTGTCCACTGGAACACTATGGCTTGTTATTTAAAATGGTTTATTTATTTAAAACAATTATACTTATCAATTATATGGAATTAGAAATAAAGGCCTGCCTCTAATATAAAAAAAAAAATATATATATATAAAGGCCCCGGCTTTTTTTTGAGGAAATACGATAATCACATACAGGAAGACCACAGTGCAACAAGGATATTTTACCAAAATAAACACATTTCAAAATAAAACAGCCATGTTAACAGTGATTTTGGCTGTCTTGACTTTTCACAGCAAGACACACGATCAGGCACACAGAGAGAGAACAATGGATGGACAGAGAGAATGACACACTCGCACACACACAAAAAAATGTCATAACAATTACCGTCATTTTAAATATGATTATCTCGGTGGATTACCACAGTGTGGAAGCAGTGTCTTTCTGAGTCTCCTGAAGTTGCCGCCCATGACACTGCTCGGAATCAGGACTCTGACATTTTTCAGCCCTGTAAGAGGACTAAGTGTGTATTTCAGCTTGGGTTGGCCTATCAGTACTTTCTGAACATACTGAACACACTTTCAAAAATACTGCAATAATACCGAAAACAGTGATCTTTGGGTCACTATAAACACGAGGTTAAGATTTTCATTCAGTTACATCCCTAAACCACACACACTTTGATCCACATTACAAGACAAATTTCATTAGGAATCAAATTTCCTGAATGATCCAACACATTAAAACAGATTAGCATATTGTTATGAATTGTACAATTCTAAGGGTACAGGAAACATTACCTTTTCCGAACAAACATGCTTCCTATAACTGAGATTGAACAGTACTTTGCCAACTGTTTGGCCCATTTTAGCTAGTGTTGGAATTTAAAATTGTATATGTGCTTAAAAAAATGTGTGATTTGCATTATACATTTAAGCTAAAAGATAAAAGCATTATTTCAGCATAAATGAAGACATGTTAGTCATGCATTAAGTTTGTTATCATAAATATATAGTTTGTTGTTTGTTACATTAAGATGTTTTGCAATACTTCTGTTTTATAATATAAGATGTTCTGCTACATTTTGTTATAATCCAGCTCTACAAATGTGTTAGAAGCAGAATTGATTGTCAGTGACCATCCTGAGTCTGGTTTCAGTCACTTTTACCCCCACTGATCTTTTCCTGAACTGAGGGTCATAAACCCTCAGTCACATTCCATCTGAAAGATAACAAATAGGCGCACACACACCACTGTGTGTGTATTTCTCAATTTAATATGCGTTTTGGTTTACATTCAGTCAGGCGCTTGTTGTGTTGCAGCCATGGAGCACAGTAAGCGGTGCTCTAGTGTGGCTTTATTTTACATTGAAAAAAGCTGTAAAACCATTGAATCAAAAATAAAACATTCTTCTTATTTGTGAAATAAGCATGTGACCCATTTCAACTCCACTCCCTCAAAGAATCGGAATCAAAATGAGAATTGGAATCAGACTTGTTAAAATTAGAGCCCGACCAATATGATATTAGGCATTTCCCAAACTATTGGTATCTGCATTCATAATGGCTGATAAAAAAGATTTTTTGTTTTTTCGTTTTATTAAATAATGACAAATAAATGATTCTGATCATGTTTTGAGTTTTGGCACCAGAGGGCGCCCTACAACATCCTTGTTGGCAACAGTGATTTTTTTTGTTTTGTTATTGTGTTTTTGTTCAAAGGACTTTAAGTTTCATATCTTACGTTTGTATTTTTATAGATTTTATTTATTAGAATGTTAATATATTTTGATGTTCCTCTTTTTTGTTGTGACAACAAAACAAATTATTATCATACCATTTTATTGAGAACTCTAATAACTACAAATGTCAAAAGAAAATGCAGGATACATAACTTCATTCAATTTTAGTACTTGAGACAACCAAAAATAGACAAATTCCTCTGTAACCAAAAATTAAGTATACCTTTACTTTTTTATACAGACGTCAAAATTTAGTTCTCTAGTTTTTCTATTACCCCTAAATATTTAACTTCATTCTAAATACACTGGACATACTTAGCTTGACAAGCTACCTCCAATTTAGAGAAAGCGAAGAAAATAACTCAAGCCATCGCCTACTTCATGTGCAAAGACCTGCGTCCATACAACGTTGTGGAAAAACACTAAAAACACTAGAACCAAGTTAGGTGACTCTGTCTTACCGTTTTTTTACGGATACAGCCGAACCCAAGCTCTACAGAGAAGTTAAGCTTAAAGTTCAAGAAAGTTTAAAAACAGAAGAACATGTTGCATTGACTTGTGATGCATGGACGTCACGGTTAGTGGATTCCTATGTGACTATTACAGCTCATTATCTCACAGAAGACTGGCAACTGCTGTCTCACGTTATCCAAACTACAGGTGCTGGTTATATAATTAGAATATCATGAAAAAGTTGATGTCAGTAATTCCATTCAAAAAGTGAAATTTGTATATTATATTCATTCATCACACAGAGTGGTAGATTTCAAATGTTCATTTCTTTTAATTGTGATGATAACTGACAACTAATGAAAACCCTAAATTCAGTACTTCAGAATTTTTTCTTTAGAATATTGTGACAAGGTTCAATATTTAAGACACCTGGTGCCACACTCTAATCAGCTAATTAACTCAAAACACCTGCAAAGGCCTTTAAATGGTCTCTCAGTCTAAATATGTAGTCTACACAATCGTGGAGAAGACTGCTGACTTGACAGCTGTACAAAAGATGACCATTGACACCTTACACAAGGCAGGCAAGACAAAAGGTCATTGCTAAAGAGGCTGGCTGTTCACAGAGCTCTGTGCACAAGCACATTAATAGAGAGGCCAAGGGACGGAAAAGATGTAGTAGAAAAAAAGTGTACAAGCAATAGGGATAACCGCACCCTGGAGAGGATTGTGAAACAAAACCTATTCAAAAATGTGGGGGAGATTCACAAAGAGTGGACTACAGCTGGAGTCAGTGCTTCAAGAACCACCACGCACCGACGTATGCAAGACATGGGTTTCAGCTAGCGCATTCCTTGTGTCAAGCAACTCTTGAATAAGACACAGCGTCCGAAGCGTCTCGCGTGGGCTAAAGACAAAAAGGACTGACTGCTGCTGAGGGGTCTAAAGTTATGTTCTCTGATGAAAGTAAATTTTGCAAGGTCCCAGAGTCTGGAGGAAGAGAGGAAAGGCACATAATCCATGTTGCTTGAAGTCCAGTGTAAAGCTTCCACAGTCAGTGATGGTTTGGGGTGCCATGTCATCTGCTGGTGTTTGTCCACTGTGTTGTCTGAGGTCCAGGGTCAACGCAGCCGTCTACCAGGAAGTTTTAGAGCACCTCATACTTCCTGCTGCTAACCAACTTTATGGAGATTCAGATTTCATTTTCAAACAGGACTTGGCACCTGCACAAAGTGCCAAAGCTTCCAGTACCTGGTATAAGGACCATGGTATCCCTGTTCTTAATTGGCCATCAAACTTGCCTGACCTTAACCCTATAAAAAATCTATGTCTATTGTGAAGAGGATGATGGAGGAGCAGGGCCACACCTAAACCACACCTCTAATCACCAGACAGACCTACATATACTGTTCTGCGCAGTAGGGGTGCACAATATATCGAATCAGTATCGTTATCGCGATATCACGTTGCTCGATATCATTATCGAAAGTCTCGCGATAATTCTTTTTTTATGCGTCCGCGCAGACAGAGTTCTGAAGGAAAATGAAAATTGAGCGGAAGTGCGTAGGAGGGCGGAGCCAGGCTAGCGTCACGCCTCCGCTGGAACATAAATCAGTGAAGAAATAGACAGAGACAAAACAAAGCAAAAGAAAAGACCTAAAGAAGAGAGAGCGAAGGGAGCAAAAGAACGAACACAAAAGTAAGAAAATGAGTGTTGCTCAGGGAGAAGACAAAATAACAGAGGTTGAAGAGGAAACTTTAGCTGCCAAAAGTAACCAACAGATGTTGCACAGGCTAATGCACTATGCAAATTGTGTAGAATGGTGGTAAGCCGCTCAAAAGGCAATACAACAAACCTATATTCGCATCTTAAGAACCACCACAAGCCACTTTACGATGAGTGCATGAAACTACTACCCCCCCAAAAAACACAGCTAACGTTAGCCAAACAAGCCTCGCTAGCAAGTGCTTTTGCTAGTGGCACAAAGTACGAGAAAAACTCAAAGAGACATACCGAAATCACCAATGCTATAACATAATATTTGGCCAAGGATATGATGCCCATCCACGCAGTGGAAAAAAAAAGGCTTCAAGAAGCTTCTGGATGTACTAGACAAACGGTACCAAATCCCATCCCGCAACTATTTCTCACAGATAGCTATCCCAGAACTTTATGAACAGTGCAGAAAGACGGTGCAGGCAGAGTTTGGAGTTGGAAAAATTGAATATTTTTCATCCACGACCGACCTGTGGTCCAGCCGCACTACGGAACCGTACATAAGTCTTACTGTGCACTATATTACGCCCGAGTACGAACTCGTCAGCAAATGCCTTCAGACTTCCTACTTCCCCGAGGACCACACGGGACAAAACATCTCCGCTGGCCTAAGGGATGCCCTGGATTCATGGGGGTTGCGTCCAGAGCATCAGGTGGTTATAACGACTGACAACGGGAGCAATAAAAAGAAGGCTGCGGAACTCAACAAATGGCAGAGGCTACAATGTTTTGGACAGCTGTTGCACAATGCTGTTGGTAATTATTAAATTATTTGTAACTTTCATTAAATGTATAAGGGATAGGATTTTTATTAGTGTATACACTGACATAATATTGTATAGATCTCGAAGCTGACACAATCATATATTTATTTTATGTGACACATTGCAATAAAACTGAAAAATATAGACCCATTTAAATAAACCTTTATTTCTTTTTCATTAGTATTTGTTGCTATAACTTGTTTTAATAGATACAAAGTGCTAATACATGTATTCAGGGCTGTAGTACTCGAGTCCGGTCTTGGACTCAAGACCGTTTTTCTATGGACTCGGACTTGTCTCTGACTCGATAGTATTTGGACTCGCACTTGTCTCGGACTCGACCACTGGTCTTGCCCAATATGACTTTTGGTCTCGACCGAGTCCAGGTGTCTTTATTATGTTGATGATAATATTGGAGGGAAAGTGAAACACAGTCCAGGTGGGGATATTGTTTGGCTTTTTACAAGTTCAGACAGCTAACGTTAGCTAACGCTACGCCGGTGTTTGCTAACGTTAGCGCACCAGCGTTAGCCTAGCTTACTAACGCTAGGTAAATATTAAGGCTGTTTTCGGAGTTTCTTATATCTGCGTCCACGTTGTCAACATAAGACCTGTGGCGTTAGTTTGAGCCATCATTGTATCACATGAAATAAGCTTTGCGCCTACGAGATGGGTGGGTTTTTGTTACGTTATAACTGGCTATAGTTAGCCCGTTTGTATGCTAGCGGACATTAGCTAACGTTGCCGAGCCGTGTGTGTGTGTGTGTGTGTGTGTTAACGAACATATGTTAAATTACACGCTGCTCATTGTTGTTTAACCAAACTTTGTTTTCTGAAAGCAGATGTCTTTCCTATTAACCCACGTCCAAATAACCATAGAATACATTATTTTTTTAGGGAAGCCATAAACCAACCATAGGGCTACACTCTGTAGTCTATACTGGTCACTTCATTTCTACACTACATATGGAGTGAAGCCATGTTGTCATTTAGTTGCTCAAATGCTCAGTACTAGTACCATATCAGTTCCAATGCTCAGTACTAGTACTACTGTAGCAGTATTGTCTATGTAGCTATTATGAGTTATCACCATATGATATCAAGGGGAATGGCTATACTCATAAATCCTGGGTTTTCTGACACTGTTTTTGCTTTTATATCAACAAATAACCCAAATGGATTGTCTTGATACTGTCATGCATAAGACCTTTTTTTTCTGTCCTGGACTCGGTCTTGACTCGGACTCGAACCTCTTTGGACTCGGTCTTGACTTGGACTCGACTAGTCCTGGTCTTGGACTTGTCTTGGACTCGACAAAGGTCGTCTTGACTACAGTCCTACATGTATTATGCCTTGAGTGATGACCAGTGGTGGAATTTAACTAAGTAGACTTACTCAAGTACTGTACTATGTTGAGTTAATTGTACTTTACTTGAGTCTTTTCATGCCACTTTTTACTCCACTTTAGTTACTTGTTACTTTTCAAATTTAGATTTTTTTGCACACAAAACAGTTTATAAAATAAAATGTTTTATTATAAATGTAACTACACACAGCCATATACCGGCCTATAAGTCCAGCTGAAATGATTAGACCATTAAACACACAAGTATTTACACTTTCTAAAATGTGATCAGTACTAGTTTTTTTTTTCAGCTTTGAGTACTTTTACTTTAATACTTACTTTATATATATTTACCTGATGATATACTTGCATGTTTTTGCAGGACTTTTACTTCTAACAGAGTAATTCTACAGTGTGGTATTCATACTTTTACTTAAGTAACGGATCTGAATACTTCCTCCACCACTGGTGATGACTTGGTGTTAAAAATAATATATTAATATTTAGATTTTGTCTTTACTTAATTTTATCTTTAGAAAACGCAATTAAAGATGATGCTCGCATTGACAAGGCTACAAAGCTGTGCAAAAAGATCGTGGGCCACTTTTCTCACAGCTGGAAGAAGAGGAGAGCTTTGACAGGAGGCACAGAAGGAGCTCAACCTTCCACAGCATGCACTGGTTACAGAATGCCAAACCAGATGGGGATCCAAGCAGCACATGATTGAAAGGGTGCTGGAGCAGCAGAAGGCGGTGGCTTCGGTTCTCTCGGCCGACAAGAACCACAGGCACTTGGTACCGACATGGCAGGACATTGACGTTCTCGAATCCATAAACAAGGCCCTTTCTCCCCTGCAGGACTTCACTGATGCACTGTCGGGGGAGAGCTACATCAGCGTATCTTCTGTAAAACCAGTCCTCCATCTTCTGAACACTCAAGCTCTGATTCGAGATGAAGAGGAGACTGAGCATACCCAGTCCATCAAATCAAAGGTCCTCCAGTACCTGAATGCCAAGTGGGATCAGGCCACAGAAGATCTGCTGGACATGGCATCCTTTGTGGATCCACGATTTAAAACCAAATATGTCAGTGTGGAGCGCGTCCCAATTTTCACGACCAGGGTACAATCAGAGATGAAAGAAATCGCAAGAAAGGTAAATGTTTTTGGAAAAATATTTTTTTGAAAGTAAATCATGAGTGATGTAAATACAGTGGTGTAAATCATGGTGGATACAAAAAATGTCAAGTTCAAATTTACTAGGCCAAATGTATTATTTGTTTTTATTCTGTGGTCTTTCAGAACAGCGCCACTGACTGTGACTGAGCCCCAGGATCAGACAGTCCCAGCCCCACCAAAAAAGGCCAAGAGGTCGTTGGGGAGTCTGCTGAAGAACAGCACTACCACACCAACTGTACAGGTTCTGGTAGATGATGCCGTCACAGCTGAGCTCAACAGCTACCTCCTCACCCCCTCCATTGACAGCGAAAATGATCCCTTAGCCTGGTGGAAGTGTCACAAAGTGAGCTACCCCACTTTGAGCAAGCTGGCAAGAAAGTATCTGTGTATTCCTGCAACTAGTTTCCCATCAGAGAGAATATTTAGTACAGGGGGAAACATTGTGACGGCTCATCGTTCACGTCTTAAACCAGCTATAGTTGACATGCTCGTCTTTTTGACTTGCAATCTGTAGTCTACCTGTGAGTTGCCGGGGAAAGTGCAAATTGCCTTCTAAAGGCGGATGCACGGTTGTTGATGGGCCCTGTTTCTCTTGACATTTTCTTTTTGGTTTTTTAGATTCATTTTATTTTTTCTAACATTTTCTGTTCTATAAACACGCTCATTTATTTATTTTATACTGTACAACCAGTAAAACATGTCCTGTTCTGTAGTAGACATGGTTATTATTTATTTATTCATGTTGTACCAGTCCAATATGACTCTTGAAATAAACCTTGTGTTGTAAAAATTTGTTTTAATTGTTATTAATCTATTTTTATGCGTTTTCCCATAACTTTTGTAATTTTACATATGTTTAAAAATATCGAAATTAATATCGATATCGCAATATTCATTATCAATATCGCAATATAAATTTTTTTTCAATATCGTGCAACCCTACTGCGCAGCCAGGCTTGTGTCTCCGATTGCTTGACGCGAAAGGGTCAGCGTTCCAGCTCTCAGTCATGGATCCGGAGCTATAGCTACGCTAACCTGATGTCAACAACAATCTGTATGACAATCTTCGAAACAGGGCATTTTTCAGTCACGCCGCAGCAGTCGGATCCCGTCATATGTCTCAATGCTGCCGATTGCGGTTGGCGGTCACCATGCCTTGACTTCGCCCGGATCTCTACTCCTCTGCCAAACGATCCCCGGCTCCAAGCGGCTTCGGTGGCTCCCAGCGGCCTCTGCGGCTCTCAGACTTCTTCCCCTCAGTCTGTAAGGTTGGGAAATCGGAGCCACCAGGGATTGGCGTCTACCCTCTCCTTGTAATCAGCCTTCCTCCTGTGGAGGCCGTGCACTCTCCTCGGCGCAGCGCGCCCTCTTCCGTCACACTTAGAAGTTTCCTTCCCATTGTCTTCCACCTCAGCTCCTACTTCACCACCAATCAAATACATCGGTTCCAGGTACGCCGCCAAGGCATCTCCACAACACCCACTTTTCACTATTCCAAAATGGCCACTTGACTCTGGTTTCAGAAACAGCTGAACAGCATTCTCTGCATTTCAGCCATATCACCCAAACGTTATTCAAGCCACTCTTTCCGCATCGGCGCAGCATCCACAGCCGCCAGATCATGCATCTCCCACCAAACCATTCAGTTCCCAGGCCGCTGGTCATCCCAGGCATACCAATCTTACATTCACAAACAATCTCAACAATCTCTGTCAAGCCCACGCACAACTCAGTTCTACACAATCTGACACTTTTGGGGGTCTGTAACCTATTCAGGCGAAAACTGCTTCTGAGACGGAACCACCACTCTGAGTCGCCTCCACTCGGTCATCACACATCCTCCCAGACCAGCCATCAGACGACATCCACATCAATTTTGCACATTCATAATGTTCATCAGCACATTCATTAAATCTTTAACTAACACATGGTTGTGGCATGGTCCATGCTAGTGAATGAATATAATATGTATATTATTATATACTGTTATATGACCAGCACCTGTAGAGCAGTACACGAAAGTCACACCGGGGCGAACATTGCTCAACTTCTGCAAAATGCAGCACGGCAATGGGGGATTGCAGACAAATACTTAGTGGTTGTCACAACAACACTTCTAATACAGCCGTAGCCGTTTAGTTAGCACTTCCACGTCAAGTTTTGCGCACACGCTGAATCTGCCATAGCAGCAGGCGTTAAATCTTCCAACATTGGCCAGGCTCATGGGCACAGTAAGGCAAATAACTGGCTTTTTCAACAGAGGCACGGTGGCACACCACACTTTGGAGAACAAACAGCTCCCGACCAATAAACTGATGTCAGCACGAGATGGAACAGTGCTTATGAAATGCTACTGCTGTTTCTTGAACAGCAGCTTGCCGTTTGTGCAGCGCGGTTGTCTCCAGAAGTAAGAAAGAGTAGCACAGATGTCTTCACATTGACTGAGTCTGATATTGGCAACGCTGAAGAAATTGTCCGGGCATTGAAGTTGACGAAAGTGGCAACCACTGTGATGTCTGAGGAAAAGAATCCTACTCTGTCACTCGTAACACGTTGTTGCATTACACACAGGACACCATTAGGGACAAAGCGCTGATCAGAGGGATCAAAAAAAGCATCAGTCAAGATCTTAAAAAGAGATAAGCCAGAGCAGCAAAAAAGAACACCCTCTACAAAGCATCATCCCTTCACCCCCGGTTTAAAACCTTGCCATTCTTGTCCCCAGAGGAGAGACAGCAAACCTTTGCCAGAGTGGTTGCTGAGGCAGTAATCCTTCAGGTAATCAAACATTTAAATAAGAAGCAGAATATTTTTTAACCCACATGTCACTCTCTACTAATATTGTAGTCATATTGGTAAATTAAGACAAATTAACTATAAATTAAGACAAATTAACTATAAATTACCAAAGAGAAACAACATTTTCTGCATACTTAAGATACAGTACATATTTATTCTCTCCGTGTGTGTGTGTGTGTGTGTGTGTGTGTGTGTGTGTGTGTGTGTGTGTGTGTGTGTGTGTGTGTGTGTGTGTGTGTGTGTGTGTGTGTGTGTGTGTGTGTGTGTGTTCTACAGCAGACCATCTCTGAGCCGGATGTCCAGGAGCTTCAGGAGGAACCGGCTATACTGAAGAAGAACCCAGACTAGCCAAGATGAGGAAGTCATGTGGGCTAACAGACTTACTTGGTCAGACTTATGGTGATGTTGGAGCCCCAACAGAGAAAGGCTACCAGGAGGTCAAACCACTGTCACTCACAGAAGATCCACTAAGTTGGTGGAAATCACATGAGCGAGTCAATCCTTTCCTGGGCAAGCTGGCAAAAAGATACCTGGGATACAAACCTTTGTATCCCAGGTACTAGCGTCTCAGCCCAAAGAGTCTTCACAACTGCTGGAGACATTGTCACATCAAAAAGGAGCACTCATGTTGATCAGCTCCTCTTTCTGAGCAAGAATGCAGACATTGTTGTGGAGAGGAGGTCACTGAACAAACTGTTATCTATCATGGATAACCCCGAACCACTCTCTCCACCCCACACTGGTCCAACAGAGAGCAGCTTCTCTAAGAGAATCCGACAGCTTCAATGTCACATGGACCGCTACAGGAAATCATTCCTACTACAGGCAATTAAACTCTTTAACACATCATCACTGGGTGCTAGGCAAGACTCTGAGACACCACAAAGTGTAACCTGCACAATTGGTTTAATTACAGTTTAGCATACTATTCAAGCAGTTGCACATTTTGCTTTACCATCCTGTATATATTCAAATATTTGTCATATTTTATTCCTATTATTTTTATTATTATGATTATTATTTCATGTATATTGTATCCTAGTATTTCATTTATATCCTGTGCTGTGTGACTGATTTTGCTGCTGTAACACCAGAATTTCACATTTTTTTGGGATCAATATCTATCTATCCCCCCATCTATCCATCCATCCATAAAAAGGTTTTTTTTCTCTCCAAATGTCAATAAGTGAATTAACCTGTATGAATTCCTTCAGAACAGAGTTATAGTGGAAGTCATTGTAAGTTGATGGACACCTATCAGACCACTCATCCCTTACCATATAAAAATCCCCACCTATTAGTGTAAACCTTCTACTAGGGCTGCACGATTATGGCCAAAATGATAATCACGATTATTTTGACGATTAATTTTGATTTTCACGGCTTTACAGAAGAAATGGGTCACGTAACGCAAAATTAAACCATATCCATATAAACAGCATTGCAGCGGATGCGAGGACATTAGCGCCCCTAGAGGAGCTAACAGCTAACAGACGCTATAGCACCGACTAGCACTGCTCACTGCTGTTGTCTGAAAAACAACAGACGGGACAAATGTTGCGTTTACTGGCAAACTGGTAAACCTTGATGCCAACGTATAACCGACTGCTATCGGTTGAGTTTTCCTCCCGTTACTCTGTCCTCTGGGACTGTCTACATCTTGAAGCTAAGATGCACGGGGTGCAGTGAACTAGTCTGACTGGCTCATGAGCAGACGGTAGTAGCGGTAGATTGGCTTTGCAAAAAACCCGGAGCGTTCTATGAAATGACGCTTTAAAAAAAATAATCGCTCGATCACGCAAATTTGATCGTGAGAAGTCAAAATCGTGATCGTGATTAAAATTTGATTAATTGTGCAGCCCTACCTTCTACCATACATTTTGTTATGATCTGCAATAATTTCAGTCAGCATTCCAAGAGTTCTTTTGACTAATCTTATTGAACCCATAGCTATTAATTAAAATAGCAAATTCTCTTTCTAAAATCACTACCACAGCTAACCAATGACCATCTTCATCCACTTTAGATGTTACTACCTCCCCTGGAAATCCACAGAGATATATTGCCACACCCCCAGAACTATTGCTGCCATGAGAAAATTATATCTCGTCTCCCCACTGTTTTTTCCAAAAAGATGTGTCCTCTTTGCATGAATGAGTAAAAAATATGCAATGTGCTTTAAGTCCCTACAAAACAAAAAAATAGCTTTGTGCTTTACAATGTCCTTTAGACCTCTTACATTTCAAGACAGGAAAGAAGTCTGACTCAAGGAAGAACATAAACTAAAGCCAGAGCCAATAAACGCCTTAACCTTGTAACAGAAAACTTTTTTTTTTTTTTTAACAAAGTATAGAACTAACCTCTTTTAAGTGCCCTCTCAGCCCAGAGGTTCCTCATCATAAACAATTTCTTTCCCCCTCACTTGTTTAAAGTCTCTTATATGACCTGTTGTGTCCCATGTCCGTGTTTCTCCTAAATCTTCTGCCCATTAATGAATCCAAAGGGCCTGCGAAAGTAAGCCTTCTTCCCGGCCCTCGTCGTTTCTTGTATCTGCGGCCATAAAGCTTATCTTGCCCGTTTCTCCAGTGTTCCCACAGATTAAGAAGCAAGTTGTGCCGGGGGGGGGGGGGGGGGGGGGTCTCGTCCCGATGTCTCTCCTATCTACACTGGCCCCCGCACCCTGTCTCTTCTCCCCTTTCTACCCCCATGCACACCACGGGGAGGGGAGGGGCTGCTCCTCACAAAACAGATTCAGAGAGGTGACGGTTTTGGCGGCCACAGGAGAGAAATACCTTCCGCGCTTGCTGGACACTCCTGGCAACTTTTTTTTTTTTTTTTTACACACATAGGAAGTCGCCAGGGTTGTCACTAGTCGCTTTTGTGATAAAAAGTCACAAAGGGAGTCTGACAAGTCTCCAAGTCTAGCGGCAAAGTCGCTAAGTTGGCCACACTGTTTTCATGGAGACAGACACTGTGTGCATGGAGGGCCGGAGCTGTGTGTGTGTGGAGTGACAGAGAGACAAAGGAGAGCAGGGAAAGGAAATGCAGCTGAACAAATAGCATTAGAAAAAAAATAATAATAAAACGCAATGTGTGGCGGCCGGTGTTGATTGTGTGGCGCACCGCCACAAATTAGTCTATGTGCAGGAAACAGAGTTCTCAGCTATGGTTAAATCTTCAGAGAAACAAACCCCCGCTTCCAACTCCTTTGTCATCCTCTAGATCCCATCTCTGTTTTGCAGTTTCACAAACTGGATAATCACCTGTCGTGTTCTCTTCTCCTCCTTTCTCCCCACTCGATGAGTTGTGTCTACCATCTCCATCTTCAGTGCCCAGAATGGAGCCACCTTCTTCAGTTGGTTAATCACCTCCTCTCTTGTGTTTTCATTTGTCATTTCTTTCATGCCGTTTATTCTTAAGTTCCACCTCCTACTGTACCTTTAATGTTCAGCCTTTCTTTGAGGTCCTTAATCTCTTTTTCCAGCAATTCTCTTCTAATTTAACCACTTTACTTTTACATTCTTTGAGTTCTGCTGCATTAAACTCCAGAGCTTTTACCAAGCTGCTAATCATTGCGCTATTCTCTTTGATCTGAGCCTTTATATCTCCAACCTGTTTCTACTCTGCTGGTAACTGACTCTAGGGGCAGCGTGCATCGAACATGTGTTCCAAAACAACAACAACACTAGGCTGCCCGCAGGTGCGCCTGCCTATTAATCGGCTTGATATACTCGGTTATTTCATTGATATAATGCAGATTTTTGGCAATTTTTACACAGTCGGCATTGGCCGATTAATCGGTCGACCTCTATGGCTACACCCCACAGTAGGCTGCTTGAAACACAGACTATCAACACACAGGACGAGTTGACCAATCACAAACCTAGCGGTCTGCGTCGCCTCTACGCGAAGTTACACATTTTGGGAGGTGCATGTCACGCTATGGGCTCGGAGAGGGGTTCACAGCGACGCAGAGGGGTCTGCGGGGGTCGATTCAACGCGGAAGCATAACCCAGCCTTAACACTGTCATGACTACTGGGACAGAGCAGACAGAACATTGCCATTGTCATAAACACCTGTGCCTTTTCTACTATGACAAGTCGCACTTCTGCTTGTGAAGATTACTGGAATTGTTCTAATGTACTATAAAGTTACTATCATGAAAATTGAATTTATGCCTGATATTTGTTGCCTGTTTGTAAATGAGAATTGGTTCTCAAACAGTTTACCTGGATAAATAAAGGTTAAAAAAAATAAAAAATAAAAATGAGTAGAGTATAATAGAGTATCATTGCACCACACCACTGTCACTCACTAGCGTTTCCATCACGGTACTGTCTGGAGAGAAACTCCCAAAATGTACCCAAAGCCTTATTATTCCCTCCCCTGGAGCCAGTGAGTTGGTCTGTGGTTCAGCTGTGTAGTCAGATTCGAGAACACAACATTCAAAATACTTCTCAAATCGAACTAGCGTTAGCCGATATAGGCTAACTACGCAGCTCCGCTCCTCGTTAAAATAAGTAAAACACGTTGCCGACAATGGCGCATATGAGTTTTATAATTACCCTAGCTTGTTAGCAATAATACAACTAACGTTACTAACGTCACTAGTAAACATTACGTTAACGTTACCCGTCAAGTTAACGTTACCGACTGACCAGTGAGCTATCAGGCTGACGCTGGCCAACTTTCCTCTACCTGTTTTTTCAACCAGAAAAACTCATAGAAAACACGAATAAAATGTGACATTAAGAATACATTGTTCACATACAACTGACGTACAATAAATAAGGTTTATCATCATTAGCTTACCTCAGCCATGTTGAACACTATTTACCTCCCACTAACAGCTTGCAGCATGTACTACGAAATAACCATTCCGGGAGGAACGTTTAAGTAAAAACAAGGGTTCCGGTTATAGAGGACTGTTGAACAGCGTCGTTGGGCAATTGCAATATCACTATATTACAAGAAAATCTTACAAAAACAACACAGAAGTCATGTCATTGCTAGTGGAAATATATGTAGCTCAACAATGAAGCCACCCACATTTAACCCTCCTGTTGTCTTCCAAAAAGTTTCTACATCAGAAATTAGGATTTCTTTCAAAATAATTGTCCAAAAAAGTAAAGTGAATGGTTCCCAATAACGCTACTTTCATTGAATTCTGGTGTTGTTGTTTTTTCAATTTTTTAGCATTTGGAGAAAAGAATAATTGATAAAAGAACTTGTGTGTGTGACAAATGTAAAAAAAAAAAAAAAAAAAAAATTGTCAAAAGTGACTCAACTGTTAACAAGTGTATAAAAAAAGTGACAAAAATGTGAAAAAAATGCCAAACAAAGTGACTAAAATGTCAAAAAAGTGACAAAAGTTTTAAAAAATAAAGCTTAAAAAATTTGGGGGGAAAAACACACAATTTCAAAAGGCTTAGAAAAAGTCGACAGACATTGAAACGTTGAAAAAGTGACAAAAACATCGGGGGAAAGACACAAAAGGATTGAAAAAGACGACCAAAAAAGTAGGATGATAAAAGGTTTTTTATTTGAAATTTTGACTCAGAAAAACAAACATTTGCACGTCGGCGGGAAGACAACACAAGGGTTAACAACCTAAATAGTACACAATTTCCATTATACAATATTTTTAGACCACAGAAGAGTACAATGATACAGTTTTTATGCATTTAACATTGGAAAAGGGTCTGATATTATCTAAATGATAATCAGACCCTGCATTTATGAATGCGGAATCTGACAAGAAGAAAAATAAGATTAAAATAATGATTATCCTCCTTCTTTCTGAAGTCATAGAAACCAAGAAGCACATTTTTGATGGGCAAAGGATACATCAACAATGTTCTTGAATGGGAAAAAGGACATTAGACCTAAACTTCACAGTATGAGCACAATTCCAAAACAGATGCAGAGCAGTTTTGGGCATGTTAGAGCAAAAGGAGCAAACAGTAGCAATGTCATTTTTAAACCTCTTAAAATAAACTTTAGCAGGATCCATTAATTAATTTGTACAAAAAACTTCTCTCACTTTGTTGGTTAAAAGATATTTAAGCACTAAACTCCAGACTTTTTGCCTATTTTTGACTATTTTCTGCAAATTTTTCCCAAAAGAATTTAATAATTGGTGTTGATACGATATCTAATCGGAACGAAGCTCTAATTAGTACGGTGGCCCTGAAGGTCAGACCACAAAAAACATTTCAGAAAACAAAACAATATTTAACAAAACAAGATTTCACAAAACAACATTTTAACATATCAAAAAACACAAAATAAACAACATCTCACAAGACACAACAGCAAAAAACAAAATGACATTTGGTGGGACCCAAACCAGAAAGGAATAGTAGATATTGAACAACGATTCCTCTTCGCTAATTGGATGCACTGACTGTCAGTCTGTGACAAAACGGAAGTTCTCCTTTTTTCCTTTGGATTTAACTTTTTTAGATTAGTTTTTGGGGTATTTAGTATTTTTATTTTTATATGGGACAGCTTAGATTTGAAAGGGGAAGAGAGGGGGAATGACATGCAGCAAAGAGCCGCAGGTCGGAGTCAAATCATATATTTACAGTGTACATGTGTGTGTGTGTGGATATATTCACTTAGGAAACAGAGGTACCAATGTCCTAGCTATTTATTCGGCAAAATACACCATCTCACTGCTAAGAGGCCATCCATCCCCACCACGGTCTCAGTTATGGTAACACCAATAAATCTACAGATAACTATGAACACTGAATTAACCACACACAACTAAAACCCATATGAAATAAGTGATAGGTGAAGGAGAAATCAACAATGTTCTTGAATGGGAAAAAGGACATTAGACCTAAACTTCACAGTATGAGCACAATTCCAAAACAGATGCAGAGCAGTTTTGGGCATGTTAGAGCAAAAGGAGCAAACAGTAGCAATGTCATTTTTAAACCTCTTAAAATAAACTTTAGCAGGATCCATTAATTAATTTGTACAAAAAACTTCTCTCACTTTGTTGGTTAAAAGATATTTAAGCACTAAACTCCAGACTTTTTGCCTATTTTTGACTATTTTCTGCAAATTTTTCCCAAAAGAATTTAATAATTGGTGTTGATACGATATCTAATCGGAACGAAGCTCTAATTAGTACGGTGGCCCTGAAGGTCAGACCACAAAAAACATTTCAGAAAACAAAACAATATTTAACAAAACAAGATTTCACAAAACAACATTTTAACATATCAAAAAACACAAAATAAACAACATCTCACAAGACACAACAGCAAAAAACAAAATGACATTAGGTGGGACCCAAACCAGAAAGGAATAGTAGATATTGAACAACGATTCCTCTTCGCTAATTGGATGCACTGGCTGTCAGTCTGTGACAAAACGGAAGTTCTCCTTTTTTCCTTTGGATTTAACTTTTTTAGATTAGTTTTTGGGGTATTTAGTATTTTTATTTTTATATGGGACAGCTTAGATTTGAAAGGGGAAGAGAGGGGGAATGACATGCAGCAAAGAGCCGCAGGTCGGAGTCAAATCATATATTTACAGTGTACATGTGTGTGTGTGTGGATATATTCACTTAGGAAACAGAGGTACCAATGTCCTAGCTATTTATTCGGCAAAATACACCATCTCACTGCTAAGAGGCCATCCATCCCCACCACGGTCTCAGTTATGGTAACACCAATAAATCTACAGATAACTATGAACACTGAATTAACCACACACAACTAAAACCCATATGAAATAAGTGATAGGTGAAGGAGAAATCAACAATGTTCTTGAATGGGAAAAAGGACATTAGACCTAAACTTCACAGTATGAGCACAATTCCAAAACAGATGCAGAGCAGTTTTGGGCATGTTAGAGCAAAAGGAGCAAACAGTAGCAATGCCATTTTTAAACCTCTTAAGATAAACTTTAGCAAGATCTATTAATTAATTTGTACAAAAAAGTTCTCTCACTTTGTTAGTATTTTTATATATATATTTAAGCGCTAAACTCCAGACCTTTTGCCAAGAAATATTTTTCCCAAAAGAATTTAATGTATGGTGTTGATACAATATCTAATTGGAATGAAGCTCTAATTAGTACGGTGGCCCTGAAGGTCAGACCACAAAAACATTTCAGAAAATAAAGCAATACTTCACAAAACAACATTTCACAAAACAACATTTTAACACTTTAACATTTCACAAAACATTTCAACATATCAATAAACACAAACAAAAACAACATCTCACAAAACACAACAGCAAAAAACACAAATGACATTTGGTGGGACCCAAACCAGAAAGGAATAGTAGATTGAACAATGATTGCTCTTCGCTAATTGGATGCACTGACTGTCAGTCACACACACACACACACACACACACACACACCACACACACACACACACACACACACACACACACACACACACACACACACACACACACACACACAACACGTACACTGTAAATATATGATTTGACTCCGACCTGTGGCTCTTTGCTGCATGTCATTCCCCCTCTCTTACCCCTTTCAAATCTAAGCTGTCCCAAATAAATAAATAAAGGCCTAAAATACCCAAAAAAGTTGGGTCTAAAAAAGTTAAATCCAAAGGAAAAAAGGAGAACTTCCATTTGTCATAGACTGACGGCTAGTGCATCCAATGAGCGAAGAGGAATCATTGTTCAATATCTACTATTCCATTCTGATTTGGGTCTCACCAAATGTCATTTTGTTTTTTGCTTTTGCTGTTGTGTTTTGTGAAATGCTGAAATGTGTTGTGAAATGTTGTTTTGTGAAAGGTTTTTGGGTTTTGACCTTCAGGCCCACCGTAAATTAGTCTATTTATATTTTTAGAAAAACACAATTTACTGACTTCAGATTCACCCAAATCAATAAAGATTACAACAGGGATATTCAACTTTGAGCCTCTCAGCAACATCAGGGACCCTGGAATGGCATAAAAAACAATAGCATTCTCCTTTGGATGTACTGGTATTTGAAACTTATAAAGTGACCTTCTGAGTTGAGCAGCTGACTGACCCATGTAGTATCACTGTTGAACCAGTTATATTTGTGGGGAGAGAAGTTTTGTTTTTATAAAAGAGACCAAGGCAATAGAGAGTGCTTGGGAAAATTTGATAATTTAATGGGGATTTTTACAATAGTTGCATTGTAAAACTAATTTTAGGCCAACTATTTTCAAAAACATAGGATTGGCTGTGAAATTCCATATGATTTAATGCTTTTCATGATCTGTCTTAACCAGTTCATTTTAAATGTGAGTTTAATGTTGTTAAATCTAGAAAGTCTAAACCTCTGCAAGCTGTACTAATCATTATAACAGATTTCTTGACAAAGTGTGTTTTTCTTCTCCATAAAAAAATAAACAAAAGTTTGTCAATTTTTTTTCGCAGTTGCATTCTCAACAGTTAAGGGGTGAGCAACATACAAAAAGTAAGCCTTGGGATGCCTTCAGCTTTGCAGAGTAGACTCCTCTCTCTTACTGACAGATCTCTTTGTAACCAACTGTTACATTTTCTACTGGTCTTTTCAATGATTGGTTTCACATTTTGGGAGCAACTTACAGAATTATCTTTTGTAATAATTACACCCAAGGACGTGACTTGAGGCAGGAGGTCTAACCCAAATTTAAATCCTCATTTGCTGAATTTCCAACCAATCAAACGGTTTGCTTTGCTACAAATTTCCAGAGATGTATTTATGATACAGGACACTTGGTTGAATTAAAAATGCTGGTTTTCATGCAAAAATCCCTAGCTCATGTAAATAGTAACAGTATGCAGCCAGCGGTTTGTTTGTGGTGAGAACAGGATCCGACCTCAAACGCCACCAACTACTGTATGTGTACTCCGCAGGTCTGAGCTAAATGACTCCTGTAGTCAGTTGTGTTTTGCAACTTGTGGTGCGGCACAACATGCAAACTGTAGCAGCTTGCAGTGTTGTCTAATGGGGCCTGTGTGTTCCACGTAACATGCCAAAGCACAAGCTGGGCAAGGCAGATCTAAGTTTACTTTCCTGACCCCCGCATGGGGGAAGACGGAAAAAAAACATTTAACTGAATAACTCTCAACCTGAACAAACTCCTCTAGTTTTAGGAACACAAGAGGGCTTCGGTCAGAGAGCAAATGCACTGCAGTCACCATGGAGCAACAAGCCACTTAAGTGCATGGACAGGGCGGTCAGCACACACACCCTCTTAGCTGGTCTTGTAAAAGATGCATCAGCTGACATGTAAATGTGCTGTATTTATATAGCGCTTTTCCAGTCTTAACAACTGCTCAAAGCACTTTTACATCTACAGGAAACATTCACCACTCACACACATTCATACACTGCGGCCAGGGCTGCCGTACAAGGTGCCACCTGCTCATCAGATAAACATTCATACACATTCACACTCCGATGCGCAGCACTGGGGGCAACTCGGGGTTCAGTGTCTTGCCCAAGGACACTTCAACAATGACTGCAGGGGCGGGGATCGAACCACCAACCTTCCGGTTGGCAGGCAATCATTCTACCACTGAGCCACAGCCGCCCCATGTCAAGGTGACATCATGTCACCTTGATATAATAACATAATAATTCTGGGGAAATCATGCTCCAAACAGGCACCCGCTCCAAACGGGCTCTGCACTAGTCATACGAAATTAAAAACATTTTCTTTTTAAAACATCACATCATACAAAAGACGATTGGTTAATGGTCCCATAATTGGTTATGTTTCAGTCATGATTTCAATTGTGATTTAAAACTAGAGAGATTAAAGCATTGTTTGCAGGGAAATCGAGTAATGACGGGCACAAAACATTCCATTGTGTCCCAGCCGCAGAGGACAGAAAAGCGGCATGGGTTGTAACACACGTTATGATGCTCGCAAAGCTGCTAGCGTGGCACAGCCTCATACTGCAACTGACTAGCTAGCAGTACTTACTGCGCATGTGTGACTCCCAACAAAGATGGTACAGAAGTGACATGCCTCACTCTGTAGCTAAAACATTGTTTTCCGAAAATTAAACCACATAAACCTATTCTGGTTCAACCTCAAAATACAATTATGAAGCTGAAAATAATAATATGGGCACTTTAAGTTAACTGTTCTCCTGATACTTGGTGGCTGAGTGGTATTATTATTACTTTCAATTAAGTAAAGAATCTGCTGGATATTTCTTACACCTGTTATATATATATATATATACATACACACACACACACACACACACACTGTTGTAATGCAGAGTTGGCTTTATAAATAAATGCAGAGTTGGCTTTATAAACCAGTCTAGATGTGCCACTGAATGGTCATGCATCAATGCAATGTTACAATATAACACTGTGGCCATAATAACTTTATTAAATTTACAAGTTGACAAAAGTTGAAGGCACTGAAATGAATGAACACCAATTGTGGCATGTATGATACAGCATTCTTTTAAAATGGTTAGGAATTGGCTAATTTATAAGTTGGGTTCTAGCTCACCCAGTAGCCTAGGAGTGTTTGCCCCCATGTTGGCTGAGTCCTGCACTGTCCTGGGTTCAAATCCAACCTGTGGTCCTTTCCTCTGTGTTGTCATTAAAGGGAAAAGTCCCCACAAAATCTTTAAAAAGAAATTGGCCAATTTATTAGTAAACAAATGCACAAATACTGGTGTTGTCCTTTAAATAAGACATTACCTTTCTATGGGACTCAGATGCTTTTCTTGTTTGAAAATTAAGTCTGAGGAGAACACTGAACTCAGTTTGGGTTTCTGTTTCCAAAACAGCATTACGCCTCAATTCCCAAGAGAGGAAAAAGTTTCTGGCTTTGGATCGTCACAGATCCCAGACGCTGCAGTTGTGCAAGCAGATACATTTGCAAATTTGAGTAAGAATCCATCTTTAATAAGGGCCCCAGGCCTAGAAACAAATGGCCCCGTGTTTGAGAAATTACGGAACACACAGCAAAATATTATACTATTTAAATTTTTGGAAAACATATTGGTACCTTCCAGATAGGTTTGTTGTTTGACAGTCATTCTGCTAAAGCCCTCTAAAAACACAATGTAGTGTAATACGTTTGACAGCAGCAGAAAAACGACCCTGACTACATGACTCTTAGGGAATTAGAGCAACAGAATAACAACAAAGTCAAGACAGATTTTCATAGCCAGTCAGGAGCTGACGTTCAGTTAGGAGATCTGAGTGACTTGCCCATGAGGAATGCATTTTTCACAGCCATCCCATACATCACAAGGCCTGATCGTGGCTTTCAGGGGGTAATTATTGGATCTGTATAATGTAACAATCCAACTATTGCTCCTGCACTAGGCTTGTTTGTCTCTTGGCAAGGGGGTGGGCCTTTAAAGCCCCTTTCCTCTGTGATGGCTGGTGTGGGAGAGACCACTAATGAGCACCATTTGGGCCATTCATTTACAACACATGCTGGTTAATAGCCCACGACAGTATTTTACTGCTGCTCAGGCTGCTCTTGTTGAAACGGCTCTCTATTGGAACGCTATACATCCTCCCTAGATGACCACTTTTGCCTAAGTCTGCTATTATTAGAGAAAAACTGAGCTGGATCATTCAGCCAATAAATGTTACTCTTAGAGGGACAATATAATTTGTCAAAACTGAGAACATGTATTGAATTCAATTTATTTATAGTGTCAAATCATAAAAAAAGGTAGAGCATAGCACTCACACTGAAGGCTAGGTCCTCCTGCACACTCCTGCATGGCATGATCGTGGCGTTTTCTGTCTTTGCACACCAGAAACATGTCTGACGCGGCGCTGCTGCTGCTAGCCTTGTCTTTACACATGTACAGTATGTTTCCCATTGATAGAATGAAATAATAGTGTTCAACTTTATGTCAATATTTTTGTTTGTACAGTGGTGTGAAAAAGTGTTTGCCCCCTTCCTCATTTCCTGTTCCTTTGCATGTTTGTCACACTTAAGTGTTTCGGAACATCAAACCAATTTAAACAATAGTCAAGGACAACACAAGTAAACACAAAATGCAATTTGTAAATGAAGGTGTTTATTATTAAAGGTGAAAAAAAATCCAAACCATCATGGCCCTGTGTGAAAAAGTGATTGCCCCCCTTGTTAAAACATACTATAACTGTGGTTGTCCACACCTGAGTTCAATTTCTCTAGCCACACCCAGGCCTGATTATTGCCACACCTGTTCACAATCAAGGCATCACTTAAATAGGAGCTGCTTGACACAGTAAGGTCCACCAGAAGATCCTTAAAAGCTACACATCATGCCACCCAAAGAAATTCAGGAACAATTGAGAAAGAAAGTAATTGAGATCTATCAGTCTGGAAAGGGTTATAAAGCCATTTCCAAAGCTTTGGGAATCCAGCGAACCACAGTGAGAGCCATTATCCACAAATGGCGAAGACACGGAACAGTGGTGAACCTTCCCAGGAGTGGCCGGCCGCCCAAAATTACCCCAAGAGTGCAGCGACGACTCATCCAAGAGGTCACAAAAGATCCCACAACAACGTCCAAAGAACTGCAGGCCTCACTTGCCTCAGTTAAGGTCAGCGTTCATGCCTCCACCATCAGGAAAAGACTGGGCAAAAATGGCCTGCATGGCAGAGTTCCAAGGAGAAAACCACTGCTGAGCAAAAAGAACATCAAAGCTCGTCTCAATTTCTCCACAACACATCTTGATGATCCCCAAGACTTTTGGGACAACATTCTGTGGACCGATGAGACAAAAGTGGAACTCTTTGGAAGGTGTGTGTCCAAGTATATCTGGCGTAGAAGGAACACTGCATTTCATAAAAAGAACATTATACCAACAGTAAAATATGGTGGTGGTAGTGTGATGGTCTGGGGTTGTTTTGCTGCTTCAGGACCTGGAAGACTTGCCGTGATAAAAGGAACTATGAATTCTGCTGTCTACCAAGAGATCCTGAAGGAGAATGTCCGACCATCTGTTCATGTACTCAAGCTGAAACGAACTTGGGTTCTGCAGCAGGACAATGATCCTAAACACACCAGCAAGTCCACCACCGAATGGCTGAAGAAAAACAAAATGAAGACGTTGGAGTGGCCTAGCCAAAGTCCTGACCTGAATCCTATTGAGATGTTGTGGTATGATCTTTAAAAAGGCCGTTCATGCTCGAAAACCCTCTAATGTAACTGAATTAGGACAATTCTGCAAAGATGAGAGGGCCAAAATTCCTCCAGGACACTGTAAAAGCCTCATTGCACGTTATCGCAAACGCTTGGTTGCAGTTGTTGCTGCTAAGGGTGGCCCAACCAGTTATTAGGTTTAGGGGGCAATCACTTTTTCACACAGGGCCATGATGGTTTGGATTTTTTTTTTCACCTTTTAATAATAAACACCTTCATTTACAAATTGCATTTTGTGTTTACTTGTGTTGTCCTTGACTATTGTTTAAATTGGTTTGATGTTCCAAAACACTTAATTGTGACAAACATGCAAAGGAACAGGAAATGAGGAAGGGGGCAAACACTTTTTCACACCACTGTATATTTGTTTGCACATATTTTGATATACAGTATACTGTATATTTTTATATTTCAATTCCCTTTCCTGAGATAATAATACAGTCCATGTTATTGTTTTATTAGACTCAAATTAAAATACAGAAAATGTCATTTATTAAATGTATTCATGTCAAATTGACATACAATTTCCTTTGGGATGAATAAATCTATCTATAAATAAACATCTTTTCGTATTGTGTTTTGCCTGGAAATGCTTCCAACATGCTTGCATGTCACGTGATAAATATTCTCCATTTTCCTAGTCCTATTTCCGGCATGCACACATTTTCAGCGCGGCTTGAGCCATGTCTGAGACGTGCGTGTCACACTGGCAGGGTGCAAGCTCTACCAGTTAACATGGGAGTCGAAATAAAGACGGACACACCACGCAGCGGACACGTTCACGCCACGGAGGAGCCCTAGGTGTTTTCCACTGGGCCAATGCAAAAAAAACCATGCACTCTTATACCGCGAAGTGGAATGAACTTGGCAACCAAACAGCATTGTGTGAACATTAGTGGTAGGGGTTAACCTCAGTCTATAGGAGCTGAAGGAAAATCTGCTCAATTAAAATTTTATTTTTTTCTGTCAATTTTTAGTTTTGATGACTTAGCCTGAAGTGCCTGTGTTTAACCATAATTACACACACATTGACTCAAGCATTGAGCCTGAAGCACTAGAGACAAATTAAACACCTTACTCTATACCAAAGAGTAGATGAAGCACTAAAGATAAAAATAACAAAACAGAGTTTTGGTTGTTGTTGAAATTACCATTTTAAAGCATGTCAAGACCGAATATCCAAATGATGTTCATTTGAACAAACTCAGTGTATCACACTTGTTTGTAAAAAACTCAAACATCCAAGTCAAGAAACAATAAGCAAAACACATTTTTGTGTGGTGTCTGACTTAAATCTGAAGGAAGTTGAGTAACATTGTGAATCCAGGACCTACTTGTATTGGAGTAGTTTTACAATGTGGTATTGGAACATTTAGTTGTGTAAAGGACCTCAATACTGCTTCCACCACTAACCCTGAATACTGGCTTCACTATTCCCACTAATCATTTTGAAGTGATCCACATCACGGTGAGGCCTTTTCATGCCATGGCCAGAGATCTGCACAGAGGCCTACAAGAGTTCATGCAGACACAACCTTTCCTTTTAAACAGAGATTTATAGCCAACTGACTAACAACTAAGGATGGAATGCATTGCCATGTTTCTGTCCTTGAGAGAAAATTATAGCTTCTTCTTCTGCTGCCATTTGAAATCCTTGTATACCTTAATGTACTCTCTGGCCCCAAAGCTCTAAACTGCTTCCCTGTGAACATGCACTGACAGCCAAGTAGAAATAGCCGCAGCAAAATAGTGCTGAGTTGATTCTGACAGCAGCCAGCATGCACATTTGTTATAGGTATTTGATTACATTCACATTGTAAAGCAATATCAAGGAGCCTGTGCCTTTTAGGGACCTCTATTGGCAGCCCGTAGGAACCGCAGCAAATTTAATAAATCTGGCACGTATAAGCATGGAACTGAACAATAAAGTCATTTTCGGAGTGAAGACGAGAAATATGAGAACAGAGCTTATTATTTAAAGTTTTCAGTAAAAGGTTTTGCCAACCATGAATGACTATCAGTGTCACTCAGGAAGGACAAAAAAGACAAAATACATAAATAAATATAAATGGGAATGTTGAAATATAGCAATAACTAAATATGGTAACTAATTAATTAATTAATTGATTTTGGCCAGATAAAAATGGAAATTTATAAATAAAAGAAAAAATGCTGAAATCAATCCAACAAGAACCAAATAGATTCAGTATTTAAAAGGGTGGAATTTGCACACAAATAAATTATTCAATGCCTAAATAAAGACATGTTGGTAATTAACCGGGACATGTCTTTAATTTATATCTACATATATATACATTTACATGTATTTATGTGTTTGTGTATTTCTACATTTGTATTATTTATTCATATGTAGCTATTTCTACTGCTTTTAGTTAAAGTTAGCACAACTTTAACATATAGACCTAGGCAAAAAATAAATCAATAAAAGTAGAAATGCTTTTATTATTTATTAATGGCCATTAGGGCTGTAACGATATGCAAAATAAACCGAAATCGTGAAACTCTGCTTCCCGTCCAGATCCAATGCAATCAAGTCTTCAATTTACTATTAGTATTAGTCCTTTTGGTGCCTTACCCCTGTTTTGTCTGGTAAATGTAGCTAACTGTATAGACGGCTAAACGCGAAAGAGGGGGGAGGACACCTAACGCTAAAGGAGGGGTAACGTTACAAATGGCCGCTGTTCTGACTCGGGCGCCTTGGTCTGTTTCCCGACGGCTCAGTAAACTGCTGTTAGCGTCCTTAGCACCTGACTGACTGGCTGACTGTGGATGTGTCGAGTGTGTGCTAGCTAGCTAAATTACCATTAGATTAGTTGTCTATCTATACAGTTAACGTTACTGATAAATTTGTGGGTTAGCCTTGAGTTGTCAACCATTGTCAAAACAATAATACTGAAAATAACTGAGCGATAGGTTCTGCCTGCACGACCCATACTGCGCATGTGCAGATGATTATCATGATGAACGAGGATTTACGACACCGCACAATCTGTTCCCATAGACAGTAAAAGACAGTCTGTTCCACAGCAGCGGTCTGTTGTGGGTCTGCTGCCTTTCCTGTTCCATTCCCCCTCCTTTCCCCAGTGTGTCTGTGTTGTCTGTCCACCACTTGAGGGTGTCCTAGAGGTACACGGTCTACCAGCTCAGCTGCACCACATCACCATCATCTGTCTACCAGCACAGCTGCGTCTCATCACCATCACCACCACTGCAGTATTTATACCCGGGCTGACCACCTCTTCAGCGCCAGTTCGTTACATACTCCCAAGTGGTAACTAGGCCAGTCACGTAGTATTGTTGCTCCCTAAACTTTGCTAGTTGACTAAACCTTGTTTCTTTGTTCCGTCTCAGATGCTGAGTTCCGTCTCTGCTCTGTGCAGCTTCCCCGGATTGGATTCCCACCTACACCTTCACCTTTGCCTGTTCCTTGGTTATTGTGTGTTTTTTGGATTAAACCTTTTTTGTTACTCTTTTTTGTGTTCCTGTGTTGTTCTGTGTCCGGGTCCGACTGAAACCCTAACACGGTCTGCTGTTAGCCTCCACCGGAAAGCTAACATTACTTTAGCTAACAGCTAATTAGGCTAACCATTAGCTGAAACAGCATGTAAAAGACCCTCAAAACTGAAAATAACCGTTAAAATATATAACAGCTGTTACTTCAGTTCTACTTTATTTGTGCTCTTTTAAAATACAATCATTTAATACTTGTCTTTATTATTACTGTAAAGTCTTAATTTAGCTGTAACCTCCTTTCCCCACTGTTTAGTTTGAGTAACGTTATTTTAGACTTAATCAAGCTGTCAGCTAGCGGTTAGCCGAAATAGCCAAAACTAGCGTCAGCTTCCTGGTGGAGGCTAACTGTTCTCTTAGCTAATACATCAGTACACGATCTGTGCTGCACAATCTTTCATAGTTGTAGATGTCAGCCATTAGCCTCATTGATACACTAAGAGAACGGTTAGCCTCCACCGGCATTAGCTTTAGCTAACCACTAGCTTTGATTCAGTCTAAAATAACGTTACTCAAACTAAACAGTGGGAAAAACAGGCTACAGCTAAATTAAGACTTTACAGTAATAATAAAGACATTGAGTGATTGTATTTTAAATGAGAAAGTAGAACAGATGTAACCGCTGTTATATATTATACATAACGCTGTTACGTTATATATTTGAGGGTACTGGTACTGTCTCAACTAGTGGTTAACCAAATTAGTGGTTAGCTAAACTAACAATAGCTTTCCAGTGGAGGCTAACGGCAGACCGCTACTGTGGAACAGATTGTGCAGTGTTGTAAATCCTTGTACATCATGATTATCATCTGCCCATGCACGAACATCTTGCGCATGCGCAGGACGGATTGTACAGGCAGAACGGATCGCAGGGCTGCCAACTTTTCCAAAAACCTTGGAGTGAGATTTGGGGGGGCCAACCCATATTTTGCCGCGTACAAAGCAATTTCTTTGGGTCTTTCAGCATCATTATACTTCAGGGTTTACATTGGGATTTGTTATATGTGGGGGGATGGTGCTCTCCCTAGGGGGTCTGGGGGTATGCTGCCCCAGGAAAAAAATTTGAAAAATAAACCATTAAATGGCACTTTCTGGAGAGTTTTTTTGCAAAAAAAATGGAGAAATCAAGTCTTACATGATATGTGCAAAACTGTATGGTTAAGAGCCTTTGCATTGTTGTAGTATCAACAGGTATTAGGGCATTCAGCATTTACATTATTAACTTCTTCTTATATAAGAACTGACCCAGACAATGTGCCAAACATATTGAACCACATGAAGAGACAGTAGCGTATTTCAGCAACAGCTGAGAAGATTTGGGTCTGTGGTGAACAGCTCCAGGAGTCCCTGGTGTAGGGACCAGGGACCCAAAGTTAAACTAATGTTGAGGGATCAACTAAGACCACTGAAATTCTAAAAAATGAGAACCACTGAGTTACATAAGTTCTATTCCTTTAACCTTTGTGCCAATGTTCAGTAATGTTTGGCCCTCATCCTCTGTACCCCACTTAATGTTTTTACTTTTTTGTGAAAATAAAGACTATTTGTTCATTTTAAAAAACATCAAATTAATTATTTACAGTTACATTCAGAGATGCACAGAGGTTAGAGATGCACAATAGTGGCCCAACGTTGCAGTATTGTATTATATATATATATAAAATATAGTATAGCTCAGATGTGTTTCACCAGATTTCTGCTCCTATTTACAACTTTGTGCCCATTCAAAATATAACTCCTCCCATCTCTGTTGTCCGAGATTTGGAGAGTTGTAATATAGTAGCTATATATAGTATAATATAGTATATGGTGTAATATAGTAAGCTGTGCATGTCATTGCTCCGCTGATATGATGGATTTCATTCAGACCGTCTGACAGACTCAGAGGCCCATTTGGGTCTCTGGTCTCTGACAGAGTTTAGAGGTGTCCGTACGCTGCTCTTTATCGGAGGTCTACGCATGAATGCAACGCGTCACTGCCCCCCAGCAGAGCGCGTCCACTAAAATGAACTGAAGTTGCTACACTACCAGCCGCGCTGCTCACCTCTATTGTTACAGAGAGAGTGGTCACGAAGCGACGGACGGGTCTGTGATTCTCAGGGCTCATACCTGAAGCCGGGGAAATGCACCTGGGATGGCTCGTGAAAAAAAGGTTCTCATTTTGCGACAATTTGAAAATTTCACAGACATTGACGCCTCTTGAACCCCCCCCCCCCCCCCCCCCCACAGTCTCTGAAAGCACAACTAGTCGATCACAAGTGGCTCAACAGGTAAAAACATAGATAAACTCATCTTTCAGAAATTTGACCGACCGGGCTGACACTTCAGCGTGAGAAATCGGGGGTGTGGCGTGTGCGCGTGTGAAACCAGTCAAATGCGTGTGTCTCACGGCCAATGCGTGAGAGTTGGCAGCCCTGGGATCGTGTACCAACAACTCAATTCAATTCAATTTTATTTATAGTATCAATTCATAACAAGAGTTATCTCAAGACACTTTACAGATAGAGTAGGTCTAGACCACACTCCAAAATTTACAAGGACCAAACAGTTCTAGTAGTCTCCTCCAGAGCAAGCAACAGTGCGACAGTGGCGAGGAAAAACTTTCTTTTAGGCAGAAACCTCGGACAGATCCAGGCTCTTGGTAGGTGGTGGGTTAGTGGAAACAGAGCGTGTTGAACAGTGTTGTAATCTTATATTACCTACCAAGAATTATACGTTATAGACCTTGCATTAACTACTTGCTTGTCAACCAGCACCTTTATTTTAGGCACAAAGGCACTTTTCGTCTTTGTTCCCCCTACAGGTTGGGAGCGGAATTGTTCATTACTGTTACCATTACCATTATGCATATGTATCATTCTAACGAGTTACTGAACCACTGAAACAATTTTGGAAACATTATTTTAAGGTACAAAAGAATCTTCAATGTTAGATCGATCAATATTGAAATCAATCAATATCAATTGTGTTGCAAAATGTATGTATGTATTGATGTAATCAATGACCAAATAATGCCATGTCCCCCCGGGATTTTTTTTTGTTGAGGTTTTATATCGAATCGTGGGTTCAAAATCATGATACAAACCGAACCCTGGGTTTGGGGTGTTGTTACAGCCATAATGGCCATGCTTATTACTAAAGTCTTGCATTTATTTATGTACTTGTTTTGTTTATCCTCCATAGTCAGCCTCTATTGTTGAGTAGTTGAAAATGTCAGTATGTGGAGGAGTGTGGTGAAAGTCCAGCGAGTGTGGACTTTTTTTGTCAAAATCAGGCAAATGAAAAGCAGAAATCTCAGCACCCGTCCACATAACTATTTAGTCATTGGCATTTATCAACAACCACATTAAGCACCATAGACCACAAGCAATTTAACTTCAGGTTAACAATTTAATCTTATAATTTAGGCTTTTAACTGTCAGGATCCTGCTGTGACTGACTGCCTTTTTGCCACTCGTGTGGCCATTTTGTGTATAATGTTGTGTTTAGTGCTTAATG